>NW_024609839.1:84358719-84958719 GCF_016920785.2 Ixodes scapularis | reverse complement strand
CATCACAGATGAAACCTGCGGGGCTATGTCCGACAAACGTTTCGTTTCTCCTAAAAAGAAACGGAACTGACGGAAGTGACGATATCGTGTCTGATTGGCTAAAGGCTGAAATGACGAAAGTTCGCCCTTTCGTCATTTGAGTCTCTAACCAATCAGACACAATTTCATAGGCTCATTGTCGTATTTTGCGAATGTAGAGGCGGCGGTTGCCGTAGTTCTTTCAGGCGCGTTTTGCATTTGTGTGTTGCAAAGATGATCCCCCCCTTCTCACCCATAGAATTAAAAACACGAAGCCGCGCCGCATTAAGCCGCTTTTGCCTGCGGGAATCTTCTTTTTCCGGATCATGAACATGCATCGATGGAATCCTGGTTGCGTATAGGAAACTGCGTTAATGTGTCCACCCTTTTTTTAGATACTGAGTTCACCTCAGTCCACCTTGAGACGCTTGCCTGTACTCAATCCGCCTCGAGACGCTTGTCCTGTCACCTTCTGTTTCTTCGAAGATATCTTAAAGTTCCCCTCCCTGTCTCGTGGTTTAGACATCCCGATTAATGCTCACCAGCTTGCCTGCACGTTGACCTTTTCTTTCGCCTCCTAGAGCTTCGTAGAATTCACCTTCGCGAGCCGCCGGCTGTGAAGTCAAATTCTTCCCCTGTAACGTGACGCAACCACCAGTGCGCTGCGTCGCATTCCAGCGCTTACGTCACACAAGCTGCGCTCTCTTTTCTCCGCGGCAGCGCGCTACCCGTTGCCTACACACTAAACTTTTTTTACACCCCTTAGGGGTGTAAAGCACTTGTCCCAGGACGAGCACCCTTCCAGGGTGCAAATGAGCACCCTTATGCAAAAGCACCCTATAGGTGTGTGAAGTAGCATAGGGTGCACGGTGCAATGCACCCGAAACCAAGGGTGCTGATGCTGATTTCAATGGGTGCTCGATGGTGATTCATTCTAATCAAAATAGACTTTTGTACAACAAAAATTATCTTATTTACATCGATGATATCGTTACAGACGAGCACAGCCAAGCCGATACTTTGTACGGGCAGCGTGGCACTAAAAGTGGACTATTATCTAAAATTAGTTTATTAACTTTTTCAACTACTGCCAGGCAAGCCATTCGGACGGTGACACGTCTTAGCACAAACGCACCCAATGACCGCCGTCTTACCATTTTTTTCAACGCCCATCTATCTCTCTCTCTTTCTTTTTCTCTTTGTCTCTCACGACGACCCTCATGCACCACGGATCGGTTGTCATATTCCTGGCCATATACGTTTACAGCCGTAGAACGCCACCATTTTCCTTTGTGTGTTCTTTGACGGAGAACCGACCTGGAAAGCGGTAACTGATCAGGGCTGCGTCCATTGCGCCTACACCTGGGCTCAATTTCTTCCAGCAGAGAAATACGAACGCAGTTTGAGTGTTTGGGAAATAGACAAAAAAATTCTCCTCTTTTTAGCTCGGGATGTTCATGGTTCCTGCCTGCTAGAGTGAATTATTGCACCATTGCAGCATTTAGGACAGGATAAAAAAAAGATTTGTTCGCTCTTTTATGCTATATTCTTAAGCATAGCGAAACCCGTTGTGTTGAAGCAGCAATTTTAATACGGTGCTTGCGTAACCCTTTTGTTCCCTTTTTTTTTTTTTTTTTGGTGGGGGGGGGGGGGGGGAGGGGTGGTGGGAGAGGGGTACGTTTTAGAGGAGAAGATATATAAGATCGGCTTTGCCGAGAGTTAAAATTAATCTACAAAAAAAAAAAAAAAAAAAAAAAAAAGCTCGTGTCGTTCCTTTATTTTTTTTTTTTTTGTCGCCATATTTAGTTGGAGTGTGTGGATTTAAAAAAAAAAGGATTTCTTAGCCCATATACCTCTAGTAAGTTTTATAAGACAGCGAAATAAAATAACTGAAAATAATGAAATACAGGGTGTCACAAAAGAAAATTTACACGGTCTTTTTTACCGCAAAAATGAACTAGGCATCGCCGAACGCTCATTCTCCGCCCAAAGGTAGCGCTAGAGGTCACAACCAGATGCCAAAGTTTCAGCCGGTCCGATAAGTTAATCAAAAGTTTTAAGTGATTTTCTGAAAATTTCAATGGGAAAATGGAGCCCATTTTTGCTCGTTCTCGGTTTCTGGTGCCATAGAGCCCCATGTGTTTGAAAACTCCGTCGGCCGCCATTTTCCAATTGAAATTTTCAGAAAATCACTTATAGCTTTTGATCAAGTGATCGGATCGGGCTGAATCTTTGGCGTCTGGTTGTGACCTCTAGCGCTACCTTTGGGCGGAGAATGAGCGTTCGGCGATGCCTAGTTCATTTTTGCGGTAAAAAAAGATCGTGTAAATTTTCTTTTGTGACACCCTGTATATCGGTAAAAATATCTAAATATCCCCTAAAACAAAAGTTTATAAAAAAAAAATACTCCGACTTGACACAATATAAAAGCCGATTTCATTATAAGTTTCGCTTCTCACGCGGGAGGCATCACAAGTTACGCGCTTGCTGTGTAATTTCCTTGCTCTGGGATCATTATTGCGTTAAAAAGAATTAAAATTTCACGTGTTTTTTAACTCATTTATTATAAAATAAACCAGAATTTCTTTCTTGCTTTCTTTTTCTTGCTTTTTTTTATAAAGTCTCGTCTTCCTCGTTTTCTCGTTTTTTAGGCGCTTCACGAGTTAAAGAAAACAAGATGTTAAAGCCTTTGGAGTCAGTTTACGACAGGCTCTCCACCCTTTCAGAGGATGCGGGGATGAAGACAACGTGCACCCACCGCGCCCAGGTCTACGACTGCGACTTCTCTGAACCTTCAGGGAAGCAACAAAAATAATTCGTCACTCTTCACAGGCAGTCACAGGCCGAGGTCAGTATTTTTGGTTGAACTCACTCACAGCTAGCCCACCCCAAAAAAGTTAAAACTCACTAACCTCCACCTTCACGGCCACACTCACCTTCAAGGCCTTACTCACGAAATCATGAGCTCACCGAACACATCGAGTCATATACCTCACGAACTCACGGTCATCACCGAACTCATGAACTCACAAACTCATCAATCTCGCCAACTCATGTCCCTCAAGGTTATTCCATATCAGACGTCCCAGACAATGCGCGCGACCAAAGGGTCCTTCCGCATTTTTTTTTTTTTTCATTTTTAGAAGTTTAAGCTTAAGAAAATAAAAAGTGGCGGATGCGGCGATCTCCATATACAAATTTAAGGCGCCACCTCAATCGCGAATAAAAACGAGCAGGTATCTATTTGAAAGTGAAAAAAAAAAAAACATTTAGGGAAGAAAGCTTGTGTGCAGCTCAAAGCAACAAACTGTATCGCGCTTCCTGCGACGGCGAAAAAGGAGCGATAGTCCCGAAGCAGGGCGTTACCGTTGCATTTTTGACGCGGTACATTCAGGAGCGTTCCGAACCAGGACACTCGATGACAGTCGAGAATGGGCTGAGTCTTTCCTCAAGTTTGCATATTCATTCTAGCGCACCGCGTTCATTTTAACATATCGCGAATTCGAACAAAATATGATGAACGTACGCGGATGTATTATGTGCCGCATATATTTAATAGCATGCCAGAATTCTTACTTGCTACCACATCAAAAAAAAAAAAAAAAAAAAAAAAAACGTTGCGGAGTTTAGATAAGCGATATGAGATGGCGTCCGCTGAGATTTTGAGCCGGAACTGCGTCAAGTGAAACCGCGCTATATTTGGCATGCACTCGCATCCTTCATTACGGTCAAGTTTATGAAAAAAGAAAAGCTGCTGACATGCAATTTCGAAAGTAGACCTAAACCTTTCTTCTTTTTTTCCCGCATTTGAAGTAATACGTTATCAAAACGAAAGGCAGTTATTTGTCAAATGATATCATTTAAACGATACGTTTTCCTTAACAATCAACAAAACAGCGCCGGCAATAATTTGCTCTCGTAGAACACGACTCGTGGATCTCGGAAAAAACCTGACAAAATTACTGTCTTCGCGTTTTCATATATTATGGTGTCCCTCGTTCAAAGGAAATCGGCGCCTATCTGATACATGTTCGCGTCAACTTCAGGTACACGGATCACATTTTGCCCGATTATTAGAATAAGACGCGAGCAAGAAGCTGTCCCGTATGCAGTGTCATTTATCTGCGAAACCAGGACCGTCACGTGAAGGCAAAGAAAGCAATCAATAAATATCCCGGCTTTATTTTTTAAACTTAGAACAAGAAATATTGAGGTTTTTTATGGAATTTTTGCTTTTCTTTTAGGTGAACAACTATCGGCTGCTCCGAATATTCAACGTTATTTACAATATTAGAAAGTGATCGATGACTCCGCAAAAAATTCAATTTCTGGAATGAGTTGTGGAGAAAAGGGGGGGGGGGGGGGGGGGGTCCGTCGGTGAGACAAAGAAAAATACAGAATATTTTAGCTTCGATAACGTTCACAACGCAAAGTACATCAAGCTAGAGAAAAAAAAATATGAATGCAGTTTAAGCTACACTAAGCTCAAAATATGAATAATAAAAAAACACGGAATTCAAGATGGCTCATAAGATTAAGGGCCCGCGAAGGATTTTGCCTGCAAACGTGCATATAATTTTCACAACCTACATATGTAAAAAGAAAAAAGCAGATTAATCAATGCGTCAAAAAACGCCGTACAAAATTGGGGAACGGGTGTTGGTTGGGTTGTGCGTGCTCCGTCCGGATGTTTGAGCAACATCATCGATTCCCGGGCCGCCAGCGAAAAAGCCGAGCGGAGTTTGGGCGATGAACGAAACGCTCTCGTGGATGCCAGAGCGGACGCGGGGATGACCGATGTTCCGGGCACAATATCCTGGCCGCTCTCGCAGCCTAATCCGCTCGGCCAAACGAGCCTGCTAGAGTTGTTTTTTCTTGTTTGTTTGCTTACGAGGTACTTTTCCACGTATAATGTACTCGCTACACATCGTATAACGAATTCGTCATACCGCGTATAGAAAGTTCGCTATACAGCGCATAACGAATTCGCTATACCGTGAATAAGAAATTTGCTACACCGCGTACAGCGAATTCGCTATACCGAGCGAGCAAATAGAGAGTTTTTTGTGGATCGTTTCTGCCGTCTCGTAACGCTCTCTGCAACCAGCTAGGATAAATGAATAAATAATTATTACGAAAAATTAAACATACGGAAGTACAAACTTCGGATGCGAAAAAAATAACCGGGATTTCGGACAGCCTTAACTAAACCCGGCGTTTCCGCAGAGTCACCCAAAGTTAAGTACGAACGGCAGACATGTTAGAAGGGGGGGGGGGGGGGTAGTTTGAGGACATGCGCTACAATTATGTGCTAGCATTCCACGTGCTTCTGACAATAAGCGGCAATGAATATTATTTATAGAAAGTTATTTTCGTCTAGCGCAAGCCGGCAAAGTTCACAAATAACTCTTATCAGGATCAGACAGACAGTGAACCAGGTGTTCCAGCGCTAAAACTGCGTACGTGCAGCTTTTCTTGCAACAAAATGCCGAAGTGCAAATAAACAACGTCGCCTCATCAGTCACACACTAATCCCATTTTCCCGTGAACACGGCTACTCTGCGTTTCCGCTAATTATTTATCCCCGCTCTAATCCATCACAACAATTTTCGTCGCAGTTCCGTTGGCGCTAAATTCTTCCGGAATTCCCGAGCCGCACGCCAAACAACAACCCCCAAAAAAACTTTGCTTCCCGCTGTCAGCCTCTAAAAAAGATTACTCGCTAAATTAAAGACGAGATAACAGAAATCAGACTCGACGCGGAGGGGTATGTCTCAGCAGGCTGTGTTCAACCCGAATGCGCATGCTCGGCCCCCCAAATCCTTCGTCTTAAAACGGACTCCAAGCCTACATTTGCCAACAACGAGCACATGCTCAAAAGGGAAGGGGGATTCAGACAGCGTTGTGGCGGCGGCAGCGGTAAGGAGGATTAACGCCGGGCGTGCTCTCTCTTCTACCTCTGTTCTCCCTCGGCCATTTCACACTCGCCCTCTTTCAATTAGAACCCAAGGGCCCGAACCCCCTCCTACCGGACCTCCGTCCTTTCTTTCGGGATCCATCACTGTCGTCGTTATCGGGGAAGGCGCGCAGCGACGCTAGAGGCGCCTCGGTTCCGAGGCCCTGCCCCCTTTTCGACTCCGCCGCGCGGGGAGGGGGGCCCGGGGTACGACTCCGGGAGCTCAGCCCGAATCGGCCGTCAGAACCCGGTTTGCGCCCGCGTGGGCCACTTCTCTTGGCGGGTCTGCGACGACGGCTGTCTCGTGGGAACTGCGCAGAGATACGGCAGCGACACGTTGCTTCGGAGGAAGTCTAGATCGCCGCAGCTACCCATCCTCACCCGGCTACAGGCAAAACATTTCGAGCGAGTGACGAATTTAGATTCGTGTTTTCTCTTTATTTTTACACTGCCGAGAGCGATACAGTTGTAGGCAAAGATTACGAAAAAAACGAGGTTGATCGTTGTTAAAATTACGAGTTGATCATTCGATAAAAAAATAAACCTGAAACAATTTTTTAAAGAATTTCAAGAAACTACGAAGAAAAAAGTCGTCAGCTAAACGTTGTTGAAGATTAAGGCGCGTCGAGACATAGAACAACGGTACATCCCAAGAAGACGTTTGTTTTTGCCGCATATTGCAACCTATTTGTTAGTATTGTTGAAACCGAATACTTTTTTTTAAGGTTTGAAATTAGAGGTGTTACCGTTAACCGTGCCAGTGGCAGTAATCACAACTTCGCTGACCGCCGCAACGAAGCCATCGCACATCCACATCAGGCGCCGTGAAGAAAGCTACAAACGTGAAGGAGCGAATTGTGAGAACTTGCGTCGTGAAAGTTTTTCTGCAGGTACGCAACACTCACTATCCACCATCAACACCCTGGCTTCGCAAGCTACACATTGCCTTCAAGCTCCACGGCCTGTCCTGCTTCTCAGAAACGCAGCTGTGTTTGACATAGCCAACTCCGACAAACAAGGCGCGTTCTGGAGGCCTGCTGTCACTCCAAGAAGGAGGGGACTGCAGATTGCATGAACCCCAAGAAACGCCTCGTGTGCGACCCAGCAATTAGCGTAGCTACTGCACCATTCTCGTCGATTTCTCGTTGTTCTCAACAAGGACAATTTAAAGTCTCCTCGGCCGTTGTGCGCCTAAGCTTTTTTTGAATGATTATAGAGGTTTTGCGTCAACGTGCGGCGAAGTGAATCGTGAACAACGAACGCGAGCGTCGTTTATGTGAGTACCAACGTCGAAGCGGCGCAATCTGTGACCGGATTCTGACAGTTTGGAGGCGGAAGCGCACTGGCACAGCATCATGGTAAGTGCGCCGCCTTCTACGTTACTGACCGCCCATCCGTGCTATATTGCAGAAGGCTAAGCAACATGATTCGTCGGGTTTTCCAATTTTTTTTCTGTTTTTGTTTCTTGGTAGCTCAAGATTAACGCTGTCGATTTTGAATGTTTGTTGTATGCGGGTTTAGTTTCAGTTATTGTTGTTCTCTAAAACTAGATGTATACTTTAAGAAAAAAGCGTAATTGGGCGATATTGTTTACTAAGGCATCCCGCCGTAAAGATTTTTTGTTTAGTTTCAAGTTATTTATGCGAAACTTTAGTTTGAACAACACACTTAAAATAGTTGTTGAACTGAAAGTGTGGTGAACACCTTTAACGCCAAAAGTGAAAGTAAATCGCCTGTTTTCTTTGTGGTTCAAAGATATTCGCAATAACTGATCTAACTGTAATTGAGTATAACTTACAACACAAATGAGAAGAAACTGCTGCAACTATTTTAAGATCGGACACGCCTGTCCACATTACTGGCAATTGTTTTGTTATTTTGGACCGTATTTCTTTCCGTGTGAACTTATCTGTAATTATGTTATTAGAAAAACAATTAAACTACTAGACCACTGTCTAGGATTGAACATTTAAACGTTAAGAATGCCAAAATATCAAAAGTTATGTATCCCTATGTAAGTAAATTGTCTCTTCTTTAACGTGTAAACTAACTGCTCGAAATGTCGAAGGGAGCGAAAGTTATAATTAAAAAAAATATTAATAATAACATTAATAATTATTTACCAATTTAGACTAGAAGAAATAATGCAAACCTGCACGTATAAAAGCCGTAGAGTCCAAAAATAAGCTACTCTACAAAATATAGGCGTACTAAGAAGAAAAAAAAAGAAAAAAATGCATTTCACTCAAAAGGCTGAAACTAACGGGTCAAACGCGTGGTTGTCTATACTGGTTATTTGAATATAACCCGAAGAGTTCCGCAATGACAAGAGAGCAACAGAACATTGGCATGACACAAAGTAATGGTCAGCGAGTTTTTCCTAGCGACTGTAGATATAACAAGCAACGAAAGAGTTCTACTGTTGATCTGGTCGACGCACAAAAAAACTGGCCAGTTAAGTGAAAGCTCTTCACGAGTTGGTTCATTAATGGTGCACTTGATCCCGTCCGTTGTCAGAATGTTTAGATAATTGCATACTATCAATTCGGTCACTCTTAAGGTGTCGACAGTGAGATCGCCAACAATGCATAACTGGTCATGCAGATTGTAATCGGTAATACTCGTCTCCAATTCTGCAAGAAAGGATCCCACGTTTATTAAGAGTGGTCTATAAACTGCCAATAAACATAATGAAGTATTCGTATTTCCAAGACAAAGCGCGACACAATCAGCGTATATGAAAGTCAGTGAAATATTTGAAATGGACCAACTTTCGTTTACGAAAATCGAAATACTACCTCCGTGACCGTACCAAAGCGTGAAGTAGGTGGCTTTCATATCCTGGCAACGAAAACTGACCTGTAGCTTCAGGGGAGATACTTACATCTGTTAAGACAAAGACATTTGTTAATGAACGAATAACCCTTGAAACAATCTGGAATTTATTCCAATGTCTGCGTATCCCTCTAACATCTACATGCAAAATAAGAAAATGACTGTCTCGAGATCTTTCAGATATATTACCGAGTCGGAAAATCGGGAACTTGAGAAAAATGGGTCATTAAACTAGATAATTTTTTTCGAGGACTAACAGCTGATCAATTCGGACAGGCACGAAACGCTCTGCCTTTTTTTTCTTTTTTTTCGCAGATTTTTGCTTTTGTTACTCGTACAAATTTGTATCCGCGCTCTTTGACTTTCTCTCTTACCTGCCAGTACAGCTCTTTGTTGGCGCCGGTCAAACTGTCGTTTAGGTACAATCTGGGGAAGAAGCTACCCTGACCGAGCGATCGGGTTGCTTTGTGTGATTCCATCCACGATTCTTTTATGCTGACGGTCGCAAAACGAATCAATATCGGCGGGGTCTTATAACGTCTGCCAGGCACGCGGTATTTAGCAAGGATGTCGGTTCTGTGGAAATGAGAAATCTGAAGCGGTTCAGCTAGATGCTCCACAAAATAAATGAGGTCTTCTCCAGAATTCACAGGCTGACAGCACACCTCGAATTCGAAAAGAGGACTGTGTTACCCGTTGTCGTTGAGCACACCGTGGATCTACCGAGTTTCGGTTGCCTGTTGCTGCACAGTGGACTCCAGCTGGGAACATTTGTCTCGGGGAGCTTTTCCAGTTTGTTCGATCGATGCCACAAGTTTTAGAATACGACTGTAATCGGCTGAGTCCATAGACTATTGAATGATGGTCATTGTCTACCTCAGTCTCTCTACCAGTGGCTTAAAGGACAAAATTTTGTTGAGTTTCAACGAAAAAGAAAGGGGGGAATCAAGGCTGCCTTTCATGCTTCGAGCTTCACGCTCATTTCCTCCAGCTGAGAAGATAGGAGATCCGCGTATTGCGTCGCATCAACCTTCTCATCGGATAGCCTCATTTGGCGCTCCCTACTACGACACGCTCGGCGTCTCCTTGCTTCCCGTTTAGCTTGATCCATAGTGGTAAATGTCTTTCTCTGCAATGCCGGCAAACTTCTGGCCCAGATGGTAGTCGCCGGTACAGGCTGAGCACGACATGTGTCTGCCATCGTACACTATTGCCTTGCTGCATGCCGCGCATTTGACTGTTGGGGCGACAGTTGATTTAGTGGCCAGATGGCAATTGTGCACTGTCGCCACACGGTCGAAACTCACGTCGAACTACGACCTAATTCAGGCCAGCAGGTATTCGATCAGGTTATAATAATAATGAGAAGAAGACTCTTAGAAAAAAGGGTATTGATAGTGCTCCCTTAGGGGAGGAACGGTCTTGTAACCTATGTTCCTTTAGAAAGAGAGAAACTTTCGTCCCTGAAGCAGGGGAGCAAAGTTCCTCCGTCACCTGCATCTCATTATGGCAGCCCTGAGTCGAGCAAATCGAGCTCAATAAGGCTTAACGAGGACGCTACGTCTTGTGTACGGGACGAGAGCAGCAGCAAATAAAAGCGTAACACGAGCTTTCCGCGAACTGTGTTTATTTCCGAAGCCAGATTCCCCCCACAGGTACAGTTTCGAAAGCGGCTACTCGGTATTCTCGTCGACCGCACTGCGATGTTAAACGGAGACAACCGATACACAGTTACTTCGCGCACTTTGCGTCTTACATTTGGTGTTCCTCGAGTCACAATTCTTTCGCCAACCGCACATCACGGAGAAATGGCAAACCAATCCGCGAAACCAAGAGCCGCTCTCAAAAGAACAAACCCGAAGCCGCTGTTTATCGCGTAGCGTGAAAGAAGGTTAAATCGCTTGCCACCAGATGGCAGGGTCAAGCAGAGTAATTGCAACTTGCTAGGCTAGGTGGCGCTAGGTACCGCCCAATTCATGTTCTACAAAAAATAATTTTATTTTCTCAGGCCACTACTGCGCATGGGGATCCTTACTATGCACACAATACAAGCGTCAGGTGAACATACATTGAGCACATAGACATACATGGCACATACAAACATCAATACAGCGGCACACCACACTAGCCCTTACACTACACCGGTGCGAGAGAGAGAGAGAGAAAGAAGTCTTGCAAAAGAGGAAAAACCATCGTTGGAGTTACAGCCATGGGCTGCTCTGCGTTTCCGTCTTTTATACTGGTCGTTTGGAACGTACAGAATGTTTCGGTGACTCAATAAGCAATAAAAAATATTACCGGCATGTTTATTTTTTTCCAGCAATGTCATACCTCTGAGAGTATTTGGAATGGCGCAGGGGATGAATCTCTTATTAAAAAGCAAACGCTCGATCACGCCGTAATTATTTGAAAGCAATAAATCAAGCCGCTCCAATGCGGTTCGAAGCCATGAGTTTGTTTCCCCGCACGGCACGTCGTAGCATGTATTTCTATTGTAGTGTTTGTTTTTCTATTTGTGCTGTTTGCGCAAAGCTGCAATTACCGTCTTGAATTAATCTCTGTAGAGCGGATATTCACTCAGCTGGAAGTGATGCTTCACGGGCTGAGAAATCGTTTTTCGATAAACTTGAATGCAGTCAAAGCCGCGACTTGCGGCAGCTGTTAAGTGTACGGAGCTACGCCGTGGCGAGCTTGAAAACTTCTAGCGCTCATCCCAACGCGCCACTTGGAGGGCAGTTTCTCCAGGAACCGTAGTATATTTAAACAGCAAAATAAAGGGTAGCTTTTTTTTCGATTTTACCTACTATTGTTTTTTAATGCTAAAATTCCACACAGTAAATATACGTACTTTCCGTCACGATTTCGTACTATTGTCCTTTCCCCAGAGCGCAATCGCTCTCGGGGACGAGACAACCGACAGTCACATTGGCCACAGTACGATAGGAGCTTACTGTTCAGACCAGCGTTCCAACATGACTTTCCGCATGTCGATCGATTGCACCTACTTCCTCAAGTGGTATTAAACTTTTTAATGCAAATCGGAATGTCAACTTGCGACACTCCGCCCCCTCCGATGACGGCCCGACCAGCGGCATCAATGCCCGACGGTTTACGATCTCATCTTGTTGTTACACCACTGACACGCGAACACACTGTCACATCGGCGATAATTCCAGTCTTCTATTCACAACCCACAACACTGCCATCACGATGTTGCTGCTATGTTGCTGACACGCACAAATACAGAACCACGTTGAACGCCGGTTGCACTCGGCATCAGAAAACAGAACCGAACTCAGCACGGAAGGCACCCAGGCAGCCGGCAGCAAAACCTGGCTGTCTTGGACGCAGTTCCTGCGATTTCCATAACGTCGAAAACGCCGACACAGTTCCGCGTGGTTTCGCTATTGTAGTTCCGTGCCGCGTGAGTCCTGCAATCCGGAGACGGCCACCTTGCCCAGTGTACCTGGTGCTGCTGGCACTGCTCCGGAACTTCGCTGTTTCTAGCGGCTTCGTTCGCTCATTTGATAAAATTAGTGATAAAAACGACAATGCAACCGAAATGTTCTGCACGTTTAGACTAGAAGACGGAATTACAGGCGGCTTTCGCTGCCGCTGAAGCTCAATCAACTCAACAGCTATTTATTAAACAACGTGCGCGACCTGCTCGAAAAACGAAACCGAAAGAAGATGAGTCGGGAGGGCGAAAGCTTGCTCCCGTCTGTTTGGAGTAGGAGAAAAACGTTTCGCTCCTCCCCTTTTCTGGTGTCCGCTTGGGGGCGCGCCAGTAGAATGGAGGAAGACGCGCCGTTGCTACTTTTTTTCTCCTTTTTTTCTTAGAGTGAAGAGGAAGCATAAAATGTAGTATAATAATAATAATAACATTTAATAATAAAATATTGCGTGCGCAAGAACAGCCAGTGGACTTTTTGTTAATACACTAGGAAAACACCGAGTTCAAAAAATAAAGAAGAGGGAAAAATCAAGGCGTAAAAAGCGACACAAAGACAATAACACAGGATAATCGAAGACAAATATTAATGCAGATAAATACAGATCTAATCACTCCAGAGAAGAACATTCACCAATTTGCTCCAGGAACAACCGTGGCAAAAATATTAATAATAATATTAATAATAATGATCGTTTTATTCACACAACGCTTTCGGTATATGTCAAATGACGGATCCGTCTGCCGACACATGGCTTGTAGGATTGGACCCAGCAAATTTGCATAGACGAAAAACAGAACGCATAAATAAACAAACAGGAAGACAAGGATTCGGCTAATCAGCCTTCCAATTCAAATCAAAAGCAAGTGTGAAAAAGCGGGGAAAAAAACATACACATAAAAGCAAGCACGCGATCAAAACCTTCGGCGAACTAGAATCCCAATTCAAATCAAAACGACAACAAGACAGTAATTAGCCTCTCACAACCATAATTACGAAGTAACTTTTTTCAACTGTCCTTTGCCAGCAACGCTGAAAATGTCTTGAGAAAGCGTATTGCAAATATATCTTAGACGTAAAACAACCGCATTCTTTTTCCATATCTACAGTGACACATCTTAATACTTCACACCGAGTTGACGCTCTGAGGATGCGCGATGGTTCATGAAGCGTTTTAACATTTTCAACCCAAAAGTGCCGTAGCACAACAGTTTCAGTATACAAACTACGTAATCTTGGCATATGCAAAACTCTAAAAAGATATTCACTGGATGAGAAATTTCGAGTTGAACACTACACTTCGTAAAAGCTACTTTCAAAATGCTATCAATCTTAGAGTGCCAAGATGTCATGCAATGGGCATGAAGCGTCACCCCACATCGTAATACACTGTACGCAAGAGCATGGACAATCGTATTTTTAATCTTAAAAGGAACAAACTCTCATATTATACAGCATACATGCAACTCTCCTTAGCACACTACATACATGAGACATTTGTTTGTTCCACGGCATGTCATATTCAAAAATAAGGCCCATATGTTGTGTATAGTTCACCCAGGGAACAAGCTCGCAACATCAGGATTTACAATCAGAACTGTGCAGATGAACGGGGGCATTAGAAAATCCAGGTTTAAAGAAAATGCGGAAGAAGATGAGTTTAGTTTTTAAGGGATTAACTTTTATACGGTTGGCCGCATAACAATCTATAACTTTAAGCACATTTGACTGTAGAGCGCGAACAGCTTTATCGAAACTGACATGTCGTGAAACAAGCAGGGGGTCATCGGCATACTGAAAAATATTACATCCAGAAAAACAGATTCTAGGTCATTTACCTAAATATTAAAAAAAAACTAAGGGGGATCGCAACAACCCTTAAGGGACGCCGATTTCGAGAAGCTGCGTTGAGCTATTAACTTTCTCTATAGAAACCACCTGGGCCCGAACATCTAACAGATTTGCCAAGAGCGATTGAAAAGTTCCACGGAAACCGAACCTCCAAAGCTTCCCCAACAAAATCTCATGATTTACCGTACCGAAAGTCTTTCTGCCGTCTAAAAAAACGCCACGAGAAAACACGTTGCCCTCAAAAGCAGAGTAAATTCCGTCAGCTACATCCTCTAAAAGCGGCTGCGTACCACTTCCAGAAATAAACCCATACTGCTTAGAAGAAAACAGTGAACACTGATCTATGAAACTGGTCATTATGTGTTTCTCAGCAACATGTTCTAGCACGGGCCAAATCGAAATCGGGCGGTAGTTTTTTTACCTTGCTAGGATTGCCGGCTTTGAAGATGGGCCGCACTATAGCAGTCTTAAGCTCATTAGGGACCTCGCCCGATTCGATAAATCCGTTAAACATGAAAAGAATTTTATCCTGCAGATATCTGAAGTTTCTCTGAAGACATCCAAGAGTTTTAGCATACACGCCTGGAGATCTAGTAGGTTTAATGCTGAAGAGATTGGAACGTAAATCGTCCTAGCTTATAGGGGAACGAAGAAAAAAAAAAGGAGGTTGCGTTCATCATTATTACTGATTACGAAACACCGACTCTTTGTGGGAAACGAGTGGATCCCACAAAGTAGGAATTGAATCGTTTGACAGTTTGACAGTTTTTGTCAATTTGTTACCAAGATTGCGTTGTGCAACGTCATCCACATAATGATGACCACGAAAAGTGCTGACGAGTGACCTTGTTTCCGAAGAGCTAAATCACGCCTTGTCATACTTGTCCTTGAAGTGCTTTCTTCTTGCCGATCGAAGCATGGCATTAGCTCTGTTCCTCGCGATTTTAAATTCGGAACGAAGTTTATTATTGTCAGGTGCTCGCAGACTCCGTGCCCAAGCGAGGTATTTTGCTTTAATAGTGGTAACTCCTTCCGCGTTTAGCCATGTATGATCCGTCATTCGTTTATTTATTCTAACTTTTCGTTTACATTTGTCTATAAAATAAATAATGATCTGCGTGAACTTCGTGTACAAGCCAGATTGGGATGTAGACTTGAGAAACGAGATCCAATCAAATGTTGAAATGAGGCAATATAGTTTTACATTATTGACCATTTCTATTTGCTTTGTTTCGGCTTCAGCCTTGGTTTCCCCAAGGGTCACAAGCTGACATCCTACAAAATAATGATCGGCCAATCTTTCCGTGATAACCGATGACATTGTAACAGTATTCTCAGCCCGAACGCAGATACGATCGATGCACGAAGTGACTTGTTTACATGCTATTATCTCTTCCCTTGTAAAGGTATTGATAGTTCTTTCAATACCCTCATTTGTAATTATGTTCAAATAATCACACACGTGAGATCAATCCTGTTTCGCTACATCGATATAGATATCGCCAACCAAGCAAAATAAACCCCTGTCATGCACCTTTTTTTAATTCTTCTATAAAATTTCTAGCATTTTGTGAAGAAGGCCTATAACAAGCTAACGTTAAAATCATAAAATTACAATTCTCAATTTTAAACGCAATCGTTTATGCATGGGAGAAGGAGATGTAGAGTTTAGGAACCAGTCATGGGTCCTTAATTAAAACCGCGATCCCCCCATCCCTACATTTGACTGCGAAAACCAGACAGAATTACAATCAGGTAATTCAGATAGATCCCACCAATCCTCAGATAAATAAGTTTCGGTAAGTACAAAAATTTCTCTGTTTGCTGTCACGTCCTTAACTAGAACGTTTAAGAGGCTCCAATACTTCCCTATGCTTCCAATATTTACGTGTAATACCAAAAAAAGTTGGCTCTTTATATCGAGCCTCTGTTTGGTAACCTTGAAATCTCCACATTCTTAAAAAAACTTGTTTCAATTATTCTAGTTTATATTCTCAAGGTCGTTGACTGATTTTCCTGACTAGCGCCGAGCCTCGTGCTTTTTTCGCAAACCTTTATCCCGAAACATTTTAAATGCACTTCTCTGGCTTTTGACCTGGCCATCCGGAATAATTCCGTTTGCTCGAGACAGGTTTTCGTTAAAATAAACCTTGGGGAGTTCCGCTGAATTATGAAGTGAGCTCAATCGTACGCGACGGATCAGCCATGCCTCTTACACCTTCACTGGCTCAAACCTTATCAAAACTGGGGGCGCGAGGCCGGGCTTCAATGCAAGTCGGTGCTTGACAAGGACGTCTCCTACTTGGAATGGAGGCAAATCTAATTTGACTCCAAAATTGGTGATGGTTCGTTTCAAGTTTTCATCCTTGTCACGTTGCAGTCCGTGGATTTCTAGTTTCGTCGAGCGACTCCGAAGCTCCAAGTAGTTCAAATCTTCCTGTAGTCGCTGGAGAGTACGCTATTGATTGTCCATAACACTGCACACCTCAGCCAACTGGACCTGCGGTGCTTCGGTGTTTGTTTGTTTTCATTTTCGGTTGCCTTAGCAAGCACAGAGTCATACATCAATTAAAGATCGTTAATATATTGCTGAAGTGGCTCGACTGTCTCATGTATGCACTGAATTTTCGGTTTCAAAGTGAGCAGCTCATCCACCTTGGCAGGAAGTGTAAGTAGAGTGTCGGCGTTCGCCTTCAGAGAGACCAATATGTCCAACTTGTTATTGACCGCATTGAGAAGTTCCTCGAATGCACGAATGCCCTCGGGTTCCTCAAACACGCTTCCCTGCGTCGAATTGGAGTCGGCACAATAGAAAGACCTGCAGCGTCAGTTGTTTCTCATCACTTGGCCCATCGTGCCGTACGTTTATACTTTTATCCCGGCACAAGACCCGTAATGGCAAAGGTTCTTGCAGGCTCCACACGTCATGCATTTACCGTCAGATGGGACAGGTTTCAAGCACAACGAACAGTCACCGAGAGAATTCATAGCGGGTAAAGCAGGCTTACCGGTGAAGTGGGCGTCCGATCAAGGCGTAGTGAACGGATTTCGAGCGAGGCTTCTGCTTGTGATGAAGACGGTGTTTCACCTTTGTCACAGACGGCTCACTAGATCTACATATGTCTCGAGATGTGGTGACTGCCAGTGGAAATTTGCAGAGCAGCCCAGATGGAACGGCCGCTCTTGAGAACTTCTTCTACCTTATACTTATACTACTTTTGCTACACCTTTTTTTTTTCTTTCTGGGTCGTGTTTTTATACAGATTATAAAAGCTTACTAATTTTATTGAGGTTTTTTTTCTGTTTTGTCTTAGATTTGCGTTGTTTGAATGCTGATTTCTGCTACAAAATCGAAACCACGCGGGTCTTCCCTTTGGTGTACACAAGACGATAAAAGGAGGAAACACAACACACGCGCAGCATCAAATGTACCAGCGAAACTGTTTAGCACACGACGCAGACGTGACACAGAATTTTGAACAAAGGTACGAACTATCGCCGCCCCGTGGAGCCGGCGGAAATTTGACACGAGCGACGGGACCGCCACCTTCGGAGAGCGAGGGAAAACTAGGCACGCAAGTGCTTGGAACGACGACAAAAAGAGGGCGGTGCGAGTTTTTGTTGACGCACACGAAAAATCCACGGAACCCTAGGCATAAACAGCTTCGCTGTAAAACTTGGAGGACGCTTAAGCTTCCCCTTTGCGTGGCCCATGCAGTAGCGTGTCTGCCTCGCAACACAAGGGTAGTGGGTTCGAATTCTGACTAAAATTCTTCAATTTGTTCCTTTAAGGAAAGTGAATTACTTCATAAAGGTGAACTCATTTGAGACATGCGGCCACCTTTCATTTGCATGGCAGGTCATTCTTTAAGCAGTTTCGTTCCAGGCGTGACGTCACGTTTCACATGTGCGTCGTGGGTTCTTCGAAATTCCCGCGAGAGGTCATGTGGCCGTGACGTCATGACCCTATCGACCAATCAGGATTTTCTCGTTACGCCACCGACGCCGGTTTTTCGGCGACACGAGCTTTTTAACGCTCTCGCGTTAACACCAGAAGTTAACATCGTCTCTCGTCGTTTCTACAGCATATTTTTATTAATTCTGCCGACACCGCCAGCGGCTTGAGACAAATCCGAGTGTATCTTTTCTAGGAGCTTACAGAATGAGATTGGCAAGGTGTTCCTTTCGAATGCACGGCCTCCAGAACAAGCTCGACGGCTTCCGTCTTGCTTCGGCTGCGCGAGCATGCTCGAGGTTCCCGAGACAACCAAGTGCTATCGAAGGAAGAAAGCTCGGCCTAGAGGACGGGAAACTGAAGGACCTCCTTACCGTCCTCGTCATGTCAGTGGCTACAATAAAGGGGCAGGGCAGTTCGGGTTATTAACCGAGTTCCTAAGGAATCTTCAACTGCCCGTCGAGGTTCTTCTATTTAACTGCGCAAGGTCTTTTTTTTTTTCTAAACCGGCGATTTTGTAGAGAAGTTTCAACAAATACTGTTTTTTTCTCGTTTTTTTTTTTTTTTTTGGCGCCATTTTGATTTTGTTTTTGTTTTGCCGCGCAGGCAAGTGAAGTTACTCATTAGATCCTGGAGATGTAGCGCCATTGTCTCCCTTGCCCGCCAGACGGACACAAACAGATACTAACATGCAGACAACCAAACTTAGCACGGTGATCGGCTAATCGGTGTCAGTCGCCATAGCAATCGCCTTTTCGGTCCATTCCAATTTTCGGAGCTTCGAAAGGGTCGTTTTGAGCCAATCTCTTCAGGATTGCTATAAAATCATCGTACCCAAAACGTTCCTCGCCAGTACATGCGTCTGCACCGCTGTGCATTCCATGAACTTATCAAGCATGTTTATCTTTACAGGTCTTTTACAATGGTATTGTTCTTTTCGCGTATTTCCAGACCAGGCACGTAGCCAGGATTTTGTTTCGGGGGAGGGGGGGGGGGGGGGGGGGGGCGCCCATGACAAAATGCTGTATGAGGGGGAGGGGGGGAGAGGAGGTCCCAGCAAAATGGAAGATTTCGGGGGGGGGGGGGGGGGGGTAAGCCCGGGCCCCATTGCCCCCCCCCCCCCCCCCCCCCGAATTTTTTCCACGTGCCTGTTCCATACAATAGAATTATTTTTCAATGCTGTTAAACATCGTCGCCGTATGCGGTGGCGGTGCATATATGTTCGTTGTTTCACCGGTGTGTGGATAACAAAAGCTCGGTATTCGAGTTATGTCTTTATAAAGCAACCTGTCACCGGGAATTTGAATCGTATGGCCAAGAGTGGGGGAGAAACCAAGGAGAAACTGCTCCTTCCATGAACTAAAATGGCGACCATGCGGGAGCTTGGCGTTACTTTCCTAGGATTCAGTAACTTTAGTTAGGGCTATCTTCTTTTCCGCGCGCACTGTTTGAGATGTTCCTCTTTGTTCCTGTCACATCTAAGTTCTGCCTTTCATTCTTTATGTTTATGTTTATTCAGAAGAAAAAAATATATACATTATATCTTGACGCTATGTATGCGAACATCACCTCAAGAGCGCAGTCTTATATGCTATCAAACAATCGATTCTAATATTTGTTTGTTTTATAAGCGCTTAAATCTATCATCGAATTCAGCAATATACAAACTTCGAGCACTCCACTAACCTGTTTCAAAAAAAAAAAAAAACATTCTGCCTCTAGGTCACCTTTATTTTCGCCAACTTTTAATTCTGATATTGGATTAACTTCCCGTTGTACTTTATCAACATTTGTCTTATTTTTCTGTATTCGTGACAACTTTTAGTAAGTATGCCCAACGTTACCGGTTTAGGCCTGAGCACGCACTGAAACGTAGTCAAATAATGTAAACCCCTTGATGTTTGCGAGCCCTTAATTTCCGCGAATTTCGCTAATTGAAAAATTCGCAAAATTTAAGGGCGCGCGAAAATTTCGGTCCCTAAGGGTTTCAATAAGTACATCTGGAATTCGCGAAGTTTTGTGACCGCGATTATGTCCTCTGTGACTGATTCGCGAAAAATAGGGTCCGCGAAAATAAAGGGTTTTACAGTACATTACATAAAAAAAGAGGCACGTAAAAAAAAGTTATCCACAGTTGATTCGTGACTGATTCGCGAAAAATAGGGTCCGCGAAAATAAAGGGTTTTACAGTACATTACATAAAAAAGAGGCACGTAAAAAAAAGTTATCCACAGTTGCCAAACTTGAAATCGTTGCATGTTTTACGCGGAAGGAAAGTTATTTTGTTTGTTTCGGAGATGTTATGCTTTTGGGTGAAGCCCTCCATTTCACCGCAACTATTTTACAATTGTCACGTCTACACGCACGCCACGCGTAAAAGCAAATCGCCCTTTAAACACTTACCGAAATGCATAGTAGGCAAGTGTCTCACTGTGTTCATCTGGAACGGGGAATTCGTGCGTATAAAACTTATTATCTGACCTTTTGAGCCATCTCGCAGCCAGTGGAGATAACTCAATCTTAATAAAGAGGAATTTGCGACGAGATGCTAAAAACATTCCTGCTTCAATCATTCAAATAAAACACGTGGCCTGGTTTATTACGTTAATACTTCTTGCCTCCTGATTGGTTCTTCGGCGCACTTATGAAAGAATCCCGTCATCTCATTGGCTGAAGACCGATAATGAGATCCTCTGGGCTAGCCACGCCCCGATGTTCGTAAGCTGTCAGGGACCATGAAAGAGGCGTTCATTATCTAAACTTTATGGCCCTTTCATTTATTAAAAATGTTTTATCTTCATTTATTTTTACTTCTATCAGTATCATCATCAGCTCCGCGTCGCACCGGCAACTCGACGTTTCATGGCTACGTAAAAAAAAAATGTTGTCCCCGTTCCTCCAAAATAGGAACGAAAGCTGGTTCCTCGTTCCTTCTCAATCTCGGAACGATCCAGTTCCCGTTACCAGTTCCAGTGTTCCGAAGGGAAGGCGTTCTCGGTACGTTTCTAAGATTGGAGCGCGTCGTATGTCGCGCTCCAACCGGATGTTAAAATTGTCGATAACAAAGAGCTACTGCCTATTACATTTTCGTAAAATATGCAAAGTAATAGACCAAAAAAATATATAAAAAACGCCGGCTTCCTGATTTTTTTTTTTTTTTTTAGTTTTTAGTTTAGTTAAATCAAGCCAAGATGAAACAACGGCATTCTTTCGTTCATCCTAAAGGGAACGCGCTCGGGAACGTCGTTCCTGGGAACGTCGTTCCTGGAAACGCCGTTCCGCACAACACACTGTAGAGCGCACTATACGAATGTTGGTGGATTTCGTAAAGCTGGCTTTCCCACATGCATATGATTAGTGTGGGTAAGAATACCCTTTACCGGCCATGACCAAGGATTGGAAAAATCGTGAAACAAAGAAGAACCGACTTAATCTGTTTTCTTATCGAACATCTGGGGAACTCATAAAGCCTTCGCTTTGAGGGGTTATCTAGATTGTTTTAAATTAAATGTGTTATTTCTTCCTGAAGCTGCTTTTATTCTAATGATTCGATTACAGCAATCGCTCGTTAATATTGACGTCGTTAATATGAATACACCACTGTATTTACACCATTTTAGAGGGCGAACCGGGTAAATGTAAATTTTTGTCTAATTATAGCAGACAACTCATATTATGGACATTTTTGGGGAGAACGTAGGTATCTATATTAAAAAGACACGACTGTGCCATTTTTTGTGCAACTTCCCTAGCGCACTGTAATAAAAATATATTAGGGCTATTATAAGAAAATGCATAATAATGATGACCACAAAAACAAACACTACTATTTGCAAAATTACCAGTCGTGTTTTATAAATTTTAGATGATTATTAATGATTCAATAGGAGAGGCATCGGAATGAGATTCTAACGGATCATTTACAGTTTCACATAATGCGGTTCTTCTTTTTTTTGTTGGCAATAGCGAGCGGTATCAATGCTTTTTGTCCAAACAGGGTGTAATGTTACCAGTGGCGTTAAACGATCACTGAAACCCACCGCAGCGGTGCGACCGGATTGCGTTCTTGCGGCTATCGCTCGGCAGGTTCCTCCACCTCACAATAGATGGCGCGGCGGGATGCGGAACGCGATGGGCTCGGGTTTTTATGGAGCTCTACATGAAAATGCACCGTATCAGCACATATATATATATATATATATATATATATATATATATATATATATATATATTAAATTATATATTTAATATATATATATTAAATTTAAATTAGCATTTACCAAGTCTTGGCAAAATAAAGTTACCGCACGATGATCTATCAACATTTTTGTTAACCTTAATGAACTTTTGAAGACGCGTGAGCGGCGGACAATGTGAAGTCGTCTCCGAAACGTCTGGCGTGCTCCTTCCTTTTAATTGTGTTAGTTTTGTTCCGGAATTCGCTTAAAGCAGACAAGTTTAGCGATAGCAGACGAAATTTACTTTTTTTTTCTTCCGTGTTTAGCGCCTGGGGACGGCCACGATTCTTGAGGTATGGGTGGCGACAGTTGTGTTCCGAACAGTCGGTCGAAGAGACCGATCTCACGAAGCGTTCTGCGGATGCGTGACGCCGCCGTAACTTTGGTTCGCAGACAGCAGGTGGCAGTGCACAAGATGGCTCGTATACCGTCTCATGCCCAGCACGCGCAGAGCTCTAGCGAAGCCGTTACACGTGCGAAAAGACTGCAGTTCTCTGGATGCATCGCCGTTAGCGGCGGCGTAGTCAAACTAGCTGGTGAGATAGGTATATTGCGGCCGGAAGAAAACAACAAAGCGTTGGTGTTTTACGCGGTCGATGTTGAGCCCGGGTTACTCTGTAGTGCTGGGAAAAGTGTGACCGCAGTGTACCAAAAAAAAAAAATGGGCAACACCCGTTTCGGGGTTTTAAGATGTTCGAAGCTCACCAGCAATCACGTGCACGTTCACTATCATTGCCATCAATTGAATCTCGCTTTCCAGAAACAATCGCATTTGGGAGAAAAAAAATCTAGAGAGGTCCACGTTTTGCGCACAAATAAACTCGTATCAACAGACACTACAAACAAACAAATCCAGAAGCTCGCGTTGCGGAACCCAGGACTTCCGAGTTTAATCCCCTACCGCTGCCCGTTTCGATCTGGATAAGCATCGTACCGGCGTGCGGGTGGGCGCTACAACTGCGGAACGTTCGTGAAAAAAAAAAAAAAAAAAAAGTGGCGTGTAGTTGGTTAGTTTAAGGGGCGTCTAGTCAGCAGCCCGCTGAGGCTGACTAACCACACGCCACTTAAACGTACGCACACATTCATTAATTTCACAAAGCGAGAACCGTTCATATAATAAGCCACGCCCCTGATTTCTTAAGACTCTCAAGGATTCTACAGTTTACTCGATCTACTTTTCTTCTCCTTAGCATAAAACAGAAAATCATAAAAAAAACATTTAATTTTCCAATCGCGTATTTGGTCTCAAAACCGGGGCAGGGGAAACATTCATATCGGACAAACTTGTAGTTCGCGGACATTATATATATATCGAGCAATAATTTATTTATTTGAAAAACAAAAACAAATAAACTAGCAACGTTTTCTTAAGCAGTCAGGCTGCCCCAAGCTGCGGTCCCGCGCCTTCGAATACATCGCGCAAAAAAAACAGTCCGCAAACATTGTCTGAGGCGTGTCTTTTTCTCGTTCCATGGGTCAGACAAAAACTGCATGCAGACGTGTTTGAAGCGTACACATATGTACACGAACATGTGTGAGGCCTGTTCGCAGACAATTCCGTCGTCGTGTGTGCAGCGAACGCTGTGTGTTTTGGACGATGCTCACGCAGTCCGGCTGCGTCTTTAGACTCATCGAAACTGACCCGCAATAATGGTGGATTGCCAAGTCGACCGACGAAACTGGAGTCAACCGATACGTTGCGCAAAAATCTAATAACCCCTGGCCGGTACACACGATCCGGCCGCCGGCTGTCGGCCGCCCGCCTTTTCCCAACCGGTGCACAAACTGTGGACGGTGCGATTTATTTTTTTATTTTTTTTTGCGATAGCACAGCGACTTTTTTTGTACATCGGCGGAGGTGACGCGGTGAGAATGCGAGTCAAACCTCGTCAAAGGTCGATCGTGTGGCGTTGTTCCCACGGGTGAGAATTTAAGCCCAGAGCCGTCTTTGTTCCTTGGGTAGCCGTCGTCTGATATCCCGCTTGGAGGAAAAATGTTTGCCCAGTATATACCTAAATAGAGCTTTTTGTTTTACTTTTTTTTTTTTTGTGGTAGTGGTTTGGAAGAGAAAACTGGAGTGTGTGTGTGGGGGGGGGGGGGGGGGGGGGGGGGGCGGTGCGATAAGATAGCAACATTTCCGCGGTACCGTGGCGAAGGGCTTTCGGGAGAATGTTTCCTCGCTGAAAGGAAATTCTTCCCAGGTTTCACCCTGAAGAAATCTCAAGAAGTGGAGGTAAATCTTGACTACGCTTACGCGCTTCCTTGCGGAAAGAATAAGTGGGAACACTTTTTATGGATAGAGAACATAAAACGCTTCGGGAGGGTTTTGTCCTTGAAGTTATCAGTCAACTAGTGTACGAAAAATATTTAAAAAAAAGTGGTCATAATGGCAAAACTAAATATGTTTACGCGAAACGTTTCTCTTTTTTTATAATATTAGAAGACAGACAGATGAGAAACGCCACCCTATCACCTTGTGCGCGTCTCCTCGTGATAAATTGTTTTGCCACGTGCTGTTTAATTGGTGAACCAATCAGACCAATTAACTAGTATGTTGCCAATATGCGAAGTTAAAAAGAAAATACGTTCTGTTCGATAATATTGTTATTACTAATCTATAATATACGCAAATGTTTTTGAATGTAACAAAAACAAACTTCTTTTCGCAGTCGAAGCTTTGCAATAACGTTATGTGATATACGAGTCCACGGGGGAGGCCATAGCGGCTCATTTGCGATGCATGTTTTAGTTAATTTGTGCAATGCAATGCACAAACCCGCGGGATCATTTTAAATTTTAATCAAATTTTTTTTTTACTCTCTCGCTAGGCACAAGCAACAAAACTGGCTGCGCAGTTCTTAACTTTTGAGTTAAGAAGATAAACAGATTGACAAATAAAAGAGAAGAATTCGGCGATAAACACTCCTCTTGATGTCTGTGTTAAACTGGAAATTTAGCGAGAGGGAACTTAGCTGCGTGCAACCTAAACTAGCCAGAAATATAATGACCTAGAGCAATCACATCGAGCCTCCAAATCAAGTTAAAATAGAGCAAAATTCGTGTTCCTATAAGTTAATCTTATACCTCGATGCAATACTAGTAAACTATTTTTTCTAAAACGCACGCCATCGCCCATATATCCCTTTTATTTTAGTGAAAACAAGTAAAATAAATTTAACCCTCCCCCCCGCCCCTTCTAGTGACGCCACTGGGCTCGGTACTGCAAAAGCGACTCACCTTCGAGCTGCGACAGAACTGTGACCAAATACTTACACAGTGGCTTGTCCGACGTCATCAGGATGCTTAGCCCGTTTTTTTTTTTTTTTTTTTTTCTAAACTTTGGTGAACATCTCGGGAGGCTAGACGCCTCTCTGGTACAAAAGGCTCTTGATCCCATTCTCTGCATCTAGCAACCCAGTGTTTGTGAAACACTCATTTTTTCATATAGTTTTTTTGTTTTTTTGCTTTTTACCAATAACGAGCCAGATAAGCAACCCAATATAAAATATTTCTAAGATAAAATAAGTTTGAAATATTTCAAAATCCACAAGCGCTGTCGCAGCCTCTCCTCAGCAACCAACCCCCCCACCCCAAACCACAAAAACAACAACGTAAATACAAAACAATCAAGCTTACACTTTTCGGTGATATTTCAAGCTCGGCTAATTCCTTTTGTGTCTCCCTCCCCCTCCCCCCCCCCCCCCCAACCTCCTTAAATCTACGAATTTTTTCGCCAGCATATAAATGCCGGTCTACGCAAAACGGACTCCCGGGGATTTTCTAAATCATATCACTTTTTCTATGCCATTTCCTTTTTTTCTTTTCAAACTGGCTCAGTTTTTTTTTCCCCAGTTTATTGCAGTTGTCTACTTTTACTTATTTCTTCTTGATACGGTTGAAAGAAGCCAAACGCCCTGTAAACAGATCGCCCCTTTCCAATTTCAAACCGCCCCCACGATCAATGGTTTACTTACTTTATTTTTTCTTCGTGTTTTGTTTTCAAGACTTGTTGTTGCAGGTTTCCGAGTGTTTTTACCTTCTTTGATTTTTTTCTTATTGTTTAATATTTCTGCGATTTCACAACTCATTTCAGATTTAATAAATAAGCCGTACGCTTTCCGGGTTTAACCAAAAAACACCAATAAATATCCGTCGGTGTCTGTCGAACGTACAAATTCGGCTGAAATGAAAAGAAAGTCAATAAATATCTATCGGTGTCAAACATATAAAATTGGTTAATGCAGAAAAACACAAATAAATATCTGCTTGTGTGAACAATACAAGATCGGTTAAATCCGAAAAACACCAATTTCGTGACCTGGCCTACCAGAGCGAATATTTTTACGGCGCGTTTTAATTGTGCGTCTTCACGTTCACCCACCTTGCTCGCGCCAAACACATGCAGTCCTCGTTCTATTCCTGCAGAGCATTACAGACGGCAAATATGAAATATCGATTACTACTAATAGACCGATCTGACCGAGTGTTCGGCGCATGCGTGACGCCGCCATAACTTGAGCTCAAAGGAGTCAGGCGGCAGTTCTCGAGAAGCCTCGTGCCGTGTCATGGTGTGAACGCACAGTGTTTAAGCGAGGTTGTCCTACGTGTAAAGAAAACAACAACTAAAGTTGCCTCGATGCATTGCGGCAGCGGCGGCGTCGCAAAACTGGCTGGTGATATCGGTCTATTGGCGCTTCAGAAACGTATACATTTTATTTCTAGACGTAACATATTTATTTGGATAGGATCCTATTAACAACTGGTTACAGCGAGCGCGTTCTAAATATGAACGTCCTCCGTGTTTTAAGCTTTCCACTTTAGTTATTAACAACCTTCGATATATATAAAGTTACGTACACTAACCGTAATGTTCCCGAGGGCTGTAATAGCGCCAGGCTCCTAGCAGACATTCAAATTGAAAATGAATTCTTTCCATTAAAACTTCGAATTCCTCAAAAAAAAAGATAAACGAACAAACAAAATGTCTCGCAATCGTACCCGCAGCCAAACCGTAGTCTTTTTTTTTTTAAATTCAAATTAATAAGGATAAGAAGAAAGTTTTTGAAATGAAAGAAACAAAACTAATTAGGGCCGGCAGTATAGCAGTCCACAAAGCTTAGTGGAAGAAAGTCTGCCAACCATGATCTTTGCCGCAGGCAGAAAAAAAAAACGAATACAAAAAGAATGTCACCCGAAAAGGCGTTCTGATTTGCATTCTATATATTTACCTTTTTTTTTTTTTTTTTCGAAGTGCCCGCGAGAGAAAATTCAAAAACGCAATTTCAGGACTTTCGAAAGAAAAGGCAAAGCCAGAGGCAAGTTGGTTGGAGTACAACTTCGATAATTACTTCGGAAATAGTATAAAACATAAAAAAACCGAAAGCATACACAGCGTCTTGATACTAAGTTGTGCGAATATGTACTTAAACAGTGCGTAAAATGGTCGCGTATTTTTTCTCTCTCTGAATTTTGTTTAAAATCTAGAAGCTCTCGTTCCCTTCAAATAAAAAAAATAAAAAAACGGTACCTGTTTCAACCGCAGCTGATGGTGTCTACGTACCAATTACCTACCCAGAAAAAGATAACTCAACAAAAATATAATATAATATAGTATACTTTTTGAAAAGCTTACATTTATTTTAGATATTTTAGCAAAACAAATATTAAGAAACACGCAAAGTTCAAGGGGCCCGAAAAAAAAATTTCATACAGGCGTCAGATTCCTAACCTCCTCCCATTGTGACTAACTGCATTTCGCAAGCATCTTTTCTCACACACCTAAATAACCCCCCACCCACAAAAAAAAAAAAAAAAGAAAAGATCTTGTTCCTTTCCCAGAAACGTCTTCAGCAGCGCATCATTTGCATTCCCCAACACGCACCCGTGGTTCCGCAACTCTGGGCCACGCAGGCAGCGCCCCAAAAAACACGGGAGGGAGCGAGAACTCCGCACCGGTCCAATTAAGCCCTCGAAGCGGGTTTCTGCCGAGGTCTCCCACCGCGTAAGCAAAACGGGAGCCCTCGAGAGCCGAGATGTAAGAGACGCAGCACCTCAAACCGCGAAAAGTGTTCGCGATTTAGATATTTACAGGGTGTCTTGTGTTATACCTAAGACGACTCGAAGGCGAAGGCTCAAGCGCCGATGTATTAAAGACAGACACATGATTTACTCGCTGAGCCATCCCTCTTAATGTGCTGAGTCATCCTTCTCAATGTGCTGAGTCATCCATCTCAATGTGCTGAGTCATCCTTCTGAATGTGCTGAGTCATCATCTTAATTCGCTTAGTCATCCACTGAGTGTTCAAGAAAACGTTTTGGTACCTTTGGTGTCGCCGACGTGTCTTCGCTGAAGGACTTTGAAGGTCGCCTGAACGATGAGACACATAAGGCTGTGTCGCCTCAATAATGGCACATACCTCCTGCGCAGACGCGTGGGTGCGAGGACAGCGGGCGGAAAGGCTGAGCCAAGCTTGGGGATTCTTGCAGACGATCGACGCTCTACGCAGCCAAACGCAGGGCACCGACTGGACACGAGTAGTGACGTCAGCGGTTGGCTCAAACTCGTCTCTAATCGGTGAGGACACGAGTCTCAGTCGAACGCCGCCGCAGCGATCCGGGCCCAGCGTCCGCCTTCGTAGGACACGTTGAAAATTATGCGCTCCGACCTTCTGATTTATACTCGTGGTCACATAAGCAAGAAGAGAAGCAAGTTGTGCGCATTATTCGTGCGCGGCATGAAGTAGTTCTTACAAGATTTGTTTGCCGAAGGAGGAAACGATAATTTTAGATGTTTGAAACGTGCACGTCTCGATAAAATACCGATAAGCTAATCTGAGATGCACCTTCATATATCTTAAATCGACGCGTGAAAGGGAAAATTGGTAACGTTCCGCGTAAAGCCGGACTTTTTTTTTTCACTAGATCTTTTTTATCTGGTTGTTACGCCTTCGCCCATCCTTGCAGCTCGCGCTCCCCAACGGCGTCTTATAAACCACGAGTTCCCGATCGAGAAGTTGGAATCACTCGCGAATCGAGGCACACTAGACAACCCTCGGGGTCCAGACCCGGAGCACCGCGGCCGGCAAAGCACGCGCGCCCCCAACTAGTGTGCCTACATTACAGAGTGATTCCAACCGCTCGATGGGGATCAGGTGGTTCATAACACGCGAGTTCCGCAGTGCGAGCTGCCAGCAGGTGACGCGAGGGTTTATCGTTCGGTAGCGTCTCCATCCTCTCCACCAGCTTTTCCTCCCGATTAGGCGACAACGCGACGCGTGGGCGCATGCGACCAATCTTACCCAGGAGGATGCGTCCGCCATCAAACTGCAAACACTCTCAACGTGGTTCGAGCCGCGCCCGTCGCTTAAATCTAAGCTCTTTACCCCTGACGTCTGGGCGAGCTACGTAGCTCGGGGCTGGAGCCTTCATTAGACGCTTCGGGATGCAAGTAGTTGGCCCCGATCTGTCTCGGCCCGGAGGCCGAGCGAATCTGGGAACCACCCCTGATTACTGTTATTAGGCTTCACGCCACTCTTCCCTCGTGGCCTCGCGAGAACTCTTCCTCGAAAAAACCGGGAGAACGGCAGGGCTCGGGGTTCTACGGGGAGACGGAGGGAACTGGCAAGGGGAAGAAATGGATTTCTCGTCTGGTCTCTCCTGCGCCTGTTGCGCTCGAGATGGAACATCTCTCCGCTTCAAATATAATACGCTGCAATGTAAGATTGTTGTTGTTGTTGTTGTTGTTTTTTTGTTTTTTTTTTGCTTTGTATGGCAGTGTCGTCAGTTACGCGTTACAAGTAACCGTGTTATCCGTAGTACGTTCCTCTTTTCGGCAAAGGGGTAATGTACTCGTTAGGTTTTTAAAACGGTAAATTATTACGTACCTACGTTACTTACTTGAATGACGGGTTACGTATCTGCGTCAATCGTTACTTCTTTCCCAGAATAAAAAAAAAAAAATTTCACTTTATTCGTGTTTTGGCGCCAAGTCATTCGAATTCTCGTACTCATCCCACATACCAACGTAATGAGAACCGTAAAAATAATGTAATTTTGATAAGGTTCTGCGCGGACTGGTCCAGCTCTAGTCGATGTTAAATCTTTTCCGACGATTAATGGGTGTCAGCTGGTGAAAATGTTTTCGCATTAGTTCTTCCTCGCCCCTTCTCACCCCTTCCCATGGGTTTACCACCGCTTTCGTGTCGTTTGTTAACGCCCTTCCTCGTCCGTCGCCTTGCCTCTGCGGCAGCAGCCAAACGACGCTGAAGCGCGAGACGCATGTGCGTCCACTCAAAACTCTCCAATCCGACGTGCGAACCGTCGGAACGACGGTAGGAGGCGAAAATTTTCGTTGCATCTGGAGCCCCGGTGCGACGAATATACTCAGTTTCACCTTACGAAGGCAAGCAGCGGACGCTCCGAACCATTCCAATGCAGTGTGAATGTCACGTAAACTTCGGGGGAGACGCAGCAATGCGCATGGTGCGTAATCACTTCGCTGGGATGGCTCCTAATGTCCGCTGCGGTTCATTGCGATTAAAGGACTTTGAGCTAAAACCTCAAGTACAATCTTTAGACATGCGCACTTTAATGGAATATTAAAACAAATATTGCGTTCGGTTTAGGGTCAGATAGTCCACGAAGGCCGAGGGGAATATTTTAGGTTGTTAGGCTAGGTGGCGCATGCTTCCGCGCGTTATAAACACAGCCATTAGCATCCGTCCATCCATCCGGTAGAAGGATACACGATACTGGGCGGAGCTGAACGGAACGACGCGTCGGAAGCGTGTGTCTCGAACTGTCGCGTTACAGTGTTCTGTGGTTGTGTGCGGCGAGTCGGGGCAGCCATCTTTCCAACAGTTCGCACGTCGGATCGGACAGCTTTGTCGCGCATGTATCTCGCGCTTTACGTTCTTCCCCTGTCTCGGCTTAACGTCGCGGACGCGTGGCCTCGGCTTTCTTTCGTCGTCGCTCTTGGACGCGGTCAGCCATATGACTCATGGAAAGAACCGCATCCATCGCCGGAGCGTCATGAGCTGGGCCGCATTCCAAAGCGGCGCGGCGCCTACTCGTCTCTCTCTCTACGCCAGCTATGCGACGCTCGTATTTGTCCGAAGCGCTGACGTCAGCACGCGTCACCGTCTCTCTCCCTCTTCCGCCGCGGACACGGTACCTCCTCACCACCCCCTTCTCCTCGCGACGGCATGCATGGCGCTAACAAACGGATGCACGGACTAACACCCGCAGGCTTTCGTTAAAACGAGCCTTCTGAAGCTAACGCATTAAAAGGTAAACGTTTCTCCGCGTACTCATCTCGACGATCTCGACGATCGATCGCGGAGACCCAGCTTAATTGTCCATGGTATTAATGACTCACCGTCTTAGTCCTGGGCTTTCTTTGTGCAAAACGTACGCGCGCTTCTGTTCAATGTTCCTGGCCTGACGATTGCTGATGACGCAGTCGTTCGTGCGCAACGACTTGGCAGGTTTGCTCGATTGAAGTGTCTACAAATTATTGTAAAATGTGTGTCATCGAAAACAAGGAAAAGGGTTTTTGTTTTCCAAGGCTCTGATCAAAACGTGGAATGTTTTTGTAAACGAAGATTCCTCGCTGGAAACGCGCAATGAAAGAAAAAATATGTTCAAATTTGCAGAATCCCGAATTCCGAATGTATCTTTAAGATAAGATACAACAGGCTTTATTTTAACTAGAAGTGTTATGCGTATTGCACTGTGAGTGACAGTGTTAACAAAATCTAAAAATCAACCGGTGAACACACACTGAACAGCACTGTTCCGCGACAAGTGCAAGGAACTAAAGTCCCTTGACACTTTTTTGTACAAGTAATGACAACCAACACAAATGACAAAGCACATTCCGCTGCAACAAGATGGCGTCATTCTGTTTTGTCATCTGCTGTGCGCCGCAATTCGCTTCCTAAAACCTACACCGTCACGCAGTCGGCGCTTCAAAAAATGTCGCTACTTGTAGGAAGATCATGTCTAGTAATGTTAAAAGGAACTACCTTGTCATAGCAAGGATGCATTAAACCAGTATCAAACTCGACGCCGACAAATGCTTCTTTTATTTTTATACCGATATAAGAAGTTTATAAAAGAAACGCGACAAATTATGCTCTGCTCTAGAGTCATCACCTGTTGACGTCGTTGTGCGGACCGAAACATGGCTGCCCAGCAAACTACGCGACAATGAAATATTTAATTCTGATAAGATTCACAACGTCTTCGGCATGTAGAAAACCGTGGACTGGTAAGAGTGTGCTAATTGCTGCTGAATGTAGTGAGTCATTTCACGTTAATATGACATGTAGCCTAGAATTAGTACGTGTGCGCATGCATCAAGTTCACAAAAACATTGTCCTCTGTGCATGTCACCATCCACCTAACTCTGATTTTTGTTCAGTCATTACAAAACACTTTTAACAGAATTGTAGTAAAGTTTCCGAATTCCTAACTACTTTTTTGTCGGTTATTTTAACTACCAAGTATTATCTGGCTGGAACAAATTCTATTTTACTCCCTAACTTATCTGGAAACAATGATATTCTAAACTCGAAGGAAAAGTAAGTAAACAGGCGAGCTGGTTGATGTTACACATTTAAAAAAAGAAACGGAAACGACGGACGAAGAAAGAAAAAAACACAAAGCGTCTCAAACTTATACCTTTTGTGTTTGTCCCCTTCTTCGAACAACGTCTCCGTTTTTGTTTTTTAAATCTACATTTGAGTGCAGATTTTAATCGTACGCAACTGGCCCTTGAACCCACAAGAATCACGGCCTTGCCAGCCAATGTTCTTGACCTCATTTTAACTACGCATCCTCATCTCGTCGATTCAATTTCTTATCTACTAGCCAGCAGTGACCACTTAAATCGGCATTTTATTCTCAAAATATCAAAGCCCATAAGACTTGCCTAGAGCAATCGTGGCTACGCGATAGCCAATTTTGACTGCATAAACTTTGAACTCTGCTCTTTTATAGACTCCTACCTGAAGCATTTTTTTTAGAGCGAAGTGTTGAAGCAAACTAACTGGTGCTTGATTAAAGGTAAAACAACATCGCTGATTGACAAATACTTCCTCACCCGTGTTATCAAATCAAACAGAATCACCTTCGTTCACTACTGTGGCCGTCAAATAAGAACAAAAAGCGTTCATTAGGAGCAACTAAATCACCAACTTCCCCGTTCCATCGAGTAGCATACCAGAGAGCAGCAGAAATTTATAAAAAGGCCGTCACTGATGCTAAGGACCTTTTTTTTTTAATAAAAGAAACTACCTTCTACGATATTAACAACCCCAGGCAGTTCTGGAAAATTATAAATCCAGATGACACACACAATACTGTAAGAAAAATGCTGACGGTGAGGTGGTTTACGAAGATGACTGTGCGGCTATTGTAAATGAATGTTTTTTCAGTGCTTTTATTGGTCTTACATGCGTCAACTATCTCTTAGTTACACTTAATAATTTGTCACTAAGCTTTCCCATTATGTTTTAACCATGCGGCATTGTTAAAATTATTGAGGGACTCAAGGTGTCGTCTGCATCGGGCATTGACGACTTAAGCGCAAAACTTCTAAAAAGCACTAAAATGTACTCATAAATTATTATGTCATCATTGTTTCTGCAATCTAAAAGTCAGAGTGTCCTTCCAAAGAACTGGAAGGGGAAAGTTTGTTCCAAATCACAAAGCTGGCGACCGTTTCAGTCCTTCCAACTTCAGGCCAATATCTCTTACCAGCGTCCCCTGCAAAACCATGGAGAACGTCATTTCTTCACAGCTATAGCGTTTCTTGGAATCGAACTATTTTTTCAGCCCTCGTAAACATGTATTTCAAAAATCATTTTTGTGTGACATCCAACTTTAAGTTCATATTAGTAGCAACAGAGCGTAATAAACGCGGACATAAAAATATGAAAAACACAGCGCCGATTTTTTTTTGTTGTTGTTTATATTTAACTGTGATAAGAATTTCTCATTAGCATTTTTCGAAGTTCTATCTAGCTTCCAACCAGTTTAGATCTGTTGTAAAACCCTCACGAGCTACCAAACGAAGGATCCATAAGGGTTTTAAACCTCAGAATAGTGTTACAGAAGGCTCATGTATATTGGTCATTATATATATATATATATATATATATATATATATATATATATGTTTGTTTATACTTAACTGTGATAACAATTTCTCATTAGCATTTTTCGAAGTTCTATCTAGCTTCCAACCAGTTTACATCTGTTGTGAAACCCTCACGAGCTACCAAACGAAGGATCCATAAGGGTTTTAAACCTCAGAATAGATATACAGAAAGATCATGTATGTTGGTCATTATATATATATATATATATATATATATATATATATATATAGAGAGAGAGAGAGAGAGAGAGAGATATATAGCTGTGTTCGAGACGGTTGTCTTGCTATCACGTTTGCCTTTCTCTTCCACGTTTTGATGCTTCTAAGTTTTCTCGCTCCAGTCTCGGGTATTTTAAAGAAACGGTAATGTTACACCAGCTCGCCTGCGCTCTCATTGTTATTTCGAGTAACTGTATTTCGTTACTTTTGGGGCGTAACGAGTACCGAAACGTTTAAACAGCCTCGTTTTAATGCTAACCTGAGTACGCGTATATCGCGACAAAGGCACGTGGGCAGCCAGAAAAACAACTAACCTCCGAGCCCGTCAGTCCAACTCTACAGCTGGGAATGTACTTCGCTCAGGTAACACAATTGGTTGACTCTTCTTGAATCGCGTACAGACCGACTGCAAACCCCGAGGTTGCCAACGCGGGGAGGCAAAGAGTCCATTGTCAACATCGAAGTTTAGAAGCAGAGAAAACAAAAGCGAGAGGGGAATCCCAGATTCACCAGCACTTGCCGAAGCACAACACTGCCTTTCCTTCAAACGCCCCAAGAGAACGACTCCTCTGCGCAGCCGGAGATGTATTGTCAAGGAAGCGGGGAAGCATAACCGATGAAAACTTCGAGAGGCAACTATTGCTCAAGTGCAACGACTACTGAAAAGAAAACAATCAATCATGAAACAAAAGCAGTTGCGTATTGGGTCGTCTGTTCCTTCGACTAAAAGGCTGTTTTCTTTTTCTGCACCACAGTCTTCGGCGTTAAACGACATGCTCAGCTACCACCAGCTCGCCGGCGCACTCGCAGTTTTTTTTTTTTTTTTCACAATGTGATTGTTGGAATCATACGTGACTACAGCACCAGTTGTAGACCACTAGGCAATAGCGATTCCAATCGGCCCGCGTTTCTTTGATGCGTGACTCATCACTTGCCATGTACTATCTCCTATAAGCGAATAGATACGGTCATTTTATGAATAAAATGGGTGGTCTTAAATTTTGCCGTGTGTCACGAGTCTTTTCCGCTTGGTTGCGCGATCGATATCTGCAGAACCACCGTACCAATTGCCATCAGCGCTATGTGCGACCATCGCTCCGCTTAGTAGAATATGTTCCTTCGGGACGTGTTTTCCATACTTTTGTAGTTGTTTGTGCGTTTGATAGCGTCAGCTTTACGCTGACGTTACTTGCCGTCAACTTCATGTAACTGTCATGTGCCATTTTTCACGGCTGGAAATTAGAGGAATGGAATGAAACGGTTCGACCATTCCAGGAGTGAGAATCGGCCTAATGTTTTTATTCCTATGAGTTCAAAGAAATTAAAACATCTGAAAATCCGATCCCCTGAAATAGAATTGGAATGGAATGGTGTTGCTCTTTCAAACGAATTTCACGCCACGAATGAAGCATTGCCTAGATTGATTTTGTTCACCGGATATTTTCCAAACCACCAAAAACAAAACATTTTCAATGTATGCTCTTCTTCCCATAAAAAGAAATGGTGCCCTTAAAAAACGATAGATGGTGCAAATTTGTTTTCTTCATTTTCGTTGTAGATGTAATCTGCTGAGGGGGCAGAGAAAAAGGCCCGGTGCTTGGAGTGCCCCCCCCCCCCCCCCCCTCACCCCGAATTCAGTTCAACAGCTTAAAGATACGTACACTATATAGATATAAGAAAACAATACAATACTTGTCTCCTCGCGCAGCAGCAGTATCACTAATTCAGAATACACACGTTCTCATATACATGGAAGTATATTCATCAGGCAATGTCTATCAAAAAAGGGTACCTATACATGTACGTAAACAATCCATTTTTAAACACCAGTTCGTACGAAGGTAAAAATATTAAATTAGGGCTACACAGATTATATAACAATAAAAAAAGAATTAATAGCGTCATATTAGGATTATATTATCTTTCAAAAAAAAAAAAAATCCGATATCGCTGCAAACAAGGGATCGTCTGCAGTCTTGTTTCAATTTAGAAAACGGGGCACTGCACTCAGTTTCGATACCTGGGCAATTCAGTTATTTAGTGATCTGATATTTTAACGTTTGCTTACCGTAATTAGTTCGGATGTTTGGAATCCTGCGTTTTGGGTTTCTTAATGCGTATGGTTTGGAATAGAGTGCGTGTAACAAGTAAAGCTTGTTTCGGTGTATGAATTGAAATAATTTGAAGGTAAAGTGCTTACTTTTTTTTTATCGCCTCCATAACTCTTGCAAAAACGAAGACTTTTTTTCTGAATGATAATTAGCTTGTTATAGTTTTATGCAATTGCCGTACCCCACACTAGTATTTCATAACTAATCTTAGAATAAAACAGGGAATAATACAGTCATTTTTATTGAAGTGAATATAAAATTTCGCAATTTAAATACTATATCAGTACTTCGAGAAAGCTCCGATTTTAGTTTATTGACATGTGTAGGCCATGAAAAGGCTTCAGTAAACCAGACGAAAAGAAATTTTTGTTTGACCACGTGCTCGAGAATTATTTTTTCAACTTTGATGTTAATATGGCTATTGTCTAGCTTACTGACTGGCTAGAACTTATATGTTTAGTTCTACATCTATTTAGTTTTAATCGATTTATTTGTAACTAATATTATAGCTTAAGAAACTAGGCATTTGAAGCAATTTCTAGGCACTGGTAACTTCAGTAAAAAAGACATTCGTATCATCTGCGTACATTATCAGCCTGGAGAATCTGCTATCATCGTAATATCATTCACGTTAACCAAAAATAATAAAGGACCTAAGATTAGAGCCCTGAGAGACACCATGCTGTATTTTCATTTCTTTCATACCATGCGGTTAATAGAAACGTACTGGTAACGATCCGCTAAATTAATTTCAATTAGTTTGGGTGCTAGACCTCTTATACCATAATTATCTAGCTTTTTAGTAAGACGTCATGTCAAACAGTGTCGAACGTCCTTTTTCTTTTTTTAAACTGGAAACAAGCCGAGCGTGAGCAATTTATTTTCAATGTTCTCAACAATTTTGTCTTTAATATTCAAAAGTGATTTCCCCATGGATTTATGCTTCTGAAAACCGTATTCCGCATTAGTAAATAAATTTTCTTCCTAGAAAAAAAGAACTAGTCAAACTTTTAGACAAAACCCCGAGGCATGGGGGAGGGAAGGACAGCACAACACGGATTCTCAAACACAGCTGTGTTTGAAACTTAGTGTGGTGATTGTCCTTCATTCCCCCTCGTCTTGCGGTTTTGTCTAAAATGTTAAACCTCCACCAGCTGGTTTGCGCCCTAGTTTTTTGCTATTGAACCTGTCCCTGAATGCGCGTTCCCAAATTTTAGAGAAGATGGGAAGAATGAAAATTGGTCTGTAGTAATGGATTATTGCCTCTCCACCTTCTTTGTACACAGGAATAACTTTTGCCAATTTCAGCTGGCCAGAAAAGTTACCAATTTGAAGCTATCTATTTAGAATGTATTATAGAACGGGCCTCACCGGAGCCGCTTCATATTTAACTGGCAGTGTCTCTATTCCTTCGTCACCAGCAGAAACATTTCTTTTTTAATTTCCAATAATTTTATTAACTTCGCTTGGTTTCGTCGGAACAAGCATTATAAACCCAGAAGGATTAGTTGTCGTTGTGCGGTTGTCTGCTTTGTCATGTGGTTCAACGTCGTCTCAATACGCATAAAGTGTTGGTTTATTTTATCGGCAAGTCTTTGCCAGAAACATTTTGATTATCTACCAGGACACGTTGCACGTGGCCGCTAGCCTGTTTCCTGTTAGTCAGGTTGTTTACGACGTCCCATATTTTCCTTTTATCATCGTGAACGGGCCCCAATTAATTTTGACAATATTCGCACTTTGCCTTTAACGCGAGAGCGATAAAAAGCTCGTGTCGTAGAAAAGCCGGCTTTGGTGGCATCGCAGAATGTAGCAGAATATTAGCAGAATAGGTGTATCATCGACTGTCCGTCAAGTGCATCGGTGCCGAACTGCCGAATTGCACCCCCCCCCCCCCTTCCTCGCCCTCCTAAAACGCGCCCCTGAAATGCTATACGGCGAGCAAGTGTTCCAAAAAGCGGCTTTCGCGCATTGGAACGCGAGGAGGAGCATTCCAATTAGAGGGAAACAGAGAACGCGAAGGAACCATGACGAGGCAGCCAGGCGCGCACTGTCATTGGTCGAGGCCGGGGGTAAACAAAAGCACGTGGGCGCGTTTAGGGGGTAAACAAACGCACGAGGTGCGCAAGCAGCGGAGCAACTCGCAGGCCGTGTTGTTTACGTACACTACGCGACACCGTTAACGCGGACCCGGCAAATGGCATCTTACTTCGAAGGGCTATTTGGCGGGCATACAACTTTAGAACGTACGTAAGTGCCCCAAATGCCTTCTTTCCAACAGACTCGTAGTTTTGATGACAGCACTTTGATTCTAAAAAATTAACAAAAAAAAAAAAACAAAAAAAAAGAAAAACGGCGATCGCTTGTTCGCGCTGACAGTATTGGGAAATGCACCAGACACACGATGTGGACAAAGCAAAAGAAGCTTCAAAAATATAGTGTGGCACCGAAACTAAAATTGATGGAGATAGTAAACTGATGTATCATTTTTCTTTTAAGAATCCCTCATCAGTTTACCATTAACGCTACTGAACACGAATCTTTTTTGTTTTAAGTAACTGGTTAAGCCGTGCCTACGCGGTGTTTAGCGCGGTACCGGTTGTGCCTGAGCTTAACGCGTATGCTAATAAACGGGGCGTGTGTTTTTTGTTTTTTTTTTGTTTTCTTTTTTAAACAGAGATGATTATGAATTTTGTGTTTTCTTTAATTTATTTTATCGGCCTGGGCGGACATTAGGCCGGGCAGAAAAGGAATGGGAAAGGTGGGAGAAGGGGGAGGGGGATTGCGTCTATTATACGCTCCAGAACGTGAAAGCGTCGAGGACCCGTTTGAACCTCTCTATTAAAAGGTTTTGAAATGCCTAAGCCACGAGCTTTACGTACGGAAAGAAACAACGAGGTCGGCACGCGTCAATCCAAATTTACACTTTGGGCTCGGCGCACGCGCAGAGAAGACAACGCCATTCCTTCGCGTACGCGAAGCTTTCGCATAAGCTCTAATATGTACATCATATTACAGCGTATGTACATCATCGGGAAAGCGAACGTGATATCGGGTTTATGTACATCATCAGGGAAAGCGAACGTGATATCCACGGATATAAAATTCACGGGCTAAAAATACTCTTGAATTCACATCTAAGTCGTTTTTTTCAAGAACCCCTTCAGCTTCCCTTTAATATTCGAAATTTATCTAGTTTTTCTCGCGAAAAAACTGACCTATTTTCGTTAGAGAGGGCATAGAAACGTCATTAAAATCTCCGTACTTTTTAAAAAATTTCTATACCCTGTTTTCCATCGAAATTGTAAAGAAAGTGGACAAATATTTTTGCAAGGGGACCGCGCTCTACGGCGGCACGTTGTCACGAGCTATTTCTTAGTATGTTTCCCGGAAGCGCGTGCCGTTGGCATCAGGAGCAACAGAGGACCCTCTAAGGCCTAAAGACGGAAGCAAATTGAGGCCCCCTCCGTTTCACTTCAAGTCCGCCCACAACCGACGTCAGGAGCCGACGGAGCCAATCAGGCAGTGCCGAACGTGCACCGTCACGGTGTTCGTCGCCTTTGGACCGACTACACCAATCACGCACAGCGAATGCGCCGGGCTCCTGCGCTTTTTTTTATTTCACGCGTGATTGGCTTAGCCAACGCGTGATTGTCTTAGCCGTTGGCTGAGCCGGCTAAACCAGCTAAGCCGTTGGCTATAGCCAACGGCTATAGTCAACGCAGCAAACCAACGAGCGCCATAAAACTTTGGCGCTAGTTCATTCCCTCCATCGAGTTGTTGCATCGGCTGTGCTCAGATTTAAAGTGAAACGCACGTACGAACCATATGTCGGCCAACGTGAAGAAACAAGAACAAAAAAGGAAGAGAGGAAAAACATCCGCGCACTGGCCATGGATTTCCACCGGAACGAGGTAAAGCAGACTCGGCCGTTTGCTCGACCCTGACCGATCGCTGGCCGTCCGTACGGCACAGAAACGCGAATCCAATCGGTCCGGGGGGGCTCCTCACTCATCCAATCATCTCGACGCGCGGCACGGACGCGGTTACGTCGAATCAGCGAAGCCTCCCTCGCGCTCGGTCCCGAGAGATCCCAGGGATTTTTCTTGCCTAAGCCCGGGCCTTCTCCGACTGTCGATGCCCAACACACCGTGGACAGCGGGGGAGGGGCGGATGGGATATGAGGGCAGCACTGTGTCTTAGAAAGGATTACCCTACCCCCGGAGACCCTAGATTAAGAGAGGGAGAGAGACAGCAACTCAAACCATGAGCAGCGTTGGCGAGTTAATGGTGGACGTCTCCCACGGACAGGTGAGTCGCGAGTGAGCGGGTGCCGAGAAGGAAAGCAGGCGCTTTCACGGTTACGCACGATGAGCGCTTTTCTCACCTCCTCGTGGCCCGTTCACCAGGTGACCACGATCGACCTGTTGGAAACACTCTGAAATCGAGTCACTCAAGCAACACCCAGAGAGCCTCTCGTCGTTCGCCGCGCCACCGTCTCGGTGGCGACCGCTACGCTAACTATACCTTGAACATAGTTACAGTTGCTCACAAAAGGACAGGGACAGAAAATAGGAACACGTACACGACAGACAAGTGCGCTTGTCTGTTGTCTGCGTGTTCCTCTTCTTTGTCCCTGCCCTGTGCGCAACTGTAACTATATCCAATCTATACCAACTCGCCCAACTGTCTACATTGCTGTCTATACAGTTTGCTCTGCAAAACTCGCGGTCTTCGAAGCCCGGCATCTAGATGACGTTCCATTGTACTCTATAAAGTACACGGTTTTGCAACGCAAACTCTAGAGGGCGCTTCGAACGACGAATGGAGGACTTGAGGGCGAGGAGGGGAGTTCCCCAACTGGGTTGATGTAGCGAGGCAGCGCTCACACTGCCCATACATCGTATACAAAAGACAGTCTGCAGGTTGCCTGCCCGAGGCGTGTTTCTTCCTCGTCTAATAAGGTCCTGTCGTATTGCTCACAGAAATGGATGGAGAACCTGAGGGCGGGGAGGGGAGTTCCCCAACTGGGTTGATTTAGCGAAGCATTGTTCATAAATGGTATACAAAAGACAGTCTGCAGGTTGCCTGCCCGAGGCGTGTTTCTTCCTCGTCTAATATGGTCCTGTCGTATTTCTCACAAAAATGGATGGAGGATTTGAGGGCGAGGAGGGGAGTTCCCCAACTGGGTTGATCTAACGAAGCAGCGCTCACACTGCCCATACATCGTATACAAAAGACAGTCTGCAGGTATACTGCCCGAGGCGTGTTTCTTCCTCGTCTAATAAAGCCCTGTCGTATTGCTCACAAAAACTGTCTGCATACATGCTTAAACATGCTTTCAAGATGCTCCAGGCGTGTTCGCACACACTTATGTCATGTCTGCAGCAAACTCCGCGTCTTTTGTATGATGTACCAGCTCTGTAACTGCGCTTTTACGTCGTGTTCTCGGGCTGCCTGCCAGGATTCCGCCGTGGTTACACAGGAGCGGGGGCAGGTGCGAGAGCCACATGACCACATAGCCAGACAGACTGCTTTCTTAGATACGTGGCACCTGTAAGCCCTGCCGGAATGTTACTCGAGTGTTTAGAAAATATACATTCATAAGTTACCGTGCTATCTTCTTTTCTTTCTTTCTTTTTTCTTCGCGAAACAAAAAAAAAAAGTATACGTGCATTCTGCGCAAAACCCGTTATCAAATAAAGGCTCAATGAGCGACGTTTCACAGGAAAAACTCAGTGTATGTTGGAAAAGGAACGAGATGACTGTATTCATGAGGGTGACCTCAGAATCAATAAAACTAAAGCACATAAAACTATATATAATAATAATAAAACTAGACACGGTGTCGCCACGTCGCAACTGCTCTGCAATCGGAATATCGTCCTTCAAAATAGCATACAAGAAAGAAGAAGGAATGCGGTTCACTTTTTCTTCTAGGTTTGAAAGCAAGATCCAGAACAAAATGCGTCTCTTCGCTTGATCCTCTCAGCTCACGGAAGTTTAGAAGAAAAAAAAAACGGACAAAAAACAACGTCAGAAAAGTATGATTTAACTTGGAGGGAAAAAAGTCGCGCGATCTGGTTTCATAAAATTTGACTTGCAATTGTTATTTCCCGGAGATATTCTTCTTGTATAAAAAAACATACAAAGGTTAGATTCAAGAAAACGATTCGTTGACAACCTAGTACTATTCCGACATTTGTCACGAAGTTGAGCCCGGCGTTCGCAGTCAAACCTGGAAAGAAACTATGGAAGACAAGTAAAGGCAACGTTAAACTTATATAAAAAAAAAAAAAGTACGAATACGCGAAACAAAAAAGTACGGTTTCGAAAGTTCGAAATCTGTTTTCAACGTCTCAAGACCGGTACATGCAATCAGGACGCACGATCCGCCTGTCGAGATCCTTACGGATAAAAAAAGAAAAATAAAACTACAAGTTTTCTCCGTTTTTTTTTTTTTTTTTTTCTCGTATGCTCGTACGCTACAAAGGAAATAGGATGTTCCTGGAACGCATTCCGAATCTTTGAGAAAACGACAGGGGACTTTTTAATAACCATGCCTCCTTGTTGCTCGGTTCTGAAACAATGGCAGTGCCATCGAAAAGGCAGAGCCCACGAAATGGTTTGCGCAACTGAAAAGGCCGGTTCTCACATGCAGCGAAGCGCTGATGTAGCGCTCCTCACGTGCCGTCAGCTACTTATCGTCTGCCATGAGCAACAGTTTTGACGGTGCGATACAAAGCTGGTGGACGCTGCCGTCAGCACGCGCTTAGCGCGAGGTTAGCGCTATGCTTGTAGCGCTCCGCTGCATGTGTGAACAGGCCTAAAAGCTGACCAAAAGATTCCCAGTTTTGTTAAAGCAGTTTCCAGAATACCGCCTCTTGACTAGTATGCGTTTGAGGGTTTAAATTTTGAAACTCCGAACAGCGTCCCAAGAGTGAAAAGTGAGTTTATAATCAGTACTTCGTAGTATCAGGATTTCTAGTCATGTAGGCCGGTTTCTTGTCAGTCATGAACGCGGTGTGAGATACACAGGGGTGGGGGCAGGTGGCACGGCCGCGACGCCAACGACCAGATAAATTTCAATAGACCTATTGCTAAATTATCCAAGCATCATGAAGGATGCAGGGATTGGTGCTCCACGCGCCACACGTGCACGCCTTCCCCGTATAAAATACTCGAAGTAGATAACCAAAATAAATCATCGACAAACGCGCGTGCGAGATGCAATTTGTTTTGGGCATTTGCTTCAGATAAGTTACTACTGGAGAGGCCAGCACGCGCGGCGCGTGGAACACCATTCCCGGCATTCTCCTTGATGCTTGGGTAATTTAGCAGTAGGTCTATCGGCGCGCGCCCCAGTCGCCTATTTTTACTGCGTCTCAGCGGTTCTGACGGCGCAACAGAGGGTGAAAGAGAAGAAGAAAAAAAAAGAGGGGGAGTTTCGTTGCCGCGGCACCTCTCCACGTGAGCTTTCCTCTCGGTACGTCAGCACCATATTTATCTCGCACCGCGGTCAGCTCTGACGTCGATGGACGCTGCCCTGAACACCTAGCCAGAGATCTCTTCGCTTCAATCGGTTCAAAAAACGGCTCTTGCCGCCATTGAAACGCGAAACTAGCATCAGTGACGAACAACGCGAGTAGCGGAAGTGGCAAGTTTTACATGATGTGGCAGACCCAGGAAACAACTTTAAAAACAAAACAAGCGTGTCTCCCATGGAGAAGCATGGGAGACCAGGCCCGCCACAAGCAACAACTAACCGATTATCGAAGAATTTATCTGGTGGTGATAATGTAGTGATTGCGCAGGCGAGCTGGTGGATGTTAACCATTTTGTTCTTAGCCCGAGACTGAGGCAGGAAAAGAGGAAAGTTTCAAAGTAGAAGAAAAATGAACAGTCGAGGACACGTCTCTAACACAGCTGTGTTAGAGACGTGTCCTCGACTGTTCATTTTTCTTCTACTTTGAAACTTTCCTCTTTTCCTGCCTCAGTCTCGGGCTAAGAACAAAATGGTTATCTGGTGGTGCCGCTTGCAAGCAAGGCGGGAAGAGGACTTTATGGCAACTGCGACGCGCGCAGATCGAAGCAAAATCAACCTCCCAACCTGGAAAACTAAGCTGACAATATTTTTGCTGGTTTTCATCCGAATATCGGCGCGAGGAAGGAACATTTAGGACATTATAAGGAAAAAAGAAAACAAAGAAATGACTTCCTGCAATCAAATACGGCAACAACAAAAAGCAAAGCCCATCTTAGATTATTTATTTTAACTATAAACTCTGTATTCCGGACGTATATTATATATGCCTTTTAAGAAGAAATAAGGTTGACAAACCAATTGTTAACACATTCATAATCTCGTTTGTACCTTAAACATCGAGTGACTGAAACCACCTCCCCGCTTTATTGCTTTAATTACTGATGCTGTTCTTTTTAACAAACTTTTACTAATCCCACGTTTGGATTATGTTCTTGCATCGTTTTGTGAGTTCATTTACCGCTTTATTGCACTTTGAACATTGAGGATAAATCAATCAATCGATAGTTTTTGTTTTTTGCTAATACTGTTTTTTTTTCCACGATGCAATAAATTATATGAATCTGAATAGTACCGAGTTAGATCTACATAATGAAGCTCGGCTTCCCGCACAAATAAACAACGCATCGCAGAAAGCTTGAAATCCGTGAGAATATCAGACGCTAACGGAGGTTATAAAATACCAAAAGTTTGAGCACGTGATGTTACCTGGATCAAAAGATAAAAAAGAAAGACTAAATTTATATGTGACCCGACTTCCACTTAAACCCAATACTCATCAAAACAAAACTTGAGATTGTGGTCGCCCGTAGTATTTATGTCAGTGAAAAAAAACGCGTTAGCAAGAAAAAAAAAACGATATCGTCTTTCTAAAGGACAACTTTCTTGACTGAAATAAATACTACTCGCGCGCAAAATCTCAAATTTCGGTTTGATGAATATTAGGCTTAGCTAGACGTCGCCTCAGAGATTTTTTTTTGCTTTTGTATTTTTTGTTTTGGGTAACGTCATGTGCTCCAACTTTTTAATTTTATTACCACAGTTAGTGTCCCATTCTCACGGACTTTAAAGGGGCCCTGCAAGGACTTTTTTACTGGTTTTAATTTGCACCGAACCTGAGCGCACTGAACGTAGTAACTTAATGAAACTTTTCTTTTCTCGAATTTCGTTTTATTTTAAAAGTTATATGCAAATTAGAATTACAAAAACAAGCAAAAAATAACCTCCCTCATGACGTCCTTGGTTGCTTGAGTGGCCGTGAACTAGAAGAGGGGTAGTGAGCTCATCGAGCGCTCACGGCTGCCGCACTCCGTGTTGATGGCGCGAGAGGGCGCCACTAAAACATGTTCTGGATAGCCTGTATGCAGCGGGCAGCCAGAGCGACTCTCATATTACATTTGCTGCGCGATTAAACTCTAATTTGGCATGACACTTCATTGGCCACAAACGGCAGCAAACACGGGGTAAAGATCAGTTCAGAATGGGAGCCACTTCGCGCTGCCATACCGCGAAATGGCCAAAACGCAAGACAAAGCTTCTCACCGAAGGCCTTCGGAACGCTCGGAGCCGGTCGGATCCTCCTGTCCATACGACCGCAGCGCCGTCGCGTACATCCGGGACCTTTCCGTGTTGGCGCCTGATCCCACTACTCCTTTCTAGTATGCGTCGCCTTCTCCACCACTTGGTGGCGGATATGCTGACGGATCATTTCTTGTTTCCGTAATTTATAAACTGCATTCGTTTCTTTTCTGATCTAAAATGCTGAACAAAAACTACTTTTATAAATAATTGAAACGGTTCGCGCCACCTATATTTTGTATTTCGACCAAAAAGAAGCTTTTAGCTGCTCTGACCAGTAGTAAGCCCAAGACCAAATACGTCACATTTTGCGCGCTTTCGGTACCGCGGGTCGCCCTCGTCGGTGGAGGAGGTTTCCGCGTCGTCCGGTTAAAATATGACTAGGTTTCGGAGTTTTCAGTTTAAACCAATAAAAACCGATAAAATTACACCGAATTCATTTTCAGAAATTCGGTTTTAACCGAAAAAGGTCAGTTTGTAAGTTCGGCGTTTTCGATTTAAACCAATAACAGTACGTCGAATCCATTTTTTAAAATTTGGTGTTAACCGAAAAAGGTCACTTTGACCTACCAGTCGTACCGCAGAGCCACGGCGAAAAAGTAGAACGGCAGTGTATATGGAAACGTGTCCGAATGTATGGGATACATGGATGCCATCACGGCGTTATGGTTTAATGTGCGCATCATCGATCGGAACGTGAAGTCCGTAATGTCCAATGACTTCGCCATGTACGATCGTGTTTTCAAACTCGTTGAAAGGGAGACTGACCTGATGCAAGCTCTGTAGTCAGTACACGAAATATGTTGTGCTTCAAAACGGCTCGCCACAACACCGCAAAGCGCTCCTCGACTCGCTGATGGATTACATCAGAAAATCGGGGGCACATAACCTCATATAACCTCACCGTATTGATCTTCATAACCCCCCCCCCCCCCTTACCCAAACAACCCTACCCCTCCTGCTTAAGACCAGTTCGGCCAAGGCAGGCGATCCTCTTCTCCATATTAAAGACATGTTTCACTCACTCGTACCGTGTCTCTTTTGGCGGTCAGATTTGGTTGATTGGCCGATTTTGGCTCAGGCAGCGCTTCACCTCCTCAGCCTGCCAGTGTCCAGTGTTATTTTCGAAGCTCAGGCTAAAAAAGAGTGCGGATCAACGAGAACCTGGGAAAGTACACGTGTTTTTACTATAATAATATCACGTAATCCTGATATACAAAGCTTGAAGTTCCTTGTTTTTTGGGCATCGGCTTCATATCTGACTTGTCTATACTTCTGTGTTTTTTTCTTGTTTCTTTTACAGTTGCACACATCTGCCAAAAGTTTCCATTTCTTTTTCAATGTATCTGTGCCGTTATTGTTTGAGTGTTCACAAACATCAGAGCTACAAGCATCCGGTGTCCGTTGGTGTTTATTTCATATTCACGGAAGAAAGACGGTAAACTTAGGTGGGCATAAATATACACCGAAAAAGAAAAACGAAAATTAAATTTTTAAATAAACGCCGAAAAAAGTACGCCGAATTTTGAAAAAAAATATAAACCGAAAACGCGGAACCCTAAATATGACGCACTGATAAGTTATAGTACTCTCTCCGTGCCCGCTGGCTTGCCCGAACCCCAAGAGACGTGGAAACCGCAAAAAAAGGTAGACGCTTAAATATGATTATATTTAAGCGTTCTGCGATGCGCAGTTTATTTATGCGCCTCGAAAACCGAGTTTAATTTTATTGATTTAAATCTTTACATTCACCTGGATTTAATTCAATATATTATAGAAAAGATCATAGCTCATCACGTTTTGGAAAAAGAAAAAAAGAATGGCCAGGTGGTTTCGCGTTCATTTAATGGGAGTCGCTCTACGCCATAAATAAACCTGGTTTTGTGAAAGGAACTGAAAAAACTTGTATAAAAAACAGACTAGGAGGGCGAGAGAAAAGAAACATGCTGGAAAAAAGAAGAAGAAAGAAGGGACGGAATACTAAGTTCTTAAGGTAATACACACACAAAAAAAGCGTAAACCCTTTCAACCCAGGCTAGCTAAGGAGAAATGAAAGGGGACAAAGGGAATGCATATAAAGATTTCAAAATTAAGTTCCCAAATACAGAATTACTTGGACAGCGCGCAAATATATTGCGGGAGAATCACTGTAGAAGCATCTAAATAAAAAGGCGTAATAACAGGGAGAACATTGATAAATTAAGGACTTCGGCCAGAAAAGCTACGCTGGGAAGCAATCCATTGTTAAAAAAAAAAAAACAAGAAGAAAACGCCAGATTAAACGATTTCTTTAAAAAACGAAAGATGCATGGCAAAAAGAAGAAAAAGGAAAGGAAGCCTTGGACGTAATTCATAGAAGAAGGGAGAGAAAGAGACAAAGGTGAGGAAGAGGTGCAATAAAAAGGCGAGATAATACACCTTTCCACAGAAGTGCCGCCATCTTGAATATCGTCACTCCAAGTACGGGCGAAAACATTGTATTGCCATCGCCTCGCCATCGGAAGACATGCAGACTATGAGCGTAACCGCCCGTCACCCATTCCCGTTTTGCCTCCATCTCTATTTTCCTTCTTGTTTTTACAGCGAAGCTGTATATCACTCGTTGCTCGAGTTTTTTCGTGTCCATCGACAGAACAGTACTCGACAGAATAGTCGACAGAAAACCATCGCCCGCGGCTTATCTCTTCTCATGTGTTTTTGACACTTGCTTCAATAAGAAAACCACATAACGAGTGTCAAAATCACGTGATAGATGATAAGCGCGAAACGCTCCCCGCGTGTGTTTCTCGATTAAAAATTGCGGTTGCATAAACTGCCGCGGCAAGAGCAGGGTACTAAGTGTGCAGTGACGTCACTAGCCCCGCTAATCATGTGAAACACGTAGCGCTCCCCGCATGCGTTTCTCGGTAAAGATTGGGGTTGCATAAGCTGCCGCGGCAACGGCAGCGTACAAGTCTTTCATATATATATAAAAAAAAAAAGTTTTGGTACACTGCATTTACTTTTCTTTCGTCAATCATTCGTTATAGCCTTTTGCTGTTTACAAATATGAACTGCCGCTTGCGTCCCAAACGACTTCCGGTCGCAGCGTCTTTGCAAGCGTGTTGAGCTTGCTTATGTCACCGGTGCTAGAAAGCATAAATGCTACACGGACAACTAACTTGGAAATTTAACGAGGACCTTCAGCTGTACGATAGTACATCTTTGAGGAGGCAAGTTGGTTTACAAGAACACTCGAAAATTTTAACATATTTCGCACTCCTTCGTTCTTTCGGCGTTCACCTGGTGACTTTTTGGTTAAGCGTTACATCTACATTTTGAGCAGCGGTGTTAAGGTGGCCTTCGTTCATATTTTTTTTCGTAAACCGTAAGTTCTCTGTGACGTCAAAACTGGAGGCCTTTGCGTCTAAAGAACAATAAGCCATCGTTGCAGGTAATACCGCAGCTTCGCTGGCCAAACCACCTTCACAGCGTAGATTGGAGTCTTAATATTTTTGTTTTCTTTTACTATTCACAGGCTTGAATGTTTTATTCTTTTTTCGTCGCCCATCCCGGATATGTCTACCAGGTGGCTGGGGACAAAAGTAAACCAGAAAAAAAACCAGAAAAAAAAAGAAAAAAAAAAACATCTAAACAGGTAAACGAATGGAGCCAGCCGGGGCAGATAGGTGCGAAAGGAGGCAACCGTAAAAGGGGGGAGGAGATGTACATTTTAGGAAATCTGAAGCCCACCCTTTCCACAGGAGAGCCAATCGCGGCGAATGGCAAACCTTGAAACATGCCTAAAAAAAAAATGCACTCTGAGCAGTGGCAGTTACCATGAGGTTTCATCGTACCCCAAGCCACAACCCAGACTGTTTTTTTTTATTTTTTTATTCAGGTTTGAACATATTTGTAGCCGCAGCGCGACTGGCTCTTCCGAGCAATAAAGCCGCAATCCCGAAACAAAGTCTGAGAAGTGTTTATGCCTCGTGGGACGGTCGCAATGAGCTACTGCTCGAACGTCATACAAAGTCTGGAGACGCCGTCTGTCCTTGGACTCCTAGAAACTGTCCGCAGACATGTTCAAAGCATATGAAGAAGACATGCTTTGAACATGTCTGAGGCGTGTTCGGAGAAAATTTCGGCATCGCAGCGAATACCGTGTGTGTCATGGTAACCCGGGAGCGGAAGGAAAACGGGAAGGACAACACAAAGCTATTCAGAGCTTCGTGTTTGTCCGAACCGTTTTTCCTTCGCTCCTGGGTTACCACGTCCGTATGAAACCAGCTCGCCTGCACATTTCCTGTAGTTCCAACAATTCTTCCTAGCAGGCATTGTACCCCTTTCAAAATTGGAGCTTTGTGCTTGCCCGTCCCGTTTTTCCTCCACTGCTGGGTTACCATCTCAGTATGAAACCAGCTCGCCTGCACACTTAGTCTCAAAAGTTACGAGTGGGAGAGGTAAGAAATAAACGAAGACAAACCTTCAAGACCGTATACGACGTCGGCCGGTGAAGGTGGTAAACCGTGTGCTTCCTAGCTCCCCCCATCGGGTTTCGTGAATTTACGACCACGTCGACGACATCCAGCGAGGCCCGGGGGACGCGGCCCGCACGACCACCGGCGTCCAGCCAAAGGACAGGAAAGAGGTTCGAGCCCCGGAGACACCTTTTAATCAGCGTCGAGTGATCCGACAGGAGCAAATTCGAGCCCCGCCCCTCCCGAGGTTTATCCCGATAAACCGTAGGCTCGACGCCAACAACCTGATGGGGCGGGGGGGAGGAGAAGAGAGATGTATGAACTCGTTCACCGGCCGCATACATATGGGGTCCGCCGTTATTACGAGCTGGGAGGAAACGAGGGGGGGGGGGGGGGGGGGGGGAAGCTACGCGAGATGGTCCCGACCGCGATGTCGGCCGCTGTCCATATTGCGCGCGTGAGAAACGACCGTTGGTCGGGTTACGCCTCGACGGAGGCCGACGCGGTAACGAGAATAAAATCACGCGAGCTTGGTCACGCCGACAAAGACCGGCAAGTTCGAAATGTGTCGTCCGCAAACTACGCAGCTCGTTTAGTTTGCGAGCGTGAGGCTGATGCGAGTGGGTCGGCCCTCGGGCAGACCACACACATCGTGTCATAATGTCACGTGTCATAATGTCACGCACCCTGTGACTTCACATGATACTGCGTGACGTCACACAATCACGTGGCACAATGACGTCACATGACAACCTGACGTCACGTAACACCATGGCGTTGCGAGGGGTAATGATGTCACGTAATCACGTCAGTGTACACCTTAACGTCATGACCTCCTCATGGGCTCTACGGACTTTCTGTATAATGTATTGCTGGAATCTAATGGTCAAGCCGGTAACGGAAACCGGATAATAAAACATATTTTATGTTTAAAAAAATTTAACGGGTGTCTCGGTAAGATTGGGCTATTGACGGTAGAGCAACACTGGCACCACATACGCTGAACGGAGTTTAAAGTCGTGTTGGGTCGAAGAATAGCAGCACGAGGAATCGATCGGCGTTGCTAGCTACTCGGAAGCTGTAGCCCTTAACCCACGGATATATTGAGTGCCCTCAACGGATGTAGACGGGGTGGCACGCACTATATGCCGAGGCAGACCTCGCATTTTGCGAATACGTAAGACCGATGCGTGAAACATAAAAAACTATTCTTTGTGATAAAAAAAAAAAACGGAAATGGCCGCTTCCTTTTATGCCGTTGCTTCGAAGGTAAATAAAAATACTTCACGGTCGCCGATTGTTTAACACCGAAAGATCATAATCATCCCTGAATACATCAAGATAGGAGTGCAGCTGATCGCACAGTCATAAACAATTCGTTAGGAATAGCCGTGTTGTCAAGTTCTGAAGCTACCAATCACTGTGCACTACACTTTTACAACTTTAAATTCTGAAACAAACAATAAAAACACAGAAAAAAAGAGATAAATGAATTAAGCGGGAAGATTCACTGACACTGTTCTCTAAAGAATATATTCAAATAGTTTCTAGAATAAAAAACAAAAATGACAAGTTGCTTTCTCGAAGTGGCTTCCGTAGTAAGTACCGCCTTTATGTGGCTAACCTTCAACGCTACACTAGCGCGATTCAAACTTCCTAATTGTTTTCACTGCCACTTTTTTTTTTGGTCCCCGCGTAACTGACCACGTAGCAAGGAAATTCGCCAATGGTCCTAAGAAGAAAAAAAAATAAAAGTCACGACAGTTGAACTTGGCCAACTTTAGCGTGCCGTTAGCAGCCACCGCGGCAACTCAACGAAGCTCGCAGTCGTTAGAAAATCCGAGCCAGCAACGAGGCGGCCGTAAGCCAAAGCTGCACTCCGGCAATCCCCGCACCGCATCCATCCCCAAAGCAACATACTGTTGCTCCCCGCTTGTCGCCGCTCGGCCATCAGCAAAGCTCTAAAGCCGGTAGGAGCCAAGCTCCATGCAATGCACTGCCTTAGGATGGATCACAGCGGACGCTACGAGCCAACCCGTATACGGCGTAAGTGTCACGTGAACTTAGAGAAAACTGCAACAACGCTGGATTGTCATCGTTGCTGCAGACCCCCAACCCACCTGGATGCACCAGCGATGACGTTTGAGGAAGGGCAAGGCTCGAGCCTTCTCGTAGTCTTCGCCGTGGTCCATGGTAGGCTTAAAACGGAGTCCATCCAGCCGGGTGAAAGCGTGTCTCGCCGCCGCAGAAACTGCAGCTTGGAGCTCGTTCCTAGGAACGTTAGCGTCGCTCCAGTGGCGTTACGACCGCCAGCTTCCGGCATGGCATCCGCTTTTCCAGCCATCAGGCGTCTCGCCCGCTTTCTTCGCTTCTTTTGCGTCGCCCATTAAAGTTTGGAGACAAACAACCGCCCGGTCTCGCTTGCCAGACCCCGGGCCCGTTCCCCACTTTGCTCGGCGACCGTAAACAGTTTGCCGTGGCTGCGGTGTTCACAGACTTGCTCGGCTCCGAGCGCAGACGCGTCGACGCGCGGAGCTCAAGGAATGAGGCGGTATGATACGACTCGTTTCTTTATTTGTTTCCTATTCCTGAAAGTTTCGGTTATAGCGTGTTTTTTTTTCTTTTTTTTTTTAAGTTGTTATTGAATATAGCACATCTGTTCATTAAACTTTAGTTAAAGGGGCACTGAAGTCATTTTTGAAAAAGGTCGTTTTTGATCTTAAATTGTTTAAAATGTGTTAGTTTCTACATATACCAAGTCCTATATTACAAAACCGCCTATTCACCTCAGGGCAAGAGAAAAACATGTGGACTCTTTTTTCTCGCGGACTACACTGCGTGGACCAATGAAAGCCTTGCAATACGAGCAGATTCCGAATGATTTTCTTATAACTCGTTTCGAAGAGAGTCTGATAGGTGCAGATTCGGATAAGACTTCTCTTTTTCTCCGCAGGCGAAGCCATCGATTGCAACTCGCCGACAAGCGCCCTTCGTCGACCACTTCACTCGGAAAAATATCCTTCCCAAAAGGGCGTGTCGCGATCTTTGAACACCCTTTTAAGAAGGAAATAAGCTACGTTCGATTGTGATTTCGGGTTTGTTGGATGCTGAAAGCGTCTAGATTGAATTGTCACCACAAAAGGACGATCTCAGAATCGACTTCAGTGCCCCTTTAATAAAGAGCAAGTTCTGAGGCTTAGTGGAGTATTTTGAGGGGGGGAACATCCCGGCGCTAATCTTAAGAACCCTTCCAGTCCTACGACAGGGCTACCAAATTTGATCAATGTCTTCAGAGTGAAACGCTTATGCCGACTTTGATTTTCTACCGGTGAATCGCGAAACTTTTTTTAATTAGCTGCGTTAATTAAACACCCGCATCTAACTGTTCTCCGAATGGCGCAAACGCACCGCACACGGTTCGCTAACTTCAAAATTTGTGTCTCCAAAATCTGTCCTCTATCTCATGTATCGTTAATATGAACACCCCCCCCCCCCCCCCACAGACCCACACACATACATAAAAAAGGTTCATACTGTGAGGTTTACATAGTACTGAGACAAACATTCACCTATGTATAACCCGGTTCGTTGCTGGAAATGTGTTCCATATAGCGGGATATCTATATCAACTGGTTTCATACGAACGACGCATGACTGTATTACGTTCTCTTCGTCAAAATTAGTCTATCTGTTTAATTGAACCCCATCCCCAAAACGCCAACACAGTTATGTGTTGGTACCGCAGGCACGAACGCATCTATCTGCGAACTTCTTTTGGTGCGCAGTTCGTATCGAAAGCCAGCAGTGAAAGCGGGCAGACGAAGCAGACTCCACACACGGAGCAGAGGTATAGCATAAGCCTAACGTAGCCGACCAAGCGGCGAGCAGACGATGAGAGCGCCGTCGGTGCGCGAGGCATTCTGGAATTGAGTTCGTTTTCCTGCATCGCTGAAGACGACGCCGTGCCGTGTCCTGGGGTATTTAAACGTCTTCGAACGCACACCGAGAAGACAAGGCCTGCCATCCTATGCGGAGAGCGAATTCGTCTGCTTGTGCAGGGGCAATTGCGGCGATCGTTAGAACGCTGAACTTTGATTGGCTCCGATCAAAATGATAGTGGGTCAAGGCAGCGAGCCATGCAGCTAGCATTGAGGTCTACCTACTATCCTTCCAATCAGAGCCAATCAGAGCTCGGGGTTCTGACGTCAACGGAACCCCCCCGCAAGAAGCAGACGAATTTGCGCTACGTACTGAATCCCCGATCCGCCTCAAGCGGCAAACACGTTGTAGCTCTACGAGAGTACGCCATTGAAGTGGCAATTAGGGACAGTTGGTTCGTAGTAACCAACGTTACTAGAACAACTCAGTTGGGAAACTGCCATAGAGCCTGCTTTGAAAAAGTGGCACCGATCTGTACCCGAGAACCGGCGGCGATCGCAACGCCCCCATTTCTCCCGCAGCGGCCAATCGGGGAACTGCAAGGCTGCTTGTATTGGTTGGAGAGTCATTCGATAGCATCCACTGTTATTCTTCTATTTCTGGCTTTATTCGGCCATTTTGGCGCCGTCTCCCGAGTGGACGCACCCCCGTTAGGACGTGTTACTGAAATCACCGGTGAGACATGGTTGCATAAAAACAATAATAATCGTGCCACAAAACCTTGTAAACTAAGGATTTTAAGAAACATCACGAGCCTGTCATTCTGTACGAATCTCCAAAAAAATGTTCCTACAAAAATAGCTTTTTTTTGTTTGTTTTAACGCAAAAACATGCTTTCTAAAGGCTCATGGTGACCACATTAAAGAAAAAATATTTGAGCGGCCATCTCTTTCACCGCGCGCCTGGGAGTTTCGGTACTCTGGGGACATTCAGTGAATCTAGCAGTAGCCATATAAACCAACTTTCATGTTTCAACTCTTCACTAAAGGGTGGCGCTGTTATCGTATTTAGCTCGGTCTGGGTGGACGCCAGCGGTCCAGGTTTCCCGGCTGAGTTTCCCAAGTGAATGCTTAGTAACGTTGGTAGTAACGTAAATAAGCGCGAAAAAAAAAGGAATGCACACACAGAGACAGGAAGTAGACAGACAAGGGCACACTCGCAACTAACTTTTATATGCCACAAAGCGGCAGATGCGAACGCTAGGCGTCGCCGGGACGCCTAGCGTTCGCGGCGACGCTGACGCGGCGACGCGAACGCGGCGACGTTCGCGGCGACGATGCAAGGCGCGCTGACGGCGACGCTGACGCGAGCTAGGCGACGCTGCGTGGATCAACTAGTGATGAGTGATGACTAGTTGATACCTGGGAGAGGAAGGGGGGGCGTTTTTTTCTTTTTTTGGGGGTGGTATTGGTTTGAACTAGATTCCTCTCGTAGCGATCTGCCCAGAGAAAACCTGAACACCTGAAGAAGAGGGCAAAGTAATTTCAACGCATCTCCGTAGGCCGTCTGGCAACCGTCGAGTTTGTCGCACGCGCATGCGCTGGAGCAACGTGGGACGTCGACGCGCGAGCGTTGCGAGCTGGACCTAATGCGGACTTTTTTTAATTAACTCCCTTCCAACCGCCCCAGACAAACAGCCATTGCGCTGTACAGTCTACTCTCCCGCAAGGCACTAGCCAGTCTTCAGCAATCCGGGGAGGGAACTATAAAAATTACGAGGTTGCAAATATGCTCGACTGCGCAGACTTGTGCGGTACTCAATACAGGGAATCAAATACCTCGTAATCAATTATTTTTTTGAAGTAAATCTCTAATCACTTCATTCCAGTTTACTGTAGAAGAACTTGTTCCCCAAAGGCACGCCTGTGTGTCTACTTGGTTGTGTCCGTTGTTTTTCCGCCTTACACCATGGTTCATAACATTCATTCGATTTATTAGGATAATTGCGAGAGTAATATGATCACTTTTGGAAGTACTAACATTACTTGTAACCGTCACTCTTTTGTCCCCTCCCGTTTCTAGCGGCGTCCTTTGTTCGTGCAGGTTTCCTACCGAGCAATCCTCGAAGTGAACCACCGACACGAGGAAATGGTTCCATCGAAATTGCTGGATTAACAAAGACAAGTAGTTCATAATTCCGGTTTGAAAACGGTCCTTTCGTACTGTTTCTTACTTAATTCGGTGATCCGAATTCAGTAAGAAACAGTACGAAAGGACCGTTTTCAAACCGGCAGAAAACTTTGTTGTTTCGAAAATCCAAAGTAATCGGAGAAGTAACGGTTACTTTTTCGAGTAACGGCCAATGGCTTTTTGTCTCGAGCAATCAAGTAATCAAATTCAATACTTTTTTAAGCGACAGGAATTGTAAGTGATTACGTTTTCCGAGTAACATGTGCAAGACTGGTTTCGAGCCTCGACATTCGCCCAGTCAGCACCCTACACAGTAGTGGGGAACGCCCATGGCTTTCCACTTCTTAGAAAAACAATAAAAAAAAATATCTTTATTTTAAACAATTTGGTTGGGATACGCGTGTCGAAAAATTAACTTTACGCGGAAAAAATATCATTTTTTTTTTCTTTTCAGGGGCTCTTTAAGAGTGTAGTCACTGTCAGATTAAGAAGCGGAGGGTATGGCGAGTCCCCGAGCTTTTCATTATGACCTTACAGCCAATGAGATGGCAGCATTGGCGGATAAGAACTCCGAAGGACCAATCACGAAGCCTGATAACCATATGCCACGCACCGCGTTTCTTCGCATGACGGTGACTTATGATTAAAACAACGGCGGGAGGTCGATGACTGAGGGCCCGAAGAGAGGAGGTTTGAGGCGAGGCCGCTCGCCTCATTCTCAACTGCTTAAGGAAGATCGTGACGTCACAGTCCTCGCTTGATCACGCCCTTCTTTGCCAAGGATACGGCCATTCGTTTGAGATATCAACCTATGAGTTATGTTTCGGATTTCGTAGCATCCCGTTCAAAGCTCTCGGCGACCTTACTTTGCAAAATACAGGTTTCGATTCAGAATTCCTTTAAGATATGCACCAAATGTGCACGCAACATTTCTATCTAAAATAATTAAAGAAAAACTGTAATGCAACATGAGCAATCTTCACTTAGGCAAAACTAAGCTTCATTTATCTGACATTTTTACGTGTGCTTCTATTCTCAAATCTCAAAAACAGGAATAAAAAAATATAACGAAACTTAGACACACTGTAACTAATATGTTTCTTTTATCACTGTTTCGTGCGGTGATTATAGCATGAGGTAACAGAATTAAGCGAATTCTAGATATTCCTCTTGCTTCGCAATAACAGCGCTGCACTCGACGTAAAAAAAAAAAAGGAAGCAGTAAAATTATGAATCGAGGCAATTCCAACTCATTAGGCTAACAACCACCTTGCCGGGGACGAATCCTAAAGCAAAATCTAGAAAACCATATAAAGCTGGCCCCCCTAGCAATATCCTGCACCCCACAACACCATCGCCCGTTTTCATTTATTTATTATTATTATTTTTTTTTCTGAAGGGCACTGGTATAGTTGTGCGCGCCATCAAATGTTCCTCCAGGAAATTACAGTAAAAATATATTTCTTGCTCAAAGAGACTAATAAAATACTATAAACAAGAAAAGCGCATAGATGAGTGGCAATCGCCATCTTGTATTTTTATATCATAGTTTTTTTATGTACCTGACGCCGTCCCATTTACGAATCTTTGATGGCGGGAATCGTTTCAGGAAAGAGCGGGCCGGCGCTTTTTTCCCCTTTCTAATAAAGAGTTTCAAAGCTTACTGGACACAAATATATATAAAAATATAAAACAAAACGAATCACGTACTTAAGACGATGTAATCAAAGCCTCGAAATCAGTAAAAAAATGTCGTAAAAAAATCGTAAAGCTGCTAAAGCACAACGCAGTTCTATTAGGCTAGCGAAAAATATTGATAAAAAATACACGTGCGAAACAACGCGTCAAAAAGATCTCCCGTTCTACGCTTTTTTTACGACGCCTCGCTACACCGGGCACAACTTAGGGGAAGTTCATGTGTTTCCCAGGTTAGTTTATTCCTTTCATTTTTCCGTAAAATTATTATTTAATCTCTTTTTTTTTTTTTTTTTTTTTTTGAGACGGCGATTGTTTAGTTGTTCTAGGCATCTAAAATGGTTCAAATTTGAAGTGTTGCGAAGGTGGTGAGCAAGAAGCACAAAATTTGACTTTCACCCGTAGGATCAAACTTGCCGTAGAAAAACAAGAGCCATAACAATCTCAACTCTCTTCGCCAGCCTGTCGGTTTAGGCGTGAACGCATTACAGTTTGTCGCAAACTAATAAGCACTGTTTTTCGTTCTCGTTGCACATCGCGTTAAGCCAGTGCGCACTGGCCGTCATGCTCCTTGCTGGTAATGAAGAGTAAAAGTGATGATACAGTCACTGACAGAAGAATGAGAACGCCAGGGCGTGCCGTTCGAATGCCCGACCTTCAAAACGCGCTCCATATTCTCTGCTGTGCCGCTGCGCGCGTGAGCTCGAAGTTCACGAAACGTCGTAGCGTGGTCGAAAAAGTTCGCGCTGGAGCACCTCACTGCCCTTTCAGTTACGATAGAATTCATTAAATAGATCAGAGAGGAGCCAATGAAGTTGCTTTGACTGTGAGCAAAATAGAAACTTCGGAAAATTTCTAGAACGAAAAGTGTAGTATGAGCTCGGCACTGAGTGCAAAAAACGAATGCATTCCACCGACACCTTCTCTTTTGTGTTTCTGTGTTATAATTAACAGCGAAACGCCTTATGAGCTCCGCTCAAGGCGTTTCTCTGTTAACAAAGGACAAACACAAATCTCCAGATTTGTGTTTGTCCGTTGTACCCGTTGCTCCCCTTCTCCAGGGATTATTATTGTTTCTTCTGTCCAGCTCGCCCGCGCCTCTGCGTTACTTGCATTTACAGTATTACCTTGAAATGCAAGCCGTTCACCCTTGTTGATGTTAGACTTGTGGCGGCTGATAAAATCCGTTTGCTCTACTGACGTCTAACTCCTGGTTCAGACAGTTGCGTTTGACTGCGTTTGACTGCGTTGCGGCAGCGAGAAACCAGGACATCCCTGCTGCTTATATCGCGTGCCAAGACGATTCCTTGGATTGGATTCCACGCTTCATACAAAGCACAAATGTGCCGGTGACTCGCTTTCGGTACTCGACGCAACGCAGTCAAACGCACTCAAACGCAAGTGTCTGAACCGGCCTTAACTCCTGGTTAGCTCGGTTCGCAGAGCGCTCCACTGGAAATGCAGAGGTCCCTGGTTCGATACCAGGACGAGGTTTTTTCTGTCACGCATCAGTCACACATTTGTGTTTGTCCTTTGTCTCCCTTGCTCCTCTTCTCCGAGGAATATTGTTTATTGCGTAAGTTCAATGAGCCGCCTTTTGTTTTCCACCAAAGTCCACGCCTTCCCCCAAATAAACATTTAAGAAATACCTCTCTGACGCGTCGTTAGTACGCCCAAGAACAGCCTCTACACACGAGCCCGAAGTGGACCCCTCGAATTGATGGCATCCCAGTTTTGCAAATCTTGGTCGAGCATTACGCAATGCAACCGATTAGAAAACACTCGAGCAATCGTCAGCACCGATTCGCAGCTCACCCCAAACGACGACAAAAAAGTAAAAACGAACAATAACGTACAAGAAAAAAAATCAAACACCAGAAGAAGTTAAACGGCACTTTAAAATATTCCTCGGGTAAATGCGCCAGCAGCAAGCAGCAAGCGAACGAGAGAACGTCGTCGGCGACGCTAATCGCCGAGGGACGGACATAAAAACCTCGCTATCTCGCACGGCGGAGGTGTGTTCCCCAAGGCGTAAAGAACGGTCACTACTCGAAAAGTCGTAAACAACGCCAATAAAAAAATAAAAAAGGAGAAGATTTAAGGAATAAAACGGAACAGGCCAAAGGTTACGGTCCTTCCGGGAATAAAAAGACAGCAGGGGGGTTGTATTCCTTGCGCTTGTCGCAATGCTCTTTAGAATCTGGTCCCCCTCCCTCGTTCTCTTCTGTTTGAAACGTCTCCCCTAGAGGGCGCTTGTGTCGGGCCCACAAAATTAGAGTGCCCAGATGTAGAAGAGGAGGGAGCAAGCCTTTGAGAGCGTTTGCAGTTTCATGGCGGGCGCCTCCCCATGGGTAGATTTGTGTCAAGTGAGCACGCATTGCGTTCGCACGTGGCGAAGGAAAAAGGGAGGCCGAGAGCGGGAGACGCCTCTAGACGATCGACGCGTTCGCATCGTCCTCGATGCTCGTGCTGCAAAACGCGGCCCACAAACCACGTGACCCCCATCGGGCGGATGGAAACACTCTGAAATCTAGGCACACTACCTGCGAGCGGTACAGAAGAGGCGAACGTCTGAGCGAAACGCAAAGGAGGACTATCGTCGAAAGGGCCGATAAGAAAAAGGCGTGGACGCAAAGGTGGTGGTCGTAAAGCGGCTTGCTAACGAAGCATGATTGCCAGGGTTGTGGTAAACGATCCCAATACCGCCTTTTCTTCTTTTTGTCACGACGGTGAGAGGAGACGACCGTATGCCTCGCAGGGGACGCTGCTAACACGCACGCGAGATCCTCATGGTCAAGAGAAGAATACGCATGAGCGCTGTGCCCCCCCCCCCCCCTCTCTCTCTCTCTCTCCCGAAAAAGAATTGTTACGCTCGTCTGTTTATTCATGCATTCCCTGCTAAATATGGAAGAAAAGTTGATGTCACTTCAGTTTCCCAGCTAGATTTGGCGGAGAAATTGATCTCACGTGACCTATGCACCCATGTCAGTTTCCCCACAAAATTTTAAAAAAAGTTATATATAGATCTTTTTTTCCTAAAGCGACTATTAGCGGCGAGATGTTTTGGTGGCGACCTCCTATGGTTCCTCTTTGTCACGTCATCACCTTGCGAACAACAAGTTCGATGGTGTTTGTAAATAGCATGGTGGAAGCCTGAAATCATTGCGCTTTCAAAGCAACAGTGCCAACACCGTCGAAATTAGAGTTCTTTCATTCCTCTTATTTCCGTCGATGGTATACTCTTTCCGACGTCATAGTCAGCGTTTGGGCCAATCGTGGAAGGCCGACCAAAGCGACGCTTTCGGTCGCGCACGTCGCCAATATTGCTCCGTATGAGCGGGACCCGCCTTCGGTGTCGGTTTTTCGTTACAGCCAAACGTTGCACCCAAAACGGTACAGATCGATCTCCATAAAAATCGACTGATAAAACACATTTTGCGTTAAAAAAGGTCAGACTGTGGAATGTTATTAATTTCCTCTTTCACACGTTAAATCAAGATATGTGTAGGTCCATCTTGAATTTATTTTACGTTATTCTGCCAAGACGTACTCGTTTCAAACTCCAAGAGCACTGTTTCTCCCTCGCTTACATCCGCGTACATTCGCTGCTGAGGAAGAAAACGGTGGCGGGCAATCCCTTCTCCATCGCACATCTTTCTGGTCATCTTTCATCCCCCCCCCTCCACACACACACACACACACACCAAAAGATGACCCACTTGGGGCTCTGAATCAACCCTTTTGTTTTCCCTTCTTACTAAAACTCTGACCGATTGACTTCTCAAGTCTTAACCCTCGCCGATCGCTCCCGCCCTGCACTAAGCGGCAAAATGGCGGCGCCCGTAAAAACGATCGGGGAATAGAGGGCCGATATCCTAAGTGTACCAAAGCAGCAAGCACGCTGAAGATCGACAAGAGTCGCCCGCAAAGCGGATGACGCGTCAGTCATGGCGACGAGTGTGCTAGCGTCACTCACAGGTCACGAATCCCACGCGGAAGTGCAGGTATCTTCTTTCGCAAATCATCAACTCGCAGAAAATAAGCGTGCGCACACGCGAGCAAACACGCTGCGATTCTGGTCGTGTTCCGAATCTTATTCGACTAAATCCGAGTTACTTCGGCGGATCGTGTCACGTGATAAGACATAAAGCAACGTAGGACGCGGATCTGCTTTCGAACGCGTGTCCCCTATAGACGCTTTACACACGCGCCAAATTACAGCCGCCATTGCTGACCTTCTCTTGTCTTACCAAGATGCCGAGCAACTGAAACGGTAGTTGACGATCCTGTACGAAGGCCGATGCTTTAGAAAGGGACACAGTTGAATCTAATATGGCAATAACCTGGCCTGCTATGGTAATGATGAAGTGAAATAAACTGAATAAGAGGAAACAAAAACTGAAGGTCAGTTATGGCGGCGTCGATCGAGTATGCATATTTTGGAACACGGCCTTTAAGATTAGAAAAGGAAGTGCCGAATGCTTCTATCTTCGGCGTGTCAGCCATTATGGGTGATCTTTTGCAGTGGATGTGTGGTGTGGCCAGCAAAACTTTAGTGGGAAACATCTTCCTCTCGATTTAGAAGAGTCAATTCCCCGACAAATTCGGCTTAGCATTTTCCCGTTAATTTTAACTCGGAAATTGTGGCGCCATATTGCGCGTGGACTGGCGTCGCAATATGGCGTGGCGCCATACTGCGCGCGGGTAGATGTGGAGACAGAACCCAGGGTCCTGTGTTCTGCAGTGCGAGTTTTTCCTCCGCGGTGCGGTGCGCTAACACACCCAGTTACCCCCCCCCCCCCCCCCTCTCTAAGATTAATGCATGCAGAGTCATAACATCCAAAGGCCTCCTCCAGAACGCGTACGAGAACACAAAAAGAACGAAAGAGTCGAGGCAAAAGATAACGATGATGTGGTTCTGGGTCCGGACATTTCGTCGAACGCCGTTTCATCGAACGCCGTTTCATCGAAGCCGTTTCATCGAACACCGTTTCATCGAACGCCGTTTCATCGAACACCGTTTCATCGAAGCCGTTTCATCGAACGCCTTTTCATCGAACGCCGTTACAGCCTGCAATATATTTGCAATTTATTTTGATTTTTATACACAACGTCATCTAATTCTCCCTTTTTTAAAATCACAGTATGCAGTGACGAGATAAGTTCCATCGTGAACATGTCCTGCTTCGAGAAAAAAGCCTCCATGAAACAATGACCCCTCTCCATGTCACATAAAACAATTAAAAATGAGACAAAAAAAACAAAACAAAAAAAAAACAGAAAGCACGATGTGCTTTTTGGGAAGCGGCTAGTGTTTTATTGTCTGACAGCGTGTACCTGTAACCTTGGGTTATGTGAGGATCCGAAAGGATTCTGTCTTCTTGGGTGACAGAGTACACCCAGGGCTTTACTATTGTCTGGTGCGGGTTGGCCTTCCCAAGAAAGCGTCCTGAAGATGATTCATAGGCAAAAGGGTTGGTAATAAAGTTGACGATGAATGGGAGGTGGTCCCAGTCCAGGTGTAGCCCGAAACCATGTTGGCTGACACTTTGTGCGGCTTTTGACTCTGTGGAGTTTGAAAACTAAAAGAAAAGCAGAGACGTTTAATCTGAGCATAAAGCTGATAATCAGAGTATCAATATATTTTATTTTGTGTGCTCCCCTGGCATGGTATCGTTTTATTATAAGCGTGGTGCCTTGGCAGTTAAATGCATTTCGTGAATAAACCTTCAACAAAGCGTAAGTGTGCAAACGAGTTGGTGTGAATTGCACATTACCGAAGCCCCCGGACAGCCGGTAAAAAAAAAAACGACACAGACATTCAAAAGTGTTTTAACTGTCGGTCCTTTACCTCCAGTGTCATGTTTTCTGACAGGTACATGAGTAAAACTTTTCAGTAAGTCGCATATGCATTTGTTTTTATACCAATGGTTTTTATTTCTAGTAATTTGGCTTCACCCTAAAAACAATTTCACAAGTGACTACCTTAGTCTTAACAAATGTAAGGTAGAACATCTATAAAGCACTGTTATGCCCCAAAACTCAATACAGAGAAATTCGATGAAACGGCCCTTAGCGATTCGATGAAACGGCGTTCGATGAAATGGCGTTCGATGAAATGTCCATTCATTCGATGAAACGGCGTTCGATGAAACGGCGTTCGATGAAATGTCCGCTACCCAACGATGATGAACGAGGTACTCAACGTCGGCGCACCAAAAGACCTTTCATTATTCGATCCAACGTCGCTGAAGTGTGCTTCCTCCAGTGCGACGCCACTCAGATCTCGCTCAGTCTTTAGCCATGCATCTATGCGAACATCGCACTTTCAGCAATATCGGTGAAAGCGGTCATCTCCATCAGAATGAGCCCGAGCCGCTGCCTCCCCCGCTTCCCGACGTGGTGTGGACGTCAAGCGGACGAGATGGAGCAATGAACAACTCGGCAATCGGCAACAACTACCACGATAAAAGTGCCGATCTCTAGCTGTACGAAGCAGTTCTTCCGAATAGAGGGCTCTCTCTGGAGTCATGTCGTAACGTCTGACATCGCTTCTTGGGTAATTGACTGATTAATTCAGCAGAGAACTCACTTCTCTCATTGGGAGGAGTGTGCGTTAGCTTCGCATCCGGCCGCCTGAAAGCAGCTTCAAGAAGGTCACGCAGGCATGCAGTTGTGACATCCAGGACTGTTGAAACGCTCCGGGCGGACAAATGTCAAAGGCTCACGATCGGAATCAGACCGAAACTTGTAAAACATAACGAGACTAAAGTGGCAGTCATACGGCTCATACATCACACAAAGGACACGTTGATCGCTTCACGGATGATGCAAAAATTATCTGCGGCCTCCAGCATGCAAAAATATTCCAAAAGCCGGGAATCATAATGATCAAAAAAACTGCTCCGACTTTACTCAACAATGCTGTTGTTGTTGACCTGTTGATGAAGCGGAATTATCCGAAACGTTTTATTGATAACACGCGCAAACAGATGGGGCAAAGAAGAAGTCAGGATAATGGACGACTTAGGACAGGGCAAGTAACAATACCCTATTTGAGAGGTGTTTCTGAGTCTATTCGCAGAGCCCTCGCCCCTTTGAATATCCGTACTGCTTTCAAACCCCATCGTAAACTACGTGACCTCATTTCTAAACCTAAAGATTACACCCCCCCAGAGTCCCAGTGCGGTGTTGTGTATAAAGTGAATTGTCTAGACTGTGACGCATCCTACATTGGGGAGACAGGCGGGAAGCGCTGCACTCGCTTAAACGAACACAAAAGGGACGTGGCGAAGGCCACGCATGCGACAAGAGCGAAGACGGAACTCGTAGACCATTGTTGGAATACGGGTCACTGTTTCGACTTTGAGAATGCGTCCACTCTGGCGCGCGAACAAAGGTGGGGTCCACGCAGGTTCGTGGAATCATGGTTCATCCGAGGTGACTCATCAGCTTGCAACTCGAACCGCGGCCCCCTCCCCGATGTGTACGCGGACTTGCTTAAATAGGACTGTGGAAGTTTTTTCTCTCATTCCTGCTTGTAGGCCTCCAGCATGTTCCCACCATGTTTGCTTCATGCATATGTGAGCTTCGAAAATGTCTAAAGACAGCTTTTGCATAACCAAATCTGAAAGTACCGTTTTACAATGAAGGAACACTCCTCGAAGAATGTCCGCACACTGTTTTTTGTACAATGCATTTTCAGTGTGACAGCAGTTTTAATAAGAACAACCGAATCAACTGCCAGCAACTCCGACCCAGCGTTGGCGGGAACGCGTTACAGTAACGGCGTTACCGGTAACGAGTCGCTGTAAATGTTTTTTTCAGTATCGTAGTAACGCACTCGTTACATTTTTTAACAGTAACGAATAGCGTACTCACGTTACATATGTCGAGCAACGAGTAACGTAGTTACGTTACTCGCTACGTCTTCCCAAGACTTAGAAAATTTTATCCTTCAATTTTGTTAGTGTTTCTAGGCGCCAGTTAATAAATTCTTGCACACACTGCACATACCTTGAAACTTTCTCTCCTTTCCCCTCGCAAACACTCTTACATTTTTTTGAATACGGCGCTTATGCGTGCCCGTAACGCCAAAACAGTAGAACGTTTTATTTCATTATTAAAAAATAACGCAAAACTATAGGTGCGCTAGATTGATTCGTAACGATAACGCTAATGCATTCCTTTTACTTTGTCCTGACGTAGGTCTGCAACGTGTTCTTTTACGTGCGAGCAACATGCAACCTAGTTTGTTACAATTTTTTGTTTTTCAGTAACGCTTACTACACTGCACCAAAAGCCGCCTTTTTCACGAAGAAGCGGCGGCATCTCCAGAGACCCCGAGCAAACGCGGAGACGATTCCTTGAAACGAAGCTCGAAGCGGTCTCGCGACTCCGAGCAACCCTCCGTCAACGGGCGGCTAACCAATACCCGTCAAGCGTCATCACTCTAGAAGCTCCGCCTCCAGCGCGAGATCGCTGGCTTCCTTAAGCCTGGTTCAGACAGTTGCGTTTGATTGCGTTCTACTGGGTTCCGGTTGCGAGAAACCAGGATATCCCTGCTGCATAAGGCCCGTTCACACGATACATTTTTCTCGCGCATCTAGTGTCGCGAAATTTAGTTTCGCGAAATGGTTGCGCCGTCTGAACGAGTCCGAAAAGGACGCGCGCATCTAAAAAAAGTTGCGCGCACACCTCGCTTCTGGAGCGAGCTTTTGCTGAAACTTTGCCGAGTCCTGTCAATCACCCTAAGGGCGCCACCAATGGCCGCTCAGAAACGCTCTCACGTCGCCTTTGAGGGGAGGAGCGAGCTGTTTGAGAATACCACTCCACTGTCGGTGTTGTAGCGGAGCCAAATCCGAAAAAAAAAAAACGAAACCACGAACGATTTATACTGCCGGCGCTTCCGCAAACACGTCAAGCACCACTGAAGGAAAAGTGAGTAGCATATCGGAAAAAAATCCAGCGATGGACGAAGACAATTAGCGGGAGTTGGCGACATTAGAATAGTGCTCATAGCGTTGTTATCGCGACGATACCGCTGGATAAGAGACCATCGAGTAAACTGAAAGCAAGCTGGCTTTGTTTAGAAGCGAACGTGAAACCATGTGCGCTCTCTGAAACAGTTGGCAGAGTAAACTCGGGGTGACATGGGCGCCAAGAAGTAACCAGATTGGGCACGTAGCGTTTCTATGAATACAATGTGCATTGATAGGAGCTTTGGCAATGAATTGGCTGCGTACGGGCTCGGCGCCGGCACATGTCCTGCACGGGAGGCACTCACTTGATCGAATGACGTTTTAGCGAACGCCCACGTTTCATCGAACGACACTTTAGCTAATAGTCAGACGCCACGAAGCGGCGTTTTCGGGTGGGCCAAGTGAGTTCATATTTTTGTAATGAGTTGCCGTAGACTATTGCCGCGAAGCGGCGTAAAGCGCAGCGCGACGGATGGGTTAACGCGCGCCCCGGTTATTCGCTGAAACGGCCATTCGCTCAAATGTCACCTTTCGCTAAAATGTCATTCGCTCTTCTGATATGGACCCATCCTGCACGTACAGGTTGCCGCCTCAATCGGCTTAGCGCACACGCGAGATCGCTCCAAGTAGTGCAGTATGTGAGAAAAAAAAATTAAAGTGAATTGACTGCATAAAAAGCGCAAAGCAGGTCCCCAGATAAATAGCGATCTGATTCGGAGCTCACTCAAAAAGCTGCATCGATCTGTGTTGTTGTTGCACGTGAAGCGGTACGTGTGAACGCGAAACTTGAGTGTCACGAAACTGTTGCGCGCCTAAAAGATGCATCGCGTGAACAGACCTTTATATCACGTACCAGGATGATTCTTTGAATTCGATTCCACGATTCATACGAAGCACAGATGTGCCGGTGACTCGCTTTCGGTTCTCGACGCAACGTAGTCAAACGCACTGAAACGCAAGTGTCTGAAGTGCTCTGGTTGCGCGTTCCCACTTGTGTTAGCAAGAGCAGAAAGCTGGCGCAGTCACCAGCGCATCTCTCAACGTCTCACAAGAAGCGCGACGTTACCCCGCGTTTGTCACTTTTGCGGAGCTTTCCGTCGTGCTTCGACCTGTCTACCGCTGGGGTCAGGGATCCACTAAGTATGACGTCACGCGCAGGCCTTCTCTTCTTGGGCGCTACTGCCCCGAGCTCCGACAACGCGATACCGCTAATTGCACTGACGCCCGCGCGCACGCGCCGGTGGCCCTTTCGCTATTTATTATTAGTGGCATTGGTTCTCCTCGCGCTCGTATAAACTCATTTTGCCAACGTCGTTACTACTCATTAGGGGCCGCCAGGGCCGCCGGCAGGGAAGGGCGTCGGGAATTAATTAAACAGTCGGGCGCGATGAATGCGGCGATGGCATTAAATCGTCCGTGCACGCGCCCTGTGCGAGCCTGCCCATCGATGAATGGCTCCCCGAAGGAACGTCGCCGTCGACGCAGGGGTTAAGGAAACCGTCGTCGGGTTTAATGGAGCTGCCCGGGCCTGGCCGGCCGCTGGCTCGGTTTCCTGCTCGTTGCTGTGAAGCTCCCAAGTCGTGGAGCTCCGAAGTCGGTTTCAACCCCGGCTGTCTCTCTAACTAGCTGTAAAAAAAGCGCAATATTTGCCTTTCTTTTTTTTAGGGGTGAAGCTCCTTAGGGTCTAGGCTTGTCCAGCGTCCGTGCTCACATCGATTGCCATCCCATCTGTCTTCTTAAAAAAATAAAAAAATGTTTGCGCAGTCGACAGGATTCCAACCTGTGCGGGGAGACCCCAATGGATTTCCAGTCCATCGCCTTAACCACTCGGCCACGACTGCGGGACGAGTAGGGGGCTCTGAGATGTGGTAGTAACTCAAGAGCTGGGCATGTCATGGATGAAACGTTGCATGTAGCCGCTCAACGCCTATACAGGAGAGGGCACTCCTGTCAAATGCGTATATAATCGCGATAAACTTCGCATGCATTGGCTCAACGTTTATAGACGAGAGGGCGCTGCGGTCAAATGCTCAAATGCGTATATAACCACGTTCCATACCACACATTCTCTTTCTGACATGGACCGTTGAAGCGGTGGAGATGCGTTCCCACGGCTTCTAGCGGATCCAAGCTGATCCGCTAGAAGAACCACTGGCTCTGCATTTCACCGACCATAAAGCAGTAATAATGAAGTCGAAACGCAACCCGGAACTCAGCACTACCTATGAGCAATAAAAAGAAATAAGAACCATCAGCACTACCTAGCGCCACTAAATAAGCTACGCTTCAGAGTAACGACACTTGGCCATATTGTGTCTTAAAATCATGGTTGCCAGTAATCTGAAGCCTTGTCTGAAATCACAGGAAACGCTTTTCCGCCCTCCACAAATGTTTAAACAGTTCGCGATATAGCAAAGCAATATTACATCAGCTTCCTAACACCGAATCTCATGCTGAGAAAGTCGCACTTTTGAATCATGACGATCGGCAGTGGCGTCTGCTCTGCATACGAGCCAATATGGCGGCGCCCACAACAATGTCGGGGAACGGAGTGCCGATACTCTAAACGCAGCTCATTTAGTGGCTCTAGCACTACCCATGAACAAAATCAGTATCATCAGCACCACCAGAGCTTCGCCCCAATCAACATCATTCACCACGTGGAGATGCGGTCATTTTTTTAATACATTAGCGTTAGAACTAGGGTGCCTCAATGTCCTTCTGTTTAGGGTGACGCCATCCTTCATAGTACCCGATGCCGACAGCACGCGTACACGGGGATAATACAAAGAAGTCGACGAAAACAAAATATTGCCATAGCGCAGTCAGCGCCCCACACGCGTGCAGGGACACGCTCGGTCACGGGCTTCTGAACAAAAAGAGAAAAATAAACGTGGGGGACAAAATGGCCAGATGTCTCCACCCTAAGCAAAGTGCACATGAAGGCACTCTAGTTAGGACGTTTGTTTTGACGAAAACGCGGCGGAGTCTTTCGCCTGTGAGCGCCGGGGACAAAAGGAAAGGGAGAGGGTGACACACGAGTCGCTCCCATTGGTCTGAAGCGCTGACGTCAGCGCGCGTCAAACTTTCCCTCTCTCCCCGGTACTGACAAACTGACAGACACCGCCGGGTTTTCGTCAAAATGAGCCATTTCGTTTTCGTCAGTCACGCACACAGCTGGCGCGAAGCCAGAGAGGAGGAGGCGCCGCGCAACACCTCCTAGATAACAAAGCCGTAGTGCTTAATGAGATGGCGTCATCAGAGAAGGCCAACGATGGGCACAGTTTGGAGAGGAGTCCTGCGTCAGCACTTGGCTTCGAGTCAAGTTTGAACCGAACGGTGACGCAATCGTCGAGTCCAATTTGTGCCCAGCGTTGATCTTTTCTGATGACGCCATGTCATTCAACACTACGGCATTGATACCTAGGAGGTGTTGCGACGCGGCGCGGTGGAATGTGGGTGTGCTCAGTTGCCGCTCTGCCGTCGCCGGTTGTTCTTCGCTCTGGGTTTCCGTAGTAGCGGTGCGTGGGCTGTGATGTGTGTGTGCAGTTAAAACGATGTATGAGGTTACCACCACGAGTGATATGGATGTGGTTCTTTCCACGAGTGATAGGGATGACCGTATCCAAAGGCGTCAACGTACTCTGACATGCAGAGTACGGAAATGGGGTGAAAAAAATTACAGGATGATCAGTGGTGGATCCTCTGGAAATGCGTTAGAATGATGTCTTGGGAACGCCATACACGTCCCTCTTTGGAAAATGCTAACACTGACATCGTAACAAGGAGAAAAAAGGCAGGAAAACATTGAGGAAGCCAAAAGAGAAAACTGAAAGAGCCAGCGTTAGCATTACCCAAAGATGAACATGTGTGGCGTTTCCAAGGGTCAAGCTAACGTATTTCCAAGAATCCAACATTGGATCCTCCTGTAATTTTCTTTTTCCCTAATGTGCCAAGAAGTGGTAGCGATGGCTGCGTGTAGTAAAACCAGGGTGAAAAAACAAATGCGGCGCTGCTCGTGAGTGCCTTGCACGCTGTTGGTTTTCATAAAAAATATTATCAGATAAACACAGATAAGAAATAAACATCTTTGGTTAAAACAGCGCGACAGAACAAGGACAAAATAAAGACGAGAGTGACAACAGCGTTGTCCCGTCTTTACTTTCTCCTTGTCTTGTTGAGATGTCTTAAACCAAGGTGCACATCAACCAACTGGCCCAAACGTCCTTTTGAGCAAGAAATAAACATTCCCAGGTCCTTAGTGTGCCATCTAAATTCACTTCGGAGGAAGCCTAGGCGCTGCACTCTCCCGCGCACAGTTGCCTGCCGCGTTAACATTTAGCGGACGGTGTTCGTGTGACACGAAAACTTTGCCGCTATATTTAGCGGGGAATTGCGGTGTCGTTACATTGTGACGCCACAAATTGACCGCCAAGACTAGTGGGCTACGAGGTACGTGCACAAAACCCCTACAAGGCCCGTGTCGAAACCTTGCCCCTAAGCTATATACGCCAAATGTTCTTTTGTATTTTTACGTAAAGTTATGTAGTTTCAAGAATATTTCGCGAGGTCGACATCTTTCTCTCAGAAAACACTATCTATGACGTAACAACGACCATGCCAACGCCTGTTTAGTGCAACTTAACACAGCGCGCGACCGTCGACGTCGTAGTCGCCGAAAAACAACTTACCAATAAAGTGCGAGCGCAATCGGATCTTCCCCGAGCACTCGTCCCAAAAGCAAGAACAACGTCCCTCAAATTGAATTCCTTTAGAAAATGCGGATCACTCGTGCGCAGTTCGAGCGGGAACAGCGCGTCTCAAACACACGCACAAAAAGGAGCTTCCGTCGATTTCGACACTCTACAATATTCTTTCTTCGAAAGACGTACACGGAGCAGAGATCGGGGTACAGCAGTCAGGCGTAACAATCTCTCCCGCGCGCGGTGCCCGCTTACGCATAAAAGCACATCGAAGTTCGCAAGAAGAACGGACGAAACGAGTGGTCTCGGAAGAAAAGAGCCCGCCGGGCGAACACGTGGCGCTCTTTCTGAAAACCAACCGACGAAACGAGCAACGCAATTCGAAAGGTAAAGAAATACAAAACGTTCCCTTTAAAGATTCTGCGAAGTAAAGCTCGTTTCTAGTTTCTGCGAAAGGAAATAAAATAAAATTGGAGTAACATTGCCGCCGATTTGAGTATGCAGAACGAGAGCATGCACACGTACGCGCAACACGCACGTACACGCACGACGCATGCGTTAACGCAGCCGCGAGGGTCTGTGCATGTCGAGGCCCGACATTGGCGCAGAAAAGCAGAGATAAACGAGTCCAGGATTCCATCTCCATATTTATGCGGTCGCGTGAGTCCCCCCCCCCCCCCCCCCCCCCCCTCCCCCTCGCTCACACACACACACACACGTGCGCGAAAAGAAGGCACACGAGTGCGCGCGCTCGGGAAGAAAGCAGCGAGAGAAGAGCGATGTGCGAAATAAGTAGAAGGAAGGAAGAATAAAATGGATGTCGGTCGAGGAGGACAAAAAAATAAAGGGGGGGGGGGGGGGGGGGGACCTTGCCAAAAATGCGGATTCCGGGAGCATTCAGCCGGAGGCACGAGCGATTCGACGACGGAGAGCACCGCGATGTTTGCGTGAGACTGTGACAAAAAAAGAAACGTCCTTCACAATGGGAGCGCCCGAATGGAATCGGGTGTAGGAGATGTACTATATTCTGCGTTAAACTGCTCATGCATTGTGTATACAAAGCGCACGGTGTTCCCTGTAGAGATGATGACAGATTCATCTGCGGATACGCCTGGCGCATGCTCCAAGGACGTTTGCTTCGTGTAATCCTCGAACGTGCCTGTGGACAGTGTGGCTAATGTGACAGGACCATCGTATGAGGAAGAATAGCGCCTGTGTCTGGCGGAGTGCTTTTTCTATTTTGTACGAACAGTGTGAGCGCGGTTTTAGGGAACGTAACACTGCGCACCGCCAAAGTGCGCCGCGTGGGCCGTTTGTCGGCATTGCCGGTAGACCGATCCTAAAATCCCTTCACGTTCGCAAGGTGCGTCGATGCACGAGGCACGTGCAACGGGCAGCCCTTGGGAAGATCATGGCGGCACAGCGCAGCAGTGAGCTGTAGATTTTAGACGCCATATTCTTCCCAGAGGTGTCGCGCGGCGCGTGTGTCGAGTAGAGTGCCTTCATACACACGCGCGCTTTTGCTTGAGTGGTGACATCTCAGCCATTTTTCCGCCCAATCTTTTTCTTTATGCAATTTGAAACGCGTGCAATCTGGTGTCACTCAGCTCGAGCGCGTAGCTTTGGCTAACGCCTAGACGCCATTTTACCGCCCACGTCACGCACCGAGTGCGCGAGAGCGTCACGCGCTGGCAGATTCAGGGCAACAATAGATGTCTTCACCCTGAGACAGACAGACATGTAGGCACCCTAGTGTCGAGCATTTCCACAACGATAAATGGCGCCACTTTTTCCAGGACAGAGCGCTTCTCGCGACGTGCGGATAAAGTTCGCTTTTTACTCTCTCTCTCTCACTATGGTTTCAAGCGGCGCCGGCAGATGACTCGTCGATTCGTGGGCACGGTGTACGACGCAGGAGGCAGGCAGCAGTGCACAAGGCGTCTCGTGCCGCCTCATGCTCCACACGCGCAGAGCTCCAGCGAGGTTGTCGCACGTGCAGAAAGACCACGATGTACCGGGGTGTCATGGCAACGAGATAATGTTTTTCGCTCTCACACAGTTTCGCCGTTTGGCCGCCGGCGACACTGTCAGCCGCGGGCACGTAAAGCCCCTCTATCCTGGGAAAAGTGGTGCCATTCATTTTTGTAGAAATGCTCGATGCACGAGCCGCGCGCCGCTTCTGGGAAGAATATGGCGTCTGAAATCTAGCTCAGTTCTGCACAGTGTAGTACGTGCCTCGTGCTTCGACGAACCTTGCGCTACTTTTGAAACATAAAAGGGCTTTACAGGCACGGTGGCCGCGGAATGAGGCAGCCTTTCGGATGCCCGTCGAACAAAAGCTAACTGATTCCTCGCGCCGCGCGTTCAGCTCCGCCGTGTCCTCACCTAAAGAGTGTGTCTTCACCGTGCCCAGGATAGAGGGGCTTTAACCGATCCCATCACCCAGTTTGACTACGCCACAGCTGACACGATGCATCGAGGGAACTTCAGTTCTGCGCTTGTGACGATCATGCGGGAGCTCTGCCCGTGTGAAGCGCGAGACGCCACCAGCCCTCGCATGCACGGCCATCTGCCTCCTGTGAACTAAAGTTACGGCGGCGTCACGCACGCGCCAAACACTTAGTGAGATCAGTCTATTTGTTTGATACCTTTGCCGCGGAGCCTAGAGATGCTGAGTTCAATCAACACCCCCTGCCTCTTTCGATCTGGATGAGCATCGTGCCGGGTGTGTTCGTGTGGTCACTACTCCGTGCAGCGGCGTAGACTTTCCATTTTCCCGGAAAAGGGGGGGGGGGGGGGGGGGGGGGGGGGTGCGCGTTAAGTTCTCGCCAGAGGTGGAGATTGAAGCTAACGAAATCAGTCTGGGATTCCATTTCCCATGTATTTTGTCAATAAAGGCAACGTGGGCGTTATCTTGTTAACATGTCACCACTAGAAGCTCGTTAGATGGCGCGTAAACAGCGTCTCGGTAAGGATCATGGCCCGGGGGGGGGGGGGGGGGGGGGCTCTGCCTTTCCCCCTTTTGGATCTCACCAGGAGGGGTGCAAGCCCGATGCCTCCCCCCCCCCCCCCCCCTCCCCTCCCCGTAGTCTACGCATATGACCCCGTGCAATGGCTTGCAGGGGGACTCGAAATGCTCGCATTGGTAATGCACTATACTCCGTTCACCCTTAAAAAGACCATGAAATGAATTTTCAAGTTTTTGCTCCTTAGCTTTATTCCTCAAATCAAAAGTGAAACGAGAAATCACGTAATCGTAACCTGCTTGGGCACCGGAGGCGATGAGTCGGAGCTTCCACTGTGCTTTTTAAGCACACCATGGAACTTGTTATTCTGGAGTGATGATAGGTTCCGTCAGGACACTCATTGGCCACAAACGCGAATCCAAATATTCGTCGACGGATTGATTGTTGACGACCACATACGTCCGAGTTACGCAATTCTCGTATCTTGTGCGTGAACTGGGTTCGGCTGACGTCATTTTGGCACCGCGGATGCATGACAGTGAAAAGGCGGACAGCTTTCGAAGGAAAGGAGGCAAAAAAATAATCCGCTATATATATATATATTTTTTTTTTTGCGCTTTAAACAATATTTGGTTAGTAAAATCCCAATTTATCCGAGGTGAACATTTACTTCATGGTCCCTTTAAGCTGAGACTGCAGCCAGTGCTACAAGCAAGAAAACTCGATTTCGCTGCTTTGAAGCGTTCTTCCGTAGAAAAAGCACTCGCGCTACAAATGCAGGCATCAAACCCAGGACCTTTGGACATCGCGCTAGTAGCTTCGGCTGCACTCTCACCTTCAAGGACTACGAAAACGAAATGACGTGGCCGCGAGCCGTCTACCTTTGGCTTCAAAATTGGCCCGAGAGTAGCGCAATGCCTATCTCGCTCCTGAAGTCCATTTGCGATTTTCGCTTGTCCCTTCTCTTTCGTGACTACAGGTTGTCGGCGGTTGGCGCGGTGGAACGGTTCTCTCATTGACTCTGTCGTTACTGTCGCATTAGCGTGTTGTCCAGGTAGCTCTCAGAGCAACCGACGCAACCGTGTGAACCAGACATTGCGAGTTTAATGACGTTCATCAGCACCACAGAAGGACAGAAGACGGTTTTTTTTATCGGTTCCCCGATAAAAGCCTCTGGAATCTCGCTTAATTTACGCCAACACACCACCGCAGCTTTGAAACCTGGTGAATAAAAATCTCGGCAAACCATTTTAAGTTCAATGCTTGCCCACTGAGACCCGAACGTTGTGCGTTGAGTTGGCAAGTGGCTCGACATGACCTGGTTTAGACCGCAATATTTGTCGGAGAGTGGCGACCCCTGTAAGTCGCTGGAGTCGCGAATAGCCAAGTTTCTCATTTGCAACGGAGACACCAGGGCTAACTTGCTAGACACAGCATTTCGGTAGAGTGCCTTCATACACACGCGCGCTTTTGCTTGAGTGGTGACATCTCGGCCATTTTTCCGGCCAATCGTTCTTTCTATGCATTTTGAAGTGCGCGCAATCCGGTGTCACTCAGCACGAGCGCGTAGCTTTGGCTAATGCATAGACGTTATTTTACCGCCCAAGTCACGCACCAAGTGCGCGAGAGCGTCACGCGCTGGCACATTCAGGGCAACAATGGATGTCTTCACCCTGAGACAGACAGACATGTAGGCACCCTACATTTCGGGAAAAAGAGCGTGAAAGAAAGCCTGCCAACCCTGGGGCGCGCGAGCGCTTGAAACTTGACTTCACGCGCCACTCCGCTCGTGCGCTAGCTTTGGTGGTGCTTTCTTTCACACAGTCTCGGCTGAAATGCCGATTCTAGCAAGCCGGCCCAGACCCTCATTGGGGACGAATTTATTTCCATCGTCTAGATCTCCACTTAACAAACAACTATTCCAATTGTAAAATTTCAGACAAGCTTTTCCAGTCGCAGACATCGTCATGACTTTTTTCAAACTTTACGTTTTATCTAGTTTATTTTTTTCTTTTAGATACTCCACTTTTGAACGTAATATGACTTGACCAAAAGCACACAAATCGAGTCAACAGGGGAAACTATTCTGCCTAAAATGACGTCTAAAATCTTCAAAATACAAAGTTAATTTAGCCAGACCACAAGAAAAGGCACCAGCGTATCCTTCATCCCCTCCGTACCACTCAGCCACCCCAAAACCTATCATTCCTTTCCACGCTCCATTCATTCGTCAACGCCAAACTCAAACGCGCTCTTCGTAACGACGAATAAGACTACGACACTCCTACGTATAAAATCCACTGCTATAGTTGAGTGCCGCCTCCCAGGCGCCTGCGTTAAATAACATGACCAACGAAAAAGTGTTCCTCCACTCGATGACGAATATGATTCCCGACCTACTATAAACACGACTTCTCCCTATCTTTCTCTCCCACTCTTTCTACCCCTTTGACACTCTCATATTCTCTCACGCCCTCACACTCTCTCACACTCGCGCACCCTTTCACACTCTCTATCTACCACTCTCAAACTCTCTCTCTTTCAAACTTATCACACCCTCACAATTTCTATCGCTCACTGTCTCTGCCTCTCTTCCACTCAAACACTCTTTCCTTCTCTCTTTCTTTTTCACTCACTCACTCACTCTCTTGCTCTCTCGCGGTCTCACTCTCTCCCACTCCCACGCTCTCTCTGTCTTTTTTGCTCTATCTGACATTCCCACACTTCTTCACTCTCTCACGCTTTTTACAGTCCCTCTCTCTCTCCTTCTATCTCTTTCCCCCTCCTTCTTCATCCCTCTCCACGTCTCTCACGCCGCCACCCAGAGGCCCGCATTTTCTTTCCTCTGCCTAGTGCACAACAGCACACGTCCCAGAGACGAGTTTCTTCGTGTTCGGGTCACCGCTTTCCATCCGTGTGCCGTCCGCTCGAGCGCAACACTCGAAGCGGACCTCTGTGCCGCTGATCCCGCCCGTGCGGGTGCCTCCCTGTGATCCCACGACGTATTTTGTTTGCCCGCGCAGCTCTTGCTCGTCGTCGTCGTCGTCGTCGTGGGAACGACGTCGTGCTGGGTTAGGCTGCGAGTCAACACGCGCCGCCACTTATGCGACGACCAGAGTCGGTGCTAGGCTTTCCGATCAGCATTTCTTTCAACAGAAAATACTTTCTTTTTTTTTGCTCGGGGGTGATGTTAGCAAGAGATGTAGGTGTTAGGACCATTCACACAAAAGTGTTTTGCATTTTTTTACGTTACAATTAAGACACCGAGACATCCGTGCCTCGAATGTCGCGGGCAAGGCTACTCATTAAACTGGTTGTCATGCTTTATATGCAGCACGGACGTTTCTCTGGCGGGGGATCGGTGGCCGAGTGGGCTGAAGCGCACACCCAGCTCGACGCGCGTGGAGCGAAAGCTCGCGCTGCAGAACCCAGGGATCCTGGGTTCGAGCCCCACCCCTGCCCGTTTCGATCTGGATGAGCATCGTACCGGCGTGCGGTCGTGTATCACTACTGCGTGGTGCACGTTAAAGACCCCAGGCTAGCGGTTGTACTGCACTGGCTAAATTGCTCATCTACAGTGTAAACCAGTGTCGCCCCTACTGGCAGACCAACCTTACGCTGTATAAATCACTCAAACGTCCAATTTGACTTTGACTTTTTGACGTTTCTCTGACTCACAGCCACGGTGTGCTCACAGCGTAACCAGATGTAAACTCTTTCAAGATTACGCAATGTAGGCAAACTATGCCAAGTGTAACGGCTTTAAAGGGGTCATGAAACGATTCTCTACTTTCGCTAAATACTAAATACTAGGCACATTTGGGTTTCAGAGCGTTTGACTGCGTTTCGTCGAGAAAAAAAAGCCAGTAGCCGCCACAACTGTGCTTCGTATGAAGCGTGGAATCCAATTCAAGGAATAGCCTGGCAGGCAGCATAATTAGCAGGGATGTCCTGGTTTCTCGCAAACGCAACTGTGCGTAGGGGTTTTTAGTTCACACATCCGCGTGGGTTACGCCCGCATGCATCCGAAATGACCGCAATGACGAAGTCACCGGGACAAGTGTTCGCCGTACACAGCATGGCAAGCGATGCAAGGGCAGCTTCGGGAAGCAAATCCATGATTAACGGTGCCAAGATGATGAACGCAGCTCATTTCCTTTAAGATGAACCATGCGAGGAGTCACACTGAGGTCTCTGTAAATTACAACTCCTAGAAATACGCGGTGTCTTTACTTACGAGAAGACGTTTCCTGATATTAGAGAGTTCTAGAATTGGGAGAACCGACGCCTTCAGAGCCCTAAGCCGCTAGAGGCACCTAAACCGGGGGGGGGGGGGGGTCCTTTTTTAAAACTTTTTATTGTTATTGAATATGTTTCCATGTCACGTCGAGTAAACGCGACTGCAGGAGATTTCAGTATAGGGAAAATTCACTGGCGGCCATAGCTGTGTGCGCAAATGCTGAGCGCGTGCTGATGGCGAGCTTCCACAGTTCTTTTGCAACGTGCATTCCACACAATCAAGACTGCCGGACTTAGCAGCCTATTGATGTGAGCTCGTTCTGAGCATGCGCTCTAAACAGCACTCACGAATATGGCGTCTACTGAATACTCACCGTAACCAAAAGTACGCGAGTCTGCAGTCGGGGAAAAGGCGAAACGGCTTTTGGGTGTTTCCGATTGGTGTGTGTATGTCTGTGTGCGTGTGTGTGTGTGGGGGGGGGGAGGCGTTGCGGGAGGAGGGGGCCCTTTAGGATATGCGACGGACTGGCGACTCTGACAAGAAGTAGAGTGCCGCCACGACAGTTGCCCAAAGTTGGATCGCTTCCGTGTGACCCGGTACCGCTGTCGCGTCCTTTTTGGTACGCTCTGGCGCACACCACAAGAAAAGGGCCGCGAAGAACCTGCGGATCGATAGTGGGCAGCATTCGCATCGCTGACTCTCGCGGCTCTCTGAGAAGAAACTACTCGTTCGTTTTGTTATTCGTCCCGAAGAAGCAAGCAATACCGCCTAGGCCTAGACTCCGGCCACCGCTAAGCTGACAGGGGTGTGGAAGCAGCTCGCTCGCAGGACTAACCAGTCGCCTGTTTTGTTTGTTGCTGATTTCCTTTGTCTGACTTTGTTTATTGTTGTTGTCGCTTTGTGGTGGATAAGTATAAATATTAGCTCGACTACACTCCGTTTCCCTGTAAGTCCGATCGACGTTGTACGATCTGAATCAGGCAATCAAGCAGCTACGAAACAGCATCGTCACGGTGCGCGTTGTCTTTCTGGACTTGCCATGACTAAACCAATCCCGCACAGGGTGAAAGAGGGGGGCGCCATGACGATGGAATTTTGCCTTTACTTGATTAACTCCGTGACTGCGGTTAGACTTCGAAGGAAACGAAGCATAACCAAAGCCCGTGCACTCGATTCACCGAGAGCTTGATAAACTCGGGGCGGGGCGCATCCGGAGCATCCTCGCCTAATAGCCAATGGGATTGCGGCGTTATATGAAAAGAAGGCCAAAGAAGGAATCACCGAGCAAGAGTATGATAAGCCCCGCGATTCTGCAGCTGTCGGTGACTTTACACTCGAAGAAATCTGAAGTGACTGCTTTCCTGAAAGCACGAGAGCTCGAGGTCGCTGCTTTGAAGCGTTCTTTCGCAGAACGAGCTCTCCAGCTAGAAGTTCACGTCCATAGCCTCCTCTATACTCTCACAAAGCCTGGCAGTTCGACGACGGAGTCATAGAGTGTCCGGTCGCAGATTTGGAGCGCGAGGATCTAGTACAAGGAGGTTAGAAGTACTAGGAGGGGGCACGTTGCAATATTGGTGAAGCCTAGTCATAAAAAGTTTAAACGATATTGTGCCCAACGTGACCATAGATCTCTCTGGCGATTGGTGCGCGTGACATGTCACGTGCGAGATGGATGGTTGATTGTAGGAGGATTCCTTGCAGGCTTGCGCGCGCTCCGTCCGGCAGCTTTTATCAGATCGAAGACTAGCTACGGTCACGTGATGTGGTGAGAGTAAGGAGGAAAATGAGAAAAAGGCGAGGCGTCAAGGAAGCATGGCTTGTGGAGGCTACGCGGCTGACGTCATGCCCTCTCCTACCCTTCTATTCTCCATGATCTGGTAGCACAGAGCATTTCTCGGTAAGGATAGATAACTGGGCGAGTTGGTGAGAGTTCATGTTGAAAAAACAGCGCGACTAAGACGAGGACACAGAGATGAAGAGAACACAAGACACAGCGCTTTGTCTTGTGTTCTCTTCATCTCTGTGTCCTCGTCTTAGTCGCGCTGTTTTTTCAACATGAGCATTTCTCGGGTTACCTGGACGTCAGCGCACAGTTTTTGCAGCGGCGAGGACCCGAAACATGGTTTTCAAACCCGACGAGAGAAGAAGCGGTAACGCGGGGAGCACGAGCGGACATTCCATCGCTCGGGAGAAGTGTGTTTCGTCGTCTCGCCGCAGCGGGGCGCCCATCACGTGGATCTCCTTTCATCCTATGTCTGCCGCTCTACCTCTTCAATTTCGGCGGCAGTTCCTCGCGGCGATCTGCCAGGCTTGGTCAGTATAGAGGAGGCTATGGTTCTACTTACTAATCAGTCCAACAAGAACATATCTATCTATATAGAAATTATATCTCCCTGGCCGTGTAACTCATCCGCACAAAACCCGTTAGTGTAGCCTTCGTGGCTTCCTTTAAGAACAGTATGCAAAGCCTAAAAACTGGGGGTGGAACTCGGGGGCCCAGTGCGCAAAGCCTTCTCGCGTAAACCCGTGCTCGTTGGCAAGCCCAGAAAGCGTGTGTGCGTGGTCTAGTCGGAATACGTGACGTGTCACGTGACGTCACACGACGTCAGGTGTGTCGTCGTGTCACGTGACGCGTCACGTCACACGGGGCTGTGACATCATGACCCTATCGACCCGCTACATTTGGCGGGTAAATAGGGACTTTTCGTAGATCGTTTTCGCCGTCCCGCAATGCTCTCCGCAACCCGCTACGATACCCGTAACTCTATACAATCAGGGCCATCGGCGCGCAGGCGCAGTAGCGGCTTCTTCGTTGCGGGGGGCTTAGCGGAGGGAGAAACGCGGTCTACGAAAACTCCCTAACCTTCCGCTAAATTTGTCGGGAAAATGTTTTACTAAATTTGGCGGAAAAAATTTCGCTAAATTTTCCCGCCAAATTCAGCGAGTCGATAGGGTCATGACGTCATGACGCGCGCGTTGCATTGTGGGATTTGTCTCACTGACGTCGGATGTTCCGCGACACGAGATCCCAAACGCTATGGCGTTAAAATTAAAGTCGATTAGTTGTAAAAATGCAAAGTAAAAGCGGCGTCAAGATTTCCAGGCGGCATTCTGCTCGGCCGGCGACCTACCGGGCTCGCAGCCGCTCTCCTAACGAGGGCGACCGGTCACCGCGGAACCGTAATCCGAATCGATAAACAGCCGAGTTACCCGTAACGACTCTACCACCGCTTTTTCGCCGTGGGGGGGCTTAACCGTAGACTCAACTCGCTACTGCGCGCGAGCGGACCTAGGTTGGCACGAGGTTGGTCCGTCAGTCCTCGGGCCACTCTCGCGCCAGACCGAACAACCGTTCGGCCTCCGACAGAAAATCCTGGGATTGGCCTAGCGCGTCTAGGGCCCCGCTTCGCAGCTAATGCGCTGCGAGACACGGCGTAATTATTATAATAATGGCAATAAAGGTCGTATCTCTTATCGATAATATTATATTTATCGTCATCGTATCTGAAACCCTCCCTATTTTGTCTGTCGATCACTTTTTTAATGAGACGAAGGAAGATTGTATTCACACAGTGTACAACAACGAACGAACGTGTTATAGTTTAGATTCGTGAGCTCGCAGGTTCGGTTGTACAGACCGTTTTCGTGTGACGGTTGCCACGTTGAAATATTACGTAGTTGGGTTTGGGCAGCGCACAATAACCTAAATAGTTTAAGCGTAACTACAGTAAAAAAAGCCATGAAAGTTATGCGTTTCCTCCGATTTCATCTATAAAACTTCGGACAACTGGCAACAATGATTTAGTCTCAACGATTAGGGTAGGTGGCGCTAGCTGCCGCCAGTCTTAAAGAGCGCATCCGTTAGCAGACCCGTCCATCCATCAGATATCGAGTGTGCTGGTAAGTTACAAATAGAAAACGAAAGAGACCTTTTTATCGTTATCTTCTTATTTCAGAGCTTTTAAGCACGACAATGGCCAAAGTCTGCGAATCGTAGCTCATTTGGTGGCCCGCTGCGGCAGCGCTGCAGTCGGAACGACATATGCGCAGGCGCTTCACGTCACGCGAGTCCGTCTATAAAAAAGAAAAAAAAACAACAAAAAAAACACCAGAATTGTTTTTGTTTCTTTTATAGCCAAGTAGGGTGCAGGACTCCGTTAGAACCGCGGTCAAACTTGTTATTCGTGGTACAAAAGAAAGTCTCTATACTGTGTCGAAGGCGCGTTTCATCCTTGGATGACGGTCCTGCTACCAGATCGGTCGTGCAAATTGTGTCTAAAGAAAACTTCCAAGAATACATATGTATAAGCCAAACGTGCCTCGAACGTATAGGGTATAAGGTGGGGTAACAATTTTGAGACGCGGGGTAGAATGCGACGGTCCGTGTTTAGCGCCATCCATCAACTAGACAAGCAATCGGAGTACGTTCAAGCTTCACATTGAAGAGCCGCGTCTCAAAATTACACTTTGCATGCGCAAAACGTGAGAGCTATCGGCAAGCGTGTTCGGGAGAAAATAAGTGGGGAGTTGAGGTTAACCTGTTTACCCCCCCCCCCCCCCCCCTTTACACACACACACACCAAAAAGGCGCAAAATTCAACGCGAGGTTTCGCTTTGAGACATACACCCCGGTGTGCACCGCCTGTTATGCCGAGGTAAGCTTTAATTTGATTGGTATGCTTTATGAACTTCATACGGACAAAGTTAGAGCAATCCGCAGTTGCTTTTTTTTTTAATTAAATAATTATTGACGTAACGGGATACGCGCGAGTCAAAACGCGACAATCTAACATCCTATCACGCGCCATGTCATTCACGCACAAGACTCCTGGTTGCTACTGAGCCATACTGTTTTAGAGCGCAGCTCTTAGCCGCCCGTTTCCGGCTTGAGCGGCGTCGCCGTCGGCATAACCGTAACACGTCAGCATAACGCATCGGCGTGACGCGTCGGCGTCGCCGTAACCCTAACGCGTCGGCGTAACGCATCGGCGTGACGCTTCGGCGTCGCTGTAAGCGTCACGCGTCGGCGTAACCGCCCGGTGCATTATGAGAAACGCCCCATAACTCACCGCGCGGGAGGGAAGAGGGAGGAGGGGGAGGAGGGAAATGGAGAAGGAGGAGAAAGATAGAGGAGGAGGGAAGAGGAGAAGGAAGGGAGGAGGCGAGGAGCACGGGAGGAGTAGATGAGGAGGGAGGAGGCGAGGGTACGGATGAGGAGGAGGGGCGTAGCGTCCCCTCCCTCCCCTCCCCTTCTCCTCCTCAAGAGCTGCGCTCTAATTCGGCATTACAGGGAGTTGTAAACGTCTTTCATTTTTTTACTTCCGGTGTCTAGGATGGTCCGAACGTTAAAATAAGGAAAAACAACGAGGGCTTCATGGCGCGAAAGTGGCACGAAGAAAGCCCTCGAAAGTGTGAAGCAACAGTGTCACTCCATCCGCACTGCTGCCACGCTTTTTGGCGCATTGAGGGATGCGCTTCGAAGGCGAGCCGAACGGCTCGGTGAATGCGAGGAGCAGCGGCTCTCCAAAAGATGGTTGGGCTACAGAAGGCGCGTTCTTTTCGACGTATCAAGTTTCAAGGACGTTTCATCCGTACCTAACGTAGGAGAGAAAACGAGAACAAGCAGGTCGGAGAGCAGCACTGTTCTAACGTCACCTCTCCACAAGGCAAAGCTGATGTTGAAGAAAGCAACCAAAAACCGGGGTAAACAAAATTTGTGAAACCGAGGACAAAGATTATTAGTGAACCCCTGAAGAGGCGTGCAGCGTCCAAGCGTGCTGCAGAGTGTGCGATGCAGACCACAAGACACTGGCAGTGTCTGGTATGCAGAAAACTTTGGAGTCAAGCAATTAATATAGATCGAGTGCATGGAATGCAAGGAGTGTGGACTCATGGAGAGTGTGTTGGAGCTCACAAGGTGCGTTTCGAGTGTCTTTATTACAGAAACTGAAAGCATATCTGGTTTTTTTTGTGTGTCTCATTGTACCACACTGGGCGGGGCAAAATGATACACTGCGTGACCTTCAGATAGTGTAGATCTGCTTTAATGTTTCGCTTGCTCCAGTTACGCAATATTTAATGAGCATATAAAGTCAACACATCTCAGAACATTCCTACCCTGTTGCTTTTTTTCAATATTGAAACAAAAATAAAAATAACCGAGGAACTTAAAAATTTGTGTTTAATATTTCCCCATTTTACCCTAGACAATTATTTGCGTATCCGCAAATACTTCTATCATCGCGGACCGTGTCTTTTGTGTAATGTATGACAGATCGACTGCGGCTTAAAAAGCGCGAGATTTCTTGAACAGCAGCCGTACTATACAGCGCAACCGCAAGACCCAATTGCCTCGTAAAAAATAAAGTATACGCATGAAGCGCCATACACTTTTCCACAGTGGTGTATTTAAGTGTTGTATTTATATTGCTCAAATTTTACGAGTATATATGTTCGAGAATGTACGTGAGAAACAAATACGTGGCATCCGTAGCACACACACAAGAAAAAAAGAAAACGCGTAAAGAAATTTTTTGGTAAGCGCTGCTACTCACTGATGGCGCGACTTTGAACAGAAACTGAAAGTTTCTTTGAGATGAAAACACGAAAACCGATCCGGCATATCTGAGTGCGTTCCGCCTCCGCAGGTGGCGGCCTCAGCCGGACGGTTTGTTAACGATTTTATTCCCGTGTATTAAAATAACGAACTTTTTTCTTTTTTTTTCGCATATTTTTTTAGACGTTTATACTCCCGAAGAGTATAATAAATGCACCACCTAAGAACTTATTTGTGAGATGTTTTATTTTGCTTAGTTTCAATAGGTCAATACGTGAGCGACGTTTGGAAACTTCCGGTTTCTCAGGAAATTTTGTTTAGCTGTTGACAAACGACGGTATTGATCTCCAAGCCTGTCTAAGCATGGTCCTGAATACTGCAGTCTGGGGTTTTAAGAATTTTGCTATCACACGCTGGCAGCAAATGTTTGTCGTTTGTCAACAGTGAGACAAAATATCCTAAGGAATCAGAAGTTTCCACACGCCACTCATATATTGGTAGAAGAGCAGTTTGTCACACAGGGAACTTCGTCATAGGGCAATTCGTCGCGGTGACAGTTCGTCAGACAATGAAAGAACTTTGTTTTTTTCGTGCCATTTTTCTGGTGCCCGAGCATATAGCTTCAAAATAAAAAGCCTCGCGTGATGCCCTATTAACACAATGATATTTGGTTAAATCGATGTCACTTTCTCAATAGACGTTATCCAATTTCGCGGGACTTCATCACATTCCGGGTACGAGTAGTCCTGGTAACCGATAGCGCCTTCAAGCAATTCTTTGATGCCTCGACGGAAGCGACAGCACAGACATCCTCGAGGTGTGCGCCCAAAATATTTCACTATGAGCGGATGTATATGATAGGGTACCGTGATATTCCTAAATAAATTCATTTTGACTAACTTGCGCAGTTGCGGCTGTCTTCGCATTAGTTAACCGGACGACTCGTACCCGGGTTTGTGTTGAAGTTATTGATGGCCATTGATTTTTATAAAATTGTATCCGTGGTCTAAATATCCACCCGTGAGTATGTATACCAAATAGCTAATCAAAATATTATTTTTATTCTGAGAAAATAAATTTTAAAGTTTACGCGCACACCCCCGAATCACTGGCTGTCGCTCGCTGGCAACAAGCTCGTGATGTCAAATATTGTATCCAAGAGCAGACGAAGCTTCCTCCTCCATGTCGATGTGCGGTGAGCAGAGGTGGTATGGCGGATTGCGTCTGGTTAAGGTTATTCGCGGAATTCGATTGAGGGTGGGGGTAATTTATGTTGTGATGTGGGGCGCAATAACACCACGAAGAAATACAACAGGGTGACATTGCACCGGTTTCGGACCAAGACGTCTATTCGACGAAAGTGGGTTCAAGCTGTCTAACGCGAACGCTGACTATATAGCAGGCGTGACCAAGCTGCGGCTCGCGAGCCGCGTGCTTCGCGTGTTAAAGTGCGGCTCGCGGCTCCCTCCCCTACCCCCCCCCCCCCCTCCCCCCCGCACACACACACGCACACAAGCTCCCGCCTAGCTCCCGGTTCCACGAGCACTTCCCCAAAAAGAGAAATGGAACGCATTTTAAATCGAAAGACAGGTTGCGGTTTGGTAGTCTTGCGCTACTGCGACCTTACGTGCAATTGGAAAACTTTGACTCGGATAAATTAGAGTAGTTCCAGTTTCGTTTATTACTCTAAACAAAAGTCTCCCCCCCCGCGGCTTTTGGAAGTTTCGTAGTTTTGTTCGCGGCTCTTAGGCCAGGTCAGCCCGGCCACCCCTATTCTATAGCGTCCGCGTCGCGCTAGAAAAGAGTTCGCACCGCGCTAGCAAGAGAAACCTTCAATGTTATTCTACCTCTGAAGCGGCATCTTGGTCCACATATCGACATTTTCTTGTCATTGCTTGACTCAGACAAGCCTGATTAATCGTAGCCCATTATTTTTCACGGACAATCGCGACGGCCTTCTGTTCTGACTGCTTCAGACGCTGGGCGAAACAGGCTCAAGCTGCCCATCTGATGATTTTTGTACAATTTCCGGCGGCACAACAAGATGGCGGAGCAGTGAAGGTGCAGCTTAGTTTCGATTTCAATTATATCGTATTTCTACCAGTAAAATTTTTTAAAGGTTTAGGGGACATCTGTTCCACGCTCAGTCTGTTGTGCTTGGAACATACGATGTGCGCAACGGACAATGAGCAAGTGAAACGTCATGCGCAATGTCTCTGCGCACATCGCCTGTTTCAGATCGAACGTATTCAGAGCTTCCGAACTCGCTGAGATCCTTCTATTATTCGCCGTTATTGTCTGAGACCCTTGTAGTGCCACGACCGGACTGGAAGCACGCGCCCTCTTTCTCTCCTTAAGGGGTTATGACATGGAAATTAAATGAATAGATTTTTCTTGAAATAGAATGCTCATAGGCTACTTAGTATATACACGAAGGTACGCGATTTTAAGAGCTCTGGAAATAGCAATATTCAATTTACGAATTTTTATCATTTTCATCTGGCGACCAGGCAACACTGCCCAAGTTAGTCACACCATGGTGTCCATAAACCACGTGACCATGAACACTCTCTCATTCTAGGCGCCCCCTGATTGCTCAAGCTCTCCTCGTCGCGGTACGATCAAAACCGCTCACACAACTCGGTAACCCGAAAGCTATTCTCGCTCTCACCCCCAGCCCGTTGACCTTCCACCCTGCATGCGCCTGCGAGATATTCCCGGACGACGGTGACCACGGTGAGTTCGTCCGTTACTCGTCGTCGCTGGAGCTGGTCGCCAGCGGGTTGCAGTCAAAATGAACAGCTTCCAACACTTCTTGATAGCAATCACTTTCATTGCTGCTGCGATCAATGTCGAACACTTCGACAGGGCGAGCGATGCCGTAGACGTAATAGTCACGGACCGCATGTTCGAAACGTGGAAGGAAAACGAGGAAGTCGCTCGATACGCCAAGAGAGCCAAGACTGTGAGTGCGTGCAAGGAGACAGAGCGCTGGAGGCTGGCTACGTCATCAGCCTCCAGGTCCGCCCGGATCTGCCCCTCCGAGGGGCCCTCATATGAATCGATTTATCCACAAAATTATCGCGCCTTTTTCAAAACAAATTTAGCAGGATTATAGGAACATACAATGGGTCCTAGCAGTACCGTTATCTCATATTTTATTTTTGACGTGTCATAACCCCTTTAAGGCCTTTGCAATTGGGGCGATAGCCACCTCCCGCCGCAATTCACGGGGGGCGCTGTCACCTCACCCTCGGTAGGGTGCCTGCATGTCTGTCTGTCTCAGGGTGAAGACATCCATTGTTGCCCTGAATGTGCCAGTGCGTGACGCTCTCGCGCACTCGGTGCGTGACTTGGGCGGTAAAATGGCGCCTATGCATTAGCCACAGCTAGGCGCTCGAGCTGAGTGACACCGGATTGCGCGCACTTCAAAATGCATAAAAAAACGAATGGGCGGAAAAATGGCTGAGATGTCACCACTCAAGCAAAAGCGCGCGTGTGTATGAAGGCACTCTAACCCTCGGCAGACCCTCGGTAAAGCCCCTTGATGTGTATCGGTCTGTTTTGCAAGTAGCGTCAAATGCGCCATTGCACGAGGCTCGTGTCTCGAGCGGCCCTTGGAAGCAAATGGCGGCGCAGCACCCGCTCGTGGCACGTGTCTCGCGCGTTCCTACAACAATGGTTGGCGGTACTTGAAAGCATGAATTTTATCAAGGGACTTTAACCCTCGGTAAAGCCCCTCGATGTGTTCGGGCTTTAACCCCTGGAGGGGCCTTAAAGGGGTCATGAAACGATTTTCCTACTTCTTCCTCCTTGGCTTTAATCCTCAGCTCAAATGCGAATTGTGAAATCACGTGGTCGTGACATTCCTTCGGCACCGGTGCGATGACTCCTAGCTTCCACCGTGCTTTTTATGCACACCATAGAACTTGTCATTCCCCAGTGACAATAAGTTCCGTCAGGGCACTCATTGGCCACGAACGCGAATCCGAATATTCGTCGACGGATGGATTGTTGACGAGCGCATACGTCCCAGTGACGCAGTTTTCGTGTCCAATGCGTGAGCTGGGCTCTGCTGACTTCAGTTTGGCGCCGGTGACGCGCTTTTGGAACCGTGGATGTGTCATAGTGAAAAGGTGGAGAGCTTTCGAAGGCAAGAAGGTACAAAATAGTCCGCTATATTTTTAAATCTTCGTACCGAAAAGCTGGCTTTTGACTTTCTAGCCTCTTTCTTTTGGCCAACTAAACGATTTGCGATTAGTAAAGTCCCAATTTAAAATCATTCATCCCAACCCAAAATTCTTTTCATGGCCCATTTAAAACCCCTGGGCTGTCCTTTGCCGTGAGCACAGTGCGCGTCTGACAGTGTATATCAGCGCTGTCGCAACTTGCGGCCGAGATTTTTATAGCCTTTGACACCTGATCCTTACGTTTAAACCCACAGCCACTTTCTAATGCGCTTCTAATGAGCCGAAAACGATGAATATTTGACGCACATTTCCGAGAGATTCGGCAGTAAAAAGTAGTAAGTAGAGACAGCGAATGCAATTGCGGAAAAACTCTACCCGTCTTCACATCCAGGACTTCTGTTGCAACTGAAGAACAGGAGGAGACGGACCTCTTCTACGTGGAGGATCTTTAAATGATAAATAACTCGTACACTCGCGTGAAATGTAAGCAGGCCCAAACTATTTATTGCCGTGGTCTGCATCATCATTTCATAGGCCGCGGATGAAGTCGGTCAGCTGCTGTAGACGAGGGTGTAGTAGTCTGTACAGTTTTCGCACAGTGCATATTGCAGCCTAAAATGCTTCCTCGAGGGCTTGTGCACATATCCAGATGATTTTTCGTTCCTGTCCGTGAACGTCTTTGCATGGTTAATCAGAAGTATTCCGAGGAGCTTGTTGCAAATTAAACCAGCCAAGCGTTTTGAGTGACTGTTGTCAATGCCCTCTAAGCAACTTAGGATTGGCGCGTCTTCAAGATAGAGTGCAATGAGTTGCACCCTATCTAGTTGCTGAACTTCGTGCACACTTGCACGCGGAAGGTGCTTAACAGCCTTTAAAAAAAAAAAAGCAACAATGTTGTCTAGAAGTGCGAGGAACCTTGGATTTGGATAATGAAGTCCGCTTTTATCCTAGCCTTGCAATAAGACGAACAGAGGATCACCTCTGTTACTCGTAGTCAACAGCATAACACAGGCGTCGCACCCAAACTCACTAATGAGTTTCACCAGATAGCCATCGACGTACACAAGACCAAAGTTGCCAAAACAACAACCTACGAAGCTCGAACACCAGCGCAAAACGGCTCGAAGGGACTCTCGGAGTGGGGTGAAGTGGGGTGAGGTGGTTGCACCCCTGGCGGCAAGCAAGTGAACTACATATGGAGAAAAAATGCCATTGACTCCCGGGCGATTGCAAAGGCCGTAAGAAGAGAAAGAGAGAGCGCGCTTCCAGCCCGGCCGTGGTAGTGCTGGCCGTGACTGGTTGTTTCTTTCTTCCGCAGTAAAGATAATCTCACGAGTGGTTTTTAGAATGCAGATTGAAAGCGCCCCCTTCCCCCCCGTCAGACGTCTCTCAGTAACGATACGCTCTTGGTCACGTGCAGCCAGGCTTGCACGTAACAGGGTAACACGAGTTGCGTGTACTTTGTTAGTATTTTTCTTTTTCGGAAACAGAGCGACAACTTAGTTTCTTTCTGAGAGAAGAAGCTAGAAACGTATGTGCGTTACGTTTTGACGCAGTAACAAGTAATGGTGTTTACTCACTTCTGGAGAGGTACGTGTACACCACGAGTTACCCTATTTTGTTTTTCCCCCAGGTAGCGTCTGTAATTTTCACGGCAAAACAAAAAAACAAAAAAAAACGCCGTGAACAAGGAAACTAGAAACAAAGATGCCCACGAATGGGTTCCAAAGCTAGGCGTTATCACCGACAGGAAATCCTGGGAGGTGGTAATTTCTTTAAAGAAACGACACATCCAGATTATCGAGAACACGTCTGCGTGCAGCGAAAGACTGCACTCGTCACGCCCGACTCGCCGATCCCCGTCGGTCGGTTAGCAAAAAGAAAGCAAGGCCCACCCCAAAACGCCTTGTTCTTCCTTCCTGGAGAACAAAGAGAGTCGAGCGAAGAGAAGAAAGGGCCCCGAAACACAATTAAGTAAGAAAAAAATAAAAAAGAAAGACAGTAAACTTTGTGACGGATGTTTGCTCACCGTTGTAAGCAAGGTTGGGCAAACACTTGCGCACGGATTTTTTTGCTGCTAACTCTCGTTCGAACTGAGGAGGAGGACCGATGAACTAAAAGCGAAAGGATCACGAGGAACAAAATAATAATATAATAAAAAAAAAGTGACGGTGAGACGCGGATGCCAGGGCGTGGAGATGATCGAAACGCCCAAAGTAGGCACGCACGCACGCAGAATGGGAAATTCGTGACAAAGGAAAAGCTCCGAAAAGTGCCAACGAAGCGGACGAAAGTGTATGCACAAGGAAAAGAAAAAAGAAAAAACGGGGACAATAAAAGCTTGACAAAGACCATACAAACAAATACAACACTCGAAGCCTCTTCCCACGCCCCCAAACCATGAAAGGAAGGAAATGGGAGCTACGTATGGAAACAGTAAATAGAAGAGAGAGGCAAAGAAAAAGAAGAGTGTTAGCAGGGACACACTAATGAATGCTTCACTCCGAATACCGCACAGTGCCCACAGAAATGACGTCAGGAAGGAAAGAGACGCAAAGAGAAAATGTAGGCAACACGATTCGCAAAGCTCCGTGTTCACAAAACGACGTTGGCGCCTAAGCCCGGGCCTGGTTGCATTTTGGATCGGAAGTCCGTTCAATTATTCGCATGCCGCCAAAGGAGCACTGAAACGTTAAATAACAAGTCAAATACTCATTTTAGGCAGTGTGTTCCCGAAACGACTAGCTTTCAAATATTTCCTTTTTTTTTCATTTTATATTTTTGCTACGCAATGTGTGGTTTCTTTTCTTTTTTTTTTTTTTTTTGTAGAAGTTTTGTGAAATTTAGAGTTTGGCGCGCCTCCCAGTGTTGCGAGCCCATTGTGAATTAAAGCGTTTCACGGATACCCATGCCCGCGCAGGCATTAACAAAGGCGAGTCATTTCCTGAAAACGATGTTCCGCCGTTCTTTTCTATCTTTTTTCTTGCCTTATAAAAAAAAAAAAAAAAAATGTTGACTTTCTAAAAAAAAAGTTAAGTACTTTTAGGCAAATAATTTCGTTGGGCCCGCCGGTGCGTCGGTTTGCTTTTATGCTACCTCCGCAATATAACGATGCTTTGAGACTTTAGAGCAAGACATTTTCGCCATGTTCGACCCAACTACGTTTTACCAAGCCGTCATTTTTATATAACGAAAAAATTGGTTGTCCTGTGCTTGTCCTCCGCATTTTATTCTTTTGAATTTAAGTATTTATTTTTCAACTCGCTCGTTTTCCCATTCGTCTCCCCAGAAATATTATTTTCGTCTCGTTTACCCCATTTGTTCGTTCCTTTCCTGTCCAGGATATTCATTTGCTATACAAAAAATAGAAGTTAGTAAAAAAAGCTTTCAACTTCTAATTTCGACGGTTTCTAAACGTTCTTAAGGTCGGCCGATATGTTTACACAAAACATTTCCTTTTCCAACGGGTATTTCAGAATACGCAGCACACTAAACGAAGTTACGGTAGCATAGCCACATGGAATGTCAGCTTAGGCAGTACAGTAAGAAAGTAAAAAAAAAGAGAGAGAGAGAGAGAAAGAGAAGGGACGAGAAAGAAATCTTGTCACGGATAGGCTACAGCGACATCGAAACGAGAACGTCAGTCCAAAAAGCAACAAAAGCCGAGTTGTTTAGAAACTCGAAAGGAGATATTGGGGCAGCGCTGCAAAGCCCCCTGAGCTTGCCTTCAAAAGCACGACCGGCGATGGCTTTCGTCCAATTCTTCTTCAGTGATTCCAAGTCCGAAAGAAAAAAAAAATAGAAGTGGCCTCGTGGGGACCGGCATGATAGAATCAGACAGAACCACCGCGACTTACTCAGATTGGAAACGAAACTCCAAAATGAAATAAGGGTGGGGGGGGGGGGGGGGGGGGGGGGGCGTGGAAAGCAAAGAAGGGGCAGCCGGTCACGATGAGGTTCCGATGGGAGAAGCTTGCTTTTCTTCGTGGGACAGCTGACAGTGCAGTGAGAGCTACGCGCTTTCCTGACCAGTCAACCGCTTGCATTTCATAACCTTACCTCGTATACTGCGCGTGAGTAGGGGCGGGACAGTGAACTCGTGGTGAAAGGTAGACCTGACCGGTCCGAAGAGGACACCCTTCCACTGCACTGCCAGCTTAGTGGTGAACTGAGTACAGTATGGCCTCGCGCCCTTTCAAACATGAACTTGTTTTTTTTCTGTTTTTTTTTTTTTTTTTAGTAATACGGGATTGCAATATTGAAAAACGCGTGAAAGGACTCAGAGACTGATGTCTGAATACCCCAAGCCTGCAGGGAAAACCTCATGGGGGCAATGCAGGAACGAAGGCGAGACAGCGTCGTCTAATCCCGCTCCAAATAAAACAGAAAAAAAAAAAAGAAGCAAAGTGGATTTTTGCGTGAGGGGCGAACGGTGACTGATTAAAGGCCCGTTCACAGAGATTCGTTTTCTTACATTACGTTACGAAACGTCACCGAGGAATCTGCGCTTCGTATTAAATTCCCGAAGGAAAAATCCATCAATGTAACCCTGTTTGGCAGTCAATGTTTTCTAGTGGACCGCTGACTGTGCCTGACTGTACCAAGCATGTCTGATTGGCCAACAAGTTACTCTGACCGACAGTCAAACTCCAGTCAGACCACGCTTGTCGGCTTTCTGATGGTTTCCTGGTGGCAGTCGGCCGCCGCGAAATGCCATCAAGATGCCTTGGTGGCGATTCTGACTGTACATCGATTGGCTCTGACTGTACGTCAAAAACTTTGACGTGCAGACAGACGTACGGTCAAAGGACGTAAAGTTTGTTCGGATACCACTATTTCGTCAAATCTATGAATACGAAAAATAATCTATGCACAAGAAAACGATTTCGGAACGTGAGCCCATAAAACCGCTGATGTTAGAGATATGACACGCAGCCGACCGACAACCTTGATCAGAAGCCCGCCGAACGCCGAACACGCCACTTCGCTTCTCCCATAGAGGCTTCGCCGAGCTTTCATGAACGATCGCTCTCGACTCATTTTCTTTGCCCGCTTGCTCCAACCTGTCGATCCTGCCCGGGCTCTACAATGTCTTATGTTTTAGTGGAATTTCTACTCGACAAGACCCAGCCTGTTGTGAGTTCCGACGATGTAAGGGACTTTAGCGGTGTAGTTGAAGACGACAAGGTGTACCAGGTCTACTGGGCCGGAGACGCGCGAACAAAAGGATCGTTCTACGAAGCGAAAGTACTCTACATGGCAGGTGAGTCGAACTGAAGTACGGCGAGTGATGTACAGTGCTAATCACACTTGTCTATAACGCTTGTCTATAACGTGTGACTTTCTCCGGGGAGCGCTAGACTGGTGTCATTCGGGGAAACTAAGCTAGTCGCGTGGCGCAACATGGAACGACCCGTTCGAGGGGTGTCCTGCCCACTATCAGCTGGCGGCGAACGCCGGAAGGGTGCTCGCACGCTTTTTACAAACATCATTGCTCGAACAATAAACACACTAAAGCATAAAGGCGTATCAACGATGTCGTCATCAAAAAACAAAAATATATCATAAAGCGCTTTACTTTTATCGCTTATCAAGCTGGAATAAGGCTTGCTACTACGCAACAAAAAAAAACACAAAAAAACGTATATCAATTGAACGATTTCAACAGGATTGCGCATAGTATCGAAAGAATGCTACAGGACAAAAGCACTGATCGCCGACAATGACACCACGAGTGCCGAAAGACGTCCGAACAAGAATAGTCGGAATGAGCGAAGCGGGGTTGTCCCAGCTGATAGAGTGGGTAGAACACCCCTCGATCGGGCCGTTCCATGTTGCGCCACGTGACTAGCTTAGTTTCCGCGAATGCCACCAGTCTAGCGCTCCCTGGAGAAAGCCGCACGCTCACGCGTTATAGACAAGTCTGATTAGCACTGTACGAGTGCTTTGGATAACATGCTGAAGGCTTAACTGCATTTGCAGCCGAAGCATCTCGTATAAAACGAATGTTTAAATCGAGTTTCATAAGCGGTGGCGGTTAAGGTGTCCGATTTGTACACAAGTGGTCGCGGGTTCGATCCGCGGTGGTACTGCTTTTTTTTTCTCGAACATTTTGTTTTATCGAGGCATTTGGCGATATTTATGAGTGCGTATAGCTTTACTCTTATATAAATGCTGCCCTTGTTGATGAAATTCCATTGGCAGTGCAGTCAGACGTCATCTGATGGACCATCAGATGACGTCTGATGGTCCATCACGTTCCACCAAGGCTGCTGACTGGCAGTCAGTGTCCCAAATTACGTACCTTGATGGAATTTTCAATAGGAAAGCATGGCTACCAATTCAATGAGATAGCCTGGCACGCAACATTCGGGCGACGAATGTTTCGGTGACGACGAGCTAAGATGGTGAGTTACCGTGGCAACCAAGGACACAAGGCTCGTCGGAACGTAACGTAAGGAGTTAAGCTCGGTTCAACTTTTTTTACAGCACCGCTTTCTTACGCTGTGTCTAAGTCACCGAAACATTCACGTCTCGAATGCCGCGTGCCAGCTATCTCCTTGAATTGGTAGCACCGCTTAATACGAAGCACAGATTTCCCGGTAACTTTTCGTAACGTAATGTTAGAATACGGGTCTGTGTGAAAAATCCTTAAGGGGGTAGGGAAACGAAACGTTTGGACTTATTTTTTTTGTTTCGATGTAATCTATGCTGTGCTCGCATCCCATAAACACTAGCCTAGACTAGTGTTGCTGCGCTGCTGGCAAAGAAGTCGAGGAAACTAATTTTAAAACGATTGAACAGATTTAAAGATTGCGTCTGGTGGCTGCCTATTAAGCTCCGTTGGAATACCATTTCGTCACGAGTTTCTAAGGAGCAGCGTCAGTTCGCGGGAGCATGGCTTGCTCATGCAGTTACTTAGTCCTGAATGTGACTTGGCGGAGAACGATAACGCGTTTACTATTGGCGAAACATAAATTTGTGTGCATGTTTATACAGCCTGAAGTTAGTCTGCCTCAACGGGCGACTTGTCTTCCGGCAGTAGATGAACAAATTTTGACAGTGCAGTGCAACCGCTAGCCTGGGGTCTTTAACGTGCACCACGCAGTAGTGATACACGACCGCACACCAGTCCTTTGCTCACCCGGATCGAAACGGGCAGGGATGGGGATTAAACCGGATATCCCTAGGTTCTGCGGCGCGAGCTTTCCGCTCTGTTTCACCTTGTGTTGTATCGCAGGAAAGGCCACAAGTGCGAGCCCCTTGCTCTAGGGCACATCTCGGCGGCACAAGCTCTTGTGCACCAAGGGCAGCTGCCAACGCTATGAGCTCGCGCCTCTAGCCTTCCCTGCGGTACAACATAAGGCGAAACGGTGTATACAAAGAGTTTGGTCCAACGTTACTGGAGCCAGGCTCAGTTTCGCAGCTCCCTATTCTCGCCTGCAGAGCCGAGTGGCCCAGGTGGCGGTCACGAGAACTAACGGCGCTGCAGTCGGATCTTGCTTCCCTGTCTCGCGCGTTGTCTGCTACCACTCAGCTTCCTTTTCTTTCTTTTTTTTCTTTTTTTTTTCTACTTCCATCTGTATCATAGCAAAAAAGAAGATGATAAAGATGAAGTGTAATACACTACAAAGATCAGAGTCAGCGCATAGTGGGTATTCTTTCTTTGAGTGTTTGAAATTTATTTTTGTGTGCGTCTGTTTCCTTGCGCTGTGAAGCGTTAATAAGAATCCCCAACTCGCCCAAGCTCAAGTATTGCTATTCAAACTTGGCGGGCTAGACAATCCGGAAGCAAGACGCGACTGCAGCGCTGCTAGTTCTCGTGACCGCCACTGAGCCCACGTCGCAGGCGAAGCAGTGAAACTGAGCTTGCTCCAGTAACGTTGGTTTGGTCAATGGGAGGCGCCGGAAGAGCCAGGGCGTGCACCAGACGGAGAAAGAGGGCTTGACATGCTCTCTTGGCCAACCAGAAGCCGAAAAGAATCCCCTAGCGGTGGTAGCGAAAAACCGTTTTAATCGCTTTTATAAGCGCGTAAGAGTTAAATGTAGTAACCCTTTATGGCTGAAAATAGGGTGCACGTGATGTTTCGATCATGATCACGCAGAATGCTGTAAGCAAAAAATGTGCCGCTCGAACTATGTTTTGCTCGGACAGAGTGTGACCGCTCGGACGGCAGGTTCCCGGCCCTCGGCGCCTGGCGTACGGGTTATGTCGATCGTTCCGCTAGTCGGACTCTTCCAACATGATTTTGGATGACCGTGACTGAAACATCTCGTGCATCATATTTTCAGTCACCGAGGGTTACTCCGGCGCACTTATTAAGTTTGTTTCTTGCGACCACCGCTTGTGATTGGCCACATTCGAATTTGCGAAGAAGCCCTGGAACACGCCGCGCCCGCTTTCGGCCATTGGCGCCTCCTCATTTGTCTCCTATGCTTCCCAATGAATGGCCGAACTCTACATATACGGCTCAGTCGGCCACCAGCGATATGAGCGATTGAAAGCGCCGTAGTGTTCGGCCTGCCACGATTGGCCGAATTTTGACTATGACGTCAGCAAAAGGTTTCTCATAGACGGAAATAAGAGTAATGTACGACCTTTAATTTTGACGGTGTTTGCAGTGTTGTTTTTAAAGCGCAGTAATTTCAAGCTTCCACACTGCTCAATACAAACACCATCGAACTTGTTGTTCGCAAGGTAATGACGTCACGAAAGGTAACCATAGGAGGGCGCCACCAATAGCCGAAGCCACAAGCGCGAGCTAGCCCGCGCTCCTGGCTTTGTGACATGCATTTCTAGCGCGAGCGCTTCTTCTGCGGAATTACGCTTCAGAGCAGCGAATTTGAGCTCCCGTGGTTGTGGCATTGGCTGCAGTTTCAGCTCCACCGTACTTCTGCAACGTGCAATAGACACCATCAAGATTGCCGTTCTTTGCAGACGTTAGGTAGGAGCTTGATTTGAGGATGCGGGGACCTCTGTCAGACCAAGCATCCCCCCCCCCCCAAACACACACACGGATGCATGTGAATAGCGCGCTCAAATATGGCACCCAGTGAATACCTTATTAGCGATGTGCACGACCAAAAGCGTCGGTGCGGTCAGCTTTCCACGATTGGCCAAACCATGGGCATATGAGCGTTGTCAGATTGTCAACTTTGACGGTGTAAGTTACGGAGTGCGATGGCTCTTAGCTTCCACTGTGCTTTTTTAAACACACCATCGAACTCGTCGTCTCACCTGAAGGTAAGCAGCCAGGGTAACAACTGGTGACGTCACGGCGAGGCAAATCTCAGTCGTGACGTCACGGAGGGAAACGATAAGAGGGCGCCACCTAAACAACTCGGCGCTAATATGCAGAGCTCGCAGGTGCCGCCATTGCTGGGTACTCAGGCTAATTTCCACTTACTGGTTCCCTCGAGGTACAACTATTTCTGCGGTGTGAAACATACACGATGAACCAACCGCTCGTGGCATATAAAATACCGGCATGGCCACCAATGACGTTACATGCAAGCTATAGATAGGCCATAGAGGTGCAGTCCTCGGATATTACTACTAGGCGAGATTGCCACTCGTTGACGGTATCAAACGGCAAGGCTCGCTACTACAGTACCCTTGACCGTGCATGAACTATTGACGTCACGAATGTGATACGCATTGCGCTTCTCGCTGGCCGACTTTGAAGCGAGGGGTAGAGATCTCGCGCTCACGTCATTTCGTTTCCCTATTCGTTTAACGCGCTACAGCTCAGAGCATGTGGAGTGCAATCTCGCGATGCAGAATCCAAAGGTCCGGGGTTCGATCCCCGCCCCTGCCCGTTTTGAACTGGATATCTTGACGGGTTGCGGTCGTGTATCATTACTGTGTGGTGTGCATTGGAGACCCCAGGCTAGCAGTCGTACTGCACTATCCAAATGACCCATCTATAAGAGAGACACCAGACACCCATTATGGCTCAATGACTTTAATTAAGGCTCACTAACGTACTGCTGTCTAAAATAAAGTTACTAAACCCTGTGAAAGTAGCGCCATTGCCTTCCCTGCCTGCTAGCCAGACACAAACAGATACTAGCATGCGGACGACCAAAACCTCGCAAAGCGATTGGCTGATTGGTCTGTTGCCATGGCAGTCGCCATTTCGGCCCCTTGATATCTTCGACGTTTACAGAGAATGTCGTTCTAAACCCAGTCGCGCCAAGATTGCCATGAAGCATCATCGTACTGAAGGCGTTCCTTGCCAATAAACATTTCTTTGTCACTCTTCATGCAATGGACTTATCAGCCAAGCTCATCTTCACGGATTTCTAACAATAATATTGTTTTTCTTGCGTATTGGAAGACAAGAACAAATATTTTTAATGCCTCCAGACACCGACACTGGATAGCAAACTTTCCGTATACAAGAAAAGTCTCTACCCCGTAACCAGCGAATTTAGATTGGTTCAGCAAGGACGGAGATGTCAAGAAGAAATTGCCCAGTTCATGAGCCGAAATGGCGACCATACAGCGAGCTTGGCGCTAGTTTCCCAGGAACCAGCGACGTTAGTCTTAACAGTCGCATAACGCAATTATTTTCAGCGTTCACTCTGATTTTTTTTAAAGAAACCAAATAACGAAATTTTGTTCTCCCTAAGACGTTAATCTATTCACTATGACAGAAACCCACATCGCGTAAGGTAACACACTTTAACAACGAGTCTAGTATTTTGTTTTACTGCCTTAAGAAGATACGATGAGGTGTGCTTAAAAAACTCAATAAATTCCCGAGATTCGGCGCTAAAACATCAGGCAAGAGCACATCAGCAAAACTCGGGTTTCAAGTCAGAATGCGAAGAATTACTCGAAGGTATTGCTTGTAAAGTAACACCCATCAAACCTTAAAGTTGCTAGCTGGTGTTTTTGCTGACGGACTTTGTAAATTGTCGTCTTGCATTTGGACACTTTTACGTTTAAAGTTATTTCCGCCCGCTTTCACTAGATACGTGTTTTATTTTATACTTTAATCACAGCAAGTTATTTTATTGTTTTTGTTGTTTTTCCAATAATACTTGATAACGTGCGATCCGTGAAAACGCCTTCAAATTTCAAGTACAAAAATAAGCCGTCAGGGCTCACACTCGGAGAACTCGGCCTTTCGTTGCAGACGGTTTCTAAGAATACAAAGCGCAAACATAACACCGTTTCTCAGGTTCGGGGGCTGTGTTTAAAAAAATAAGCCCAACACGGCGTACGAGTAGAGTCACACACAATGACAAAGGAATAACTGGAATGTAGTTACGTGTGGCACACGGACAAATTCGCGTGGCAATCGGGACAAATCTTTGATTCTTGAAAAAGGTATTTTTATACACTGGCGAATGTTTATATAAATTATATAGCCACCAAACTTTCAAATAATTCTGACAACATCGCCGCTCCTCCTTCTCGAAAAACACCCTTCATCGATTTTCGGGCGTTACTACATTTCAAACGTGTGACACAAAACGTAAAAAAATGTGCGGCACGTAAGCGCAAAATAAAATAAAATAATAAAAAAAAAGATTGAGAAGACAATTTGTTTGTTCACGAGGAACACAATGCAAGCAGGAAGAAGGCTGCGAGGCTCAGCAGGCAACAGCCACGGTCGCATCCGCCGCGTGACAAAACTAACAAATACACCAAATTAAAATGCGAGCCAAAACGACGAACGGTTTGACTGGCGATTTAGTTTTTCTTCTTTTATTCCACACATGAGGAAAAATGAGGAAACTCTAAACCCTAACGGGAAGAACGCAGAAGTGTTTGAATGGAAGGAAAGGCGCCGGATCTGATTTCGCGACTACGTTGCGATGGAAGCCGACAGTGGAAAGAGAAAAAGTGGAAAGGAGAAAGAACCCGATCGGGAAACTATTCAGCCAGAGCCCCGGTTACAATAAATACATCGTGCAATCGACTGTCGGCAGACACCTTCTAAAGCGTGTTTCTTGCTTGTATGACGGTCCTGCTGCCACGTCGGTCACGTAAAAAACTCTCCGCAGACATGTTTTTGTGAAGAATGTTTAATACTTATCATGTCGTATTACACCTGAGACTGCGGTGGAAGAAATCGGAAGAACTTTCAGTAGAAGGAACAGACACAGAGAACGTCTCAAACTCAGCTAACTGGTTTATTTCTCAAACAGCCTTTAAGTACCCACGGAACTTTTTCCCAACCACACTCTACAGATAAACTCCTTTGTTGCAGACATTTCAAACCGGATGGATACAAAACAACCCACACATGAGACAAGGACTTAACAATGGGACACTACGGATCATCGCAGTGACCTTGACAGAGATATGTCCCGAATTATCCTAACAGTCGCGTCAAAGCGCACAAAAAAACAAAAAAACACATAGGTGGCCTCTAAACTGTGGCGACGCACCCAGACAAAAAGAAACCACAAAAAAACACTTTTTTCTTTTTTTTTTCCTTTCTCCCCTTTCCTTTCTTTGGGAAAACACACCCAAGGGATATCAAAATCGCGATCACAAGCACATTTAAAAAAAAAAAAAAAAAAAAAAAAAAATTTTATTTTTTTTAATACTTCCTGTCGGTATGGTTTTAGAAAGAGTCGTTCGCAGGAAATTCCATCCATGAAACAAAATATACAATATACAACAAACACCCAAGGGATATCAAAATCGCGATCACAAGCACATTTAAAAAAAAAAAAAAAAAAAAAAAAAAAAAAATTTTATTTTTTTAATACTTCCTGTCGGTATGGTTTTAGAAAGAGTCGTTCGCAGGAAATTCCATCCATGAAACAAATGGAGTTAATTCTAAATATCTTAATATTATTCAACATTATTATCTATTTTAAATATACAATAAAGTGAAAACGATCTACTAAAATTTCCTATTATCTACGATAACGATACGAGTGTTTTCCAGCGATATCACAGCGATAGCTGTTAGTGTGATACCTCGTGATTTCGCGCCGTTTTCGGCACTCCGCCAAAACATTCCACGGGCCGCTGATAACCATATAACAAGCAAGCAAGATAACATGCATGGTCAGAAACAACACCTCAGCGCCTCCGACGTCACACCCCAGGTGTCGCTGTGCTTCACCTTATGGGTTACGTAAGTCAATTTCTTCTTAGGGAATCTTACCGATCGAATTATAAAAAGTGCAAATAAATTTCTTAATAAACTGAATGATTGGACGATAGCAAAGGCATTGCAAGTAATTGCGACGAGAGCGAAGGCAGTTTTATTTAAAGCACGTAACAAGAAATAGCTTTCATACGCTTAATATTTAACTCGGCGGAAAGAAAAAAGACATATTAGAACGTGTAAATGTTGTTGGTATAGTCTGTATTCAGTATAAGATGGTGGGACGAGACGGTGCAGCATACAAGTAAAAAAAAACTATCCAAGGCTGTTGGTATAACTTACAAATATTCTGATGTACTCCCTATTTCGGTTTTGCTACTAATCTATAATACACTTTTTTATTGCCAGTACCTCGAGTGATGGGAAGTTGTTCGTGATTGCTGCCGTGTAGAAAAAGGAATAGTGCCGCACTCCAGAACGAACTCTTCACAGTTCAAATGCTAACAAACACGCTACCCTATCTCTTAAATCATTTAGATAAAGTGGACATAAATATCATTTGAGCTATTAGGAAAAATATAGGCACGCTATTCATTTAGGGATCTGACGGTGTTTAAAATAGTTGTATGCAAATTGAATGTAAGTTATTAATAGTGTATGTTAATTTTTAGAGCGCAGCTCTTAGGCGCCCGTTTCCGGCTTGAGCGGCGCCGCCGTCGGCGAAACCGCGCGTTGCATTACGGGACGCTTCCAAAAATGACGTCACACGTGACGTCACGTGTGATGTCACAAGGGTCACAAGTGACATCACGAGGGTCATGATTGACGTCACAAGGATCACGAGAGTCACGAGTGACGTCACATGTGTCATCATCCTCGTGACGTTACACGGCGCCTAAATTTTCCTCCAAATTTAGCGAGATAATTTCCCCGCTAAATATAGCGAACTTTTCCCACTACATTTATCAGAAAATTTTTCCGCCTAATTTAGCGGTGAAAATTTCCCGCTAAATTTAGCAGTGACATTTTCCCACTAAATTTAGTGGGGTAATTTTTTCACTAAATTTAGCTGGGATATTTGTCCGCCAAATTTAGCGGGGAACTTTTTCCGCTAAATTTAGCGGGGAAATTTCTCCGCCAATATTTTCCGCTAAATTTAGCGGGGAAATTTTTCCGCCAAGTTTAGCGGATACATTTTTTCGACAAATTTGGTGGACAATTTTTTCCGCTAAATTTAGCGAACCCGCCAAATTTAGCGGGGAAATTTCCCCGCTAAATATAGCGGTGTAATTCACCGGAAAATTGTCTCACAATTTGCAGGTAAATTCCATCTGGACCCTTCCCTCCCCTCCGTACCCTTCCCTCCTCCTCCTCAAGAGCTGCGCTCTAATTCGGCACTACAGAGAATTGTAAACGTCATTCATTTTTGTTCTTATACATTGTCTGTAATTCTGTAAAGCTGAGTGTTTCCTTATTTTTTATTTTATTCTTTATATTCTGGTGCTGTTGTTGTCGGGGGAGGCAAAGGCCTTATCGAACAATTCCTACACTTTATTTCAAAAGTTCCGTGCAACACTGTGGAAGCTGCGGGGTGCACGCAGGCTCCATGGAGCGCACCACAATAAAGTTCTGGGGTGCGCTATCTGTTTTTTTTTCGGTACACCTGAAGAGATTAGAAAGGTGCATGCTCCTCAACTGCTTTGACCTTGCCTTATTTCAAACCGCGTTCCTTTGTTCATCTGACTCATTTGGTGAGACATTTTGGTTTCGTTCCATGTACAAACACCCGAGAAAGATATCCTATAAACAGTCACACAGATTATTAGGAGAGGTTAAGCGAAAATATGTTTTTCGAAAAAGAATAGTCTCTTGTGTCACGGAGGATGTTTGAATATATTTTATAATGAAAACCAAATTTGCTTTATGTTTCGATTTAGGCGAAGTGCATATAAGTTTCCAGGAGGTGCTTCGGCTCCCGAAAAAAACAAAAAAAAACAACGGCAGCTACCGAGACACCGTAGAGGTACTGCACTAAGCCTACATATTATAACAAAGAGACCAAGAAAGTCGCTGTAAATGTTCTAGGAGCGTTGCTAGAGGAGGCCGGCAAATCAAATCAGCTAAGTAAAACATATAAAATAGCGCAACAGAAACAAGGACAAGAAGTAAACAGGACAGGCGGGGACAGCGCCTGTCCTGTTTACTTCTTGTCCTTGTTTCTGTTGCGCTATTTTATATGTTTTACTAAGATGAACCAACTAGCCCAACAACGTACCTTACCAAACCAGCTAAGAAGCGTCGTTAAGAAAACGACGAAGTGTAGAAACTTCTGGAAGGAAAACGACTGAGAGTAAAATTTTAACGTGTTCGAAGAGAACGACGAAGTGTAGAAACGTTAAGAAAAGGAACAAGTAAAAAAAACGTCAGCAGACAAATCTGAGTTCGAGTCACCACAACATCCGAGTTTCTTGCCACATGGCAACCAGTTCCAAGACTAGCTTAGCACGCCGCGTACAAAGTGTGTGTACTGCGGTGACCAACGTTCGGGCGGTGTTCGCAAACTATCGTCTGTATGATTCGTAAGTAATGGAGCCCGGTCTTTACGGTCCCGTGCCTGGCGCGTTCAATTGAAAATGCAGCGTCAGCAACAGGCAGATGATGGATCTCGCAGTGCTTCACCTGCTCCCAAAAATAACGGAAGGCTGGTTTACACGTCTGCGTCGACGCCGTTGCGCTGCGTTGCGTCGCGCAGCACAGCGCCTCCCTATTGGCTCGTCGTGCGCGTCGCCATAGCAACAGCTCGGCGCAAGGCGTTGCGGTTGCACCCGGTACGACTCGACGCAAGTGTGAATCGCCATAACCCAAAGAAGTATTCGCTGTAACAAAACTAGGAACCTTCGCTAGCATCAATGTTCAATTTATAAGATCGATTAAGCGACTATTGTAATTACCAGCCGTGGCTAAAACAGAAAAATAACGAGGAGAAGCGGATAGAATGTAGAGAAAGCTAAAGCGCGTAGTGATACCGTTTTGTGATGTGCTCGTTCTGCCGATCGGCTAAAAAGAGGATACAACTTCCATGGGGCTACGCGGAACTTCTGAGATGGAGTATAAGTTGCTTTATTTCTGTCTCTTCCCTCTCCATTATTGAGAAAAAAGAATTAAATCTGAAATTTGAAATACTACACAAGTGCTAGGTAAACACGCTCCCAGCATGTCTGAGGCGTAGATAATGTTCTCGTCATGTCCGAAGCAAACTGAATTTTGCGCGAGTTGCGCGACTGCAGCTGAAAGCTAGGACAAAAGTGGCGTCAACCTCCTCTCCACAGGCCGGTTCCTCCTCTCCATGGGGGGAGGGACCCTTTTTTCCCCTCCGGGCAGACGCCACCGTACTTCGGCGTTGCCGTGCAAACCCGCTATATACCAACGCGCCCCGTTTCCAAACACGCCAGCTTTTGACCGCTCCGGCTGATACGCGATGCGCGCGTACCGCGACGCATCTGCGCATGCGCACTGCCGACCACAGCGCCATCGCAGAGGCGTGACGTCAGCGCTCCGTGTGCATCCGTACTGACAGGGCCTGTCCAGTTCCGAGCATCTCATTATCGCTCGTCAGCCAATCATATTGCGGCGTTTGCCGATAGGAACGCCAAAGAGCCAATCACGAAGCGAGAAGCTTCGTGAATGGTTCTTTGATGAGCTAATAAACCAAATAATTAGCCAGTAAGAATAAGCCAAAGCCTGCGTTTCTGGAGCGGTCGGTGACTATATCTAATAAGGCCGTAGTGCTGAATTATCGACGTCCCCTTAATAAGCAAAGACGGGCCGCTGATTGGTCACGAGTGCTGACGTCAGCGCTCGGCGGCGACTCGTCTCCAGTCAGTGACGAGTCGAAGCCGAATGCTGGCGCAGCACTCAACGCTGGCGCAGCACCAGTCTCAGCGTCTACACACCGAACTTTCCAATCAATGCTCGGCGCTCCCCGCGCGCTCACATTTCCTCCTCTTCCACCCACTGCGCTGTCGGCGCACCCCAAGCTCCGACGCTTCACTTCGCGCGAACCTGGCTTCTGCGCACCTGCCGTGCGCACGCCTGGTGCGGACAAAGAAAGACCGACTTGTCTACAGAAAGTGCTTTACGGGAACCTTCTACGTACAAAATCCAAGGAAGAGATATCCGGGTGCTCTCGCACGAGCCGATGGGTCGGGCGGCCGTTCGCCGATCTCGGGCCCTCCCGAATAATGCGAGGCGCTGCACTCGAGGTCGAAGAAGAGCGCGGCAGATAAAAGAAATCGATAAAGGTATTACCGTCCGAATAAATAAAAAAAAAACGCGTTCCTTTTCTAATGGAACAATGGGATCAAAGTCGCTTTCACCGGGCAAGAGACGCCGCCGAAAACGCGCAGATAAAATGGAAAAGAAGCTCCGGAGGATATCTCGAAACGAAACGCGCGAGTTTTCCTCCGAAAAGCTTGGGACGGAACGAAACGGAATAATATCGTTGCGTAGTTCAGCTTAAAAAAGAGACGCAGGGTGTGTTCTAATATTTTTCACACTGCTTACTTTGTGATAGGTTCTGCGGTTTTCTTCTCGGATAATGCAGCAATCTGATTGGCTGCTGCGCGATATTGAGATGCAACGGAAATCGCCACCCCCTGGTTTTCTTAAGATGTCGCTGGCTACAGTAAGCACGCAAAAATGTTCCAAAAAGCCGGGACTCATGATCACGAAGCAAATACCTCCGACTTATATAACAATGTCAACAATTTATGAATAGATGTTATAGTGTGCACCTTAAAAAAATTACCTGTGTCTACTTTCCGGCACAACACTCGGAGAGCCAATCACCTTAGCTTATGGAGGCAGCTCAGCGAATGACGATGCCGATACGTATGTTCATAGACCAAAAAACGCTGTCCGAGTTGTGACATCAAGCGATGCAAGCGTGACGTTTTGCATTGCTTAATATCACAACTCAGACTGCGCTGTTTGGTCTAAACTTACGTTTCGACATCCTCATTGGCTGATCTACCTCGGTAAAGTAAGTTGATTGGCTCTACGAGTGTCGTGCGGGAAAGTAGACGAACGAGCTTTTTTTAAGAGTCTACGCTCAAGGGAACGGAAGGCTAAGGGGTCGAGATATAATTAGGCCATAGACTTTCCGGGTTCAGCTGAAAAACACCGATAAGTGTTTGCCGGTGTCAAAAAATAATTCCGTTAAAATTTCAGAAGCACCGATAAACATGTTAGAAATAAAAAAACAATCGGTTCATACCAAAAAAGAAACACAGATAAAAACGTCCGTCGGTGTCAAAAATACAAAATCGGTGAAAACCACAATGCACCGATAAACAACAGTCGTCGTCATAAAAGAAAAATCGGTTAAAAACGAAAAGCACCGAAAAACCTATCCTTCGGTATCAAAAAAGTATTAAATCGGCTAAAACTGAAAAACTCCGATTTCTGGAAATGTGTTGTTCCAGCTAGAACCGTGTTGTCGAAACTCTTAGTATTGAAGTCTTGGTTTTCTAAATGAAGTAGTTTTCACCCATAATTACCGACTTGTACGAAACAAATCACCTTAATACACCGATATTCACAATATTATATAAGCACACACAAAAAAAACATCCCCCGACTTCCTCTTATAAATACACACTGGAAAAATACGGCCAAGATAAAATCTTGATCAGAACAAAATCGATCCCATCACATGTAATATAAAAAAAAGGACGTTGTTACGAAGGTATATATAGAGCTTAATGACAAAAGCGGGAACATCGCCGGCGAAGAAAAAGGCGCAAGGTAATAAAGCTGGCGCTCCGTCGGTACTTTATAAGGTTCGGTTCGCAATGGAGCACGTTAATTGCCGGACTTAAATTCGTCGGGCTCATCCTGCGCGCGAGAATTTCTATATCTTTGTATATAAGTTTGTCTTTGAAAATTGTATATTTTTTTCTGGCTTTCCTTTCATCTTTTACGGGTACATTTTAGCTACTTAAACATGAATGGCTTCGGAACGTAATTATGTTACCGGAAATGCATCGGAGCATAATTAAATATTTTCAACGGTATTGAGATCCTCGCGCGCGTCTCGTACGCATCTGTTTTTCTTTCTTATTTTCTATTCATTTAACAATGTATCTAACTTTTTCTGCCGATGAAATAGGAGATGTATGTAAATCGTGAAATGTTCTACTCCTGGAGAAGATTTGGCTGGCTCCAAGCGATAACCATTTGAATCATACAAACAACCTCGCAGTCCGGAATGTAAGCCTATAGCTTTGCAGAAACGCTCGCTCGTTTTTATATGAAAACAAGTTAAATATAAGGGCTCCACACCAAACTTCAATAACCCGCACGAGTTTTTCTTGATCATATATTTTTCCCGTGGTGATTGCGCATTGCAGGCGGGGAAAGTTTGGCAACGCGTAGCTTTAAAAAAGCAGAGAAAATCGCGCAATATGTATGTCATATCTTTGGCGGCTGGAGTCATATTAAGGCGTAAGCCACGATATTGACGCTGTCACGCATCACTGAATTTAAAAAAAACAGTCCACCTAAAATGAATCATCACACTAGTCACCGAAAGAATGAGAACGGTGGGGAGGTATTTCAGTTTTCTTTTTCTTTAGCCTGAGCTATCGCTGAAGCGAACGGGCGAGTTGTGGTGGCCAGGCTTTTGAGAGGAGCACTCTCCCGTTCTTCTCCTGCCAGCGACCGCAAAAAAACGCACTCCTAGAAACAAACAAACCGTGGGAATTGAGTTTTTAACTTCGCAACCTGCGTACATTAAAGGATACACCTATTAGACGCGGTTCACATTCCGAAGCGTGGAATGCCCCACTAGAGCACAGCCTGCACTAGAGCGACAAACAGCGACAAGCACGTGCGGCGTGCCCGCGAAGGTACCTTTTGGCAGGCTTGCAGTCCCTCGCCACTCTCTCGAAGTGACCACGAGTGATGGCAAGCCTGCCAACGATACCTCCGCTCGCTCGCTGGCAGCACGTGCTTGCGCCCTGTCGGTGTCGGTCGTTTTTGTTTGTCGCTCTAGCGGGACTCCAGCTTTACAGACACGATCGTCTATCCCTGCCGGTTTAAACGTGGATGAGCATCGTACCGGCGCGCGGTCGTGTATTCGCCACTACGTGATGCCCGTTAAGGACACCGGGCTGGCAGTCAGACTCCACGGGTCGAAGGGAGATTAAAGCGGATCTGTATATGAGGGGAAAAAACGCTAAAACCGTATTTGTTTAGCCTCCAGGTTTACGAAAGTCAAAATTATATTACAAATTTATGCGCCGAGTAGCCACAACAGCGCTTTCAAAATAGCGCTAAAGCCTCTCCTTCCCTTCGCGTTCGCGACGAGGGGGAAATAATAACGTACTCTACAGAAATCTCAGCGTTTTCGCGTGTTCCCCAAGGCTTACCCGAGCAGGGAAAAAAGCTGCAGGCGTGCCTTGACAAGCGGCACGCGCAAGGCAGGCAAAACCTCTGGATATGACGTCATACCCTGGGATAGGTTCTTCGACTTCTCTCGAGTCTATTCACGTGTACGGGTAAAATGCTTGAGATATTCAAATCTGCGATAAAATTCACCTCTAACTTGTTTTTGTTTAACAACCCCCCCCCCTTCCCCCCCCCCCCCCCCTTCATCTTCAGATTTGCTTTATATTTCTTTTCTCCAGCGTGAACCAGTGTCACCGTGCCTCGAAACAGACCGACTAAATATTTGCAACACGTGGAAACAATTATTTATTCGCGCAATTATTATTTTGCTTTGGGTATAAAAAAAAACCGCGTATATTCACGGACTAGAATAGAGCAACTAATTTTGTTTTTATATATAAAAAGCTACTTCCGCTTGTTTTTTTTTAATGCGCGTACTTAAGGGAAGCTGCAAAACCCACCTCAATTAACAGTACACAAACACCTGAATGCCTCTGACACGTATATTAACAAATCTACGAAGACACTAATTGAACGCGAGCGTATCAAACATGTAAAACAAAAATGTATTATTAAGAAAATAAAAAATAAATGAAGAGACGGTGTGAAACCCAAAAATACAAATATCGCAAAGAGGGAAAATGAAAAGTAATGCTTACATTAAAAAAGAAAGAAAAAATCATTGTTTCAGTACCTGCAGCCTCCGGGATTAACTGCGAAGATACTGACTCACTGCTAGGAGCCCGACGCATAATTTTTTCTGGGCCCGCGTGTCATTTTCAAAATGTGAATCCTCCACACTTCAAAATTGCGCAAAACATAATGTTGCACCTTCTACGGAATATTCGCGTTTCACACAACGCCGACGTAGCTAAGGGGTCGCTAGCGCCGTTTGAGTCGGCGCAGTAAAAGTCCCACGAAAAATCTCTCTCGCCCGCAATTTGTCGGTTGTTGTCTGTTGTTTATTTTGTAATAAAGAAAATAAATATAGTGAAAAGGGAAGGAAACGGGAACGCGTAGAACGAAAGGTTAGTCTCCCGTAAGCGGGGTCAGCTTTTTCGTCCTCCAGGAAGAGGGAGAGGGGGAAAGATAGAGGTAGAAAAGGTTAAAAAAAGTATATAAAAAAAAACTGTACATTGGCCCTTAGGCAGGGCGCATAAAAGAGTCAGGGCGGGTTCTCGATGTCGTGATTTGCGCTGGTCAGGCTGTTACTTTTCAAAGTCGAGAAGAGAGTCCTGCCTCATACACGAAGTCAAGCACCGCCTGGAGTGCAGCGGTCCGCTTGGCCCGTGGTCCTCTCGGGAATAGGAGTTCTTGTGTAGTGCTGGCGTTGATGTGAAGTTTTCCGAAGGTTTCTAGTAGCGTCTTTCTCTGATCCTCATGCGCTGGGCAGGTCCAAAATATATGGTCGATGTCTTCGGGTTCAATGCATGAGCTGCAATTTTTTGTGTTTGACCGTCTGAGCAGGTGCAAACGGATGTTAGTGTTCGAGCAACCCGTTCTCAGTCTGTGTAACTGCGATTCTTGTTTACGGTTGAATTTTTTCTTTTGTATCGGGAAAGGTGGATAACCAGCTGCCGTTTCTGCGTCAGAGTGTTGTTTTGTTAATTCTTGGTGGATTATGATGCGTGCGGAGTTGTACTTATGGATAGCAATTGTAGGGCAGGTATCTTTGTGTGCTGCCAATGCAAGACCGTCTGCTTCCTCGTTTCCTAGAATTCCCACGTGTGATGGAATCCACTGGAAGTATATAGTGATCCCCGCATCGTTTGCTTTCCGTGTGAGTTGGGCGATAGATTTTGCAAGGGGACAAGCTGTGTTGAGGTTAGCCAATTGCATTAGTGCGCCTTTCGAGTCAGTGAAGACAGCAAGGTCTATTGAGTTTATGTATTTTGGCACTTGTGTGATGGCAAGCCATATAGCTGTAAGCTCGGCTGTTGTTGAGCTAGTGCAATTGCTCAGCCGATCTTTACAACGCAAGCCCATTTCAGGGACGACGTAGGCTGCTGTGGCCGAATCGCCTTTCACACTGCCATCTGTGTAAACGTGAATCATATCTGCGTAGGTGCTGATTGTTTCGTTTCCAATATAACGAGCCACCGTCTCTGCGACTTTTTTCCGTCTTGGAAGGTCGACAATGTCTGTCGCTATTTTGAGATGGTTGTCCTCTCGATGCGGTGGCGGGATGGGGGGTACGTTCTCTGGGCATCCGATGATATCCAGAAGGTCTGCGCCACCTTTCCGAAGTGGGAGGATGGCCTTGCAGTGACTGAGTTTAGCAAGGCGTATGAGGACTCAGTACCAGCAAGTCTCGATATCTGGCGCAAAGCCGGTTCTTTTGCCTGTAGTTGAAGTGGGGAGTCGCTCGCCTTTACCAAGGTGGGAACGTTCTTTGATGAAGTGGGCAGGCCGAGGCATATACGGATCGCTTTCCTGTGAAATGTCTCCAGCATCGTTCATTGTCGTTGTTGAAGATTCAGGAGAGGCAGGGCATACATAATTCGATTAACAATAAGACTTCGATAAAGTGTCATCATTGTCTGCTGGCTGGAGCCCCAGTTTTGACCGGCGATTCGGCATAGCGCTCCAAGTAATTTCCGTGCCCCTTCTAGCACCGTTTGCACCGCCGGCCGCCAGTTGACTCGATCGTCGATTATGACTCCAAGGTAGCGAACTTGTGGTTCTCTTCTGATCCGGTTGCCGTAAATCTGTAAAGTAGAATATTTTCCTTTCAATCGACCTCGTGGTCGGTATGTTAGAACTGTTGTTTTTGCTGCTGACAAGGTAAGGCCGGCATGATGAAAAAATGAGGTAGCAACATTCAGGGCTTGTTGCAGTTTGGCTTATACTTCATTCACCCCCGGCTAGGATTGCGGTAAAAGCTACGGAGTCATCGAACCAGTCCTACGCATATCTTTCGCATCATGATCACGCTTCCGCCCCATACCCACCAGTGATTTCCACTAGTGGGCTGGATGACGTATTCAGGAAACAGGTAAGAAGTCACCGGCAGTAAGCGCTTGCCCCTAAAGTAAGGGCTCGATAGGTTTTTCAACTCTTACGGGGGCTGGTTTCAAAAGCGTCCCAGGATGCTGCAATTTTTTTTCTCGTCATCTCCAGAGAGCCTCCTTATTGTAACAGCACATGCAGGCCCGAGACGTATTCTAAGAAGCCATTCCATTTGAAAATATTGAAATTCTGGTTGATCGAGTCCGCACGTGTCGCACGTTCAAATGGCTTCTTCTCTGGATTCAGTTCCCCAAAACCGGATTATTAAAACCCACTCAGACACAAAAAAAGCGTGGAGCAAAACATGGACAAAACGCACTAGGGAGTCCAACTGACTCCCGACTAGGGAGTCCAACTGACTCCCGTCTAGGAAGTCCAATAAACTAGGAAGTCGAACGCACTAGGAGGTTGAATAGACGCCTGCAACTGCACGTGCTCGCTCACACGAGGAGGAACGCGGCGGCCCCCACATGCCCTGTTTTCAATAGACCGATCTCACCAAGCGTTCGACGCATGCGCGAGGCAACCATAACTTTAGTTCACAGGAGGCAATCGGCAGTGCACGAGACTGTTCGTGGCCGGCACGCGCAGAGCTCCAGCGAGGTTGTCGCACGCGCAGAAAGGCTAAAGTTCCCTCGATGCTTGGCGGCAGCGGTGGCGTAGTCAAACTGGCTGGTGAGATCGGTCTATCGTCTATAGCAGAGACCAGCGATACGCACGAGCAGAGCCTGGGGTCACGCGATGAAAGGAAGGTGGACTATTGGTCTCGAGAAGCGCGTAGCTCTCCCTCCGCGCTGTCAGCTCAGGGGTGAAAGCGGCATAGCGGGGCTGGTGATCGCCGAATGAGCCTCGAGGGGGATTATCGGTCTTTCCGGTTTTCCTCTTCTTTTTTACGACTCGACTCGAGCGATGCGAGAAGTGTCGCCCCCCGACCACGGTGTGGTCGCGCTGAGTGGAGCCGATTAGCGCGTCTCTTAAGAACGAGCCGAGTCTCCTGGAGCGAAGCCAATTTGCGTGTCTCACTCAAGGGGGCTTTAACCGGCCGCCGCTTCGCCCACTCGGCCGACGCGCCGAGCTCTAAGCCGCGGTTACGCCTCTCGTACATCTTAAAAAGACTGTCCGCAGACGCCGCCTGGCTCTTTCTTATACCCACACTGTCTGTAGATAAAGCGAACGTGCTTAAAATATGCCTGAGGCGGCATCGTGTCCGCGTCTTTTATAAAGAGCAGTCTTTAGACAGCTGTGCGCTGCGAACGTCTCCAGACAGTGTCAGTGTCTGGGGACCGTCTCTTGTACAATGTATGAGGAGAGTGACCGCTGCATAACGCGACTTTTACGCTCGAGGCCCGCATTCATAGCCAACAACAAAACTAAACCCGCAGGGAGTTTTTTTCTTGGGTTGTTTCGCGTACAGCGCAAGTTTCTTACATTCGGTGAAGCTCTGGCTTGCCCTGAGCCTCGAGAGTGCACGCGCAGCCCAAGTACCGCGCCTTACCGTTCTTATCTTTTCGGTGACTACAGACATTCTATGTAGCTATGTTAGGCTCTCCGTGCATCTATCACAATGAAAGACTAGAAACTAGCGGTAAGCTTCTTATTCCTTCTCTTAATGTCTTACAAAAATACGCTGCAATATTTTTTCATTACTTTTTTTCAATTTTTTTTTTTTTTTAGAACTGTGGAATTTTTTTTTGTGTACCTCCCCCTCCCCCTCCCCCCCCCCCCCCCCCCCCCCCAGTCTGAAAAACTTAACTACTGCTCCTAAGTTATGAGATTTGAAGCGTCTTGAGCGTGATCACTAGAATAAGAAAGCGGGGGGCGTAGACAAGGGAATATTTCGCCCTCACGAAGCCGATCGAGCACTACGGATCGAAAGAAGTGGAATCCAGTAAATGAAAGACTGACGAATTGCGATACAATTTTAAAATTAATGTTTTATACGCAACTGGTTGCTCAAAGAAATGGGTGGTTATAAATATTCTACTAGCTGCGCACATACGTTGAATGCACGTCGAAGAGTGAAATTATGTCGTTTGAAGTTCGTGGCACACCTCAAAACATTACCCGTGTATCTCGCCTATGCGAGCCATTTCGATAAATCGAGGCCAAAATAAGGCACTTCAATCGAGCACGAACCTGTGGTAACGTTCTTAATTTAAAGCAGATATAAAGAGTATTAACACTTCATTTAAATATCGATATCAGTCGTCGGTGCTGCGCGGGAGATGTTACTCAAACCATAAATATATTTGTCGCAATGCATCGGTTTTTTTTTACCTTTATTTATTTTATTATTATTTTTTCCTTAGTTGTTTATCTGCTATATTCTCTCCTTTACAAAACCCAAAAGCGTAAATTACGGTGCCGAGGCGACCCACCCCTTCTCAAGGAATCCGAAGCGTGCAGGATTTCCCCTGTAAAGGCAGCTTCTCCTTTGAAAGACTCCCCGTCCGGAACTGCACGCTTTACAGGGGCAAGACCCTATTTCGTCGCCAAACTCAACCCCCCCCCCCCCCCCCCCCCCCCCCCCCCTTTTTCACCGCTAGTGATGGCGAAACCGGACGCTCGCATACCTTGCTAGCACCGATTTTTATTTTGCGTTTATATATTTTTTTTTTTTTTTTTTTGCCGCCCGCGTGGTTCCTTTTTCTTCGTACGAAAGAGGAACTCGACGCTAAACAACGCAGCGGCGGTTCTTTGACTGCCTCTTAGATCGCAACAGCTTGCGCGCACGATCGGGTTCCTTCAATGAACGCGCCTTCGTTTTACGAGGGAAGGAAAAAGGAAGAAAAAAAAAAACGCGCGGGAAAAGAGAGGGTCTTTCGGAGTCCGCGGAAGTTCATTTAAGCCAAGTGCGCACGAGCGCCGACGCGTGTTACGATGATAAAGTAAGAAAAAAGTAAAGAAAAGTGAAAGAAAGGACTTCTGGATCGATCACTTTTGTTGTTGTTTCCTTTCGAGGGAAGAAAGTGCAGTCTCCGAAATAGTAAGTTGACGGAAACTCGGAAGCAATGGGAGTCCGCTCGCGTAGAGTAAAAAAAAGAAAAAAAAATATGGCGCTATTCTTGTTTGAGCGTAACCCCGGCCAAAACCTCGAACCAAAACAAAACGAAGGATGCAATTTTAACTAGAACAATGTCGTCCAATCTCGGCCCGGAAAGAAAAAAAAAATCTCTCGACACACGCAGACAACTAGGACTGAAATAGGAACAGCGAATGTCTGGTCGAGTTAAGGGAAGTAAAAGAAAAAAGGAACGCTTCAAACGGGAAGGCTCGGAACGTATTAGAATTCAGTACACTAATCAAAATAAAACGCAAGAAAAAAAAAAGGTCTCGAGAGCCGACCGCTTACGTTGGCTGGTTTACGAAGACGATGATTCAGGTCGTCTGGATAGCGTCAGTTTCGTACCCCACACTCATTTTCCCCCTTACTTTCCCTCATACCACAGGCATAAAAAGCTATGGAAAGAAAAAAAAAAGAAAAAAAGGGACATAGGTAGGAACGAACAAGATGGGAGATGGATTCAAGGAAGCGATTGAGAGAGCGATAGATAGATACAGAAAGATGGAAAAAAAAAAAAGACACATAAAGAGAAAACGGAAACGAAAGAAAGAGGAGAAGGGAAAAAATGGCATTGATAAATGGTTGCCAGACAGACGTTATACGATAACACGTCTCTCCCGCGAAGCCTGTCCGTAAATGAGCCGCGCCGGGATCGGCTGCCCGGCAAGCCCGGAGCGTCCGGCGCGGCGCTAATCGTAACTCATCGCCAACATCGATTCCCCGGGACGCCCTAATGACGCCTCTCCCTGACACGTGACCGCCTGTTGTTGCCAGATGCTCGGCCCGGCATCCACGATGCAGCCGCGGAGGGATTACTCAAAGTTGCTCTCGGTGTAGGTTCGTTCGGTATACCCCGCTTCGCCTTCAAGCTGACACCATAGTGGGAGCTACGCGCTGGCCGGACCAATCAGTCTCTTCGCTCTGATCAGCTGACCCCGGTCTTTGGGGGGTTATGGTATGGGGCGGAAGCGTGATCACGTGGCGGAAGAGCGAGCGTGTGATTGGTCTACCAAGCACGTAGCTTCCACCACACTGTCGGCCTAGAGGTGAACGGAGTAGAGCGATCGGTTCACTTCCCGAAACTGGTTGCGAAAAGAGCCTGGAGGCGTTGTTGGCTCGGGTGGGTTGATGTTGAGATGTGAGAACCGCGCCTCCTGACGGACGGGAAAGGTAATGAGCTCGTAGCCTAATTGGTGCTCTAATTTGGTGCGGCCTGTTCCTTTGTTTGTTTGTTTTTCTCGGAGCATTTTCGACGTTGTTAACTTCAACCGGGTTTTCTTTTTTCTTTTTTTAATGAGATGGGACAGGCGCCTTCGGTGGGGAATACATGCGAGTTCGATAGACGAATAGCCGTCCAATGGAAACTTTGTTTATTTATATGGTGTTCATATAATGAGAGTGCAAACAAAGTGTACTCTCAATAACATATTGGTGTATACACTCTATGTTTTACACGAAAGCATCACAAACCATGGTGTAGAAAAATCGATCCTTTATGAACCAGTTTTTAGGAGTCATTTGAAATAGGTACAAAGTTAAAACTTTCCGAGAGGTCAAAAGCTTCGAACTCCTCCGCGAAAATCTTAAATACTGTCGCATTTTGAATTTTTGCGAAGATGCGTTTGGCGACGTGGAGTCTGAACTTAGCGTACGACCATCCAAACATTTTCCGTTTTTGTGCGTATCTAGTGTAGCGCGAGCCGTTTTATGGGCGTGTTCTTTCATCGGTCACACAAAATAAGCGTAAACCGAGGCCCACGGCGTCGCCTTCCTACGGAAACGCGACACCATGCGCACGCTTTGAGAAAATGGCGGGCGTCAATTAGGACGCGTGCAGGGTTTACGCGAAACGTGATCTAGGCAACCAGGCGGTCATTAGCGAAGAAAACCATTAGCAATCTCAAGTTTAAAAAAAAAAAAAGTGCGCAGGCTGTTTCAGCAGAGAACGGCGCCCGTCTTTCCCGCTGATATGAATTATGTCAACCCTCCAAGAGCTACTTGCATTGCTCTCGGGACGAGGAACACAACGTCTGCGTCGTGTTCGTTAACTAACTTGCGCGTGTTTCGTATCTGATTGTGCAGCTCCGAAACCTGCACATGGGACACGGGACCTTGGTCAGGTGTTATTGCGCACGTTTTGTATTTGCCACCCCACTTCAAAATGGCTAATAAATAAAATAAAACCAAATACAATTAAAACTATATATCACGGTTAGGAGACTACATCTGAACTTGCGACAACCGGTTTCTTTCTTCGATGATTCAAAAATTAAAATAATTGGCATACATGTTGTTTCTAGCGCGGTGCATCCTCAGTTGAAAAGCGTGGTCGTTCCGTCAAAAAAAAAAAACAAAAAAAAACAGAATACGTTTGTTGTTGTTGTTGTCTTTTTTAAGTAGGTTATCTTAACTTCCTTATTCTTTTCTAAATAAAAAAAAAATTGTTTAATCACAATTTCTTCTGGCGAGTGGAAAGTAACCCAGAGTTAGGTTCCTTTTTTAACGTGACGTAACAGTGTGACGTGGGACGAAAGTCAGCTGAATTTAAACGCGGCAGTGTAACGGTGTGCATTATTTTGCAACGTATCGGCTCTCGTGCAGTTTCTTTGCAGAAGAGGTCAAAACAAATGAATTTTTTTATACCTTGCTTTTTAGTTTTCTTTCTTTTTGTCAGGCGCAAAACACAATGAGATCAAAATCCTTCCATCCATCCTCCCGTCAAGTGGAAGTCTCCAAACCGAACAATCTAACCCCGAAAAGAAGGCCGACTCGCAACTTCGGCGGCGAGAAAAAATCAGTGACCGCTTTAATGGGCATCGAGAAGACCATCGGACCGTTCATACTATCCCAGCTTAAGAGAGCTTAGATTGAAGACGTGAAGCAACTGAAACCATGAGTAGCGTTTGCAATTTAATGGCGGACGCCTCGTGTGCATACTGGTCGCGAGTGCGCATGCGTTGCGTTCTGGCGTGGCGAGGAGGAAGGAGACGCTTGCAAACGGTCGACGCTCTTCAGCTCTTCGCAGCTCGTACAGCGAATGCGGCTCGTAAACCACGTGACCTGGATCGTGCCGTTGGAACCACTCTCAAATCTAGGCACGCTACTCCATCACCGGCTGGTTTCGTCACCTGACGCCCGGGGCTGACGCCATTTGTCTCGCGTCTAGACGATCCGCTTTGCAACGAGGAGCGACGGCAAAAACAAAACTACAAAACAAAAAAGTGGTGTCTAGCTTCTTTGATCTCAGTCTGAGACAAGTTTCAAAATCGAAGATCAAAAGCATCCCTCTCACTTACCAGTAGAAAAAGCACAAAATAATCTTCATCTTTTTTCCTTTTTTCTTTTCCGTCTTGGTCGCGGCGTAAAAAAGCAAAAACTTGACGCGAGACAGGCTTCCACCGTTTTGTAACCGGGTTCATTTAGGAGGCCAACTAACGTATTCTTCTCGCAGGCCCGACAGAACATCGAGTTCGCGACTTTCGCGTCGACACAAAGTAGCGAGAAATTAATGCTGTTGACGACAGCCGAAACCTTTCAAGTGCAAATGGATTGCCAACAATGTGTTTTTGATACGTTATATTTTCCCGACTCGTGTTAGATTGAGCAACTCCATACATAACACCGTTATTCTTACAACAATGTCGAAAACGAAAACTCACATCAACAACTTCGCCACCAGCGATATGTCCCTGCTTTGACCACTTCGCACTGGCAGCAAAATAAATTAGTGCTACCACACTTGCCAGTATTGGAGTTGCGAATAGATAAGGCTCCGCTTCTTCTTCTCCTTTAATTACCGATCAATTTAAAAAATTCACCACTGAGCTAATTTTATCAAAAACGGGGAAAACAAAAAATCCCCGAAATAGAGCCTGTCTTTTGAATGAGAAAAACTCAAGCTTCTGGGGATAAGGTGTCGAGCTGCAATTTTATTTTGTATTTACCTCAGACACAGTCACACTAAACTAAACGCGAGGCAGCTTTTTTGTTCAAAATTACAATCCTTACCTCGTTTCACTTGAAATGAAGTGCTGGCTGGTAACGATAATTAGAGATAAGAAAAGAGGCACAAAGCACCAGGACGGACAAGACGTTTCCCAACTGGCAGCATGGCACCACTTAGAAAACGACTCGTGCGTCCTGGAGTTTTGTGTCTTCCCTCGTTTCGAATTATCTCATTTATTTATCTTATCGGCACCAGGGCGTTTTCCAAGTATTCGGATCACGCGCACGTTGCTTGGGGTATTAAGGAATCTCGTACCCCTTGGCCTAATTTCTTCAACCCGGATCAAACAACGATTTTTCGTCCAACACCAAAAAACACCAAATCTGTGGGAAATAATAAACTCCGGGAGAAGAAAACAAATTCTAAAGAAACGAACCCTGAAATCACCGAACTATAAGCTATAGAAGATCTGGAGAAGCGAGCAAGTAAACGCGAGCGTATTTGCAGAGGCGGCGGCGTCTCAACCGGTCTTTGCTTCAACGGGAGCTAGCCTACATGGAAGAGATGAAGCGAGTTAATACCATGAACGAGCACTTGCAATTTAACGTCCGATACCTCCTCCGCAGAATAATTGCACGTCCGCATGCGTGCGTTGTCGCGCGGCGAGAAGAATTAGTAGGCGGAGAGGCGGTGCGAAGCTCGGAGACGCTCGACGCTTGCGCCCCTTCCTCGCAGCTCGTACTGCAAACGCGACCCGTAAACCTCTTGACCCCGCCAGAGAAATTGAAGAGGCCGCTTTTATTATATTAAAAAGGGGAATGTGGAATCTGTTAGCGCACCGTCGGTGTACTTGGGGGCTGATGAGGTCCTTTCTATCAAGAACAGTGGCAAGCACGTGTGAAAGAGATATGACGTAGTAGAAGTCTCGTTATCGGGTTGTATTTTTTTAGCCTCGTTTGCTGCGTTCTTCTTTGCTTCCGGTGTTTATTTTCTGGTTCGCTTGAAAATTCAACTTTCAGTTGATAGTCAGCGCTTTTTCCGTATACTTCTGTTAATCGTCCTTTGTCATTTTTTTTTTTTGCGCTGTTTCCATTTTTAATGATCTGAAGATGCGGGGACCTCCACCAAGTGGCAACACTCGCAATCACAGTACCCTTGGGCGTGCAAGGGCCCTCGACGTCACGAGAGCGATACGCATTGCCCTTCTCGCTGGCCTGTTTTGAAGCGGGAGGTAAGAGAGCTCGCGGTCACGTCATTTCGTTTCCGTACGCCTTTAAGAAATGCAGGATGTGGCGAGACTCCGCATCTCATTACCGCTCGGCAGCCAATCAGATCGCATCATTAGCCTTTAAGGACACCTAAGAACGCAGCAATGAGCGTGACCACATTTTAGAAGGTGGAGCGCGAGTTCGTCCGCTTCTTCAGCAGGTGACGTCACAACGCCGGGCTCTGATTGGCTCATTGGGAAGGATAGTGGGTGGACCGAATGGTAACCCACTATCCTTCCAATCACAGCCAATCAGACCTCGGCGTTCTGACGTCACCGCATCCCCTGCTCAAGAAGCAGACGAACCTGCACTCTGCAAACCCGCGCCCTGTGTTTCTTAAACTGTCAGTGACAACGACAGCATTGAAGGACGCAAAATTTCTTAGATCTAAATGTACAGCGTGTCCCAAAAATATTTACAGCGTTTCTTTTTTTTTTTTTTACCAGAAAACTTAACTACGCGTCGTCGAATGCTTCTTGTCCGGCCAAATATAGCGCTAGAGCGCTTCGAACCAGATGCCAAAAGTTCCAGAACTATTTGTCATCTAATTCAAAAGTTAGAAGGGATCTTTCGCAAATTTCAATGTAAAAATGGAGCCTGTATACAAATGTTTCTTTTTGTTTTCTTTTTGGAAGAGGGGGGGGGGGGGGGGGGGGCTTAAATTGTATATTGCAAGGATGGCACAGCGATAAAGAAGCATACATCTAGTCCTCATCGAAACCCTGAGCATCTTGGTTTAAAACAGCGCGACAAGGACAAAGTAAAGACGATATAGACGATAGCGCTGACTATCAACTGAAAGCTTATTGCCACCGCTCCCAGTATATATACATGCTGGAGCAACAGCCAAATAAACAAAGTGCGAAAGAAAAGACACAAAAATACATCCGGTCCCGAACATGCACCAGTAAAGAAATTCATTTCTTTATGGGACAGACCAACAGAGGGCACGCTGACACATTTGTCTTTTAGTTTTCTTATTTCGTAAGCTTCTATTATCTCTCGAGCTAGCTTGTCAACGTGCCTTTTGAGTATTTTGCTTTTTTTTGATAGTCCACAGTGACGGCAGTGAATTCCCAGATGACCGGAGATTTGTTTCGTTATATTATACGGGTGTTCCCTTAATCGGTCATTAATCCACCGTTCTACATCGGACAAACCGGACGGTGCATTAATTACCGATTAAGGGAACATCAGTATAATATAACGCAACAAATCTCCCGTCATCTGGGAATATACTGCCGTCCCTGTCGATGCACGCCCGACTACCAAAAAATCAAAGTATTAAAAAGACACGGTAACAAACTAACTCGAGAGATAAGGGAAGCTTACGAAATAAACACACTAAAATACAATTGTGTCAGCATGCCCTCTGTTGGTCTGTCCGATAAAGAAACGTGTTTCCTTACTGGTGCATATTAGGGACCGACTATGAAACAGTACTGTATAATTTAACTAATAAGATGCTGAGACTGAGGCTGTTGCTCATGGTTACACTGGGAGCGGGGAAAAGAAACTCGCCGAAGACACTTAAGACCGCTTACGTGTAGAAGTGCGAAAGCATTCCTACACGCAGCGCATTCTTACAAACAGCGAGCCACGTCTTCCTTTCGCACACGGCGCTACGGAGGTGACGTCATGCTGCCCCACTGCGCAGGCGCGGTGAACCCCGCCGGCCTCACGAAGGCCTCCGTGACAACACAACTGTGTTGCTGTGCTCTTCTTTGCGTTTTATTCCTGAGGCGCGTCCGCTTTGACCTTGAGCGCCCCCGCCGGCTACCGTGACGAAGCATCTACGTTGCTACGTTTTTCTTTGTGTTTTATTTCTGGGGCGCGTGCTCGATGACGTTGTTTTATGGCCATCTTTCGGGGACAACGCCGACGGCTTTTCGAGTAATAGGACAAGTAAGGCAGGTCGTCTTAATAAACCTTCAGTTGATAGTCAGCGCTGTCGTCTGTCTCGTCCCCATCATACATTTTGGTAAACCCCGAGGCACGGATAAACAGAATAACAGACAACCGTCTCGTTCGTTATTTTATCTTTTGTGCCTCAGGGTTGAGACTACGATGTTCCCTAACCAGAACGCTTGCATACTCTCATGTCTCACATTTTATCCTCTGAAAAATATTCCTACACGCGCCGCTTCCCGACAATCATTGCTGCGACTAAAACCAACGCATGTTTTTGTGCAAACAGTGGAAGACTGATAATGACAAATTTAGCTTTTAGTCAAACAAAGCCGCGCAGAATTCTTTCACTGCGTAATGTCTCCTCTGGTAAAAATCTCTGTCGCTTTCAAGAGAAGCGAGATGGCAGCGTGGAAAAAAAAAGAACTCTCCTCTTGATGCGAAGACGGCGACTTTCGCGAAATGAGCTCGTCTTGGTGACTTGGGTCGGCTTCCGTAGAAAAGGCAGTTAACCGAATGTCTTCCGAGAAAATTAAATTGGGCGCCCGAGCCATTTAGGATGTCGCGAGAGGCCCTCTGTCGGTACTTTATGCTTCTTTCACAGTGCATGAGCTTCCTCGAGGGTTGTAGCTTAGGGTCATAAGCATTCATCGTCTCGCTTGCTTCGCTTCTGGTTAGCGTAACTCGCATAACCGTCCTTTCTTACTGTCCCGGGAATTCGTCTTTATGGTTCGACCGAGGCGAGCTGTGAACAATAGTCCGTGCCAACTTGAGAAACATGAATAGACGATTCCCGAGCAGAAGAATAGTAAAGTACAAATCACGAAACAAGAAACGTCATCAAACAAACGACACCCTGTTTTCAGTGTACTTAGTGAAACTGCAGATTTAACCGGCCTTTTGTTATCGTTCAAACAATTTGCCTTTGTAGTTCTGTGAAGGCGAGACGAGCGGACAAAAATAATAAATAAACGAACTGGGAATGCGATGACGTAGGTGGTCTGCTCACCGCCATGCATTTAATATCGTACGTACAGTCAATATATCAAACTTGCTTCAAAAACAGGATTGAATTTTTTAAGGCAGATACCATAACTATACTCGTTTGACATCAACAAAAACAAAATAAAGTTTTGGGGACTATTCACGCGCTGCTCAAAGTATTTTTTACAAGATTTGGTTGGCGGAGGAAACAACTGTACTTTTGGTGTCTGAGTCGTGTATGTGTTAATAAAATATTGGCAAGGTATTCTAAAATTCACCCGCATATATCTTAATTCACAAGATAAAGCAGCAATTCAGTAAGAATCCGCGATAAGCCAGACTTTTTTTCACAACGCGGTTCTTGTGGTGAATACGAGTATAAACTCGTAAAAAGTACAGGAGGACGCTTGAGCTGCGCCTTCAAGAGGGAAACGCGATGGCTAAACATACAAACCCCCGCTCGGTTTCAAACCTTGCAAGCGTGTCTGGCTGGCAACCGAAAGGTCATGAGTTCGAATGCCGCCCCCTTCTAAATTTTAGTTTTTTTGTTTAAAGCAAGTTAAGTACTTTATAAAGTGTTTTGATCCATGCGGCGACCTTTAAATCGCATTATACACGATGTTTCAATCACTTTTAATTCACGCGTGGCGTCACGTTTCACGTGAGCGTTGCGGGTTATTTGAAATTCCCGTGCAAGGTCATGTGGCTGTGACGTCATGACCCTATCGACCAATCAGGATTTTAGCGGAACGCCACCAACGCCGGTTTTTCTGTGACACGATCGCCTTAAAGATATCGTTTTCATAACCCTTGGGAATATTTGTCGGAATTGAACATGTAACACATTCTAAAAATAACTAACTCAACACCTGAACAGCGTATGCGTGCACATAAACATAATATGCCAAAAATAGGCTTAGCGCTCGTTCCAGTTAAGTGTGGTTCTGGCTGTGCAAGAACAACTCATTAGACCGAATATCGTATACCGCGCGCACCACATTCAATAGCAATGGCGATCGGCAGTTCTCGAAGGAACCGAAGCAAAAATGTATATAGGACTTACATTCAAAGCCGAAAACAATGTCGTTAGAAGAAAAAAAACGCGTAGAAATCCATGCAGCGATCGCACGACATCCGCGTAATACCGACGTAAGTCCGACCTAATCTCGACGTAATGCCGGCTTAACGTGAACACGACCTCTCCCTAAGACCTTCGGATGACGCTCGGACGACGTTGCCCGCTCAAATCATCCTTCTCCTGCGCCGGGAAAAAATCGCCATTTCTGTTTCTTGTCCGGGTTCACCTTCTTCCTTCGGCGGGGTCTTCCATTCGGCATCATCCCCGGATTACCCCGTTTGCACCGGGTCTTCTCATCTCTGCAGCATACACAGATTCCGGGATTCAAGCAAAACAAAAACAAAACAGCGCCGCTCCAAGCACTGTCCCCTGGGTTCGATTTTGGTCACCGCGTGAGAGCGAAAACGAGATCTCATTTGCCTGTCACGGAGCGAGAGGAGATGGCGTTCACAGACGCTTTCTTTGCTAATACGAGCAAAAAACGCGGTTCGTCTGCTACGAAGCGCCACGCGCAGACGGAAGTAAAATAAGGAAACTGCGGACGTCGTCTGCTAACAAACCAGAAAAAAAAAAAGTTAATTGTCCGCTAGAAACCGAGCACCGCGGCGACGTGAGATCTGACGCGGGCTTAAATTTTGATTGTCTGCTATCTCCCGTTGGAAGCCATTGACAACCAGCGCTTCGCTTGCAAATCTCGGGTAGTTCGGCTGCCGTACACAGACTGACATCGACCGATGGATGAAGGGGTATGAAATACAAGCACGTGAGAGGCCGCGAAACCTCTTTCGCATTTGTACGTTGGCGACGTTCTCACAAACGTGTTGTCCGATTGTGAGCTCGCGAACGGGTTAAAACTGAATCACGGGTTGATTACGCCGAGAACGTGGTGCCAGGTCCATTCAGCAGCTGTGATTGTCCATTGCGCTCTTTTCTAGGATACAAAAAATTGTTCGTTTCTTCAGTATATCCCAAAGCCGCTCTGAATGAAAAGAACTTATAGGTTCCATATGACGTCATAGTGGAACATGACGTGACTATGTTACGTGACCAACAGGGAAGCACTCGGTCATGTGATCTTACATCAGGTGACACTGACGCTACGGTTCACGTAATGGTGTCTATTAACGTCATGGCGGCACGTGATGACGAACGTCACGCTGATGACGGTCGTCACGTGACAGCATGCCGTTATCGAGGCTGCACCGCAGGCGCGGCCACGAAAGCTATTAATGCCTATTAATACTACGCGTTCAAATAGGCTGCTTCTCCAATTTTCTTGTAGGAAAAGCGAAGCAATTATTTTATGAATGGGACTTTATGCTGCACAGAGACGACATTCGTGCATAATTTCATTCGCCCGATAAATTTTGCGAAGCGCCGCGAGCCCCGCACGAAACACACCCACACGGAATATCGGCCGCGATACCCCGTCAATGGCGCGCGAAAAGCAGGCGACGCTGGGAGAGTGCGTTCCGTGATAGCGTGGCGCACCCAGCGCAGAAAGCAGCAACGGCAAACACACGCACGCGTCGACGAGAAAGCAGTGGAGCTATACCAACAAGCCCCAAACCGCGACACCCGACACAACAAAAAGAAAAATAACAGGAAAGGGGGGGGGGGGGGGGTGGCAAGCCATCGACACAGGGCGTCGTCTACCGTCCATCTAGGTCCGATCCAACACGGCGGCTATCTGGTTGCCTGCGGAGCGGCCAACCACTCGGCCGGCCATCCGTCTCCATCCATCAGGACGGTTATCGGGGCCTCCGGTGTGTGCGAGCGACGCCGACACCGAACCCGACGTCGCAGCGAGGCCCTCCTGATGGCTCTCTCGGGCTCTTCGCGGTCGCTCTCTGCCCCGCGTCACCTTCGGATGGACCGCAGAGCACGCTACGAACCGTCCAAGCCTTACGCCCCGCGCACGCAGCCGATACATTACCAACAAACAAACAAAAACTGTCGGCAGACACTGTCTGAGGCGTGTGTTTTCCTCGTATGACGGTCCTCTCGCATTGATCATACAAAAAAAAAAAACTGTCTGAAGACACGATCGAAGCAGGCATATGTATCGAGCAAACATGCTCCAGACATGCTTGACGCGCGTCCGCAAATATTTCTGTTCTCGTGTTTGCAGCGAACAGCGTGTGTCTTTTGTACGATATGCGAGCAGTGGGACTCCAGCGCTGCTACACGATGGCGTTAACCGGGCAGCACCAAAAGTTGCATCCTCATAGCGCTCGTTGTGCCTGTGGGTTCGAAATCCCCGGATATATAACTTACATTCACGCCACAAAATCAATCACGCGTCAAAAATAAAAAAACGGGCACACGACGTCCCAGTTGCTGTGTGTGATGGCTAGATCGGCGTTAGGAAACGCGCCAAGACGATAAGTGCCCTGACGGTGCGCTTTTGGCTTCCCTTGATTATCTTTATTGGATCGTATAGCGTCGGCTGCGAGAGGACCTAAAGTGAAGTTCAGCATAAAGACCATTCACAGAATTCACGCTTCTTATGCCCGAGTCCCACTGGAGCGACGAACAGAAACAACCGACACCGACATGACTCAAGCACGACCAGCGCGCACGCCAAGATACACTCCTTTCGACACATTGCAAACAAGCCATCACTTGTTTTTCTTTTTTTTTTTTAATATCGGAAAAGTTGTCAATAAATCTACTATTCGCGGCGAGAAGCTCGCGAGGGGCGCTTCAGTTTTCCTCACTATGAGTAGTGCACGTGCTACCCACGCGCTTACGTTTTAATTTTCATAGTGCGTAGAAGCTTGGCATTGCACGGGCTTGCACCGGCGGACGAAGTTGAAGTATCCTCACTCTGGGTCGTGAAAAAACTCCACCAGACGGCGATCCCCAAACTTCCTTCTGCGAATAGATGATTGCAAGCTGCCACCGCCATGTCTCTCCTCGTGCGGGCACGCCCGTGCGATTGCAACCGTACCAAAGCAACGTTCACGCGCACGCTGCACGTGCTTGCTCGCACACGGTGCCATTCGAGGCACCATGCTTGCAATTGTCTATAGCGAGGGTCTCGAAACCCCGGCCCGCGGGTCAGCTCCGGACCGCGGATTCGTTCGGCCATGCCCGTGCTGACCGCGGTGTTTCCAGCAACACCCGGCCCGCAGCCCGCTCCTACCAACGCAATAAATAGGCGCTCATAAAAAAAAATCGACGCCGCGACAAACGTCAAAAACGCGAACGAAGTTATCAGAAAGAACGAGATAAAACTGTAGTGTTGTGCGAATATGCGAATTTTTGAATAGTAGTTTCGAAAGTTGTATGGCGAATCGCTAGGAAATTGCGTAGCCTACGTGAAACGTTTTAGCCTCACAAACGTTTAGCAAGACTCTAATTTTCCAGATGCCAGACGCCTATGTTCGCGGCGCCCTTCATCAGAAAGTTTAACGCGTACCACGTGTACACTTGATAGCTTTTTTCCAGGAATAAAGTGATACTACCGCAAATCCGGCTGATAAACCTGGAGATCTTCCAGATCTTTCCGTACTCTCCAGCTCCTCTCCTCAGTGCGCACAGGTGGTCGGGTTCCTCCTCGCCTACCTCACTCCTCCTTGCCTACCCCTCTGGTCACATGACCTTCCCGTTAACCATTCAGCATCGAGCACCTCACTCCCCCTCTCCCATCCATCAGCCAATCAGCGTCGAGCCTCGCGGCCACGCTTTTATCCAGGCTTCACGAAATGCCGAACACCTAGACAAAAAAGGTTTCACGTTATATTATGCTATCCGATATTCTCTTCGAGATTAGCCCTGATATTCGCATTTCCCCAAGGGTTGAACGCGGCGGGTTAGCCCCGTTGAGAGCGCTTCTTACCGAGCACCGGTGCGCTGCGGAGAAGCAACACCCGCGGTGCTCGCTTCCGCGGGCCTACAAATATTGTAGTCACATTCTTAACAGAAAATTCTACATTCAAAGCGGGATTATGCACGCGCGCGCGTGGTGTAAGTAAAAATAAAAGAAAAGAAAAGCAGAAGCTTTTATGAATTATAATATTTACACTTCAGTAAAATGTTCAATATTAAACTGCGGCTGTTATGGAGTTACGGTTATATTAGTGAATTGAAAGCGCCGAATAAACAAGGACGAGGAAGGGGACAGAGACAAAGTCACGGTTATATTAGGTTAGGCCACGGTTAGGCAGAAATGCCCCGACAGCCTATGTTCATCATTCACGGTTGTCTTTTTGGTATGTTCTCGAATGCTAAACTGAATAAATAATATTTGCATATTGCAAGAATATATGTAAATCTCCTCGATCTGGTATAGCTGGGTATCTTGAGAAGTTTAATTTTATGTCAAATGCATCGTTTACTTGCCATTTCCATATGGGCAGAGGACTTTATGATTTCACAGTCCACAAAAATAGCCAGATTAAGTTTAACTTAGCTCCTATATGGATAAGTGGGAGCTTGGGAACAACCTTCACGAGTTCAGATGAATTTTCGTTTAGGCATGGTGCGGTAGTGAACAGCTCGAAGAAACTATTCGATATTCGACTCGAAAAAAATTTTGCCAAAACCCCTATTCGCTTCGAATTCGCTTCGATCTCAAAATCCACTATTGGCACATGCCTAGAAAACCGCATAGAAACGGCGGTTTTCTCTGCATATTATTTACTGTGCATTATCATCACCAAAGTATATTTGTAATTCCCTGCTTCATGTCTGCGTGAAAAAAAAAAAATCCTTCGCGTTTTTGTGTGTATTGTGTATCGTGTTCTGACCTGATCTACCATTTTCAACAGTCTTCTGCCCTGTGTGAATATGCCAAAGTTTGATTTATGTGTGATCGGTTCTCGGGAAAACTATTACTTCGTAAATAGTAAAATATTACACTTAAAAATAAGGTACATGTATTTCTCCACCGTACATTTTTTTTTTTTTAATTTTTGCTCTAGTTTACGTTTTTGCACTTCAATGCATATTTAGGTTTACTTATATACTCTTTCCTCGTACATATTGTCTTTCCTAATTCCCGGGCCACGAGATTGCAACAGGTCCCCAATCCGGCCTTTGAACCTAATTCTTTGGAGAGTTCTGGCTTATAGGAATGGAAAGTGCTAGAAGGGGAGGGGGGGGGGGGGGGTATTAACCTAAGTGGAAAGCTTTGACGCCCGCCGCTATCCTTTCGAATTAAAAAGAGGGAAAAAACGACGAAGTCTCGAACGCGCTAACAATGTCGCGCCTTCTACCTTTGGTAGGCTCGCAGTATGCCGGAGCTCGTGATGTTAGGGCGAGTAACTGCAAGCTTGACAAAAATACCTTGAATGAAATTACAGTCTGTGCGCAGGCGAGCTGGTAGAAGTTTACCATGATGATTTTAACCCGAAAACTAAGGCTAAATATTTAACAGTGAAATGTTCTGGATTCATATCATCGTGGTTAGAATACCCTGGCGTACATGGTGCGCGTGCTTGTCGGTGTCGGTTGTTTTCAAGATCCTCGATAAAATTCGCAATTTCATGTACCGTCAACCATTCATGGAAAAATGCTCGAGGCGCGTGCCACGAGCGGGTGCTCCGCCGCCGTTTGCTTCCAAAGGCCACTCCAGACACGGGCCTCGTCCACTGGCACATTTGACGCTACTTACAAGACAAACGCAAACACATCTAGGAGCTTAAAGTTGTTTCTCTTTGTCGCTAGCTGAGACGGTAGCCGATGTGACAAGCGCGAAAGCCCGAGGCTTTGAAGCGTTCTTCGGCAAAACGACCGCCCGCGCTAGAAATGCACGTCCAAAAGTCAGGAAAGCGGTCTCAACGTCTCAGCTTAAAGACCGGCTACCAGTTTGCACTTTCCACTTTTCCCCCGCTTCCTCCTCTCCCTCTTCTACCCTGTCCACTGTTGTCTGTTTCCTCCTCCCCCACGGTGAGGAGGATCTTCTGCCTTGCAGAATCTCCAGTCTGGTAGTCGGCCTTTAGGGGTGAACAGAATACAGTGGGACTCCGGCATTACAACAATTTCAAAGTAGCAAGGCGCAGTGTGATACACCAACCTCGTGCACTGGAGCATTTGATGCGACCCAACTATTTTTGCTGCTCCGCCCCGCTGCATCAACGGGTTCGGTTTCGCGTGGCTCGATGTCCCAAATTACGAGTCGACATCGGGGAAGACTTCTGTCGTGCCTTTTGACCAGCCGCCCAGCGATGAATCACTAAGAACCGCGCGGATCAAGGGAATACCAACGGAGAACCTTGCTGCGAACGACACATTTACATTTACTATTGAGTGCGGCGGACACTTTAAACCGGGGGATCATGTGCCGGGATGCCGCACAAAGAAGCTAGTTCCTGCAGCCGAGCTCATGGTGTTCGATAGGTCTTTAAGATACCTAATGCCTGCATCCGAGAATGCCCGAAGAAAACCCGTTTTGAAGCAGTCGGCATCCACGTCGAAAAGTAGAATGCGCAACTCAGATGTTTTCCCCCCAAGGGGATAGTGAACAGACCTAGCAAGAGGAATCAACCGGCTCTCAAGCACGCGCTCTCATACCTTCGTGTGCATAGCCACAGACAGTAGTCCTCGGCAGTGTTCCAAAATTTACTCGATCTTACTCTAGGGTAAGGGTTTCGTACCCTTGGCGTTCTAAAACCTACCCGCGTCCAGCGTTTTTCAATCTGTGCTGTCACGTGATACGATCCGCCGGAGTAACTCGGATTCATTTGGGTAAGATTTGAAACAAAGCCCTCGAGTATTGTGGTGGTCGCGCTGCGGTGCAGCTTCCGGCCGCCCGTAGGCGCTAGCAGCCAACAATGTGCAAGTGCCGCATTGGAACCATATGGTGCTGTCGTGGCCCACTGGAGAGGCCGTAAGAGAACAAGCGTGTATCTAGTCCGGTCGTGGCACTCCTTGCCTCTCCCGCGATAAACATCGCAAGCGTCCAAGTGCTATACCGCCACATTGAAATCGCGATACTATTTCCGCTACGAAATTGTGACAGTTGATGTTCTTTAGGATTGCCTTGTATTTGTCTTTCATTCTCGAAATGTTTATTTGAAATCATCGAGAGTGGTGGTATAAAACGATAAGGATGACTTTTTTTTAGAAATGCCTTCACTGACTGTAGACGTGTTTTCCTTCAATATGCATTTTATTGGCTAGCATTTGGAAGTTAATCCGCATTGGTAGCGAGTGTTTCTTTAAAACTGCAGTCCTAATATTCCCGCACTCAAAAAAAAAATTTAATGTTTGAGTTGAAACACGTAATTGCAGTGCACTAATACCCTTGTCCTCCTTTATTCTCCGTCTGATTACAGTACGGGTTCATCCACTGTGCCCTGGAAGACCTGGTGACCAAGAAATTTGGCGCGGAGACGTGGAAGCTGTTGCTGTGAGTTCCGTCTCTCGAAGCACCGTGAAAACATCTAACCCCCGTTTGCACTTGAGAGGCAGTAATGAACGCCAAAAATCAGTGGCAACCAGTCTTGATTTATTATATTTAGATCGCAGATTAAACTGCAGAGTTACTGCGGGGGTCAATAAAAAACGTACATCATTCGGGTCTCGGAACAAATACATTTCTGGATTCTAGATTTTTTCTGAGACTATGCATAGGGGCAGGAAAATCCCCCTTATCCCTAGTGAGCACACATGACCTCCTGAATTTAACAATATTCTTTTTATAACATTTTTTTTTGTTGTTTTGTTTTAAACGTGATTGCAGAAGGTTCTTGTTTGGTAGTATAATCGCATTTTCATATGGATAGTGTGCTGCACCAAGAGCATAATCGCTAAATATAATATAACTAGTTACAAAAAAGTTGTCAATGTAATCTTATCCGAATGTGTTGTTGTTGCGGACATGTCGGAGATAAACAGGGTAGCATTCAAGTATTTTGCTGTTTTGTTGTTTTACACGACTAACACTTACTGACGTTTATAGTGTTTTTGTTTTTGTTTTTTTACCAAATGATTGAAGTGTTTATTTTCTCTTCTTGCTTTCCCTTGTTGTTCATGTTTTTTGTGTAATATTTTGTAGTATCATTAATATGTATGACTATCTTGAGCTGCTTAACTTTAGGGTGCAGAAGCTTTGTCAGGCACCACGCCTTCATCTCCACCCCCTACGCGGCGAACCCGACAAACAAATAGAGATAAAAAAGAACGTCGGCTGCGGACAAGCCTATATGGTAAATTCCTCACTTTCATCTATTTTACCGCCCCTTTGTTGCGTTATATAGCCTATTCACGAGCGATGTGAACGAGCTCTAGAAACCTAAATTCTTCAAACATATTTTTCTTATGTGTTTTGACTTACTGTGCCACGCGTTCCCTTTTGAGGTAAAAAAGAAATAAACGATCAAACGATAATTCTGAGAGATGTGGTAGAAATAATAAGTGCGCAGTTCTTTAACGGACGTTTGAATTTTTTTATTCATTTCCTAATGAGTAGTGGAAGTTTCCTGCGTTCTTCTCAAAAATGTATATTTTTTTTACTCATTTATTTCTCTAGCTTACCTTTACCCCCTAAAGGGAACTATCTCTGGAGATCTGATCGAAGTTCATTTTAATTTTCTCCGTACGTTTCGGCAAAGGGGTCGGATTGGGGATCTGTCACTGCCTCGAGGGCCGGACAATAAATAAGATAATGTAAAAAATAAATACTATATAAGTAAAACTAGATAAGAAATTAAAAACAATAATTGAAGATCTGAAATAATTTTTTTAAAGGAAGGTGGATGAGTAGATACTTTATTCTTATATTTAGTGTGTCGCTAATTACAATATAATTGCGACCCAGAAAACTCGCAAGGCATAAATCAAAGCGCATAAAAACTTTGGCATATTTACAAAGGGGCAAAAGACTAATGAGAATGATAAATCTGATATGACACAGGATACAAATCGAGATATATACATATATATATATATAAGGCAAAGAAATTTTAACGTATAGTAATCTGCTGACGAAATGTAATAGAAATAATGTGGCGAGGGAACTCGCCTTTTGACGCAGTTTTCACTCGTCAGTCCTGATACTTTTGTTCGTGCTCTTGGTGTGGATCGCTGCACTTTTTTCCTGTACACTTATTTTTGCGCTGGTCCCGCCGGAACGCCTCCCCGGGCTGGATCTGGACCGCAGGCCGAGGTTTGAAAACCCTTTGTCTAGAAGATTGAAACAGTGCATTTCAAAACATAGAAGAATGCGACAAAAAGATAAGAACAAAAGGAGAATTGCTTTGATATCTTTATTTTATACATTTAATTGCATCCTCTTGTCTCCATAAAATTGCCAACATTGCACGGGTTGAACCTATGTGTAATTTGTTTTCTTACTCTCCCAATATTGTTTGGCGTGATGCAGAGAAAAGTCTGGCATAACGATGCACGGCGCTTCGTTCCTGATGCACAAGGTCTACACCGACGAAGTCACCCTCAAGCTGGTGGGTGCGGCATGCGAGGTCCTGGGTACGTACAAAAACGTAAACACGTGCCGTGGTGCTCAGCTTAGACAGCAATAGAGTCTGTCTCGCCGCTTTCTCCCCATCACGTTATGACTGGTAAAGATCCTCGGAAGCGGCATGTTTTCAAATCGGTTACCCAGCCATTGGGCACCTAACTTCTAAAATACCGGGAGTTCCCGAGAAAAGAGAATCGTGTGGCTCGGACTGTGCTACTGAAGTATGCATCGCAGAAAGCTCAAACTTCGTGAGAATGTGACGCCGGTGGTTGGGATAGAACACGAAAGTTTGAGAACATGGCGTTACCTGGATTAAAAAATAACAGAGAAACTCGAACCTTCTTTCTTTTTTTTTTATGAGCGACGTCCACCTTAGCCTAACATCGTCAAAACGAGAAAAGACATTGTGCGTGCTTGTAATGTCTATTTAAGTAAAAAAAAAAAAAACACTAGTCAGCAAGAAAGAAAACATTAGTATCTTTTTTTTTTCTGAGAAGTTAATTTTTTTCACTCATAAAAATCCCACAAGCGTTTAAAACGTCGGTTCTTGTTTTAACGACATTAGACTTGTGAGAACGTGACCTGCATCAAGTTACTTGTTTGATCCCGGTAACGTGGTGTTCTCAAACTTTCGTCTTCTGTCCGAACCACCATCAGCGTCACATTCTCACGGAGTTCGAGCTTTCTGCAATGCATAGTATATTTCCCCTGGCCGAAACACACGATTCTTTTTTCTCGGGAACTCCCTATACTACGATCAAACTTTAAAGTAAACTTAATAGACCTTCTTAAGAAGTTCGTCGAGCAACACTGGCTGTCGCCGTATTATGGGTGTCGCTTTCTGCGGGGAAGGAGCGTGGGGCTGAATCCGAGTTCACATTCCACCCCCCATCGAAATTATAATATAGGGCATCCGTCGTTTATATTTAGAGTCACGCAATGACCATGACACGATGTCACGTAACTACTAACGTAGTCATGCGACATCTATATAGTTTTATAACTATTGATGAGTGTGTCAAACTCTGAGCAGAGATTGGTGATGGTTCCTCCAGGTAAGGGGCAAGATACGTAGGATATATCATAGTTCGATAAGGTGTCGCAGATATTTCAATGACCGTACTGCGGATTCACATATCACTCTTTTTTTCTCGTAAACAGGGCTGGACCTCGACACGTGCCTGGAAGCCTTCGGAGAACACTTCCTGTACTTCTGCCAGCAGCACGGCTACGATCACATCCTGCGCGTGCTGGGCTCCAACATGGCCGACTTCCTGACCAACCTGGACAACCTGCACGACCACCTGGCCTCCACGTACCCGGGCATGCGCGCGCCGTCTTTCCGGGTCACGCCCGGACCCAACGGAGAGATCCTGCTGCACTACTACAGCGACCGCAAGGGTGAGGATGCGCCTCTCCTCGGCTGGGCCAGTGCACAATGCTACCGGTAACGCCTTACAAGGAATGGCGTTACGGGACACGTGTTACTGTCCTCGGTAGCGTAGTAACGTACTTACGTTACTTCTTTCGAGTAACGGGTAACCTAGCTACCCGCTATTCGTCACATTTCTTTCCTAAGCCCTCTTTTTTTTTTTTTTTTTTTGCTGTGCGTGTGTTTCTATCTGTCGAGTCATTTGAATTCTTGCACTCATCCCGCCTTCTTTCAAAATCAGAACCGTAAAAAAAACAATGTAGATATGCCAAGTTTCTGCATGGACATAATATTTTTCGAAATATGGCGCTGATTCATACCTGTAACGTCAAAACAATAAAACGTTTGAATTCATAAATAAAAAATTAAAGACGTTTACAATTCTCTGTATTGCGAAATCAGAGAGCAGCTCCTGAGGAGGAGGAGGGGTGGATACGTGGGGGAGGGCATATTCCTCCTCCTTTCCTCCTCCGGAGACTCCTCCTCCCGTTAAATTTCCACTCTAAATTTTCCCGCTAAATTTAGCGGGAAATTGAGCGAACATTTTCCCGCTACACATAGCGGGTTATGTTTCCCTGGTAAATTTAACGAGGAAATTGACGTCACGTGATCTCAACACCAATTTAATTTCCTACTAAATTTAACAGGGCGGTTACGGCAACGGCGACGCCGCGAAACGCGGAAACGGGCGCCTAAGAGCTGCGCTCTAAAAGCAACCTTAGTTACTTCTTTTACGCGTTCCTTTTATTTTGAGGTGACGTAGGTCGGTAACGCGTTCTTCTTATTTTCAAAAAAAACGAGAAACGTATTTCGTTAGATTTCTTCGTCTTCTTCCTTTTTTTTTTTTTTTTTTTGTAACGCCCACAGCGCCGGCTATGGTGCCTGGGCAACACCCGAATAATCAAAACCCGTGCCTCGGACGGCATCGCAGCGAGATCGAGTGCAGGCTCTGATTGGACACGAGTGCCACGTCAGCGCTCGGCCGGGCCTCGTGTCCAATGAACGCGTTGAAGGACGACCGGCGTCGGGCGCGGGTCACAGTGCTGCGTCGGCACCGTCCGAGTATGATGGCGTCACGTGGTGGCAGAGGAGGCAGCTCACAGATTTTGACTATTCTGGTCCGTAGCGCATCTCCGACTGGCGTGTCCACCGCGGCGCCAAAAGTCGTCCCCCGAGTTCCGCCTGATGCCGTCATACAAGTGTCACGGTGTCGCCTGTCGCGATCCTGGCGGTGGCACTACAGCTCGACTGGATGCGGCGGAGTCCCGTTCTGACGCAGGTCTCCCCGCAAGCAAACAGTCGACGGAAACTAAAGCAGACGCGAATTGAAAAGCCGCGACGACACGTACACTCGCGACTGCTCGACTCGTTCGAGAGCATTTCTAAAACCAGCCTCCAGGATCGCGACATCCGACAGCGTGACACGCAGACTCCTGCGACGCAATTTGTTGTCACTTATAGAACGCTTAGCACTCCAGTCGAAGACGCGTCGCTGTGACTATGCGGTTTTCTTTGGAAGACAAAAAAGCGCGGTGTTGAACAAACCGGTGTTGCTTCAATTATGGCCGTGTTTCAAAATGTACTCGATCTTACTGCAGGGTAAGGGTTTCGCACCTTGGCGTTCTATCTTTCTTCCTCCTAAGAGGAAGAAAGACGTCCGATAGAGTGTTCGCAGACTGTCTTTCGTATAATCTGCTAGCAGCGTCACCGCGGCCGTAAGCGTCCGCGCACCGCCCCGTGCATTACTATACCTCGCAGCGGACCACGACGGAGCGCTTGAATTCCCTCGAAAGCGGCTTCACGCTGATACAGAACCGCTTGCTCGGCGGCTCTATTGTTGAAGCTACGCGTGGCTGCGCGAAGAATAGACGGCAGTTCCCTTCCCCCTCCCTCTCTCCCCCCGCGCGTTCTGCGGCGCATCACCGAGCCTCATCGATCTCATTGATTGCACCTTTCACGTCCGAATCGACGTTCCTGCGGCGCAAATGAAGAGGACATAACGCAAATATTAGGCGGTTAGCTGCGAAGCTAAAACAAACAAAAAATCTCGTACACAAATTATCAATTAGTAACGGCATAATCAGCGTATAATTAATCGGTTCTCCCTACTTGAGAACGGTTGAAACATCGTTCCCTTTTTCGAACTCTAGAGTTTCGTGCGCGCGTGTGGGAGCACGCGAGCGTCTTGAATAGCGGCCCCTTTTTTTCCTCGAGTATCTCGTAATTCCTGTCGAAGTTCGCATACCGCAACATAATTATCTCGAAAGTTTCTTAGCGAGCGGCGTCGTGAAAGCCACTGTAGCGAACGTGCGTGGGGGCTTTGGAACGGAGGAAAGACCATTGTTCTCGCAAGTGTGCGAGCTAACAAAGCGCCTTACCGCTCTCGTGCCAATAGTCGAAGACATCTTGAGGAACGCCGGGCCTGGCTTATTAAGTGAACACTTCGCGCTTCCTGATTGGTTCTTTGGAGTTCTTATTGACTGATGCCACACCCCAATTGGCTGCAAAGCGACCGTAAGATTCCCGCTACTCGCCGAGCGTTTCTTCACTGACTATACAGAATCTATAATAGAAGTGTTAATGATGTTTGGACAGGATTGCATCCTATCGTGCTGGGAATCGTCAAGGTGGTGGGCAAGCAGTTCTTCAACACCGAGGTGAGCGCCAACATCTCCGTGGTCTCCGAGTTCGGGGACAGGGCTCACGTCACCCTCGAGATCACCGAGCTCAACAAAGAAGGCAAGAGCAGCCTGTTGCCGAGGTACCATTGCTCTGTCTCTCCTTGTGCTCGTGATCAGCTGCTATACATTGGGTGGCTGCTTGCGCCATCTATATTCGCTGACAGAATAAGAATGGCAGGAGGGGCTTCAGTTGTCCTGCTTCTAGCGCGAGCTTCCTACCTTACATGATGCTTCTGCGTTTCGTGGGCCTCGTGCGTGCACGCGCAGCCAAAGCACGACGGAAGGCAGCGCCCGTGGGCTGTAGGCCGAGCGTCGGAAATAGACACTCTTCGTTCTCACCTTGTCAATGGTTACAGCTAGCGTACTTTCTCGAATACATTAGACTTTTAGGGTCGCTTGTTCGAGTACGGGAGATCTTGTTATATGGCCAAGGATGAATACTGCTGAAGACTAACTACGCAGTTCATATCTCTAAAGCGTAATGTTATTTGTAAATAACATTAACTAAACAACTGCAAAACGACTTTTGGTATTTGCTTGAAAACAACCTCGTGCGAGTGCCCCATAGAACGTGAGGCCGAAGATCTGGACGGCTTGAACGACAAGAAACTTGAGGTACCTTGAGTTTGAAGACAAAATTTATCCTTAAGTTTTGACAATCATTTTATTTGGCCGTAAAATCGTAACAAAGGGTTTTTGCATATTAGATTGCCAGTTAAGGTTTGTGGCCAAGGATGCCAACTGCGTGGAAGAGCGCAGTTAACGTTTCGGAAGTAAAACGCCACGTGTATATCAACATAAACTAAATAACTTTAGAACGACTTGTGTTTGGGCTTGTTTAAAGAAAACCCTTCGCTAGAGAACTTGTCGGACATGATCATAGTGATGAAAAGAAACTTCCTCCGAAGTTCTCGTAGCACTCTGCTTTCGCCTAAGATATACAACATGCAAAGCCTCGTCAAGTAATACAAAGCCACTCGCTATCTAAAGTTTCAATATATACCTCCAACGCATACCCGCACAAAAAACAAAAATTGTTAATTTTACCCACTGTCACGGTACTAACATATTAAAAGTAAAATAGTCAACCAAACAGCGTTGCACTCACACTACAGCGTCGCTCTTTGGAATCCCATGTCTTCGGAACAAATAGATTGGGCCAGAGTCCTAACGTCATGTTGACAGAAAATCTATAATAGTCCCGAGTGCAGTTTCTGCGATTTAGAGTAGCGAACAACACCGGCCCTCACAAGAGACATTCTTACAGCACGCTGACGGCGCCGAGATTAATTCTGGTCTTTCGTAAGCCCTCGACAGTGACGGGACTACCCGAAGAAGCGATTAACGAGATTATCTTTCGAGTGATTGCCACTGAGATTGTCCCCTTTTTGCGGAACCCAAGACATCGACTGCCAGTTCAGCTAGAGCCGGAACATTGTGCGCGGCATCAGAACGCACCTATCGCGACCCTGGAAATCCCCAGTCGCGCCGCTGCTTCGTCGTACAAAAGACACGGCTTCGGACATATCTCCAGACAGTTTTGTATGACCAATGCGAGAGTCACACAAGAAAGCAGTGACTGCAAACTGTATTTTAAATTATGTAGTATCATTGCGACCGCGGTTGAAGAAATAATAAATCGTGAGTTTTACCTCGTAGTTTATTGGCGCAATGCATTGGATGATATACGTAATCTTCCAGTCTCAAGCTTAGAATGCCAAGACCTAGAAGTTTTCCTGTTCTTCTTTCAGTAATGGGATGGTACTGTCATGATCTGTACGTATCTCGAGAACGTTATTTGTTTGTTTTGTCATGGCTTACTTGTTACCCAAGGAGCACATGGCAGCGTGCTCTAAGCGGACCTTTCCGAGAACCAAGCGGGCCTGGTCCTCAAGAGTGAACTTTTCTTAATTTCTGAAAAGAGCCAATAACCTTCTAGAGGTATTCCTACTCTCAGTCTCGGAATCCATTGTTAAAGTAACTTACCGTCAGCGTTCTCGTTAACTTTTTCCCTTTCGTGAAACGGAGAGACTTAGGACTACCTACTTCTCTCAGTACAAGCTTGCATCTTTAGTCGCCATTTGTTTGCCGCTCTAAGCATCTGCTTCGAGCGGTAAGAATAGAAAGAAAACGCACCAATGGACCTTTTTCCAGTAAGCGTCTGCGCACGCGCTCACCATTTCCCTTGACCTTGACCGCCCTTTCGCCATTTTTGGGGGGCACTGTTCTGTTGCGACACTAATCTGTTCCTACGGGAGAAGGCGAGTCCGGTTGCCCTCCATTTGTAGTACGCGGCGAAACCGTCATGAGGCACTCCTTACTGGAAAAAGGTCCATTAAATGCGAACCCGAACTGGAGGAACACTTTTACTTCCGGTACGGCAAATGCAGTAACTGGAGAAAACCCGACCTGTTTGGACGGCCCTCGAGGCTGCCACGACCGCGGCAGTCGATGCACCAAGAAACTAATAGTTCTGGTTTTCCTCAGCAACGTGCTGGAGACGCTGAGCAACCGGCCCGAGGACCTACCGATGGGTGTGAAGACCATGTGCGCAGCCTTTCCGTTCCACGTGGTCTTCGGCAAGGACTTCGGAGTCGTGCAGGCGGGCAAGGGACTGCTGCGCCTCGCCGGACACCTCTGGAAGCGGAGCAGGGCCCAGGGAAGGCGCCTCAAGTTCGACGACCTGTTCGAGATCAGCAGGCCCGTCATCGACTGCACCTTCGAGTCCATACGGAGCTACTGCAACCAGGTAAACAGTTTCGACTGGCGTCGCGGTCACGCTGCTAGAGTTCACCCTGCTTACATATCGTACGAAACACACGGTGTTCGTGGCAAACATAATGGCGCAAGTGTCTGCGGACAGGCCTGAAGACTGTACAAAGCATACTTCGTACATCTTCGAACCTGTCTGCAGACAGTTTTTGCATGGCCAGTGTGACCACCTTACAAGGAAGAAACGCGCCTCGTCTGCGGGCCGTTCTTTGTACCATGTATTAGCAATGTGACCATGTCTTTATATATCCCAGTCTGCAGAAACAGGCCTGCTTCGTCTTTGTAGACATACTGGTAATACAAAAACAGTCTGCAGATACGTTCGAAACATACAAATGACATGCTTCCAACGTGCTTGAGGCGTGTTGCACAGACAAGTTTGTCACCGTGTCTCCAGAAAACTTCGTGCCTTTTGTTTGTGCGGGGAGGGGGGAGCACAATAAATGAGCTACGCGGGGACGATTGGCAAGTTCCTGTCACCCCCGCAGCAGCAAAAGACCGCTGCATGCGGGATAAAAGGTTACGTCTCGAATAGTTTTATCCACGAAAGTTATCATGTGTCAAAGTCAAACACCGTCAAAGTTGAATAATGGCAAAATTAGACACTGCCGAAGATAAATACTGCAAAGGGCAAACACTGCCAATGTTAAATATTGTCAAAAATATACAGTCAAGACAGACAAAAGCGAAATTCACAAAAAAAAAGGGTGCTCCTAATTAAGCTTAGCATCAAAGTAGCGAAGGTTTGTTGCTTAAGGTCATTGTTGCCAGGTATCCGAATTTTTATCCTAAATTGCAGGAAACGGTTTTTCTGCCCTCCACAAATGTTCAAGCAGTCAAATCAAAGTCAAATTTGGGAGATTTCCGTGCCAAACAAACGGAAGAAATCTGGCACACCCCAGTTGAGGATCGAGGATTCATTTCGACTATCTGGGGATCTCTTGACGTGGTACAGAAATCTCGGGTACACGGCGCCTTCTCCGCAATAGACATACACCCCTCAAATTTAGAGCAGCGCCCCTGGCGAGCGATTTTTGATATTTTTAGATCGCGTATCCGTTGTGCGTGGCATCCCTTCGACGATCTGTCAGCGCCCGTTTACAGACGATAGTTTACGCCCATGAATCGTGCATGATGGGACGCTAGGACACCGCCTCACCTCAGCAAAAAAACACAGGGTCTTTTGCGTTATCCCTAAGACGACTTGAAGGTGAAAGCCCAAGCGCCGTTGCATTAAAGACAGACACATGATTTACGGGTGTGGCGTCGGACTACTGAACGAAAGGTCACTGGTTCGACGCCAGCCGAGGGACAAGAGCCCAAAGTCTTTTCGGAAGAATATAGCGCTTCCGCCAATTCTGGCGCATGTAACGCCACGTCGTGGTTCAGTGGCGAACCACGACGGGGCGCCACTCGTTTTGGTACCTCTCGTGTCACCGGTTTTCGTACCTTTCGTGTGTCGCCGTCGAATTTTGGTAGCTTTCGTGTCATCGACGTGTTTTCGCTCAAGGACTTTGAAGGTCGATTGAACGATGAGACCATATAAGGCTTTCGCCTTAATAAATGGTCGCGTCTCGAGGACTCTATACTTCGTTTCACCTTATGTTGTACCGCAGCGAAGGCTAGAAGGCGCGAGCCCATAGCGTTGACAGCTGCCCTTAATGCGCGAGACAAGCTTGTGCCGCCGAGATGAGCCCAAGAGCAAGGAGCTCGCGCTTGTAGCCTTTTCTGCGGTACATCATAAGGTGAAATAGAGTATAATGGCGGCGCCTCTTTTGTGGTCACTTCTTGCAGACGGTACAGCGCCCCCTTGCCGAGATAAACAGGCCCATAAGCTACCGTCATAATGCAGGCACGTCGGCCGGGGTTCGAACCCGCCACCTGGGGATCCATAGGCCGGCGCTTTGCCTCGGAGTCACCGCCGGCGGTTGTTAAAACACTCCGCACAACGATATTATCTGATCGTCCAAATAACATATCTCAGGAATTCAGATTTATCAAGAGCCCGTACACAGCCAAGATTTCTTAGATACCAGAGCCGTAGTGCTCATCTTTCGACGTCACCTAAAGATGGCCGACGCAGGGAGCAGATCGCGGCTGCAAGGGCTGCGTCAGCTTCCTGCACGGACTCCGGTTCGTACTGACCGAACACGAGTCCCGGTCAAAGTCTGAAGAAGCGCTCGTGTCCATTGTGAGTGACGTTGATAGTTCAGCACTACCATCGTGTCATCTATACTCGTTTTCACCTCAAAACGGAAATAAAAAAAAAGGAAGTCCGCGGCTCCTCGCGAAGCGTTCCTAATTTCCCTCTTTATGTGGAGAGTTAAGGTATGACCAGGTGCATTTTAATTTAGATATGTGTAATCTTTTTCAAGCGGTACACGGTTCAAACGCCATAAGTCTCGCTTCTTCCTCCGACAGGAAAATATTGTAACAACTCCATCGCGCGGCGTATAAACAATGCGCAAAACTTGGGGTTTTTCGTGAGGTGACAACGAGTCTTGAAAGTGTTGCACAGTCAAGCTCAAAAATGGCGTCGTCTGCAGAGGGGGGAGAGAAAGAGTAATTGGTATTCGTTAGTGGTGCAAAACTATCGATAGCACTATCGATACTAACGGTAGTGGAAGCTAAATCTAACTACCAAAGGTAAAAATACTACCCATAGTACTATCCATGGTGCAAGCCAAATCTGACTATCCACAGTCAAAACCTTGATAGTCCTTTCTAGGGCCACAGAAGAGTGTCTGAGGCTCTAGAAAACCGCAACGCGCCATGTTGCACGTGCATATTGCAGACCACAAGCTGCCCGTGTTACTACCCTGACAGCACTGACGGCATCTGCTGATGTTGAGAACATCCGCCAGGTGAGACGCGAAATGGTACGCCAAGAACTTGCCCTCTGTTCGGCTCGAATCTATCTAAGAAACACCCATACAATAGTACTATCGATATTATTGATAGTAAAGGCGGAACGTAGCTTTCGATAGTAAAAAGAAACTACCGATAGTATGATGTTAGTGCAAATACTGCAAAGGTACGGCGAGCTGGACAAGAATAACGATATTAATCTCTGGATAAAAAGGGGAACAAAGGGGACAAAGGAGATACACAAACCTCCAAGTACAGGTAGGTGAGTGGTGCGCCACTCAAAAAGTCCGCCTGGTCCTCACTCTCAGAAAAAAAAAAAAAAAGGTATATTCTTACACCTCTTGTTACACGCAATAGACCCGAAAACTCCAATTCGACGTGCAGCGCCCTGACGTTGAATTGACGGTACAAACTTTCACGAGCGGCTTGATAGCCAAGTGGTACAACTTATTAAAATAGCTAATGTACGTGTGACGGGCTTAAAAAAATAATCGAGGTTTTCTTGGCCCTTCTGCAAACCCTTAGTGGTATTTTTCTTCAGTAGTCTTTGACAGGTATTTTGTATGTTTAATAAGTTATATCGCACCCTTATCACACCCCTCGTAAAGGTTGGGGCCGTTTGTTCGACGTCAGTGCATTGCACGTCGAATTGAAGTTTTAGGGTACATTCTATGGCACAAAAGGGTGTAAGACGGCACCCTTTTTGTTTAGAGTGCTGCTGGCGCACTATGGCCTTAGCACCCGCTGTGCCATTAAAACCGAAAATCAATCAAATCAATCAATTTAGAGTGCTGGTATCGAACCAGGGACCTCTCCATTTCCAGTGTGAGCGCTCTTCCAACTTAGCTAACCAGGAGTTGGACGTTACTAGAGCAAACGGGTTTTAACAGCTGCCACCAGTCTAAAACCAACAAGGGCGAACGGCCTGCACTTTAAGGTTACGATGTTAGTGCAATTACTGCAAAGGCCTCGAGCTGGACAAGAGTAAGAATAATAATCCCTGGAGACAGGAATCAACTATGAATAGTCGACGATCGATAGTATAAAACGTTTTACTACATGGTCAGAGAAAAAAAGAGAAAAGGCTTCCGGTGCTTCCCCCCTTGCTGTGTGATTAGGAACAAACGGAAGACCCGGATGGACGCCTTAACGAGTGTGTTGTTCCAAATTCGCTTGTTTTTTTGCGGTTTCCTTCATTGTTTTACTTCCAGATCTAATTATAGCTAACGGATTCAATGAAGACAATTCCCCGGTCGTGGGGCACCATTTTTCGGTAATAGGCTGCGCGAATGGCAACGGAAACCGCAGAATATTACTGGAAGACTTCTGTATCGCGCACGGAATCCGACAATTCAATTGCGGCGGCAATGTCTTCAAACATCATCGCTTTCCAAATGACCAACACCTTCGGCGAAAGTGAGTTGATTTCGCAAACCAAAATACTTTTCCCCGAACGCCATCCTCTCGAGTGTTCTCGGGACGATGGAGCGCCCAACGAACTTAACGCTGTACCGTCGATGAACATGGGCTACGCTCGCAAGGTGGCATGCAGGTTCTCTCGTAAGAATCGCCGTTTCACTTCGCAACTTTTCGGTTACTATTATTTCCAAGTAACGCTTATATTTTGCAGCGATGACATTGACTTCATTTTATCGTCTTCAACGCTTAGGTGAAGGCTCATTTCCGCCACCGGGTGTGGCTGGAAATTGTCAAATAAGTTAGTTCTAGCGGTTTTTCTTAATTGCGATCTACTACACAAACGCTGAGAGCCAGGAACTTATGTTGACCGTCATTACGCGACTCGGTTCTTCTTATTTTGCAAATTAATATGTTAGTACATTTTGTAATTAGTACAAAGAAAGCTTAAATTTCTCTTGTTGAAAGCCCATGCATCGATTTCGAATCTTTAAATCATTAATCCATTCGCTCCGGAAATACACCATCTTGACTTTCTTGTTTTCAGTTCTCAAAAAGGGCACTCTCATCCATACGGGATCCTCAATTAAATCGTTTATAAACATCTACAAGCCGGAATGATCTACCTGCGATCGTTCCCTGCAGTAATCTCATTTCGCGCGTCCTTGTTCACATTATATTTCATTGCTGTGGACGACATGACACGCCAAAAATATTATCCGTGTAGTACATCTAAAACGACAAGAAAACCTGAAGGGAATTTCAATCCCCGTAAACTGATGCAATATTTTCAGTACCCACGTCCTATTGCTATTGATGGCGCGTTCAGTGACGCTGTTCTCGGCACCGCCGCGCTGGCGGATGCCGTAATGCGGGGCAAGAAACGTTCCCAGTTAGGTGAAACACAACAACCGCGGCACACAAAAACAAAATTCGCGCCCTAAGTTTGATACCCAGCAGTTTTAGAGCACTCAGCCTGCAAACCTAACGCAGAAGAGGCGCCCCAAAGAGCACTTTCGACGTTTCTAACCACTCAGCATGGCCGCGAAACCCGACGCTCGCTAGATGACGCTACAGTATTTAAAATGGCGCTGCCCACAATAAAACGGTCTATACTGTAAATATTTGATTGTCGTAAAACTTTCAACAGTATTCTGTCCATAGTTTTCCGAAAATTTACTATAAATTGTCAACTATTGATAGTTCAAAAAAAAAAACTATCGATAGTATTGATCGTTAATTTATCGATAGTTCTGCATAACTAGTCTCCGAGGAAGCAACTGGCTTCTGGAGAGAAGGTTAGAGCCCCTTTCTTTGTGTACAGGTGCTGATAAAAGACACAAGTTCATATTTTTGTACTCTTTTTCTCAACCCTGAGGCTCGTGTGATCCGCTGACGCGAAGTTGAATCAAATAAGGACACAAAATCATAGTGCCACATCCCTTGCGAACCCCCTTGCTATTTGCGAGAAACCGTGAGGTGTGTACCCAACGGAAAACTAGGCACAGCGCATTTCAAAATCCATTTCTCGCGATGTCGGTGAATACACGGTCATTTCAAAAGGAGCGGCCTTTTTGTTCCCTCTCGAGTGTGCCCCTAATGCAGAGAGCAATGTGTCTCGAAGCCCTCAAACAGAGATTAAACTTGACAAACAAAAAGCGAAGCAAAAATAAGAACCGTATAAAAGCCAGCACGCCCTCGAAAATACATTTTGAATAAAACGACTCCCCTTTTTTGTTTCCGAAAACGCCCTGTTCAAAACTCGCACAAAACAAAATAAACATTCTTTGCGGGGAACAACCATATCCCCGATGTAAGAGATGGCACGAATGCCGATATTAAAAGGTGTGCATATGCAAAAGCACGGAGCGCTGCTTTTTCGTCGCAATACTCCGTGCCCCCGCAACTTGGCAAACGGCGAAAGCTACCGTCCCGATGAGCCAATCAGCACGTCGGAAAGAGAAACGTGACTGCATGTCTCTCTCACCAGTTGCGCGCAGTGCTGTCAAAGCAACGGGCGGGAGAAAGAGAGGAAAGCCACTTTTGTGCGAATTTTGAGCGAAGGGCTAATCTTCGAGGAGAACAGTGACGTCTGGGTGTTCCTCCTTCCCCTCTTCCATGGCTAGTTGGGTTAGGCTCTCGCCTCTGTACATTTGGGAAGCGCTGTCACGTGATTCGTCTCCGTCGCTCTGATTGGCTCACTGGCAACGTTGCCTTCACCGTTTGCCAAGTTTGGGCGACACAAGGTGTTGCAAGCGGAGCGTTAGGACGCCGACATGGCAACGCTGCGGGTATCAACACTCCGAGCGATGTTCCATCTCCTTTGTCCACTCACAAAAGAAAACATTTTATGTATTTATTTTATTTTTTAATCTTCAGTCGTTTTGTTCTTTTCATTTTCTTTCATTTCGTGGGTCTGTCTTCGATTTGTATTTTTCGTTTCGTTGCCTCGGGGGACCCGATCAATGACTGACACCGCCTCCTCAAAAACTCGAAGCGGAATATTTGCATTTTTTCTGAGTTGTGTCTGACGTGAGTGTAGAAGCTGCCGCTACGCGATCGGACATTAAAAAAATAATAATAACATTATGTCGTTGTATTAGACCCTTGGGGTTAAAAGAGCGCTGGCTCTCGTTCTATTTCAAAATGCCTTGTTTCGTTTTTCATGCCTTTCCTTTTTTCTCATTTATAGTAAACAAAAGCAGCGAATAAGAAACGAGTATTATGGCGCGCTACTGACCGCGGAAAAGAGTCGGATTTCCCTTATGCAACCATCGATGTTGAACCAGGAGTAGAAAGGTTCAATAGCAACACTTTCCTTCTTTCTTTCTTTATTTTTTAATAGCTCGAAAGGAAGTCGCGTTTAAGCACGACGTGCTAAATATCCGGGACAAAAGCAGACGCTGCAGCTGCGATGCGTGGAACGCGTCTGTCTCTCCGACTGGTGTGTTTACCGTATCTACAAAACTGGTCCCTGGATATCGGCCCGATGACGTCACGGAAGTGTCATGCTGACACCGGCGGCGTCACAGCAGCGCTGATGCACCTGTGGGAGACGCTATACTCGGCGACAACTTTTCTTGGCAATGCAGCGGAAGGTACGTCCCGCGTCCCCTGTCCCATTTTGAGTGTGCGCAGGCTCTCCTCCTCTGAGTGTACGCAGGAGAGCCTGCGTACACCCAAAATGGGAGAGGGGACGCGGGCCTGTACCTTCCACTGCATTGCCAAGAAAAGTTGTCGCGGAGTATAGTGCTGCCGCAGATCGCTCTCCAGCTTGGCAGTCCACGCAACCTTCGGCAGCCAGGATTTCGAACGCCGCGACGAGAGCAACACTCGCGTTTGCTCGTATACCTTTTGACGGAACTTCCACGACCGACCGCCAGGATCGCGACATCCGGCAGCGTTACGCTCCGGCTTTTGCGACGCCATTTGGTGCCACTCTGGGACCTCTTTCTGTGCACAGGCGGAATGGGACGATAAACGTACCAGTCGGGCACGTGTTCAATACGGGCAGGTTACTACAGCTAATCCCAGCTTTCGGAACACTAAAGGCCGGTTCCCATGCAGCGAAGCGCTGATGTAGCGCTGCTCACGTGTCGTCAGCTATACTTAGCGTCTGCCATGAGAAACAGTTTTGACTGTGCGATACAAAACTGGTAAACGCTCCCGTCAGCACGCACTTAGCGCAAGGTCAGCGCTATGCTTGGAGCGCTCCGCTGCATGTGTGAACAGGCCTTACCGCTCATTCACACTGGAAGCGGATCCGCGTCCGCAAAAGCGGTCGCGAACGCGGTTGTATAAAGATCCAGTCCGATTGCACGTGCACTTGATGTCATCGACTGCGCGTGCAATTGTACGTTCGCAACCGCTTTGGGAACGCGGACCCGCTTCCAGTGTGAATGAGCGGTTAAAGCGCGCGAGTTTTCTATGTGGAGAGCAAGTTCGTCTGCTTCGTGCACAGGGGTTGCAGTGACGTCGGAACACCGAGCTGAGATTGGCTCTGATTGGAAGGATGGCGGGTAGGCGTGAAGGCAGCTAGCATTGAGGTCTACCCACTATTCTTCCAATCAGAGCCAATCAAAATTCGACGTCGTTCTGACGTCTCTGCAACCCCCGTGCAAGGAGCAGACAAGCTTCCGCTCAGCATAGCCCGGAGAAACTGAAGGAGAAGAGGAAACAACCGGAGAGGGGGCGTCAGAACGCTGAGCTCGGATGAGAATGAATAGTGGGTAGAACTAAAGCTAGCCGCCTTTGTTTCCACTGCACTCGTCGAACGAGTTTCAACGCGAAAGCCAACCGCCGGACGCCGACGTTCCAAGTTGTAACGCGTTCCAGGTTGTAACGCGTTCGACAAGCGCCGTGGAGATAAAAGCAGCTAGCTCCTCTTCTTCCTCAGTTTCTCGACGCATAGCTCGACGAACAGGTCCCAGAAGAGCAGACTGTGTATACGAAAATTGGATTGGTGTTTAGAGCGTGGCAAGTCCCTTTAACTACGACAGAGGAACAGGCTGACAAGTCTTTATAGTTAGAGCTAGAGACTTGCCACCCTGTGCGTTTAAGATTAGTGAAACGCATAATTGTCGTTATTTTATCGCGTTGTTTTTATTTAACGATGGGCGTTTATTGCGTTATTTTTTTTTACCGATTGCCCGTAACATTCAAAAGTATATTTTGTCGTTGGACCATGGGGTAGCCCTAATAGCTATGGGTCCAACAATTGATTATGTATTGCTATTGTATATGATTAGACTAAATAAAATGAATGAATGAATGAACCAATCAATCAATCAATGAGCGCCTCATGTTTCCGTTCTTGATGAACACTTAAGTCAGTGAAACACGAGTACCAAATTGGACGTTACTCATGACAAGTAATCAATTACTTTCTAGAGTAATTTTGTAATCCTTTGAATGCATTTTCATCGAGTAATCACGAGATTGATTTGATTACTTTTGGAAGCACTAAAATCGATTGTAACCGTTACTATTTTCCCTCCCTCTCTAATGGCGCTTTTTGTTTCTACAAGTTTCCCTCGAAAGAATTCGCGAATCAAGTTTCCGACAAGACTAAGGTTTATCAGAACTGGTATATAGAAAAGATGAGCAGTTTTATAATTCGATGATTCTAATCTGATAATAGACAGTAGAAAAAACACGTTTTCAAACCGACATAAAAACTTGTTCTTTTGAAAATCTGAAGTAATTACAAAAGAAACGCATGTGTGGCGTTTTTTTTTTTGTTTTTGTTTTTTTGTATGTAACGAGCAATTGTTTTTTTAAGTAATCAAGTAATATTATTGATCACTTTATAGCCAAGAGTAATTGTAACTGTAATCGATTACTTTTCTCAAGTAACATGTACAAGACTGACGACTACTGTAGCCTAGGGTCTTTAACTTGCACCACGCGGTAGTGATATAAAACCGCGCGCCAGTACGGTGATCTTCCAAATCGAAACAGGCGGGGGTGGGAAACGAATAAAAGGAATCGAGTTCTGGGTTGGTTGAGACAGCAGTAAGTTAATCAGCGCCAATGGACGTCTGGTCTCTCCGCCGTAGATGAGAAATGTAGCCGGTGCAATATAACCGCTTTTAGCGAGGGTTCTCTAACGTGCATCAGGCATCCGTGGTTACACGAACGCAGGTCGGTACGGCACGTAAACAGATCGAAGGAAGCAGGGGTAGGGATGATAGAAACCAGGACCTCCGGGTTATCCAGCGCGAGCTCTCGCTCCACGCGTGGCTGGGCATCCTGCAAAGTTATCTGGTTGCGGCACGTGCGGTGAAACATTACTCAAGCCCTGTTGGTTAAATGAGCCGATTTATCGCGCTTAATATGTGGACCATATTTACCGCATTATGCGGTCGAAATGAGGTGTTTTTCTTTGTGGGCACTCGTTGTATATCCGTATGCTTCTTCGAAGAGCAGGAGTACTATGTAACGTCTGGCTTTCGTCATTTATAAAGAATGGACTGCGAAACACTTTTGGCGCCATAGCGCGCCTAAACGGAAATGATGTGCATGTCTCGTTGATAGTTGTGTACTTAAGGACTGAAACGTAAACATATTCGACAGAAGTAATAGCGTAATTACGACAGCGGTGGTAGTGTAATTAAAAATCACTTTTATTCCGATTTTAGCGCTTGTCTTGTGCATTCCTTGCTTTGTTCTTGTGTTTTTGTGCACTGCTACCAGTTGTTACTTAGAAGAGATAACGATAATAGGTAAAGCCACGGTGACATATTATACAGTTACCTTCGGGATATAATTATAAATAGACGTGCTATTTGCCATTAATACTAAACCGTGGCCGAGGTGACATTTTTAACATATTTCTCATAATATAGGAAAATAGGTTTTAAAATAATAGTTCGTTATTTTTATTAATCGTTAGAACCTTGAGATTTCCTTTTGAAGGGAAGCTTGCAATTCTAAATTCCGTATATGAATCACGTGACAATTATAAATCAGTTAATTATATTGTCTCATTTATTTTAACCCAAAGTCAGAGTAGGTTAGAAGTAGGGTTCCGTGTTTCGGGATAAAGTTAAAAAAAGCTCCGAAAAGCTCTTGCCGGTAAAATGTTGGTCAATTCGGATAAAAGGCAAGAAAGGCAATATTTTACTAATTAAGTTTGTTGAGCACGGGGTAAGCGGTACTAAAGAAAAAAGTCACTCTTTTTTATTTATTTATTTCTTCTTCACGTGCATATGACAAAATGGAGTTTTCCGTAAATCTCTTCAAAGTGCGTACAGTACAACGGGTCAATGTAGTTCTGTCCCACGACAACACCCCCTGTTCAAATTTCCACTTTGGACCATACTTCTCGTGCTTTCTAGATACACGAGCGGTTGTATTTTTTTATAACAGTGAAAAACCTGTGGAACTTAGAGAAGGGCAGCTGACACTTTTATACTTTCCAACGACTACGTACAGGAGTTTGGCTACTTCGAGTACTGATGTTTATTGAAGCAACACTTATTTGCAAGATCTGTCGTGGGACAGTTAGTACTCCCAATAGCAACAGCGACAGGGAGTACTAACTTTCATCAATTTTGGCTAGGTTTTTATCCCGAAAATATCTCAGTATAATTAAACTCCGAATTTCGGAGAGTCGGGATTCTAACAAAAATAAACTCCGATAAAACCCGAGTTTCCAGCAAGAAACAAACTAAAATAAAACACCCTTCAAATGTCACAAAAAATGAACTTCGAAGACACGGAATACGAGTTATACGATACACAAATTTAGGCGGAAAACGTAAACGAACGGGCAGACAAGGTCATATCTGTTCGTTTGTATATGTATGTTTTTTCCTAAATATGAGCATCATGTTTTTATTAGTTAGTGATTAGCCTAGCATATACTAATCACGTCATCTCACACGTCACAAAACATTATCTACTATTGAATGTACATCACTACATTAGAACTTGTAATCGGCAATCTTTCAATCAGTCGAAAGAGCGTAGTATTTTTCACCGGTTATTAATCGCCAAGGCCAAACTGATGTCACGTGCTCTAACGTTTTCAAAAGCCGTTATCAAGGTTATTCACTCAAAGCTCTTGCTAAAATATTTGCGATATTAAAAAAAAAAAACATTCATGCCGTAATATAAATTGGAGATACGTGGTTGGACGGCAGTATGTATGTTTAACCAAATTGTATATTCTGCACCATGTAAACTAACGCTTTTAAAGCACTTTAGACGGCCCGTAAAAATTGGTTTCTCAACGTATCGCCTTGCAATTTACTAGGGTCTAAGCAGGTAGTGGAAGTTCAGAGTGAAAAAAATCAACGAATTAACTTACTTCGTTCAAAATGAGAAAAACAGAAACGTGTCCTGTGCAATCTACGCCGCCACTTCGCAGACGATGCACGCCTAGTGAGAAGTGCTGCCGACAGATGGCGTAGGCGGCGTCGAGGGAGCGCCGGCCGATTTAGGTTCATTTGCGGGATCGTCTGCTATTATAAACCGAAGTGGCCGGCGCTTCTTCGACGCGAAATACACCATTCGTCGGCAGCACTTCTCACTTCACATGCATGCGAAACGGCAACGTAGATATCCCAAAACAGGTTTCCGGTTTTTCTTTTTTAATTTTTTTTAACAATGTAAGTTTATTTCGTGATTTTTTTTTTTATTGGAAACCTTTACCACTAGCTTGCACCTCTATAGTAAATTCCACCGCCATGCGTTGAAAAACCAATTTTTGCGGGTCGTCTATAAAGTACCTTAAAAGCGTTAGTTTATATGCTGTAAAAAAATGCAAGTGCCAGGCGGGTTAGTTTGGGGTTTGCTGCTTTTCTCGATATACTTACCAACGACAGAGGCCCGCGTGTCTCATTTCTAAAATGCTTTAAACCTCCCGGCTGCGAAGACTGCCACAGCCTCTGTGCGATTTTACGCGTACGCGCCTTGTAGCAACAAAATACGAATCACCTCAAAATGTAACCCTTGCTACAAAAACACCATACATTGTTCAAAGGCCACTGCTTTACATGAAAAAGCGTGCGTTGGTATCGATTATATATTGATGAACATTGTAACAGCAGAGACACAAGGGCCTCGCAGCTACGCCGCTCAACGGTGTCCTCCAATCCCAACGTCGCGCCAGCAAATCAGATTGCAGATGTTAAGGTGAGGCGGATGTCGACGGTTAAAACGAAGTTAAAGGGTCGTTTGTCAGACTTTCTCTAAGGTCATTCTTACAGTAAGTTGGTTAATTTAATTTCTGCTTCTGATAAATGACGCCGTTTTGGCTGCGTCATCTTGAGTCGCCCGGAATAAGTTCTGGTTTGAAGTACATTACGGCTTTTCGTTTCCTAAGAATGCTTCTTCCTCTTCTTGAACCTCGACTATCTGCAAAGAAGCAGATAGTCACGGTTCAAGAGAGGAAGAAGCGTTAAAACCGTAGCTGGTAGTCTAGCAATATCTCTCTCATTCTTCTATCTTTGACTTTTACGTGTTTTTGTCTACCAAATTCAAAGCTGGCCCTACCCTAGTATTCACCAAGTAGCTCACCTCGAGCCCGTAACTAACCCTTGCTTTATACGTATGTATGATTGGAGCATGTCTGCGGAGAGTTTTTATACGACCAATGTAGGCGTCATACGAAAGAAAAAGCGGGTCATAGACAGTGTCTGTATGCTTCAGAGTTCGGGCAGATATATCCTGCGCCCATGTCCGTTTTGCGCTCGAGAGTTGCGATGAGCGACGAACATAACAAGTTGTGTTTGTTTCGTTTTTTTACTCGCTAAAATTACAATTCCCGTTAAATTGCAATTTTTTTTTTTTTTTTTTTTTGTAATTGAAGAGGAGAATTCGAAACACGCAAAACCCTTATGAAAAGGAAAGTGTCAGAATAACCGGTGTCATATAAAACGATGCCACAATAGATAAATTCACGAGCCCGAGGGTTTAGATACTACGTGACCGTTGTAAAACAGAAAGCAGTCATTGCGGAGGCTTTGAGCGGAACCTTATGTGCCAGTGCCCGGGGGTAGGACGGTCCTTTGCTGGGGCTTCGAAAGACTCGACGTCGGCTCCTAGAGAGCACGAAGCGGGCATGGAAACAACGCAGTGCCGAGACGAGGCACTTGGAGTCGAACGGCAGGAGGAACAAAGCGAATTCTGAAGATACCGAAACGTAAGGAACGAGTAAGAAGCGAGCAAAAGCATATCGTTACGAAGAAGAACAACAAAAAAGCCACGGCGAACATTATAGCGGTTGCGACGGCGTCTCCGTGACAAAGATAAGGCCCGGGCTCCACGTCGCACGATAATAAAATGTTATCGTTTCTGGTGATATTATTAAGAAGCGCTATGGTCACCGACAACCTAAGAAACGCAGGGACGTGGCCGAGCACCTCATTGTAGCTCTCTAGCCAATGAGCTGGCAGCATTAGCCGAGGAGGAGGTCAAAGAACCAATCAGGAAGCGAAACCATCGTAAGCCCCGCCCCGCGTGCCTCGAGCCCCAGTGCTTACACGTCGTACAAAAAACACGGTATGCGCCGCAGACACGATGACAGAATTAGTGCGTCTACTTTCCCGCACAACACTCGAAGAGCCAATCACCGCAATTTACGAAGAGCGGCTTAGCCAATGACGATGCCGAAAACGACATAGTTATCTGCCGCGGCAGAAAACTATGTCGTTTTAAAAGTCTAGGAGGAACCAGAGAAGTACGGTTACTTTTTCGAGTAACACCCCAATACTTTTCGTCTCCAGTAATCGAGTCATATAGCTGAATACTTCTTACCCGGGAGCTAATTGTAATTGTAATTGATTACTTTTATTTTCGAATAACGTGTACAAAACCGGAGAAAAGAGAGTACGTGCACGACGCATAACTACTCTTTTCTCCGAGTCCTGCCCCTAAATACGCCATGTAGCAAATTTTACAAATAAAAAAAAACTATGCACGGCTCGGAAGATGTCAGATTTCGCATGACCAATGTGGCAGGAGAAACGTCATGCGAGGAAAGCCTCAGATAGCTTGTGCAGACTGACAGTTTCTGCAGACTGTCTTCTGCACGATGCATTAGCGGTATACGACGAGGCTCTAGGCTGTCGGTGACCCCACGCTCGAACGACATCCGCATGAAAGACAGCAGAATGTGGGACCGGTCTTTTCGTGGACAATCCGTGGCACGGTCCACAGACGGCACGGCCCACGACGTACGCGAACCCCCAACTGTTCCTACGTAATATTGTCACAACTGTCGAGGAACCGAAAACGTTCCGAGTTCACGCCTGCTAAGGTCACTGAAAGAAAGAACGTTAAAGGGTAACTGCAAAGAAAAAAAAAGTTTTTTTTTAAACAGCCTAATTGGGACAAGCATGTCACAAAACAAATGTTCCGCGAAAAAAATGATTTTTTTTATCAATATTTACGCCACAGGACGTAATTTAGTAGAGTCAGAATTTCTCCACATTTGAAACTCCCGCTCTTTCGACCCCCGCGGAAGAGGAGTACGCCCCGCCCCTCACTCTCCTTGCGTTGCGGAGTTGAACGACGCAGCGTCTCGACCACAGTTTATCATACACAGTTTGCCCACTGTAGAATAAGCCTGTGGTAATCGCAAACCACGTGATCGAGGGCCTTGTGTGAATAAAAGTACATTTTAGAACTAAACTCATTACATATTACTCACACAATATAAATTATATTGATAACCTAATAATTAAAAAAGAGCGAAAGTTCCTCAAACAATTATTTAAACTTGTAAAAGCGCCCTCTCACCACGGATGGGGTAACTAACCACATTTTATGCTTCGTTTTGGTTGTTTTGATTTTCAAGATGGCCTGTGGTCTCGACTTCCGGCAAGATCTGGCAACCACGCCAGGCCGTGGTATTTTTTTGGTTTGGTGGGTTTGACGCGGTTTGCGAGCAGATGTAGCGAAGACGTGACCGGAGAAGTGCCCCTGTGATGTTCCCGGAAGATGGAAAGTATCGTTCGTAATCGTCGTGCGCGCTTTCAAAGCGAAGGGAGTCACAGAATCCACGAGTGCGCAACCACGAGCCAAGGTTCACGACAGCGCTGCGTTGGTTTCGGCGATCTCGTTCCGTTTGGTGCAACACGGCGGTGAGACAGAGCTGAAACGTTTGTGGTGTGTGTAATGCGGTGCTAACACGGAGCGCAAATTGGTTGTTGTGGGGTTGACGTTCAACCAGCTAAGTCCCGTCGTCGTCAGCTGATCCAGTCAAACTGGTCCGGGAGGACGCTGGGAGCGTTCTTAAAAGTAAATCTGCCTCGTTCTGTTTCAAAATGTGGAAGTTTCCCGACGCATTCCGTGAGTAAAAAGCTGCGGGCGTTTTCAACAAAATTACTACGTTTTAATTGAACAATGGACTCCGCATTGTTGTCCTAAATCTGCCGTTTTTATGCTTCGTGTTGGACTGCGTTTGCACAGCGACGTGTTGCATCGTGCGGTGTGAATAAATTTGGGCACGATTTCGTACCTGCCTACAGATGCATGAACTGAGACCATTTTTATGTAGTGGAGATAGTGCTTTTTTTATTTTCTGTCTAGTCGCGGACGTTAGGTGCACACGGGGCGAATCTCGACGGCCTCCAGAGCGATATGACGAGAACGTAACTGGACACGTTTGTCGCTACGCGAACGCCCGATTGCCTCCACCCAAATAGCATTCCTTTCGGGGCGACATGGCTGCTGGAAGGCTCACTGTCGGGATCACGCATCTAACATCTCCGAAAAGTCAGCATTTGCACGCACAAACAAGCAAAAAAAAAAAAAAAAAGCACGCTAAGCAAGCAAAGAGGAAAACGAAAGAACCGCGCTATGAAAGCCAAAACCCCGCGTCGCTTCCTATCACTAACACCTGCGACAGCTGCTAAACACACACTACTTCACTTCAAGAAGTCTCACTCAAGCACCTGGGTCAGCACGAAACGACGAAACACTGATCACTTCGGCGAGACGATTAGTCGAGGTAGGCGAGACAGGCGGGAGCAGACTTCGGCGGCCATGAAAGATGGCGAAGCTTTTGTTTGTATGAATCCAAACGGAAGTGCCCGTCTTGTAAACCTTTTGTAAAGAATAATAACTCTCATCACATGGGTTATTCTTTAAACGTAAAAATATGCCGCTCAAATGGAAATTGCAACGAATAACAAAGGTTTAACAACCAAGATCTAAGCTGTCAATCAAACTCTTAGCCAATGAGAACCTTTTGGGAATGACGTCACATAATCACAACTTCGTGGCGCGCGATTTAAAACGAGCGAAATAGCCGCAAACTAAAATCAGTCTCACACAATAAATATTGCTGTAAAAAATGTTTTTTCTCGCGGAAAAATTGTTTTTGACATGCTTGTCCCAATTAGGCTGTTTAAAAAAAAAAACTTTTTTTTCTTTGCAGTTACCCTTTAAGAAGGAGGCTCCTGCCCCAGCGCGAGCTTCCTCTACTTTCGACAACGCGGCAAAAAAAAAAAAAATGTACTTACTATCTACGAAAATCTGTCGTTTATAGCACTGCGAAAAGTTTTTTTTTTTTTTTTTTTTTTTTTGACGCCAATAGTGAAAGAAAGACGCGCGGAAAAGAATAACAAATATACGAAAATGCCGACTTTTACGCAACTACCCAATAGATGACGCTAGCGTGTTCTCTGGTGGTAAGAGGTCCGGAGGTTTTTAGGCACCCTGTCGTAACCTGCCATAAGCGTGCGAACGAGCTTTAACTATTCGGCAGAGTAAGATACAAAGAGGGAGTTTGAGAGAGAGAGAGAGAAGGCTACGATGACCAGCAGTCTTCCGTCCGAATGCAATCCGGTGGACGTGGCTGGTAATGGCCGTCGCGCATCCTCCTGCAACGACGTCCTCCCCCGAGACAGGAAGGAACGCGGGTCCCCGAGGGCACGCCCGGGGGCAGGAACCCCGAGAGCCGATCGGGCCAGGGCTCCCGGCTCGCTGCCCAAGTACAAATCGATGAGAGACACGGGCCACCGCCGCACACGCCGGACCCGAACGAAGGACTAAAAGTGGTGCCCAGCTTCTCTTCTAAGAAAGGACGCGCGTCTCGGGAGAGGAAAACGGGGGAAGCGATAAGATAAAAAAAGAACGGACCGAGAAAGAGAGGTCCAATTAGCAGAGCCCCGAGAGGTCTTTCCAGTAGAAACTGTAGGGACGCCACTCGCTGCAGCGGGGTCGACCCGATGCCGTGGACATCGATGGACCGGGAGGCGAAACGGTGCGGGTTTAAGTGGGAAGCTAAAGCCACGCTACTCACACAGTTTCGAGTTTTTTGGTGAATACCGATAAACCCCTAAAATTAACACCCGAGTAGGTTTTATCAAAATCAGTAAAAACGGAAAGGCCCCGAATTAGAGATTACTGAATGATCCGGTAGCCTACTTCAGTCTTCCAAACCCCTTGCCTCGTTTCCTTCTTTTATCCGCACCGGTACGTTTTCCAAGCATTCTGGGCACGAGCGTGTTCTCTGGACGTTGGGAAACTTCATGTCGGTATGCTATTTATTTATTTATTTTTTACATAAGGCCTGATAAACACCGGCCTATTGTTCAACACCGAAAATTGAAACCGCACTAGCGGCGAGGCTGCCGCAAGCGAGAAGTACACGACCGCCGCATTGCGGGGGTCGTGTTGGGGGTCCACTAACAATGACATCATAGGCAGGCCTTGCCTTCTACGTGGTACTTTCTTAGCAACGCCGCATGAACTGTCCCGGCGAGTGGGTTTTTCATATTGTGAGAGACTGTGCCAACTAGGCCATCTTGCCCATCTTCCCGCGCAGGTGTTCGTGGTGCAGGCCCGCGAAGGGGTCTTGCAGTGTCCCCGAGAGGAAGCGGGGAGCCCGGGGCAGGGCCGACCGCTGCTCCGTCTCAAGGGCCAGATGGTGTCCGTCGAAGAGACGCAGAGCATCCTGTTCCTGTGCTCCCCTCGCGTGAAGGACATCGACGACATGCGCCGCATCGGCCTCTTCTTCAGCGACCTGGCCATCCACGACCCGGCCCGGGAGCTCTTCCTCCGGTCCCACCACCACCGCGGCGAGCGGGAGCTCATCGAGAAGCTCGACGAGGCCACCAACAGACTCAAAATGCTCCAGTCCAAGCTGGACGAGGACAAGAAAAAGACAGAGGAGCTCCTTCATTCCATCCTGCCCTCCAAGGTGAGAGCCGCACTCCGTCGGTCTTGTACCAACACGGGGTATCAGTGATTTTCACCGCGCGTATTCGAACCTATTTTCTAGGCTTTGTCTTTAGACCCCCAGGCGCCGTGATGACCGATTTGCTCGAGAAGACTGGCGACCGAGCGTGTTGCCGCAGCTTTCTGCACTGGGCACTATAGGTGCCGCCGATTTTGCTGGAGTCGCCACTATCAATATCATCCAGCAAACAAGGACTGCGCGTGACGTCGTCTTTGGATGAATGGATGGATAGATGGATGGAGCCGAACCGCTTGAATCGGGCGGCGGCTTACGTTGCGTGGCCAGTGTGCGTTCGTCTTGGCGTCACAGCTTGCTGGCGTTGCGTTTGTTTTGAGAAGCTGCAAGGCGCGCTAGCGGTGATGTTAACGCAAGCTAGACTGGGCAGCGTGGATCCACAAGTGATCACGTTTTTAGGAAAAAAAGCTTAGGCGTTATCTTCCAGGGCCGGTTTTCTCGAAGCGATGGTAAACCCATTTTGGTAAACCACGGTGCCTAGGAAGGAAAAAGTACCTAGGCACTGTAATAAACGGCTGGATATAGAAAAACAATAATTATTTTTCATTGGGCAGTAAGATGCGCCATCTATCGGTGAAACAAGCCAGTCATTTTGTTTAACCTCTTTTGCCGCTGGTTTGTTATCGATTTCATATGGTATTTCAAATCAAAATATAGTAATGTTGTACTTGAAGACCAATTTATTTGCTTCAGATGGTACGAAGAAGTTTTAGCTACTATGCTAGAGTTTGCCGACGAGTATTCGAAAATCTAAGAAACATTTCCTTCAATATGTTTCGCCATAAACAACGCATAACTTTCCCGTGTGCCTTCCAGTCTGGCAACGCCGGTGCTGTAGTATCGTTTTTGTTCCTTGCGACGCACGTTTCTGCGATTCCTGCTGATCTCATCTTTGCCTTCTGCCCAACCGATCCAACGGTGACGAGGACCTAAGCTTCTCGTCACCGTTGAACTGCTGGCCACCGGGGATATGTAGAAACCTCGATGCTGTCGGCATACTGTCGGCGCTCTGCGAACAATAAAACAGTACAATGTCCCAGCTGTTCACCCGGAACAAAGACTTTATCGAGGATAATTCCCTTTCTTCGCAAAGTAACCGCTGCTCTCGAGTTGGCGTGCATAGTGTAACAAATTAAACGTGTTAGTATAAATATATACCAATACTCGTTCGCAAAAATTTTTTTACTCGCCATAAAAACACTTGCAAGGCTTATGCTTATGTCTTGGATCCCGGACTGCTGAAGAGTGATGCGTTGGCGAAATGCTGCCGTCGGTTAGTTTAGTACTCCCTCTGAACTACCGCTTTGCTTGACGTGCTAATAGGTTGATGGTGCGTCATTAATATAACAGCCGGATCGAAATGAATGTTCAGCAGAACCAAGAAGAACTATTAGCCCTCATTAAGCGACGTCGCCGCCATTTTGCTTCTAGGTACTGCTCCTCCCTCGGCGCCCCTGCTCTCCCAGTCACGTGACCTAGAATTTCCTCTTCTAGGGACAATAGTTAACTTTAACCCACGGTTCGCGTTCGAGAAAACGGGTAGACCATTCCCATGTTTACAAAGTCATAGCCCAGTGTGCGATCTCCACAGCCAGGCGCGCGCGTCTTCGTCGCTTCGGAACGCGAGCAAAGCGAGCGCCATAGGCTTGTAGCTCTCAGGTTTCGAGCAGCGCCCCTGGCGAGCAAAATTGGATATTTGTCGGTCGCGTTTTCAGTGTGCGCCGCGTTGCGTCCTTCACAACGCTCGCATCTTGCCCGTGGAAAGACGCCGGGGGACACCGAGAGACGCTGAGAAACGCTACTTTACGGCCGTGGATCGTGCATGATGGCACTCTAGGACACCGTTTTACGTCAACATTCAAGTGATCACGTTTTAACAGCTCCGCCTATATATGGACGGGAATGCGGCCACCGTCGGCCGTATTTTTGGTAGAATATATTATCTGTAGCTATCATAGTAATATGGCAGACTGTGCTGTTGCGGCAGGCTGCCATAAACATAGCCGTGGGTCTAGTACACTGTGATATTTCGTGCTTGATTAAGTTGTTTGACGAAGCAGAATCTTGAAACCAGGCGTGAACGACAGCCCCTTTGAGGACCCGGCGAAATTTTTACGAAAGCGCAGCACTGGGGGAAAGCAGCGCAGCTCGCATCGAAAGCAGACGCCGTATACGGGAACAAGCCCCTCCGCGGTTCGACATTGTTGACAGTTGCTGGTGCGACTTCATTTGTGGTGAAGTCTTGTGCTCCCGAACGCTTGGATATGGATCAAGAGACGCCGTGGGTGTGCTCGCGGGAATTTGCGGAATTCTTGCGAGTGTATATATTCACCGGGGTCTCTCTACAAATTTGTGAGCCTATGTGTGTTGTGTGTCGGCCAGAAGCAAGGAACAAGTTTATTCCACCATGCTCATGGATGGGGGGGTAACTGAGCATAGTAGGCGGTAGCCAGCGGAGCACCGCTTTTTATCATCTAGTGGCGCATGCGCCGTACTACGATATTCTGTTATCGGCGGCGCGTGCCCAGACATGACATTTCCTCCCTCTTTATTTGGACACGCTCAAAAAGTTTAAGATCCGGCTTGAAATCTTTTGGGAGGTTTCCGGGTTCTTGCCGGATACCGTCGGGCAGCAGGCGCTTGTGCTGCTTAGGCTGGGACAGTTCCGCCAGGTGGGTGACGAGGACGATGGTTGGGGTGCGTTGTTGCTCGGTTGAACCAACAGGAACTCTGTGCCTTCCTTGTCAGCGTCCTCGTCGGCAAGGCTTGGAGTTCTTAGCAGCTGGTCCTTGTGCCGACGCCAGGTGAAGCTGCCTCTGGAAGTGGTGGCGTGTACTTGGTAAGAAACAGGGCCATGCTGCGCAAGAATCACTCCAGGCACTCACTTGGGTTTGCCACAGTAGTCACGGATGAGCACATGATCACCAACGGCAAAGTCACGATCGTGCCCACGCCGGCTTGCAGTCTGCATAAACTGTTTGCGGGCTACTCTTTCCCCCACAGAAGGCTTTACAACGTCTAGGCGACTGCGCAAACGTCGCCCCCCAAAAAAATTGGCGGGTGACTCGTTCGCTGTGGCGTGAGCCGTGTTGCGGTACCTCTGCAGAAACATCTGCAACTTCACATTCAAATGCGCACTCTCTTTGTTCTTACGAAGGGCGCTCTTGAGGGTCTGTACAAAGCGTTCGGCTAAACCATTTGAACTTGGATGGTAGGGAGCTCTCAGGACGTGACGGGAGCCAATTTCCTGTGTGAACTGTTTAAACTCCCGTGTCGTGAACTGAGGACCATTGTCTGACACGATAGTTTCAGGGTTGCCAAAACGAGAAAAAAGCTCTCTCAAAGTGTTAACCGTGCTCTCCGTCGTGGTTGAGCGCATCATGAATACTTCTGGCCACTTGGAGTGGGCATCTACCACAACAAGGAACATAGACTGAAGAAAAGGTGCAGCAAAGTCTTGACCACGGGTGTAGGGGTGCCTTGGCAGGCGCACTACCGCTGCTCTTGACAACTTACGCAGTTTTTTACGCTGCGCTCCAGGTCCGCCTCGATGCCCGGCCACCAAACGTAACTGCGCGCGAGCTCCTTGCTGCGCACAATACCCGGATGGCCCTCGTGAAGTTCATCCAGCAGCAGGGATTGCAGTTTCCCTGGGACGACAACTCGCATTCCGTGCATGATGCAGCCCTGATGAATGGTCAACTCGTTGCGTCTGTCGAAGAAAGGCTTTAGTTTCTCGTCAGAGACAAACGCGGGACAGCCTGCGCTTGTGAATTCTTTCACTTGGCACAAAACTGGATCTCGCGCTGTTGCACGTGCTATATCACTACTAGATACCGGCAGTGGTTGCAGTCGCAATGAGTAGAATGATTCCTCGTTTTCTTTAGTCTCGTTTCCAACAGTCGGTAGTAAAGACGCGAGCAAAAATCTGCTTCGGCATTCTCGCTTGATCTCTTGGAGATAAGATCGTAAATGTAGGCCGACAATGCGACTGCCCAACGCTGCAATCGCGCAGCGGCAATGGTCGGAATTCCAGTTTTCGAACCTAAAATGGTCTGGAGTAGTTTGTGGTCCGTGACCAAAGTGAAGGGCCGACCATAAAGATACGACTGGAATTTCTTAACTCCAAAAATAATGGCTAGGGCCTCTTGTTCGAGGTGACTGTACCCTTTTTCAGCGTTCGATAGCGTACGCGAAGCGTAAGCGATGGGTTTAGCGCTGCCATCTGCGTAAACGTGAAAAATTACAGCACCTACCCCGTACTGAGAGGCGTCACACGCTAGTTTTAGCGGTTTGTCGGGGTCGTAGTGTGCCAAGGTGGGAGGCGACGCCAGCTCGGCCTTGATGGTGTTGAAGGCTTCCTGGCAAAGCTGGTCCCCACGCCATGGCTCGTCCTTGCGCAGCAATCTGTAAAACGGTTGGGCTGTCGTTGCAAGACGGGGCACGAACTTGGCGTAGTAATTGACGACACCCAAAAAAAGACTGGAGCTGCTGCTTTGTCTCGGGCTTGGGAGCCTGGAGCAGCGCCTCCACCTTGTCAGACGACGTCGAGGTGCCGTCAGCGCTGATCCTGTGACCTAGATAGCGAAGTTCAGGCTGAAAAAACGAACATTTTTCTTTCTTGACTCGAACTCCTCGCTCAAGCAGACGCTTCAACACTGCTTCAAGATTGGCCATGTGTTATTCGGTAGTCTTGCCCGTGACTAAAATGTCATCTGGATAACAACAAACGCCGCTCAAACCTTTCAGCATGGTGTCCATTATTCTTCGAAACATTCCGGGTGCGGACGAGATTCCAAAAGGAAGTCTGTTTACAATGAACAGCCCCTTGTGCGTGTTCAGCGTGAGGTAGCGTTTTGATGACTCGGACATCACCACCTGCTGATAAGCTCAGTTAAGATCTAGTCTAGAAATGTAATATTTTGGTTGTATGTCCTCTGTTTGAGCTGCAATCGCGTGAAATGTGTGAACATTTGTTATTTTTCACAACGTTTACGTGAAGGTAGCGGAGCGGCTACTCGGCAGATAATAATGATATTATTATATCTATAATGGGCTTGCTTAGGGCTTTCTGTAGAGCCGAAGAAAGAAAATTCACCTTAAGTACAGACAAAGTAATGACCTGTCAAATTTGACCGAAAAGCGACGGGGAGTGACGAGTTTGACATGTTTTGTAGAAAACAGTCAAATTCTTAAAACTATTTGAATACATCAAGGTATCTTTATAACACCTATTAAATGAGGGGTAAAAGTTAAAAGGGTGTAAAGAAAACAATAGCGCCAGCAAAGGGTGTCAAACGTGCGACCTCCGACGGCAGGCAAAAACACTAGTTTCTGCTACCGCGGCTTCTACGCTTCGTAACTGAAGAAGAATAAATATGGGGAACATCCGGTTTGCGCCCTCCTTCATTTGAGAAATTCCCCAAAAACATCTATTTTTTTCGTGAAAATTAAAAATCAGACTTTTTTAGTCTGCCCGATTTGAGATGAAACCTCCCATATCGGGCAGGCTGAAAGGGTCCAGTTTTTAATTTTCACGAAAAAAAATATATGTTTTAGGAGCTTTGCTCAAATGAATGAAAGCGCAAACCGCATGTTCCCCAGATCTTTTGTTCTCGAGTTACGGAGCATAGAAGCCGCAGTGGCAGAAACTAGTGTTTTTTCCTCCCGTCGCAAGTCGCGTGTTTGACACCCTCTGCTGGCGCTAGTGTTTTGTCTACATCATTTTAACTTTTCGTCCCTGTTTAATAAGTACTATAGAAATACCTTCACGTGTTTTAATATCTCTAATAGTTTGATTGTTTTCTAAAAAAAATGTCAAACTCGACACTCAGGTCGATTTTTGGTCAACTCTGACAGATCATTACTTTGTCTGTACTTAAGGTAAATTTTATTTCTTGGGCTCCATAGGAAGCCCTAAGCATGCCTAGTATAGATAAAGTAATATCATTTTGATCTGCCGAGTAGCCGCTCCGCTACCTTCACGTAAACGTTGTAAAAAATAACAAATGTTCACACATTTCACGCGATTGCGGCTCAAATAGAGGACATACAACCAACATATTACATTTCTAGATTGTTTTTTCTTGTAGTGGACTAAAATTTCTAAAAAAATTTAAAAAATAAAAATTTACAAAAATTGAGTTTTTGAGAAAATCGACCTCAAACTTTCAACATTTGCTATTTATTACAACGTTTACGTGAAGGTAGCGAAGCGGCTAGTCGACAGATCATAAAGATATTATTATATCTAAAATGGGCTTCCTTTGGGCTTTCTGTAGAGCCAAAGAGAGAAAATTTACCTTAAGTAGAGACAAAGTAATGACCTGTCAAAGTTGACCAAAAAACGACCGGAGTGACGAGTTTTACACGTATTTTAGAAAACAATTAAATGCCTAAAAATATTCGAATACGTCAAGGTACCTTTATAATACCTATTAAATGAGGCGAAAAAGTTAAAATGGTGTAGAAAAAACACTAGCGCCAGCAGAGGGTGTCAAACACGCGACCTGCGACGGCAAGCAAAAACACTAGTTTCTGCCACTGCAGCTTCTACGGCTCGTAACTCGAGAACAAAAAGTCTGGAGAACATGCAGTTTGCGCCCTCCTTCATTTGAGAAATGCCCCCAAAACATATATTTTTTTCGTGAAAATTAAAAATTAGACCCTTTTAGCCTGCCCGATTTGAGATGAAATCACCCATACATATTTTTGTACCATATATTCGCCTTCGACGTTCCAAATAAAATGCATTTAAACGAAGTGAATTGAAGCTTGATGAGCCTGCTGTTGTTCACAGGCGAGATGTTCACGGCCTATCGATGACGGGGATCCCTTTGCCGAAAACGCACTAGTGCTATAAAGACATAAGAGGAGCCGTAGATACACAAAAGCGTGTGTGCGCCCCCGCCATCGCTCAAATCCGCTTTCGATGCGAGCTGTGCTGCTTTTCCCCGGTGCTGCGATTTCGTAACTTTCGCCGGGTCCTCAAAGATGAGGCTACCGTCCACGCCGGGTTTCAAAAATATGTTTCGTCAAACAATTTTTAATCAAGCACGAAATATCACCGACAGCTATTTTTATGGAAGCCTTCCACCACAACTGCCACAACTCTGTCTGTCATAAATGGATGATGGTGGATGCACCAGCTGTACCCTATCTAACAGGCGGTAGATTGCGCCACCATACTACTATGGTGTGGCTAGAGGTAATATAACTCTACCAAAAAGATGGCCGCCAGCACTCGCGCAGCGGGCAAACGCGATCCAGCAACTAGACATAGAGATCACTGGGTCGCGTGGACGCTACAGCGCCACCTGGCCGAGAGAAACAGGCCTATACGTACGAACGCTGAAAATGGCACCGGCCGAAGCCCGTTTCTGGAATGGTCAATATGGCTACATAAACCAATTCGGTGTCGTACCGGTACTACTCCGTGACGCACGTTAACGACCCCAGGCAAGCGGTGGTACTGCGCTGGCTAAATTTATCCTCTATAGCGTAAACCATTGTCGGCGCACCTCAAAGGCAGACCGACCTTACGCTGTGCAAATACGAACGTCAAAATTCTTTTTTTTTTATGTCTACAAATGTTTGGCAGTTATCATAGTTAGTTGTTTTCTCTGTCCTATCTTATTTTGTCTCGCTTTCGTGCTAATGTTGTTCTTTCTCGAGCTTGCTTTTTGTTATTCACTGTGAGTAATGGAACCGTTTCCAATTATCGCTCCAACACGAGCTCAACGATGTCGCTCTTGCGAATTATTCTAAATTGAGCGTGTATTTTTTATTTAAACTCAAGTATCCGTCATTATCTTCTGTGGGAATCATGCAGCTTTCGTGATACGATGTTCATGCTGATTGAACAAGTAGAATTAATTAGAACCTCGTGGATCCCTGTGGCATTACGTTTTCCAGTTCCAGTCACGTATTTTCGAAAGACACTCCCTAAGTAAAGCAGTAAGTACCAATCAACGAGCTCATTATGACATTTGCTGGAGCGTAGTTTATGCAGATTTACGATACCTCATTTGCATATAATCCAGTAAGTTCGGAGTGGAGACTAATGAGACGTGAGAACGTGCCGAAGATTTGCTTAAAAATATACAGAAATGCTGCCCGAGTCGTCACGCTTCATAAAATATAAAATGTTGAAAGAATATTTCCAAATTATACCGGCGAAATAGTCATAATGATAAGTATATGCGTTTCGCTTTACATTTTTTTTTTCATCATTTTATGTATGTACTACTTCTTATAGATTTCTCTTCTTGTTTTATGCGCCATTCCCAACATTCTGGAACATTCACCCCTTGTGTCCTCAATCAACTGTTCTCGGTAAAACATGGTAAAAAAAAAGATTATTTCAGCTTATCAACTGGTCAAATTTTTATCTTCCCCAGAAGAATTATAAGATGCAGGAAAACAAAATTAAGTGTCTTAGACCCAATTTAGGAATTGGGTTTGATGGATATCACCTTTGCAAAATTTTAAATTTCCATCCACCATAATAAGAACCCGTAATATTCCCAGCGATTGTATTAACGTCAACTCATAGCACTAATGTACATTAAACTTCATTGTTTTAAGAAATGTTGTTTTATTACTCGGGAAAAGAAAGCTAAATATTCCACAATGTTGCCCATGATTGTAGAATTTAGTCGCTCCCAGCTAGCCCCGCTGCACCGCCCCTTTGAACGGATGCCATTGAAAACGTAAATAGCGCACGTCTCGAAATGGCCAGCGACCACAAGAACGCACACTGCGCCACACTGTTAGCGCGAACACAACAACGGCACTTGTTCGAGTTTTACATCAAAAAGGAACTGGCGGCCATCAACATATACCACTTAAGTTAGTGCTCCAACTGAGCACTTTCCACCACTATAGTACGTTTGATATTGCTCCTTAAGTGTCGAGATAACGACTAAAAAAAAACGCCGATGGCTTGTTTGTGCTAACAGTGTCGCGGGGCGTTCCTGTATTTTACGTCAAAACTTTGCCTCTTGCCACCGCAAATCGCCGAAGCTTAGGAGCTGCCAGAGGCCCTTCTGCAATTCCACGCCCCCCCCCCCCCCCCCCAAAAAAAAAAGAAAAATAGTAAGTATAAAAAAAAAATAAAGATGACACGGCTCCTTTTTCCGAGCGCATCACTATTTCATTGGGAATTACAGCAACCTAATCCGCCTGGAAACACCGCGGCGCTTCCGGAGAAGATTTCCAGACGAAGGAGAAGCGAGAGCGGAGAGATATCCATACGCGGGCATCCCAAATTCCGCTTTACGCTAGAGCATGGCAGGCAGCCTCGAGCTTCTTTTTAGAATTGTGTTGCTTTGATAAAGGGAGGCGGAAAACGTTGGAAAATGGAAAGCGCCTTCTATTCTTAATGCAGTGGGCTCCGGCCTCGAAGAAACCGTTGGGTCGTCTGCTACCGCGGGGAGCTGCAGTCCGCAAAACAAAAAATACAAAAAATAAACAAAAAAAATGGTGGCAAACAGAAAGTGAAATAAAAGAATAAGAAGAAAGCAAAGACAGACGCGCGTTGCGCACCTTGAAGGACGCAAGTCGGCAAAATATGCAACGCCCCTCAACCACACCAAAAAAAAAAAAACACGCCTTACCTTTTTTTCTACGGACTGAAAGCGTTTATAAATAAAACAAATGTAAATTATAACCCCCCCCCCCCCCCAAAAAAAAAAGATTAAAAAAAAAAACAACGTTGTTTGCGAAGAAGAAAAAAAGGATCGGACGCGCACCTCAAGATATGCACGTCTTCGCGAATACTCGCCCCCGACTCGAACCACCGCGAATGCTGCGAGAAAACCATCAAGCATCCTTGTGGCGAAATAGAAGATAGTATTCACACTGCCGGCAACTAAAAACACATCACCCATCCCTCCCCCAACCCTAAAAATAAAAAATGACAATAGGGCCGGGAAAGGGTAAAGGAACAAGGTGTGCATGATGCATCACTGGTTGGATGAAAACGGCAGTTGAGGCTATCAAGAACAGAAGAAGCGCGGGCGGAAACGGCGTATGAAGTGTGTTGGGCGGATAATTTGACAACCTAAATGCCAACGCTGGGGCGGCGTCTCCTGCTCTTTGTGTCTGGCGGCGAAGCTTTCCCGAGACCCTTTCCGGAATTCAGTGCCATCTGGTGACTCAAATGGCAGTTCATCTTTTACTATACTAATGGCGGATGAGCCTGTGGTCTGCAGTATATAATGGGGCACCGTCACTTAAAGGTCAACGGTAAACGAGAACGTTCACTTCACTACAATTATTTTTCAAACTCTTTTAGTGTCGATAGCGAAACAAATGCAGCCAGTCGGAACCAAGCGCGAACCCACATAGACGCCTTGATAGAGTCCTATACATCAAGAGGCTTTGAAGCCGATTGAGTGCTACTAATTAGTAGCACTCAATCGGCTCAGTCCCCAGTCAATATGTTAACAAATTGACTGGGACTGAGTTAGAAATGAACGCTTACGCAGCTCTTGCTTCCAATTCCTGCTTCACGTCGCGCTAACACCTAGAATGTTAACCATTTTGTTCTTAGCCCGAGACTGAGGCAGGAAAAGAGGAAAGTTTCGAAGTAGAAGAAAAATGAACAGTCGAGGACACGTCTCTCAGTTTGCCTCAGTCTCGGGCTAAGAACAAAATGGTTAACATCCACCAGCTCGCCTGCGCAATCACTACATTACCTAGAATGTATAGGCTTCGAATCATCTGCTCAGGAGCATCTTCAACTTCTTCCTTCATCAGTAAACAGAAGGCCGCCATTAGTATAGCACATATGCCGTTTTCAGATGATGAGGATAGTGATCAAAGTGGCCAGACTGAATTCCGGAAAGGGTCTATTCTCTCCATTGTCTCCCCCGCCCTTTCCTCCGCCGCACTATCAAGAGGCCTCCCAAAAAGTTTGAGAATTACAGTAGCAAAATGAATAAAGGCCCGTTCACACTCTTGCGACCGACTTCGACCGAGAGAGACTTCTTAGGACCGGATCCGCTGCAGCGGAGCTGGTCCTAAGAAGTCGCAAGAGGCTTAAAAACCGGTCTGGTCTATCTCGGTCGCAAGAGTGTGAACGGGCCTTAACAGGGCTAGTCGATGCGTCGAAATACGGGAAATACGGGACGGGGTAATTGAACGCGGAATTTTCGAAATGTGGGGCTAATGACGCGGGGCTTTTGGGACAGGGATTCTGCATGCGGGGCAATCATGATACACCCGGTTTTATCAAACGCAGTTTTATCGAACGCAGTTTTATCGAACGCCGTTTCACCGAACGCCGTTTCATCGAACGCCGTTTACTTGAGCCGTATGAATTCTACATCCAGGAAATATTTCTCTTTTTAGCGCCGGGAAGGTATCAGTGTTTTGATATTTATTATAATTCATAAACTTATACATATATAAAAGGAAGAAACTTTTTTTGTCACCTTCTATTCTTTTTTTAAGTAAATGATGAACTCTGTTAATGTGGCCAATAAGAAACGGGAACACTGACGGCACTTTTTAAAGCTGCGATCATCAGGTGCAGAGATGAACGCACGTCCGTTCGAGGGCATATAGATCTTGGTCCATAAAGAGACCTACTCTGCTTCAAGACGAAGCCGTCCTTGAAGCAGTGATCTGTCTTCGTGTCCCATGATACGGAAAAAAAAGACAGGTCTCCCTCTTTTGTTAATTTATTGTTACCGACAGAACCATGGACCTGCGGGATATTCGACATACAGTATTTATATTGCATGTCAAAAATCCGACCGGTTCACGGTTCTGTAGGGTATACAACAAATTAACGAAGAAGGGAGACGCGTCTTGTTTTAAGAACATATAGTATGTTCTTAAAGAGAAAATTATTCTCCTAGGATAAAATGAAAACACAGGTAAATCGACAAATACGAAACAAAAAAGGCGCTGCGGAGAATAGCTGTTTCCATCTTAAGAAAATGCCTTTCACGCGTGAATAAATAGAGGGATGAAGTGGGAAAATATATGAGGCCGAGAACAGCCCCCTATACCTCGCCAGAAAAGAGTAAGTCGAGTATCCACTCAAGGTTTGATAGGATGGCTCTTTTTAATAATTCAGTAGCTAACATTTAGGTGGACAAAATTTCTGGTGAATTTAGAGCGGCGTCAAAACTATTTCAAAAGCGATAGTAAATTATGTAAAAAAGTATTGTATTAATTTAAAATTCAGTAAAGGGAAATTCGATGAAACGGCGTCAAGAGATTCAATGAAACGGCGTTCGATGAATCGGCGTTCAGTGAAATGTCCAGTTATACCATAGAACGGCGTTCGATGAAATGGAGTTCGATGACATGTCCGATACAGTAGAAAAAAAAAAACGATTTTTAGCTTAGGTATACTGCACCCGATAACAGGTCTGCACCTAGGGCATACTCTTCACGTAGGAAACAAATATCATACACAGCACACCTTGAAAGAAATATCACACAAATATACAAATATCAAACCAAAATAAAAGAAATATCATACACAGCACACCTTGAAAGAAATATCACATAAATATACAAATGTCAAACCAAAATAAAAGAAATATCAAGAAATATCATACACAGCACACCTTGAAAGAAATATCACACAGATATAAAAATATCAAACCAAAATAAAAGAAATATCAAGAAATATCATACACAGCACACCTTGAAAGAAATATCACACAAATATACAAATATAAAACCAAAATAAAAGAAAGAAATATCACACAAATATACAAATATCAAACCAAAATAAAAGAAATATCAAGAAATATCATACACAGCACACCTTGAAAGAAATATCACACAAATATACAAATATCAAACCAAAATAAACGAAATATCAAGAAATATCATACACAGCACAGCTTGAAAGAAATATCACTTAAATATACAAATATCACACCAAAATAAAAGAAATATCAAGAAATATCATACACAGCACACCTTCAAAGAAATATCACACAAATATACAAATATCAAACCAAAATAAAAGAAATATCATACACAGCACACCTTGAAAGAAATATCACACAAATATACAAATATCAAACCAAAATAAAAGAAATATCAAGAAATATCATACACAGCACACCTTGAAAGAAATATTACACAAATATACAAATATCAAACCAAAATAAAAGAAATTTCAAGAAATATCATACACAGCACACCTTGAAAGAAATATCACAGAAATGTACAAATATCAAACAAAAATAAAAGAAATGTCAAGAAATATCATACACAGCACACCTTGAAAGAAATATCACACAAATATACAAATATCAAACCAAAATAAAAGAAATATCAAGAAATATCATACACAGCACACCTTGAAAGAAATATCACACAAATATACAAATATCAAACAAAAATAAAAGAAATGACATACACAGCATACCTTGAAAGTGACATGGGCGTCTAAGTACGCCCAACAACAGGTGGTCCCCCCCTCCCAAATGCATACTACTAAAGATGTTCACTCTATTGACGCAAAAAGAAGCATGTATTGTACAGAAAATATTATTCGTATAATTTGCTATTGACTTTTCCAGGCCGCAAATGTAGGCAATCCGCACACATTTCGACTTTTAAACATGAATAGTCCACGGACTCCACGAACTATAGTCAGGAAACTACGGGGCACTTGTTGCTAATTGCAGCACTCTTTTTTTCTTTTTTTTTTTTGCTTAAAAGACATAGACAAAGGAAAATAAGCGTCTTTTCTTTTTATCAATTTGGATGGGAAAAGGATATTATAAAATAATTTTAAAAATAAAAAAAAATCGATTTAATTTTACGGCGCGAAACAAATTTGTAACTGCCGCCTGCGGAAGCCCGCGAAAAAGTAGCAACCATACTCCCCTCATCTTAAGACTAGAAGCTCCGCCTTCAGCGCGAGCTTTCTGCCCTCGCTAACACAGCTGTCAACGCGCACGCACGCGAAATCAAAGCATGCGGAACTTAGCGAGCTCGAGCTGAAGTCAATGTTCATGACTTTGCAAAGGCACATCTGCTCCTAGTCTGGCCCGAGTATACTTGCACGGACCGCCACTGATTCAGAAGCTTCTTGGTCGCCGTGAAAATGCCAGGATAAAAGGAGAACCTTTCTTTCAGTCCTGCCTTCGAAAAGTTTGATGACATAATTGTGGGTTCGAAACCACCCGCCTGACGACAGTCGAGCGAGGCTCATGGAATTGCGTGAGCACTCGACTTCGGCTCGTAGCGATAATTGCCTCGGCGGATACTCGGGTAGTGGTTCGTGTCCGACAACTGTGGTGATGAGAATAACCAATCTCTAACAACGCCTAGTTCAGCAGACGTTTTCTGCTTTGCCAACCTCAGCGCGTGGTATGATTAACGCTCGCTGCATAGTATATTCACCAGGCCACGTGGCCGCTTGTTCTGGCTCCGAGTTGAGGGGATGAGTGATGCTCACATTGCTAGAATTTTTGGGCAACTGCCATTGCCTTAAAAGAAAACTAAGTTTATTCAGTTATTAACATTATGGAGTGATTCCAAGCAGTATTCAGCGAAAGTAGAAAAATCGTTCCATCACCCTTTTAAGGGGGAACGGAGTATAGCAGTCACGTAACTGGACACTATAGTCGCGTGGTGCTTGTTCTCTTTCGGGAGCTTCGTATGGGCTCTAAATTTTACTTATTAACCTTAGCTTTTTGTAGCATTTCTTTTCTTAACAAAATATTTCAATGTTTGAGAAACAACAAGTATAAGGAAATCGTCACTTCCGTTTTGACTCATACGATAACTAAAAACGTTTCGCAATGTTCTGTTCGAAGGGGCGCGGTGTCACATGGTTTAGTTTCTAACATGTCGGTTCCCCCAAAGCGACACCGCTCCTCGACGATCACGAAGAAAGCAGCCCTTCGTCGACATGTTAGAAACTGACATGTTATAAAATAAAACGTGTGGCACCGCGCACCTTCGAACAGAAAGTGACAAAGCTTTTATTTATTATCGTAAAAGTCAAAACGGAAGTGACGATATTCTTATTCATGACGTTTTTCTAACATAAAAATGTTTAGCTAGAAAAAGGGGTGCAACAAAAAAAAACGAAAATTAATAAGTAATTTGACAGCCCATAGGAAACTCCTGAAACAGCGCAGGCACCACGTGACTAGTGGCCAGTCACGTGACTGTTAGTTGCCACTTTTCCGCTGGCTCCCGCAGACACCAGTTACAAATTCGTTTCGCGCCGTAAATATAACCTTTAAAAAAATGTTTTCGTTGTAATCTTATTTTGTGACAAACTTCTTCCATCCAGGCCGTTTAACTTTTTTTTTTTTTTTTCATTTGCATATGTTTTGTAAAGGTGCAAAGACTTTCGGACTTTGGCCCATTAACGGCGGGAAATAATCTCTGCCACCTACGAAACACAGATCAGAATACCGTGTTTTCTTGTGCGTGCTAATTTCTATCTAAAAAAAAAATCGAGTAATGACTGGTAGAGACATCTGCATAGAGTGCCCTAGCCACGACTGCGTCCGTTGTGACCGAAGCGACGGGAACAACCGCTCTGCGCCACGTGTACACATTTCTGCAACCGCTGCAACAAGCGCAACAGGTCGTCAGGACGCCGCCGTCAGCTGTTTCCGCGGCATCTCTAAAAAGGAGGGTAGGCGCTGCCACTCACTGGCGTAAGAGTAAATGGACAGAGAGTTTTCTATAGCTTTATCATCTTTTTCGTATAATCTCGCAGGGCAGAGTGCACATGAAAAAAAAAAGAAAGAAAGAAAAGAGAAAGATGCAGTACGCCGTCTTGAATTATCACGAATTTAACACACAACATTACCGATAGTACAAATCTCGCCACACACCTTTTCTACGATTATAAAAGACGATGTCATCTTGGCAGCGATATAGCAACGTAGAAATATGACTTCGTGATCACATAGATGCTGCGAGCGTTTATAAATGCTAACACTAATCATTTTTCTCGGGGGATGAACACGCGTCGAAATTTGCATCTTTCATACACACTTTTAAATACAGCACTCACCAGTAATACCTTGAACTTGAGGACACGCATTTTTTTCCTTACGAATGGTATATTATTAAACGTATATTTTAGCATGGACATCATAGTTGTATAAAATGGATCGATGCGCGAAGCGCAATGCTAAAATAGTTAGTGAACTGAATGTATAGTAGAAGTATATTTTTGGTCATTGAAAATATGATAAGATATATAAGATAAGAATGTATAGTAGAAGTATATTTTTGGTCATTGAAAATATGATAAGATATATAAGATAAGAATGTATGGTAGAAGTATATTTTTGGTCATTGAAAATATGACAAGATATTGTCTAAGTGTCCTGTTCTGTTTCAAAAAAGCGCACTATTACTCTATATAAAAGAACAAAATTAGCAAATATAAATTAAGTGTACTTTTTTCTCCAGAAAGTACAAAATTAGTATACACCTTTTTGTCTCGCTTTCCGACGAGGGTCAAAAATTTCGCCTAAATTTGGCGTACCGCAGTAAATTCAAATTCACAGCCGCAAAACAATGACGTTTTCCAGTAACCCTTACTCGGAATACCTAGCGTTTAGCATATGGTGATAAACGCAAATCGCGCCCGTCCAAAATCCGACACCGCGTCACGATAATAACGTCACAAGTGCCCGTATCACGCTGCCCGCCTCAATGCCCGATTCAGTAAATGCGAGAAGAAAGAAAGCGCACAAATGCGTTTTCCGCTCATTAATTCGCGCCTGCGCATTCGGATTGCAGAGCGAAACTGGCGCAAAACGTGACCGGAATTCCCCGGCCGAGTCCGCATTGATCGCCGCGTCCCGTGGCCGGCTCACCATAGCGCCAGTGTGGCCCATTCTAATTACCACCGCCTCCTTACAATGGGACGGCCGCCATTTTACACGAAGCCGCTTTTTCCTTTCTCTTCGAACAAAGACGATCTCTCGTCCTATAGAACGGCGCGCGTAGCAAGTATTGGGGAGCACTATATATCTACGCGGACGCACAGGTGGATAAATGCTAAGGCTGTACCCTCTATAGAGGGCGGTAGCCTGCGCCATCTATATTAGAAACAAAGAATAAAGACCAGTGTTAAAAAACGCTAATCTTGCTAACCCGTTAAATTTTTTTTTTTTTGGGCGCAATTGGTTTATGCGTTGTTTTTATTCATTATTTTATTTATAAAAGCGTATGAGGGCGCTTTCATTGCTGTGTTTTAGTGTTACGCAAGCGTACGTTTTGACTGGCCACAGTGATTTTTGTAAAGAGTGGTGATATGGAAAGGCGCAGACACGACGAGTGTTGAGACCTCTTGGCGCTGCTCCATTTTCTCCATCAAATCGTGCCGCTCCTTGCGATCGGACTTGCCGTCAAACGGAATCTCTAATTATGTAGTTAATAACTGCCATCTAGAAGGAGTTCATAGATGTATAAACAAATATTCTTACACCCTAGTTACACTAGCGCTCTCGGCTGTCATTAAGCCAGCGACAGTTGACTCAGTCGCGATCGTCCGGAGTTACATGGCGCCAACTGACATTGAGCCGCTAACGATCATTGAGTTCAACTGAACTGGCCTAGCTCAGTTAACTGATGGGGGTTCGCCCCAATAGAGCTAAAGATAGCGGCGTCGGCCGCTTCAGTGCTCACGGCCCGTGCCAACGAAGCACTTACTATTGCGGAAGATTGGGGAAGGGGGAGGGGGGGGGGGGGGGTATCTAGAAAGTATTGTAGCAACAAATAATGTCGGAAGAGGTATGATGCGGGGCAAGAGCTGCCGCCAGAGCCATCACGGCACATCGCGGAAGCCAAAGCTCGGCGACGGCGGCCATTGTGATGTCGTTGCCGATAGGACTTTTGGTATGCCTCTCTTGCTTGAATTCGTGTGAAACGTTCTAATTATCGTTTCCTTACTCTAAAAACAAGACAAAAATTCATTTATTTTGTTGTAAACGTTTATATTGAACGAAAAGTGTGGCTAAATTCATTTCCACAACTTTTTTTTTTATAAATAAAAAAAGGTAATGTAACGATAATAATCCCTGGAGAAGGGGATTCAAGAGGGGATAAAGGACAAACGTAAATCCCCAAACACAGTCAGGTGACTGGTGCGCGACCGAAAAAATCCGCCTGGTCCGGGTATCGAACCCGGGACCTCTCCAAAGTCCGCCTGATACAAGAACCAGGCGGATTTTTTCGGTCGCGCACCAGTCACCTGACTGTGTTTGGGGATTTACGTTTGTCTTTATCCCCTCTTGCATCCCCTTCTCCGGGAATTATTATCGTCGTTCTTGTCCAGCTCGCTTGCACCTTTCCATTAACTGAATTATCTTCGCAATGTGACATCAGTTTTGTTTTCGTTTCGGTTCCAACTGTGTCCCCCCTTCACACGCATCTCAACTGGGGTTGTTGGGCCTAGTGTGGCCTATGCACCTTGTAACACCGGACAACTTAGTTGGTTTCAATGACAGTTGGGAGATGAAAAACTATCGTTGGCTTAATGACAGTTGAGAGTGCTAGTGTTACTAGGGTATTATTGAAGCGTGGAGAGACAAGCCAGAATTTGTTTTCTAACCAGCTGTTTCGTAGGGAAGGGTATCAAGGAACACAAAAGACAGCACTCGTGTATCATCTTTTTTTCTAACATGTTTTAATTAAAATCAAGCACCCTAAAAACCCAAGAACACATAAACATACTAAAATATATTCTCGCTCCTTTTTTTTCTTTTTTGCTGTATTTTTGTTGAAGGTGGCACGCGATGCGGAAAATTAATGATGATCCCGATACAAGCCACTTTACTGGAGAAGCTTCGCGCGTTTTGCGGATTCGGCAATTTTTTTTTTTTCTAGACGATAAGAAATTAAAATTAATTACCCACGCTTCTTCCAGACGTTGAAGACACGTGTCCGCGATAAGCCTCAGAAGCGTGTGCATAAACGAGAACGTTCAAAAGTGGCTTTGGAGATAAAAGAATATAAAAGTGGCTCTTGAAGAATGCAGGTCTTTTCAGTTGCCGCGTATCAAGCTGTTCTCATTAGTGACCTTAGTGCAGCAGCACAAGAAGTCACGCGCAGAATCGTAAATTGTTATATATCATATTTATTTATACGTCTCTATATTCACGAAAATGACGTGTACTAGAGAGGACCCATACCGGAAGTTTATTGAAACGTTTCGAACAGGGACCGCTTTTCATCAGGTGGGCAAAATGAATATGAAAAGGACGTGTACTGTAAGAGGATCGATATAGGAAGTTTTATACGACGTTATGGCACCTGATGAAGAGCGGTCCCCACTCGAAATGCCGTTATAAACTTCCCATGTATATCCTCTAACAGTACACGTGCTTTGCACATTACTTGTGGCCGCCCATTGTCTTACTTTACTCCACTTCAACCCTGTCTACTCTATTTCTATCTATATCTATCTATGTCTATCTACAAGTTGTTTTAGAGCGCAGCTCTTAGGCGCCCGTTTCCGGGTTAAGCGGCGTCGGCGTAACCGCGGGTTGCATTATGGGAAGTGTCACCCCTAAATTTAGCTGGGAAATTGTTCCGCTAAATTTAGTGGTAAAAGTTTTCCGTTAAATTTAGAGAAGTAATTGGATCCTGTGGTCGTATCTGGATAATGCTTCAACATACAAGGCTTGCACTATTCTCAATGTTGTCACAAATACTCAATAAAAGTATTTAAGATAAGATGCTGCATACAGATTTGAAAATGTATTTAGAGAATTATTTATGTTACTTTTAGTACGAACAATCTTGAGTAGAGTACAAATACTTTGAAAAAGTAATTGAATTACATTTGAAGATACTTGGAAAGTTTTGCAAGCTCGTAATATAAAAATAAAACGTCAGAAAGGGGTGCCCTCTGAAATGCACCTTTTGCTGCGATCTTTATGACCTTCAAGAAACGCCTTAGCTGTTGCAATCGTAGTTTATTGCGAAATCATTCGGGGTATGCTACATAATGCGTGCCGAAATATTTTTGTACGTTCTTTAGTTTGACTGCAATTTATTGGCTCGTGACGCATTTCGCAATAAGTTTGTAATATGTCCCACCGCGATTAGAAGTTCTTGACATGTAGTCCGGCATTGCATATCTATAGCAACCGAACTAGAAGTTGATCAGTCAGCCAGAGTTTTTTATGAATACGCGAGTGGCCGACACCCGTGCACGCTCAGAATGAAAAAAACAAAAGTAAAAAAGGTCACGAAGGAGAAAAAGGAGGGTGTTCACAAAACTGCTTCTAAACCCCCTTCCCCTGTCCACTCGGCACCAGTTGAAATCATTCTTCACGCGTTGAGGTCAAGATGGTCAAGATTCCAATAATCAGAATACTTGCTCATAAATGACTCCACCTGGCAGAAAACTGGTTTCGATGGTTTTGGAGGAGATGAAAGAAACGGTTTTTAACTAGCTTCAGAGCAAAATTTAAGACACAATAGGCACACGAGGATATTATGGGAAAGAACAATCCAAGTCACTGCAGCTCAATCGAGCCAGCAGGATCTAGCTTCTTTGGCCGAACGAGTGCCTGAGCTCGCATGAAAACGTGTTCGCGCAGTTTCGTATTCGAACCCCCTGAGCCGGCAATTTCCGAAAATGGTTCACTGTGGTCGTACCGAGCGTCGGCGTCACAATCCTCTGCTGACAGAACCACTCTAGCTCCAGACAAAAGGTGCGGTCTAAGTGCAAAATCTGGACGACGTCACCAGCGCTTTGCTAGCTCCAAGCGGAGACAGTTTGAAAAAAAAAAATGGACAAGAGGACAAGAATACGATGCTATCTGTTTGGTCGTTTGTTGGCCTTTGGAGACTGTGTTTTGCTCGTGCCTTGTTTCCTGTTTTGTGTTCGTTCGCTTGGCTCCAGGTTTGCAATCGGTTCAGCTTTACCCTGGAGTCTGACGACCACTAGTTCCGTTGATTTTTCTGGCGAATTTTTTTCCCAAAGTTGTACAATGTATTTGAGACACTGAGTATAAAATAGGCAAAACTTAATTCAAATAGAGTAGCAAATACTCTAAAATACATGTATTTTCAGGATGACAAAATACTACCAAAAGTGTTTGACATACAGTCTTCGGAATACCATTGAGGAACAAGGCCTTTCAAAATGCAACAGGGATGAACCTGGAATCCTCCCTGGAACTGCATAGTATAAGCCTTCCTCGCAAAGCATCAATCCCAGCTACAGTGTGATGATGCTTAAAGGATTCAAAACTCGAAGCAACTCATAGCCTATCTCGAAGAAAATGCATCCGTGGTCACATCGGGATGTCCAGTCGGCATGCAAGATATGTACTATTCTATATCATGCACGAGCCTCATGCTGATTTTTCGGGATGCCAGTGAGGAACAAAGACGTTCTAGAACGCAACAGGGATGAACCTGGATTCCTTCCTGGAACTGTCTAGTTTATATTTGACGGCAACAGTGATATCACATGAAGGTCAGCAATATGTGCAAAAAAGTGGAACACGCATTGGTTCTCGGGTGGCGCCACATTTAGGCAATTTGTTCTCGGCAGCATGAAATCGATACATCAAATGAACCATTGAAGATACCTCACACTTGATAGTCAGCAGCGTGTATGTTCGTTCCCTCTCTTTCTGTTTGTCTAATGTTCAAGCTGACCTCCCTGTATTGAGTTGTAATGCCAGGCAGAAATTATGTTAGAGAGAGAATACAACTAAAAGATTACTAATTAAGGAACATTCACTAATTACTTTTTAATTAAACATTTTAGGGCACATATTTATATTCAAGAAAGGGAGGCAATCAAGGTTGAAGGCCAGCACAGCTTTAAGAATCCTGGTTCGTTCACGCAGTTGGAGTTATTCATTGTCAAATTTTGTTCTGGAAATCTGTCGAAACCGAAACCAAACGCGCGATGCCCGCCGGAAGGACAACCATCGTTTGACGCAGGAGAGTCACGTGTTTTTCAGTGATATCACGCGTCAAAGCAAAGCAATTTGTCGCGGCCGATAAGGTGCCTTATGGCTTTAGTTGGCCAGCCACGAAGCGCCGACTGCAATCAGCTCCGGCGCGCTGTAACGCAAAATATGGACGCGAATTTTGTCATTAAGACGTGACTCTCCGGCGCCAACCGACGGTTGTCCTTTTTATTTATTCACAAAAGAAAACCTGCCGCGCCAAAGCTTCGGCATTATAGCAGGTACAGCCCATGGGTTAATACACTCAATAAAGAACTAAAAAAACAGAACATTTGAATATACAGCCTCGGCTGTCCAGAAAGAGAATACATAAACGATAAAAATGAATAACAAAAATTAAAAATCAATACAATTTCCTGGAGTAAATGGTCCCACAACGTTATTAATAAAAAAAGACTCAGGTAACAGGTTCCACTGAGCGATTGTGTGGAGAAAATGAAAACTTTTTATAATCTGTTCTTTAGAAAATTTCCCGTATCTTTCTGGAATGATCCACACGATTAGAAATTTAGTTATGCAATTCTATGTATTTGCTTTTATCAATACCTGTCAAAGCTTCAAAAAATTGCGAGCAGAAATCTTAATCGAAAACCTTTTGAGTCTTTGCAATAAAGTTCCCTAACCAAGTACATTTTTTTATTTCTGTAACTCTATTGTTTCTATTATCATTTTGTGTTACAAATCTCGCCACACGGTTTTGAAGTTTCTCTAACTTACCCGCAAAGTACTTTTGGTGTGGATCCCACAAAACACATGCGTACTTCAGTGTTGGTCAAACCAAACAGCAGTAGGCTGTCTCCCTTAGTTTCTGTGAAGCACCGCGTAAATTTCGAATAAGAAAATTTAAAGTTCGACTGGCCTTTTTAGCCGTTTCAGTGACATGAACATTAAAAAAAGAAGAGTGCTTGACAAGGTAATTCTCAAATATTTAACATCAGTGTTATTACCTAATTTATGATGATCAATAAAATAACACGATGGGACAGGGTTACGTTTGCTCCCAAAAATTGCTTGCACACATTTATCCACATTCAAGCATAACTCCCAAAACCTGCACCAATTCAATATTCTATCCAGATACAACTGTAAAAAAGACAAATCACTTACACTGTCAACCCTGCTATACACAACACAATCGTCCGAAAACAACTTTATGGACGAGTTATAGGTCGATGATATATCAATAATAAACATTAAAAATAAAAGAGGTCCGAGCACTGACCCCTGCGGCACGCCAGAAGTCACATCAACCAAGTTTGAGCTTGCACCATTTACAACGACACACTGCTTTCTCCCAGGGAGGTGATTTTCTATCCAACGGTATACGTTTCCATCAAGGCTAACGGAGCTCAGTTCGTGTAGCAGCAAAGAGTGAGACACTTTATCGAAAGCCTTGCTCAAATCAAGAAAGATGGCGTGCGTTTCTCCAACCCCTCAGCCGTTGAAATTAAGTCATGACAAAGTTCTACGAGATGTGTGGCGCATGAGAGTTCCTTTCTAAAACCATGTTGGGTTTTAGGAAGAAATAACTACAGTGCAGTCCACTTATAACGATATTGAGAAAACCGCAAAATCCAATCGTTATAGCCGATTATCGTTATATCTGGATCAAATCAAATCTAAAAAAATAGCGATCAAATCTAAAAAATTTGATCGCTATATGCGATATATCGTTATATCTGGTATCGTTATAAGTGGATTACACTGTATTTGTATAGAAATGCCTCCCAACGTTGCTATAAATAATATGCTCTAAAATCTTGCAACATATGGAGCTTAGTGAGATAGGGCGATAATTCTCCACTTTGTGCTTTGATCCCTGCTTATGGGTTGGTGTAACGCACGTCACTTTCCACTGACGCGGGAGCACACTTTGTTCTAGGGATTTCCAAAAAAAATAATCTCTAAGTTGCGAAACACAACAAATGAGGACAATTTTAAAAACTCTGGGCGACAAACCATCAGGACCTACAGACTTTTTAATACCAAGCTCATTTAGGAACTTCTTTATCCCCACTACACTGACGACAAAAGGAGCGATTTGATTTTCAATCTTTTTATTCAGAGAGGGTTAGGAATGAGTTCTGGCGTCGGAGGCAAAAATAGACTGGAAGTATGTATTAAAACAGCTGGACTTTTTGTAACTTTCTTCAATTACTTCCCCAAGTTATAATATATTTGGAATTCCCATATTTTCCTTTCGCGTCTCTTCGAGCTATTTCCAGAATTGTTTGCTACCAATTCGCGTGCCATCAGACAGTTTATCAAAATACTCGCGTTTTGCCGCGATAATAGCTTCCTTGCAGGCTACATTGAATTTCTCGAGCTCTGCGGCTGCCGATATGCATGGGTGTACTTTATAACTTTGATAACCACGTCTGCAATTTTTTATCACCTTTTTTACAGTAACTGTCATCCAGGGCTTATTACTCATTGCTTTTGCACGTATTAGTTTAACGGAAACATATTTGTCCATTAATTTCAACAAACGATTTTTGAAAAAGACCCATAAAGCGTCTACACCGTTGTCAAAATCGAAACGCTCGAAATCCCCAAAATATTGAGACAGCCATTTTCCTATAGCTTCAAAATTACCTTTATCGTACATATAGTATTTTCTGTCAGTATCCTGGGCAAGGAAAAGCTAAGGGAACGTCAAGCTAGCCGTGACCATTTTGTGGTCGCTAGTTCTTGGGAGGATGGCTTCCATCGTGAACAATTTCACTTTTACACAATAATAGATTCAGTACATTTTCCCCTATAGTTGGGACCTAAACAAATGGTTCGAAACCATAAGTTGTCCAAATATCATCAAATTCCGCGTAAACAGTCCCAGTTGGTAGAATGGTGTCATCACCGTGCCATTTTAGCTCTGGAAGTTTAATATCTCCAGCAAGGAATATCTGCTCATCAGGTAAGCCAGAAACAATATCGTTCAAAGCCTGAAGGGTCGTGACACCACTACCAGGGGGGCGGTATAATACTCCGATAGCCTTATATCCTTTATTAGGGGATTGTACTCGGCACAATACCGTTTCAACCCATTTTGTTACCACATCAATCATCACACTGTTCAGAGACTTGTCTACTAAGAGGAACCTCACCCCCGTGCCCATTTCTGTCCCTTCGGAACACGTCTAATACCGCGGGAAAAAGTTCTGCATTCGGTATTGTTTCATCTAACCGTGATTCGGCTCCAAAAATAAAATCAGGAAAATATACTTGAATTAAGCCGTTATATCATTCAATCTTATTTTTTACGCTGCGACAATTCACTGACAAAACATTATGTACCTTATCAGAAAAAATATTTCAGAAACAGCACTTCGTTTTCCATTACATTTTTTTTTTATCACAACCGCGTCCTTTATCGCTACTCACCAGCTAGCTATCAGGACAAATATATGACGTCAGACTGTTTTCATGCTGTCAGGTAGACACAATTTCTGAGTCCAGACAATCCCTCATTTTTACACGGCATTTTTGTACATCATCCCACGCGTATATATTATCATTGACTCGCAGCTTATCATGCACAAATTTTATTTTAGTACTTTGTTTCGTTCCGGAGCAGTTTCCGTTTGCGCAACGTCACCTGTGAGTAGTCATTTGACACTGATATTGTTGTGCTCTTGAGTTTCATACAATTTCTAAACACGTCACCCTTTTCATTGTAATCATAAACCTTCATAATAACTGGCCTAGTTCTTTGGGGCTTTTTTGCACCAAGCCTGTTCATATGTTCTACCGACTGTACATCAACGCCCAGGCGATCCCGGAACAAATCCTGTAGCACCTTTCTCCTAATTATTTCGTCCGTGTCTTTGTCCGGAATACCAAATAGTATATTGTTGTTTCTACGGCTCCTGTCTTCCAGGTCGACAAGCTTATCTTGCTGAGAGCAGCTGACTTGGTTAATACTCTTAACAGCATCCCGGAGTGGTACGACAAGTTCCGCACATGTTCCTTGCTTTTCTGTAACGATCTCAAGCTGCTTAAACATGGTCTCGATGCGCTCGCTTAGTTGATCATGCTTTTATTTTATCGATAACGCACCGGTGAAAATACGTTCTTGCGCATCGAAAACCTTTTAAATTAAAGCTTTTTTGTTTTTTGTTTTTTTTTTGGCCGAGGGGGGGGGGGGGGGATATGGGGGTCTTGCTTTACGTCTTCCTTTAGAAACCTGCTTTGATTTTCTTCTAGCAGCCGTAGGTCGGCAGCGATAAGTGCTTGAGCATCAAACGCATCTTGAACCAGATCTATAGTCTTCGTCTGTGGTCCAGGGTTTCGTTCAAAGTCACCGAACCGGAGCAGTAGCATTTTACAACACTCGGACGTCAAACGACACAACGCTTTTGGGCACGGCACGATAACAATGCGCGTCTCATTACTTCCAAAACAATTGCACTTTAGGTGTGCACTAACCTGTTGGACGACAAAGAGCGCTGGCATGTCAGACGATATTGTCGTGGCGGTTCCGCCGGGCATCGCGCATTTGGTTTCGGTATCAAAACATTTCCAGAAGGAAATTTTACAATGAATAAATTAAATTAAATAGCAAAAGTGCGACCAATCTAGCAAAACAAAATAAACAAGAGCACGCTATAACAATAAATTGCATTAATATATGTAAAATGCAGATATGTAGACAAGAGAAAAAAATCCAGATGTTATGAACACTGCACACAAGTTGATAGTAACTGTTAGATCATATTGGATATCTAGACAAGAGAAAAAAATCCAGATGCTATGAACACTGCACACGAGTTGATAGTAACTGTTAGATCATATTCGGTCCCTGTGTGTGTGCTGGTAGGTTATTCCGTAGCCTCCTATATAGGAGGCTATGGTCATTATAATCGATTATTGTAATAATGGTTGTTTGTCGTAATGATTGCAAAAATGAATTTTGTCACAACGTTCCTTCTTTTCTGGAAAAAATGCGAGCATGGCGCAATACCAAAAAAAAAAAGGAAACGAAACGAAATAAAAGGAAACTCGTAAGGAATTGAAGACCGTTCCAACTCGATAACGACGTAACTGCCGTGCCTGGAACGCGTCTTCGACCGGTGTGTTTACCCCGTCCAACGGAGCGGTCCCTTCATTTCCCCCTAATGACGTCATAAAAGTGTCATGTCGTCGCCGGCCGCGATCCTGGCGGTGTCACAACAGGGGATAATGGGTTGTGGCAGACGCCCGTTTTGCCGCAGGTCGCTCTTCAGCTTCACAGCCCAGGGAAGCTTCGGCTGTGAGTCGCTTGGACGCTGCGACGACCGCGACACTCGCGTTCGCTCCTACTTTTGACAGAGACTTCCGGCACCAACCGCCAGGATCGCGACATCCGAAAGCAATAGCGCTTCGACTTCCGTGACGTCATTTGTTGCCTTTTAGGGACCGCTTTTGACGTATGGGTGGGATAGGATGCTAAACACACCCGTCGCAGACGCGTTCCAGGCGCCATAGTTGTAGATATATACACGGCTATACATACCAGGCGCCATAGCACGTTCTCGTGTCCTCCTCTCCCTCAGCGTCTATACACTCCGTGCGACGCGACTGGCGCGCCGCCGCGCGGCCGGTACCTAAGGTAGGCAGTGAGAACCCCAGAGAAAACGAAACCGAAACCACGCCGCGTACGTTGGTACGCATTGAAGTCGGAGTGGTGCGGTTGCACTGGGTTCACAGCATGAAGTGCTGCCTGTGCGGCGTCATTAAGTGCTTCAATATTTATGCGTCGTATCTCGTGGAGACAAAGTTTCACAGTTTTTCACCTCGCCGATGTTTTGTGGGACAGCGACAACGATCGAGCCGTGCCGTACGACGCGAGAAATTTGGTCTCCAGATCATGTCTGCATGCACTGTGTCGGCACGGCTGACATATTCTAACTGCCGCTTTGCGCTCTGCGTTTGTTTTCGCACCAGTAACGCCTACATGTGTCAGCGCCGATGGGACGAACTGAAATGCCATCCCACACTCGCGGGATTGCAGTGCCAATTTCGTTGGAGGAATGCCCTCCAAAGAAGTTTCGTCCCCATCGTACGTGTCGATGATATTTCCGGACAAGTATGGCACGCAATCTGTACTTCATGAAGAAAAATTCGAACGGTAAAAAAAAGTGACAAATATAAATCTAAAGAAAACAACAATGAAACTCGGAATCACTGGAGAATCGGCGTTTGAGTATGGAAGTTTATGTGGTGTGCTTTCTTTCTTGATCAGCCTCCTTTTGGATGTGGAAACACTGACACCCCGAGTTCTGTAGACAACAATTCTTTTTCTCGGCTTTAGAGCCACCTATCGCAAAGTGGTTCGAACTGGAAGTAACGACAACTGGTCCCTTCCTACCTGTAAAGTGTGCACCTCCCACGATGAGTGGTATTTTCTGACAGCCTTTGACGGTCAAAGCCAGTTCCCAATTAGTTACGCAGCCCAAACTAAATTTCCACCTGGTTTCGCTATGCCAACTATTTTTGTTATAATAAGTGTTGTGCCAAGTGACGGTCATGCCAAAGTACCTGTGGGCCGAAAATCAGCACCTCGCACAACAGGTTATTACACAACGGCTGACCGCAAAAGCACTTGGCGGCTAAACCGTGTGTTGGCCGACAACTTTGTTTTCTCGGCTTTGGAACCACCTTTCGTAAAGTTGTTTCAATTGGAAGTACAGTCCACTAGTCCCTTCCTACCTCTAAAGTCTTCACCTCCCCCGACCAGTGGTATTCTCTTGACAGCCTTTTCATGGTCAAAACCGGTTCCCATTGAGTTACGCCGCCCAAACCAAATTTTCACCTGGTTTCCCTATGCCACCTTTTTTTGTATAATAAGTGCTGTGTCATGTTACTGTCAAGTCCAAGCACCTGTGTGCCCAAATCTGCACTTTGCACAGCCCGCTATAACACAACATTTTGGGTCCAATATTGGATATACCGTACAGCTTTATTTCTTTATTCGTTAGAAACAACTTTCACAGCTGTAATGAAACTTGGCACACTTCGTGCAGAAACTTAGTGAAAATCTCACTCGCCTCCAATATCATCGTTCCAGCAGTCCTACGTTTACAGCGACGAGCGAAATAATTTTCCCACTCAAAGCAATTATGGTGGCGGCCGTCTTGCTTTTCGGAAAATTGCTCCAACTCCTTTTTTGGCCGCAACTTGAGAAATTACCCCTAATAACGACTAAAACTCAGTATATAAGAAGTGGAGAACAGCTAAATGCCCTTCTTAGGTGCGCCCCAGCACTCATGCAACGTCACCCTCAACGTATCGGCTCAAAAAGCAAAAGTTTCGTCCGTGCGCGCTTCCGCCGCCACAGCTTGGCATGCGAAAAGGCGCCGCAGGCTGCTGAACGTGCCTGACGGTCGAACGCCAGCTCCTCCGCTTGCGGGGCTGCGCGCGTTTTTGAAAGCGCCGCCTATAGTTCCCGCACGGAGTGTATACCCGTCTGGCAAAATCGAAACGATCGCCCCCTGTAGATACCGCGTTTTACGGGCCTTCGCTAATAAAGGCCGCTGACTGCGATCGCCGCTTCCTCCCCACAAACCCACAAAGCTACCCAACTGACCAGCTTCATTAAATGAGAAGGATTATTCGCGTTCTCGAAGGAACCCACGAGCAAAGCTGAAACTCGGGAGCAAGAGGGAAACGAAGGAAACGGAACGGGGCACGCGGACGCATTCAGCGGAGGAAATGGCGCCCTACACCGCGTTGCTCCGACCCCACTGCATGCAGCCCTACGCTGACAGAGCGGTGGAAGCTACGTGCTCGGCTGACCAATCAGCCGCCTCCCTGGCATCACCCGACCCCGTTCTTTGCGCCTGGATATGGGCGTGAGCATGATCACGTGGCAAAAGGTCGACGTGTGATTGCTCTGGCGAGCGCCTAGCTCCCGCCGTACCGTCAGCTTAGGGGTAACGAAGTATAACGGACGCACGTCCACCGGCGTCTGAAGCAATCGCAGCCGAGCCGACGTGATTTCTCGCCAAAGCCCCCCGCCCCCTCGCCAAACTTCCCTCCCTACAACGAACACATGGAGGCAGTTGCGATACTATAGCAAACAAACAAACAACCCCGTTTTACCTTAGGATGGACCACAGCGGACGCTACGAGCCGTACCAGCCAATCACGCGCCGCCAACATATCACGTGACTGCGCGCCCCGCGCGTCCAAAGCCTCCCGGCAATGCCTCCCTCAAAACGAACACGTAGCGGCAGTTGTAACAACCACAAACAGACAACGTACACTCATTCTGCGTTTCACCTCACGGTGAACCGCACCGGGGGCTACGAGCAATACCAGCCAATTCAGAGCTATAAAAGTATCACGTGACTAGGCTCCTCGCGCGTCGCTCCGCCCCCCTTTTCTGAGACGTCACGTGATACTAACGTGGCATCGGATTGGCTCCGATGATACGTAGCGTCCACAGCGGTCCATACTAAGGTATTAGAAATATATCTCGAGCTCAACGAAGAAAAGACTGCTATGGCGACCACGTTCGAGCCTCTTTCCTTGTCTTTATATTTTCTTTCTTGTATCTTCTTTTCCTTACTCGTTTGCTCACTCGTCTTCCTTTTCATAACGACTGCCGCGCTACCGCGCTACGATACACAGCGAGTAGAAATTCTGTTGGAGTCGGGCCTCTAACCGAGCTGTTGCTGCCACTCGGGCAGACAGCCTGGTCGCTTGGTGCGCGCGTACTGCCTCGAGCGCTCGTCGGACGATTGAATCTTTGGCGATATAAGTATATTATTTCTTCGCCACGGCAATCCACTGGTTCCGGCTCTTCTCTCTCTCCGTCTCGAAGCAGCCCCCCCCCCCCCCCCCCCAACACCCCAATTCCGTATTCCGTGGCGCACTGCCCTTCGATCAGAATGCCCCCCCCCCCCCCCCCTTATAAAAATAAGAGAAACCATCAAAGTGAACGAACAAATTCTAAAAAAAAAAAAATGGGATAAAGAGAGCTCATTTCCTGCCATGCTTACTCCGGTAATATATTTTCGGGCCGCGGCCGGTGCTTTTTTTTTTTTTTCGTTTATTTTTTTGGTGCGCGAAGGAGTGATCTACTGGGCGACCGCGTTTTCGCGCCCGCAGTTTTTCTTGGCAGTGGGATGAAGGGGGCTTACGCGAAAGCTCGCGTTCATCTCCGAGTGGAGCCCCGAGTGCAGCCCCGAGCGCAGCAGACGAGGCCCGCCGATTCGCGCAACAACCTCGTTGCACACGTCGCACGCAGCTATAGAGAACCCAATAAAGGCAGGTGCTCCTCATTGGACTGTGCAGGGATCAGCTTGATTGCTACGGACATGCCGGGACGAGAGATATTACGAAGATATTTCGGCGTATCCGTCGTACGATCGCCGGCGTATACGTCCATCGCGTCGCAGTGCAGTGCGAGACAAGTACTGCGTGTCTACTCACGTACTGTTTTTGCACTGTGTGGCGGTTCCTCGGGTTCATCTATGCGGGTACACACTGGAGATGAGAGCGCCAGGGGAGGTGAGAACACAGAGCTCTAGTCGGAGTAATAAGTGGGTAGACGCGAAGCAACTCGCCTTTTTCTCTACCATAGCCTCCTCTATATACTCACAAAGCCTGGCAGTTCGACGACGGAACCATATAGTGCCCGGTCCCGGATTTGGAGCGCGAGGATCTGGTAGCACAGAGCACCACAAAGCCATTTCTCGGGGAACCTGGACGTCAGCGCACAGCTTTTGCAGCAGCGAGGACCCCGAAACACACTTGCTCGCTTGGGAGAAGAATTTTTCGGCGTCTCGCCGCAGTGGGGCGCCAGTCACGTGGCTCGCCTCCGATCCGTTGTCTGCCGCTCCACTTCCTTTCATTTCGGCGGCCGTTTCTCGCGGCGATCTGCCAGGCTTTGTTAGTATATAGGAGGCTTTGTCTCTACGCACTGCTTGAACGTGCTCGATCGCGAATGCCGGCGCTTAGCGTTCGAGCGCGTTCGAAGTGTGAGTAGAGGCAAAGGTTCGCGTCTGCCCACTGACCTTTCCAACCGTAGCTCGGTGTTCGACGTCCCCGCGGTCTCTCATCTCCTCCTCTCCCTCACTGTCTACCCGTACATTCTGTTTCAGACCAAATAAGAACGCAGTCCAGCCGACGCTATATACCCCCGCCTAAATAAATCACGTATACAAAGAGGACACCGGCGTACTCACTACGTGTGCTTGGTTTAGCTGTCAAAACGCGCAGAGTTACACTTCGTAAAACGGAGTGCATGGTTCGATCGAAATCTATGCGGTGAGAAAGCGTTCTAGAGCGCGTCTTGGCCGCATCGCCCCGAGGGGAACGCCGATCAAAGGACAACACGGAGAACGCGGACAATGCACGCTGACGAGGCAGCAAAGCGCGCGCCGGTATTGGTCGACATAGGGGGAAAGCAAAAACAGGTGCGGGCATTCGGCGGGTAAACTAACGCACGAATTGCACGAGGGACAGCCGAACGTGCACGTGGTATACTCCGTTCACTGTAAGTCCGAGCGCAGCCGGACTGAGGTTTGTCGAGCCCAGCCGTCACCGCGCTCATTATCTTTGTGCGTCTCCTGGTGTTCTCGACGCTTCTACGAGCGTCGTGAGCACAATCAACCCTTCTGTTGGGGTTCCGAAGCAATGTCGAAAGCGAGTGAAGCGCTTAAAAATTTGTACACAGCGTAATACATGACGAAGCTTGAAGGTAAACGTTCGGCAGCCCTCTGCCTGGTTAGGAGTAGACATGAAGCGAAAAATAGGGACTCTAACGAAAAATTTAATAAACATTTACCCGACGTTTCGGGACCAGTTCGGTCCCTCGTTCGCGGGTGAGTGACGAAAAGAAAGGAACACGTGTCGCCTAAATGCACATACGGATGTGGGGGGCTTTGCTGACGTCACACAGTCCGGAGACGTAGCTGCTGGGCAGGGAGCCCGAAGAACGATTCACGTTCTCCTTTGTGCGCTAGATAAACCAGGAATCAACGAAGAGCACGATGCTTCCCTCGAAGTCGACAGTGTGGCCGGCTTCTTCTGCGTGCTCCGCGAGGGCGCTCGCCTCCACATCCTTCTTCCGGACGACATATTTGTGTCGCCGTAAGCCTCTCTGCGAAGTTCTTACTTTCGCCAACGTATGAGGCCGGGCAATCCTTGTATGGTATGCGGTAGACCAAGCCTTGGGCCCTTTCTTTGGGGGCCGATCCTTCGGGAGGGGGAGGCGATGATCGATTGTCGACACGGGCTTATGAGTCACCGCAATCCCGTAGCGACCGAGGACGCGGGAAAGGGCCTCGCTGGTGCGGCTAATGTAGGGGACACAGACGCGATCGGAAGGGGGACTGCTGCGCCCTAGGGGTGGATGCCTTGATTTCTCGAGTATCCGAAGCATAAACCGTTTAGGGTTGCCGTTCTTGCGGAGATCCGATGTAACGACCTTGATTTTCTCCTGGAGGCTTTTCTTTGGGAGCAGGTGGCGAAGGCGCGCCTGAAGAGTGCAGAGGCCACCGACGCTTTATGACATCGGGAGTGGTGGGAATCAAACCCCAAGTATCTGCCAGTATGGGTTGGCTTCCTGCAAACAGAGAAGCTTAGCCCACTGCCACTCCTGGTTACCAGTACATCCAGAAAGGGAAGGGAACCTTTGTCTTCGCGTTCGACCTTGAATGGACTTCTTCCAAAACCGACGCGCCCCATTGCGGCGAAATACCATGCAGTGCATTCTGGGAACTAGTTGGCCACTCAGTTTCGGTTTCGACTGAGCAGATTCATCTCATGCTATCACGCCGCGACCGAACGCACTGCTTGCAATTTCGATTATCTTACTTTTTTACGAATGTACAATATACTCATTCTCGAGCGATACAAAACGAAGGCCGGGGCACTTTTTTTGGTTCCCGAAACACCGGATATTTGAGTGCGTATGCAAACGTAGTAGGACGTGGCTTAGTCACATCATCTTTGAGTTCAATTTCAATAATCCCGTCTAGTACCATTGAACTACAAGTGAAATTCGGTCACCTGGAGCATTACACATATTTTGTTTGCCAAATGTCCACTTCTTGTTACTTCATTGGGTGAAAAGCAAGCCGCATCCTCACAGGAGTATCAAAGTTGAGCCCAGCGTTGACGCGTAAACTTTTAAGGAAACGCAATAAATTCGACCTCACTACTGCACCAAAGTTACTATGATGTCTTCCTCGTGTCATCATATATCTCCCACTCAAATTTTATGCTGATAGACGATTAAGTTATCGCAAACGCGGAGATGGGCTAGCTACGACGGAGGCCCTAACAAGCGTCCCCTACCCCTCGCTAAGCCTTCTTGGACGAGCTTTTACTGACGCCCAAGATCTGTGCCTCAACGGTGTGTCCGAAATTATCGTGGCATACTCAGGCAGGAAGAAAGCTAACACATGACAAATATTATGGCCATTAGCAACCGTCAAATGCACTTTGAATAATTTCGTTCGTTTGGCGCACCGCATAGGGGTTCATACCCGTCCGGCGTACCTCTGGCGAATGGTGCAACATTTTTCACATAAGTGCTCGACTTTTGCTTTCTTAAAGGGACACTGACAGCCCCCAAAAAAATTTTTTTATTTTTTGCCAGGAGCTTCATTATGGTGTCGGAGGACTACCCAATTAATATTTTGCAACAGAGTAGCTTATTTCTTTTATAAAGCCAAAAGACGCAACTGCTCGAAACCGAAACCGAAACCCGACGGAGGTCGGAGAAGTGGAGAGAAGAGAGTGACTGGCGGAAGTCACGTGGCTACACCCGACCGTGCGTGTTTTTGTTGTTTTTCGCCTCTCCGGTAGCAGACGACACGACATGCGGCGTGCGATGCGGCGTGCGGGAACTGCTTGCCGTGCGATTCTTTTGCAGTTATGTTTGTTCCGCTCGTTGTTCTGTACTCCAAGATGAGTTGTTTTGTACATTGAGGAGTTGGAGATGAGTAGTGAGCGCCCGTGGTGAATTTCCATGATCGGCTCCGAAAAGAATAAACCCAAGATGTTGCGTGAAGAGCTGGCTCACATGTCCTGCATCCGAAAAAAAGTGGCATTGTGCGACAGAGTTTCCGAAAGATCAACGGGATCGGGACCAATGGCTGGCTGCAATTCCTGTAGAACATTTACGGGCACCTCGGAAAGCGGACGCTACCTGATTTATATGCTCCTTGCATTTTGTGGAAAGTGATTGCATTGAGTTCGCAGGTGTCAAAACGGAAATCCCATACCGTTTAATTCAGCGAAGTATTGTCCACAACATTTGTTTGTTAATTTTTTGTTTGTTTCTTCAGTGATGATTGTAAAAAAAAAAGAAAAAAAATATGTAAACATCGGAAAAAGGTTGAAAAAAAAAAGGGATCGAACCCGGTCCTACCGCGTGCGAAGCGGACGTCTTTCCCACTGAGCTACTGGGGCATCTCGTTCCTGGTGGATCTCTTTCCTTAGTAATAATTCAGCCGGTAAACTGTAAGTTGGAAAGTTTGCTGTCGATTTTTCTCTAGCAAAAGCACTCCCGGGTCGAAGTCGGGTTGCACCACACTTTGGGGACATTCGCACCTAGTAAAGAAATCGTACGCGTGCAATTCAACTCGAAGTAGACACGTCGTGCTTGACGTTTGCGCGAGCGTTGTCTTCAGCAACGAGAAGGGAGCGACGGCTCGGCGACGTCTTCGTGCAAATCGGCTTTGTGGCCGGGCGTGTCGTACGGGATGAATACCAATTCTTTTCATCAGTCCCAAATTTCTTTTAACGGTAGACAGAATTCGCCGGTATTGCGAACGACAGTTCTGAAATAGAGGTCCCACGCCCGTCGTCCGCTGCCATCGCCGTCCCCGGGAGTCCCACGATACGCGAAACGACGAACGCACAGAATGCTTCCGGTTGTCTGTGGAACTTTTTTTTTCAATCAACAGATTTACAGCTTTTTAGAAGCCACAAAAAATGGGTTTCATATTTTTTTCTATTTTTAATATTGAGTGTGTGCCTTCAGTGACCCACGACTTTGATTAAATTTGGTGGTCGCATCGATACCTTAGAAAACGGCCCGTGACCGCGAAAAAGAGAGTGAGCGAGACTCGAACCGGCCAATTCTTGATCGGCGGTTTTCGGGCGGAAAGAAACCGAATTTCGAGCCGCAAATTCTGTTCTGGGTAGTTGAGCTCTCATATGTTACGTACAACTAAAAACCTCGGCGAGCATAAATACCCTGTCAGTGTCCCTTTAAAACGGTTTGTATGCGCGAATGTGCCTATACGATTGCAGGATAACTTTACGTGCATACGCGATGTTGAATATTAGTAAAATGCAAGTGGGTGGGGACTTCGCTTCGTGCAGTGCTGCGGGTCAGTACAGATAAGAGATAAGAAGTGTGTTATAATTTAGCTTTTCAATGGCACCTCCGAGTTTTACTTCGCGTACACAGGCGTATTAAGAAAACAGTAATTGCAAAAAGTAATATTTCTTCTATGGACGCACGAAACGAACAAACTTCCTGATCAACAACATATAATGTAAAGGCGCGAGCTTGATGTATGCATACTTATTGGTTGCTACAGCCTGTTGATTCGTACATAAGCAAGATCCCCGAGCTTCGCAGCGTCGAGATTCCCAGCACTGGCTCGTCCAGATACCTCGAAACGCTAACAAAAAGGCTCAAGTACAAAAATAGAACAAGCATGTGTTAAGAGAAGCTATATACGTCTCGGGCTTGTGCTAAAGCTTCGAGGTCTGGCCATTTAGGTTAGTTTATAGACCACAAATGACGCTCTCGGGACCAGAAAACATGAGATAATGGCCGTTTATAGTCCACGCTCTGTGTGTAATCTCTGGTCGACGTGTCGATCGAAACCGAAACCATGCCACTCTCCTCCCTGGCCAACTAGTTCCCAGAGTGCAACGCGCGCCGTGTTGCATGCAGGGCTTTATGGAAGTAGTCTATTGTATCGACGCATCCACCGAGTTGAGGTGCTTTAGAAGTGGATCCACCTCGCTGGTTTTAACGACGCAGAAACAGTCGTCCACGTAACGCAGGAACGTTCTGGGTTTAGGCTCGAAAGTGTCGAGAGCCTGGCGTTCGATGGCCTCCATTGTGAGGTTTGCCATTGTCACAGAAATGGCTGCCCCCATGGCTGTGCCGCTGGTTTGCTTGTAGTACTTTCAGTTAAATGAGAAGTATGTGCTGTTCAGGCAGAGCTCTAGTAGTCGGCAGATCTCGTCAACCGATAGGCACGTTCTCTCCGGGAGTTTTTCGTCTACCGAGAGAGCTTATTTAAAGTTTGAGGACTATATTTTCAATATAACGTGAGCCGTGACACAAGACAGAAACATAAGAAACTGATTCGTGAGTTTCGTAACAAAAAAAGGACTTTTAAAATATTCTTCTTTTTTTTTTTTTCGCGTACCGTCTGCGAGTGCAACAAGTTGCCCTAAAGCGTTACATGTGTTTTTGTTTTTGTTTTCTTGCATTTTTTAGTGCAAGTAGTGAACTTTTCTTCGTTCTTCGTTAAAATTAACTCCAAAGACTAAACTGCTTAGGGTGCTTGTTTAACTGAATGTTCATGCGAATATATCTGCCAAGTTGCCGAGTTAATTTTTTTTCTCCGCCTACATTATGCCTTGGCGTCAAAAGTTGCCCGGCAGTATCTATCGTACCTGTCTCGTCTGAAGCCAAACTACAAAATATTCTCATTGGAGGCATCCTCAACTAAAGTTTTTCTAAAGCCTGGTTCAGACAGTTGCGTTGCTTGCGTTCAGAGCGATCGAAACGAAAGCAATGACAAAGTTATCGGGAAAAGTGTTCGCCGCACACAACTGTACCAAGCTAGGCAAAAGAGTTTTCGTGGAGCTATCGTGAGTGGTGGTTGCTGCCCCGGTGTTTCGGTGTTCCGGTCGTTGCTGTCGTTTTGGTTGCTCTGGGCGGTACCGACACAAGTGTGTGAACCAGCCTTAAAGGTGCCCTAAGGAGCTTTCTGAGATCGCCTAAATACGGCGATGCTTAGAGCCCTGCAGGCTCTAAGCATCCTAGAAATTCATAAATCATAGCGATTCGCGGCCGATTTCTCTATGAGAAAACAAAGATCGAAGTCATCTCTGGCGATGGTAGCCAGGACGACATGTGACCAATGAAAACGCGACATTTCGTTGAGATTGCAAACGCTGTTAATACAAAATACAAAGAACTAATACTGTCGACGAAATTTCGCGGAACTAAGTGGTATAAAACCTCCCTTCCGGAGCTGCATGGCTGACAGTGGGGCATGGGATGCTGGCTGGACGCGGCATGTACGGGGGGAAGGGGGGGAGGGGGGGGGGGGGGGGGCAGTGGGGGAATAGTTTTGTAATGAGCAGCTGCAGACTGTCTCCGTGAAGCTGCGTGAACGCAGGGGGCAGGGGGGGGGGGGGGGGGGGGGGGCGGGTTAACATGCTTCCCAGTGATACACGCGCCGTCCGAATCCGAAATCCAAGTGCCCGCGCGTTGCCGAGCAGCCAATCTAGAGTGAGCGCCGTTGCTAGGGTGTCTATCGTTGCTAGGGTGTCCTCCCTTCCCTCTCCTTTTCTCCCTCGCCCCGTTGGGGGTCCAGGCATTCGGATACACGCGTCCGGGCCGTATGGGCAACGAGCTGCGCGCATTCGAGATTTCACTCCGCGGTTCCACAGGTCGTACGCGCGAGGATCCTTCGCTTGCTATTGGCTGACAGTGGTCCTGGTTCCACTAGAGTGCCTTCATGCTCGCTAGCGGGACATGGAGGCACCCTAGGTTTCACAACATGCTCCTCCTATCGGCGGAGATGACCTCGCTGTGTCACGAATCGCGTTTTAGAGCGCAGCTCTTAGGGGCCCGTTTCCGGCTTGAGCGGCGTCGGCGTAACCGCGAGGTCACGCGATCTCCCCCGAGGTCGCGTGACCCCTCCCCCCGAGGTCAGGTGACTCCCGCCCCCGGAGGAGATTGAAGAATGAGGGGAGGAGGAGGAGGAGGGGTATACCCTCCCCTCACTGCCCTTCCCTCCTTTTACTCAAGTGCTGCGCTCTACTTCGGCGTTACAGGGAGTTTTTTTATTAGGTAAATCGGCCACGTATGATCATGATTTATGCATTTCTAGGATGCTTATAAGTTATAACCCTCAGGGCACCATTTAATGGGCACTAAAGTGGATTCTGAGATCGTTCATGTATGGTAGTAACTCAATCTACGGGCTCTAGACATCCTAAAAAAAAATACCAAAACTACATTATGGGCGGCCGATTTCATTATTAAAAAATCTAGTCAAAGATATTGACGCGCCTCTATTTCTGCGCCTTGGATCAGACACCAGAGGTAGCCGTCGGACGGCGTTTTCAAACAATGATTGCTGTATTACGTCTCCTACACCCAAATATTTGACGTTTTTCACAAAATATAATAATAGTAAAGTTCGGAATTTTTGTGAATCTACTGGGACGCTTTGCACTCTAGAACTGGTCATTTTTTGTTGACTAAAGCTCAACAAACAATATGCCATCAAAAACAAGCTTCTATAAAAAGCACTTTGGTGCCCCTTTAAGGTACTACACGAGCATGGGCTCCTGACAACGTGCTAGCCTTGTCAGTACTTTCGCAGCAGCTCCGCAAAGCAGAATGAGAATTTCATTCTTTTCGAATGAATCTGCAATGTGTCATCGGATAGAGAGAAGCACTGTTTGCTCGTTTAAACATGGAGATGCAGTACATTCCCCGCCGATATGCCCGCAAGCTTTCCCCTCTGAACTTCTATTTGAATCACTGAAAGCGAAAATAGCAAACTAATTATAAATGGTCCGTATACTCATGTTTTTCGAGTTTTCTCTGAGTGAGTACACGTGCCCACCAGTACTTCTCGAAGCAACGCGCTTGAGATCTTGTCTTTTATATTATCTCTACACAACTTGCGATGTTGATCATACAAGAGAGCCACTTATGCAGCCCCCTCAAAGATATAACTAAACGGCAGTGGGCCGTCCTCATTCGCAACTAAAATCAGTAAGTGTAGAAACTTTATTTGACGCTAGAGCATACCAGTCCGCATAGATTACATATCGTACTACTTTGATACAGGGCACAACCACTGGCGTAATAAGTGCCGAGAGAGCGTGCACTTTGAGCCGACATTATGCTTATGTATCGACATAAAGTGAATGTTCCATTAGCCCATCCTGACCACACCGTTCACTAATCTGGCCAAAACACTGACTCTGAAAAGCAGATCGGGTGCACTGCGATCCGACTGCTACAGAAAACGCTCCCCCAAAGTAATGCTGACAACAACGCAAAATAAAAAGAAAGACGTGATTTGTTTTTATTGGGAGCATGCGACAAGACAGTGGCGCCACGGTGCGGCTTTTAGCAAAATCATTTCGCATAAAGCACGGCCGGGCAGGCGTGGAAGGCCCCTGTGTAGCAGCCAACCTTAGTTTCTAATCAATGTCAGCTTACCCGAGCAAAGCGTCTTTCTGAAAACGGTGAAAGCCACAACCAGCGCAAAGCTTTTTTTTTTCTTTTTTCTTTTTTCTTTTTACGGAAGATTTGGAAATTGAGAACATGGGTCCCCTTAGTGCGCTAGCAAAACCGCCGCGATCATCATAACTCAGTACGCTTACTCAATACGCTAGGGAGCGAAGAGCAGTCTTATAGACCAACACGCGTCCCTGACGTCACGCAGCTGCGGTGGCGCTGTCGACGGCACTGCGCATGCGCAAACGCTTCAGTTCACTCGAATTCGGTTTCTGGGCATGCGCAGTGCCCACACCTCGTGTGGGCAAACGCGGGCTTGTTTGTAAACAGCGTGTCGGTCTATAATAAGGGGAGCGAAAAATACCTCTCCTATAGATTTTATCGATCACTGGTGAACGTCGCCCCATAGCGACCTTGAAACCATCGAACACACAAGCGCTTCGTGGAGGCACATTCCAGCGCAGACAAACAAACAAAAAACATGGCGGTGCATTGCCGTCGTTGCCCCTTACAACTGCGGGACACACGATTGAATTCCCCGAGCTTCGGGCAACTGCTGCGGGTCGCATGGCGTGAAAACAGACGCAGATCAACGCTGGACGCGTGTGGATTTTCGAGTGTCAAGGTGCCGAGCCTCTACTCCGATGCGAGAACGAGAAGAAACACGGCCATAGGATGCGACGCGAACGCTGTCGTTGGTGGCGCTGCCAGCGACCTGCCAAGGCGGAGCGGCGCGCCCCCTTTAGGTGTCGCACGCTACCAACGGTGACTGACCGACAGCTCAAGAGACGCAGGGCGTGGCAATCTGAGCACGTTATCATCGCTACGTAGCCACTAAAAGTAACAAAAACGCAAAAAAAAAAAAAGCCTTTTAGTGTTTGTGTTGTTTTTACCTACAGTCTCGAGGACGTCATGTTCGATCATAGCCTCCTCTATACTGACAAAGCCTGGCAGATCGCCACGAGGCGTGGCCGCCGAAAGTGAAAAGGACCGGTATAGCGGCAGACAGCAAATGAGAGGAGAGTCATGTAACTGGCGCCGCCCCGCTGCGGCGAGACGCCGAAACACACTTCTCCCGAGCGATGGAAAGTCAGCTCGTGCTCCTCGAACTGTCAGGGTTTGTGAGTATAGAGGAGGTTATGCTGCGATTTAAACCAGCTCGCTCGCGCGCTTACATTCGCTCCAAAAAACGAATCACTGCTGCGGCTGCTGATGATGATTATAATGACGCAGCTGGTGCCACTCTCGCGCCATCTATCAGCTGGAAATTTTTTGCCACTCTCTCGGACCACTGAAACATGCTCAGCGCGCTTCCGCGCATATGTTATGCGGTGTGGCGCACATTGACAACTGTTCTACCTACTGCTTGCTCCCAGAAATAATCTGCAAAGATGGCGACCTTCTCAGCCATTAGAGAGTTTTAGTAGATCGTTCCAATACCTCCGATAGCCCCGATAACGATACTGTGCATGCGCAAGGGAGGCGGTGGCGGGGTATCGGGTACCGTTATTGGAGTCATGGGAACGATCTACTAAAACTCTCTATAGCCAAAAATAGCGTTTCGGGTTGGGGTGGGGAACGAACTAGTCGCGCCCGCTCGTTTATGTGGATGCTGTTGTTGTGAAAAAGGGTGGCTCTCCCCGAAAACGTGCTCTAAAACGAGGTCCTCTCGGATGCCGTCCGATCGTTCAGATGTGACTGTCGTCGACACTGTTGTGCTGTGGTATTTGAGAGACGTACATCATATCGTTCGAATGCTGACACTCATTAAATTTCGTGCCTGGGTCCTATCGTGTAGATCGGTAAACACGTTATTTGTGCGCGTGAAATATCCATGCCTTCCGGCTATATTTTGTACTCAAACTATCGACAGCTAAGCGCCTCGTCGATTTGCACGGCTGAGCGGGCGTCGCTGTTAAAGCTTATCGTCAGATAAAACATACCTTCCAGTCATCTTATCTGTCGTGCGCGTACCACAAGAAAACGAAAACTTACATTTTGATTTTTGTTTTAAATGTAGTCCACTGTTTTCTCAGTGTCCTTGGAATAGTACATAGATGTCATATACCATAAAATTAAAAAAAAAAAAAAAAGAAAGAACAGCGGGAAAAAGTGGGAATTTAGCCGCCAGCGGTGTCCGAAATTGCGCCTCCGCAAGCTGCGCGCCTGTCGAAATGAAGTCCACTCGGTTAGGGTTAGCCGGGACGTCGGTGAGAAACTAGCCTCAAGCAGTGAGCGTGCTCGAAAGTGGTCCTATTGTCCCTGTAACCGTGTGTTTTTTTTTTTTTTTTATGTGTATTATTAGTTACATTCTCGTCTCCTAAACTGTCAGGGAAGCGTGCGAGTGTTCGTGGTAGTGCCAGCAACTTAGTGTCATGGCGCAGACGGTTGTTTTTACAGCGGATGTGTTAAGGACTAGTTTCCCCAGGATCGTGTCCCCCGCAAACAAATGAAGACACCGAACTCTGGACACCTACCGCCATCTATGACTGACGGCGGCAAGCCACGTACCTGGTTGCCGCCGTCATTCATTGATGAGTGCAGCCTTTCCAGCCTTTCCACTCTGGCTTGCCGACTTCCGGCCGGCCATTACTTTGCATCGTACAGCTTCGCTGGTCTTCCTTCTTCACCAGAGTGGAAAGGCTGAAAGATTTTGTCTGTGAACAGATTTCCAGCCTCATCATTCCCCGAGCTTTTTGCGTAGAGTGCAGCTATTCACTCTCCCAAGTGCTTTGTGGGAAAACAAACACTTGATATTTCGCTGGCCGTGGTCACACAGTTAATACATCATACAAGAGACACGGTCTTCCCTGCATACATGACGAGAACATTTTCCTGCGGACACGTCTCAGCTATGTTCGAAGCCTTCACAAACATGTCTCCTTCGAGTATCTGCAGACAGTTTTTGCATGACCAATCTTACAAGAAAAAACTCGGTGTCTGCATACCGTCTTTTGTGCGACGTATATTAGCTGCGTGATGTGAGCATTTTCACTCTTTGTTCGAGCGTGCCGGGGGTATAAATGGCGTCGACCTCGGCCTTCATCGCGCAGGTGGCCAAGCGTCTGTGCCAGAACCTACCCGTGGAAGCGGAGAAGTTCGAGACCGTGTCGTGCCTCTTCTCGGACATCGTGGGCTTCACCAGCATGAGCGGAAGCTGCGAGCCCATGGAGATCGTGCGTCTCCTGAACCACCTGTACCTGCAGTTCGACAACCTGTCCAACCTGCACGGCGTCTACAAGGTGAAACGTCGCCCAGCGTCGCGGGAGCTCGCTCGACCAATATGATCGCTATACGCCGCCTGGGCTCCGTTCTTGCTCGGCGCGAAAGGGAAAGTGCAATCTAATGCAGAGAGCAAGTCGTCTGCTTTTCGCGCGGGGGTTGCGCTGACGTCATAACGACGCCGAGTTCTGATTGGCTTGGGTTAGAAGGATAGTGGGTAGAACCCACTGCTAGATGCCTCGAGGTCTACCCACTATTTTGTTTTTGAATCAGCCAATAAGAGCTCGGCGTTCTGACGTCATCACAAGCCCTGTGCATGAAGCAGACGAAAACAAAATCCCAAAAGCTCGCGCGCGCAACGGGATTTTTTTGCGGAGGGTCTATTCGGCCGCTCGCTAGGATCTGATGCAGCCATTCAAGTGGCGCAAAAAGTGCATCGTCACGCCGCTCGTTGTCTTTCTGGTCATCGGCTAAACCTATCAGGCGCAGAAAAAGAAGCGCCCGATTAGTTTAGTCGGTAAAGATAGCAAACGCATAAAGACCACGAGCGCGGGGACAACGCACATTTGGTGCTGCTTGCTTTAGTCCCACGGATCGTCGGCTGCGGTTGTACTTAGAGAGAACACGGTGTGCGGCATTTCCGCTTAGTGCTGGATTCACTACCGATGGCGAAATGCGCAGGCGTTACACCAACACAGTGTTTACGAACTAACACTCGTTTGCCCCGACCGGGTGTGGACACTGCGCCTGCGCGGAAACCAGATCCGAGAGTAGCGAAGCGCACGTGCAATGCCGACACCAGCGCCACCGCAGTGAAGTGACGTTAAAGAGTTGAACTAATCTATCTAGTCTCTAGCCGCGGATACATGGAAGCGACCGCATCTATGTAACCGCGGACAACTTCAGAAGCACCTCCGTGTTCACACTTCTTCATTTATTTTTCAGCGTTCTGATCGGCTAATGGTGCGATAATGAGACGTCCGCCACGCCCCGTGTTTGACAGCTGTCTCTGACTGTTGCTGCTCTTAGAGGGACACTGACGGGGTATTCAAGCTCGCCGAGGTTTTTATTTTAACATGATTTCTAAGGGCCCAGCTACCCAGAACACAATTTGCGGCTAGAAATTCCTTTTCTTTCCGCCCAAAAACAGCCGGTCGACAATTGCCCGGTTTCAGTCGCGCTCACTCTCGTTCCTATGGTCACGTGACGTTCAAACTACGTGTATCAACTATATTCAAAGATGCGGGTCATCTAAGGCACACATTCGACATTAAAAATATGAAACAACATGAATCCTTTTTTGTGGCTTTCAGAAAGCTGAAAGTACGTTGATCGAAAAAAAAATGTTGCACAGATCGTAGGAAGTACATGTACCCGTCATTCTCAATATGGCGACTACACGATGGCGGCGCGCGACGGGCCAACGTTGCGACGGACGTGGGGTCGCTACTCCGAAACTGTGGTTTGTGATACGCACCAAACGATCTTTAAGTGCAGAACATCGAGCGGAAAGGATGAAAGTGCGAAACAATCGCACGACAAACGGGGCACGCAAATTCGGCGTCGTCCTCGTCGTCTGCTTCGTACACTGAAAAAACGAGAAAAAAAAAAAAAAAAACGCGGTCGGGTGTAGCCACGTGCCTTCCAGCCGTGAGCTTAAGTGCTCGTGTTTCGGTATCGGTTTCAAACAATTAAGTTTTTCTTTTTTTTTTTGCTTTAATAAACATATACGTGGCTCTGCAGCGACATATTGATTAGGTATTCTCCTGACACCATATTAAATCGTGTGACAAAAAATTGAAAAGAAAACATTTTTGGGGAGTGTTAGTGTTCGGGGAGTGTTCGCGAACTCGTGTTTGCTTGCGAGCGCGTTCTTGGGGTGTCTAACGGCGAGAGAACATACCGGAACGCTGGCGCCGTCTATGAGGAGGCCCTGAAATTGCTTTTTGCTCACGACCTACTGATTTCGCTAGAGTGAAGCGTCTGCGGTAATTTATGCGAAATAAAATGCACGCGCTATTTACGTGAAATGGTGGTCTATAACATTGGCAAAAGATTTTTTTCGAGTGAATAAGAAAAGAATGGTACGCGAAACTAATAAAAAGATTAAGTATTCCACGGCTAGCCAATAAATAGCTCCAGTGCGTTCTTTCGTCGTAAGAAATCACGAGAAGCTCCGTCGTAATGGTGTCGCGAAGGTGCGAACGATCCTCTGCCCCAGGCGTTGCTTGCGAGCCTAAAGTCACGGCGTCCATTGCCAGGTGGAGACCATCGGAGACGCGTACGTGGTGGTGGCAGGGGTGCCCGAGCCGGTCGAGGACCACGCGGACCGCCTGATCGCCATGGGACTGGACATGATCACCGCCACCCGCGGCGTGCTCAGTCCCGTCAACGGAGAGCCCATTCAGGCAAGCATTCGTCGACACGTTCCCAGCCCCTTAGGTACTCGAAAATGTACAGCGTGCCCTTCCGCCGAAAAAAGAGTTCCGCGTTTATTTCGCCGCAAAAAAAAAAAAGAAATAATAAGATAAATTACTTACCACCGATCGCTCATTGTAAGCCCAAATGTGAAGCTAGCGGTCTGAACCGAATGCCAAAGTTTCAGAACTAAACGTTATATAATTCAAAAGTTACTAGTGGTTTTCTAAAATCTTAATTGGGAAAATGGCGGATGAGTACAGAAAGCCGTATTCGGCTTCCCGAACACGGGAAGCCGAATGGCGTCAGTTATCGAAAACGAAGCCCATTTTCCCATCGCAAACTGGCGCCATTCGGCTTTCGGGAAGCCGAGTACGGCTTTCCGTATTCGACCGCCATTTTCCCAATTAACATTTGAGAAAACCACTCGTAACTTTTGAATTAAGTAACGGTTAGTTCTGAAACTTTTGGCCTCTGGTTCGAAGCGCTAAAGCTACATTTTGAAGGAGAATGAGCGTTCGGTGATGTGTAGTTTATTTTTGCGGTGAAAACAAGTCGATACATTCGTTTGGGGGACACCCTGTATACGGGGTGTTTGATATTAATTTGACATATTTATTTTTGGAAATAAGCGAACGCGGTCTTGGCATATGAGATACACGGCCAGGAGGGACATCATATATTTATTTATTTATTTATTTATTTATTTATAATACCCTCAGGGCCACAAGTGGCGTTACAGAGGGGAGCGGGTTTACATGAAGTAGTTGGTGATGGCGTCCCGAAATCTTCCACTGTCGGTGATGCCGATGAGGTTCTCGGGGAGGTCATTCCAGTCCACAATCGCAGATGGTAAGAGCGCCTTCTGGTGTGCGAGGGTGAAGCATTGTGGGCGGGCGATCTTACAAGGATGGTCAATTCTAGCCGAGATGTATGATGGGGGGTTTAAGAGAGATTGTTTAAAGATGGGCGTATAAAATACCTTGTGAAGAAGACAAAGGCGAGAGATCCTACGACGTGAAGATAGCGGAAGGTCAAGGTGAGCTTTCATTAACGAGACACTCGAAAAACGGGAATAATCAGAAAAAATGAAGCGTGCAGCACGGCTCTGAACAGATTCAATTAAATCAGTTAGCGTTGATTGATGAGGATGCCAAATTGAAGACGCATATTCTAATTTGGGACGGACAAGAGTAACGTACAGGAGGCGCTTAAGGTTATTGGAAACAGATCTAAAATTTCGACGGATGTAGCCTAAACTTCGATTAGCAGATTGTACAGTGTTGTTAATATGAGTATTCCAAGAGAGGGTAGGTGAAGGATGCACGCCGAGGTATTTATAGTGGTCTGTATATTCAAGTATAGTCCCATCCAAAAGTAGCGTAGGATTAGTTTCTGCTAATGAATTAGAAAAACGCATGCACTTACATTTGTTAGTATTAAGAGACATTTTCCAATTCTGGCACCAGTCGGTTATTTTGAGAAGGTCAGCTTCCAAAATTAGAAGGTCATCTTGAGTAGTAATCTTAGAATGATTATCGTCACGATAAGACGTTCAGTTCGGAATAAATTTATTGGCCACATGCTAAGAGACAGGAATGAAGGAGTTCGTCGGTGAGAACTAGGTCTGGACGCCAGGTCGGATAACTGATTAAAATGTATCGAAATGTATCGTAATGTACCTAAAAAGATTTTATATACAATATCATTCACGGAGTTAGTTTGAAAAAACTACGAAGGCATCAACACAGCTTTTATGTGTCTTTCATTCTTTTTTTCTTTTTACTTTTTTTTTTGGTATGGGATAAGTACTCGTAAACCAACCTACCCTAGACAACCAAATCCCTCCCGCCTGAGAAGCACGAACCCAAGGCTGGAGAACCCTTCGCAATATAAAAACATTCTTCCCTCCCCCTTACTTCAATGAGCCATTCGCAGGGAAAGCCATTCGCAGGGTTTTTTACATGTCTGTAAAAAACGTCAATGACTGCGTGGATTTTTTTTTTTTTTTTTATGATTAAAAATAACCGTTTTATTTTAAAGTCTTAACTCCGCAGACGCAGTTGAGGAGTCGAGCAAGCCTAATCCCTCGTAGCACGTTGCGTAGTCATTCGGAGTGCGAAGTTAATCCGAACCGTGTGTCGTTTGATAGAGTGTCTGAGCCGAGCAGAACGGGTTTTCGCCGGTCGACAGTCGTTAAAAAATCTCGCGAATCCGGTTGAAAGCAGCACGGCAAAGGAAGACGATGCCATAGAGTGGAACTGCCCAAGCATTAAACCCCGAAGAAAGCTCTAGCTCGAGCAGGCCTGGCGAAACAAGCTGGAGGCTAGGCACACAAACGGACGAGCCAAGCCGATCCGAGCCAAAGAGTATATACGCTGTCGCTAGGACCCACGTCGAGAAAAGCGGCTCAGCGCGGGGGGACTTTTTCAAGACCAGGAAATGAAACGGCCGCACCGAGATAATAATCGAAAATCGGACATTCCTTGTCTTTCCTTTTGGTATTACCATTCTTACTCGGACGGTGGCTGGATGGTTCCTTTTGTTTTATTTTGAGGGTCTTGGGGCCTTCCGCCCGAATTATTTCCGAAAGCTACTTTAGTGCGCCGCCATTGGAGGTCTCGTCGGCACTGCACCGAAGAGGATTATTTCCCAAAGAACTTTTTTTTTAATTCTTTTTGTTTTATTTTTACGTATTAACTTCTAAATCTCCGATCACTTTTTTTTTTTTTTGTATGTTCTTACGTCGCCGAGATTTTCCGCTTCTCGAACCCGACGTAGGGAGTTATTTCGGTCTTTGTACATCATTTTTTTATTTCGTTACCGGCCACCTAAATTTTCTTTCGGTCGCGTTTTAAATTGCGTTCCGGATTCTTCGGTCCTTATACATGGAACGGTCGAAAGTATAAAGGGCTTGTTAACCTAAATTTAGCAATCTGGAAGTCCAATTTGAGTACGGCCAGAAGAGCGAGCTTACGAACTAAAAGCAGATTCGAAAAAAAGAAAAGTGCTCGTTAAGTGCCCTCGTGAGGTAATTTCGATTTCAATCCGGACAAGTGGAGAGGGCACTCGTTTAAGCCCTCTGAAGCGATCGAAGTGCCCTTGATATTGACTAGGTCAACAAACTTAAATACGTAACTTGCCGTTAGGGGTTCGGTGTGAACTCAATCACAGCGCTGAACCCAGTAACGTCAGGGTGTTGAGCAGACAGGAATGAAAGGTTCAGTTGAAGTTTATATTGAGATTGTCATTTTATAGCCCACACTCAGCCTACGAGCGCTAACTATCCCAGAAAACCTGAAATTACAATTATGCCTGACCATTTTTTCCTATTAAAAGGACGACCAAACTTCGCATTACGCCCTTTTTCAGAGGTATACACAGGCGTTGTACGTAAACATGACGTAACGCCTTACTCGTACCGAGTTACTTTTTTTTTTTTTTTTGATAATGATGTCATATTTACTTTTTAAGAGGCGGAAAAAGTAACGTAATTTCGTTACTTATTAAAAAGGTAATGTATTTAGTTACTTCTAGAGGGGAACCTGTACACGTCACAAAACAAGTACACAACCTAGTTTTCGTAAAAAATTCCGTCGTTAGCCGCGAGTATCTCGTATGTTGCATGAGCAGTGCGGCTGCCGCTTAAAAAGCCTGAGATTGCAGAAGTACTATAATACAAAGCGTTCGCGAGCTCCCTCGTAAAAAAAAAAAAAAAATATATATATATATATATATACTTAAGACAATGAACAAGGGGCGATACACGTTTTCACGAGGGTGTGTTCGGGTGGTGTGTTTATCATCAGCGGCATCCAATAGGTGAAATTAGAAAATCGTTTAGTTCGTTTTAAAATATTTTTTCTCGGGTTTCCCAACCAACAACCGGTGTTTTTGAGCTCTTCGTATTCGATAGGCCATATTTAAGTGAATCAGTAGTCTCTAAATTTGCGTTGTCGTAGCCCTTTCGTCCGTCGGTGACTATGGGTTCCGGGCAGGGTGTAAGATAGACAGGTGGGGAAACGAGAGCCAAATGAGCGACCGCATTGTGTCCCCCTCGGGTTTCTCTTTTTCTGGGGCGCCATCTATGTGGAGCACCGCGAACTCTTACTCTAGGTGGGCGACCGGTGGCGACCGGCTAAACTGACGGAGATAGTTTCTCGTGGATTCTCAATGGACGACTGTCGTGCTCTCGGTTTATTTTGCGCACTCTCCCATAAAGCTCCATGCAAATCCAATTCCGATTTTTTTTTCCCTCTCGCCGCGGCGCCATCTGTCGCTAATCGGGGGTACCCGCGAGCAGACGAGTACACAATCCGGTCACGGCGCTGCGGTAGACTTCTATGGGCCGTTTCCCCACACTGGTTCCGGGTTTGTTCGCGAATGCGGTCACAATTCGATTGGTTCGGTCCCCCGCAGATGCGCATCGGCGTGCACACGGGCTACGCGACGGCCGGCGTGGTGGGCCTGACCATGCCCCGCTACTGCCTGTTCGGCAACACCGTCACCCTGGCCAACAAGACGGAGAGCCTGTCCAAGCCCTCCAGGGTCAACGTCACCGAGGTGGCCAGGAGGTGAGCGTCCCGAATGTGCGCGAAGCCACCAAGGAGACAAGGCCCGCTCGTGACGTCACTGTCTGTGGATCCCCGACCCGACCCCAAATGGCAGACGCGCCCGGGATCTGCCCGGGCGGCAGACGCCTGCGTGTGGTGTTGCCGCGTCGGGCGCTTCGCGACATTCGCGTTGTGTGAAGACGTTGCAGGTCTCGCTGGCGTCTTGCAACGTCCTTTCCACTTTAGCGGAGCGAGCGCTGGAGAGGAGGCGACCCCCTCTCCAGCGTTCGCTCCGCTAAACTGGAAGAGCGTGGGAGGAGTTTCCCCTGTCACAGTGATACTTGGTGACAGGCTGATCTCCGATTGGGACGAAAGCCACGTCTGGCACGCACGAAAGAGGCTCCAACTGCGTGAGTCGCGCTCTCGCCCTTATACCTTTCGTAAAGGCTGTCACGTGATTCGCCTTTATCTCTCTGAGTGGCTCGTAGCACTCCCTCTTTTCCAAGTTACAGTGAAACAAAGTACAGCGCGGCGCCCTTGCCCGCGTGCCTCGCGGCGGCGAGGACGTTCCTCCAATTACTCGGAGGGCGGCTTTTGTCCGCGACCCCGGCTATAGCTTTTCACCAGCAAGAGGATCCATTGTTCTAGTCACGACCGGAGCCTTCCGTAATAGGCTTAGCGAGGCATCGGGGGCCCGCTCGGGACCCCGACGCCGTTCGTGCCATCCACCCGCGGGGGTCGGGCAAAACCGAAAAGGGCCCGAAAGGCCCGACGCAGAGATTCGAGCATTCTGGTAACGTACTTAGCGCACGGCCCTATACGTCACCGAGGTGCTCCCGATCTTGTTTAGTTCTTATTTTATTTTATTTTGTTGGCTGCTTATTGGATTTGCGCACCTTGGGGCCGCTTTGTCTGGAGACCGCTAAGCAGCGTATAGAGGGCGCTGTGAGTCCACGACGCCCTCGGGCTGCGGGCGACGTCTCCTATATTCAGATTTCCTAGTGTGCCTTGATTTGAGAGTGATTCCAACTGATCGTTTGAGGTCACGTGGTCTATATACCGCGTTTGCAAATCCAAGGGGAGAGAGGGGGACGAAAGCGCCGACAAATATTTTACTAGAAGACGTTCCACTCCGCTCATTTGCATTATAGGCAGCGCGACTACAGCACCGAATCCTCCCCTACTAGTGGTGGCAGCTCGGTTTCGAGTGAACGCATGCGCCTAGCGCTGTCCACGCTTTTGAGCTGCGCCGAAGGAGAGGGCTCCCGTTGACACACTGGACTCGCCGTGACACCAGAAACAGCTGTCTGCGCGGCCTCAAAGTCTGGCCACGACGATAGATGGCCGGCAGCCACCCCTCCCCATTCAAAGGGGAAAACCCCGAGGCTCCGCGCGTCCAGCCGTTACAACTACGCAAACGCTGTTGGCGCCAAAGCCATTGCATTTTTTTAGCGGTAAGATGTATTCCCTATCCAGTATTTGGCGCCCATCGTCTGCTAGTGATTCCGAGCTTGGCTCAGCCTTTCCACCGGCTGTCTTCCTTACCACGTGGCAACGCGCGCATGCGCATGGAGGCAGAAGGTGTCCGCCATTAACTTGCAAACGCTCTCCACGGTTGGAGTTAGTCAATCTCTTAGGCTGTCTAAGGCTTTCCAGCGACGGCGTCGCCACCACATCGCGGATTTTGAGGGAAGCAATATGAAGGGATCACGGTGTGAGATTCATCGCATCGAACGTGCGGTCCGTTTTTTAGTACCGCTAAAGGCCCGTTGACACACTTGCGACCTCTTAGAACCGGGTGCCTTGGAACCTCTTAAGGCCCGTTCACACTCTTGCGACCTCTTAAAACTGGGTGCCTTGAAACCTCTTACAACAAGACGACACACTGGCGCCATCTATTAGGTAGCAGTGTAAACTTGGCGGTCCGGCATATTTTCTATTTCTCTCGCGCATTATTCTTTCTTTCTTGGCTCGAAAATCTTATGCCAACGTTATAAATGAGCCTTTGTTATAGGTATTACGCACATTGGACCTCGAAAATGCCGCAAAACCTTCGCTCTTGTGAAGTGCAGTTCAAGGGTCACCGCATAGATGGCGCCAAAGTGCCAGCGTGTTCTCTCGTCCTAAGGAATTTTAAGAGGTTTCAACAGGTCTCGTCTCTCTCGGTCGTAGTCGGTTGCGAGAGTGTGAATGGACCTTAAGAAGGGTGTCAGAAAAACGAATATAACCCATGAAATATATGACGCGCCCATACAGCACTATAGGCTTAAAAATCTTTTGTCTTTAAAAAAAAAAAAAAAAAAAGTTACGTACGTTGAGGAGGCGCTACATGCGTTGCAAATATCGAAGAAATTTTGCGTTTTCAGGTGAAAAATTGTGTGGACTGCGTAAAACTCTACTTAAAGCGGAATCGGAATGTTCTGCGACTTTTCCGATTCCGCCCAGCGTAGCTCGCGTTGTGCGCCGACCATTTGGTGTCGACCTTATGTAAAAAAAAAGTTTGTTAACAAAATCCAGCAATAACAAGTTATGACAAAAAAAATTAACACGTAACATTTCAAAACATTTATTTTAAAAGTAAGCATTTAAAGAAATATTAAAAACATAAAAAGATACTTTGGGAAAGGAACGTTCATAATGACTCGCCTGACACATTGCTTACGACGGCATCATCTACCATCCACCACCCATTGCAAGCGCGATGCTTCCTCGATTTTTGTTAGAGACGCTAATTTTTCTGTCATCTCTAACAAATTCAACTTGTGAGAACGAGAGATTAGTTATCACCGGTCCATTTTAATACTAACAAATTAATAAATGCATGTTTATGAGTAGACTATATTCTCGTCCAAATTATCTAGCCCAATATAAGAATAAAAAATTTCAATTATTTAGTTTTGTAATTCTCCGTCGTCTGATATTCATCCGCGAATAACTCAGTATAAAAGCGGGTCATTACGTCATGTAAACACACTTTTTGCGAGCTTAACACATCTAACAGACCTTGAAATGCCTGTCGTCAATGACTAAATGAACGTCAAGTAAGAAGGAAATACTTATGTGTAAAATAAAACGCGCCACAAAAAAAAAAAGTATTACTGCAAGGCAAATATAAAACAGCACATAGCGAACTCGCCGCCTCAATGTAAATTTTAAAAAAAAGAAAAGAAAAGAAGTGAGGTGTTCGAATCTTCTTCGTCGTCCTGGAACATTCCTGACGACGTCGCCCGAACATCGCCATCAGTATACAATTACATAAGAAACGACGAGTTCAATAAAGACTTGGGAAGTCAAGCGATAGTTTCTTTCTTTTTTTCCTTCAATTCCTTAGCAAAAAAAAAAAAAAAAAAACAGCAAGGAATAAAAAAAAAGTGTCCTAGCTTTCCATTTCCAGTGATTGGAACGTGTTCTTGCGAGCCCCTCTGGCGATCGACCGCCAGGTTGCTTCCATCTTTCGCCGATCAGGCCAAAGAGACGCCGCAGAAAGGAAACGCCGGTGCGGTCAGCGTTGCGTGAAATTAAGCCAGCGCTGTCGACCGCCCCCCGGATCCCTTTAGCCCTCCGAACGGATCGGAGCTGTACACAAGTGTTGTTTCCAACTCTGCCCATTTATGCTGCTTTCTTGCCCGATAGGTATTCTCGCTGTACAGCGATTAAACCAACCTATTGAGACGATGCACTTCATCAGAAGAAGGGGTGAATCTGTCGCGTTTTATCTAAGTAAAGGAGGTCATTGTTTGAGCAAGTCAACGTTTAAAAGCTAAAGCAACGATAACTAGACTAGATATGTGTATTCCCTCCTCCGCGGCAAATTGAAGGTTACCGTTTTAATTACTCCATCTTCCAGACCCACCAAGATAAATCACACATGATCAATCGATACGGGATACGGATAGCAAGACGCTATGTTTTCAAATATTATTTATTTGTTTTTTTTTTGTTTTTTTCCTGTAGGAATACAAGGTTGGAATTTATTCGGAAATTATATAGCAACACTTTCTTCAATTGAAGATTCTACTGATGCGCTTAATGATTCTTAAACCTTTTTTATGTTCTCGTGTTTATTGTTTAAGTATTTGAAACATTGCATTTTACTCCCGCTACATATATTTCAGTAGAGAACCGCAGTGCAGCTAATTTAATTCCATGACCTACTGAAGTCCATCCAGTGTAGGGCGGCAACTTCGACTATTTTTTAACGTGAAACGTTCTGTGGCTCGGTGTTCGGCATTTCGTGAAGCCCAGATAAATGCGTGGCCGCGGGACTCGACACTGATTGGTTTACGGGTGGGAGAGGAGTAGTGAGGTGCCCGACGCTGATTGACTAACGGGGAGGTCATGTGACCAGAGGGGTAGGCCAGGATGAGTGAGGCAGGCGAGGAGGATCTCGACCACCTGTGCGCACTGATGGAGAGGAGCTCGCGAGTGTGGAAGGCTCTAGAAGATCTCCAGGTTTGTCAGTCCGATTAGCGGTAGTATCGCTTCATTCCAGGAACAACTATCGAGTGTACACATGGTACGCGCTAAGCTATCCGATGAAGAGCGCCGTTAACGTATGCGTCTGGCGTCTGGAAACTCGGAGTATCGCTAAGCGTTTGCGACGCTAGAACGCTTCACGCATGCAACACAATTGCCTAGCAACTTGCCATCAACTTTTGTTTAAAGAGTCTTCAGCCCGTCGACGATGAATTGCGTGATGGATTAGGCCTAGCGGCCTCGATGAGCAGATCGCAGCACTCACGAACCTCGCGGGCGGTGAACATTTTCACTGTGCACTACCACAGTTGCCTCGCGATCTTTCTTGACTGCGGGTGGTCCCGGAAAAAATAGCCACTCCACGTAAACTTCGCGTAACACTGAACTTCGCAAACACCTCGTCGCCCAAGCTGCCAGTCAAGGGAGCCGCCATCTTGACACTGTATAGCGGGGGTGGCTAACCTGCGGCTCGGGAGCAGCATGCGGCTCTTCGCGGGTCCCAGTGGTGCTCGCGGTTCTCTAAGCGTGCCCCCCTTCCCCTCCTGTCTCCCCGAGACGAAAATAGTACGAGAATTTAAATAAAGCTCACAGTCTTGGCAGCCTCGTACTGCACTACGTACGTACAGCTGAACGGCTTTTGGACATATAGATGTGCCCAGTGACCCCCCCGGTTTCCTTTATTTTTCTAGAAATAATTTCGGAGTCAGGGGCAGTGGCTGGCTAGCGAACCAAGCATTCAATATTGCTTAGCGGTTGGAGAAACGTTCTGCTGCCTGGTGTTATTTGTTGTAGTCGACAATTAGACTTGTCCCTTTTGGAAAGGGCTGTTCCCTCCAGTCTAGTAGTGCGAGTTCGTTTTGCGCATGCGCTCTCAAATATGGCATCCAGTGAATACTCCCCACACGCAAATCTTTCGTTTACCATCCGTTATAACTGTCCATCCGACCACAGCTAAAGGCTGTTTCACATGCTGCGATTCCCGCCCGAAACCGGCGCGATTTCCAGTAAATGTGTGATTAAAATCGCAGTCGCACTGTCGCAGCGGCTCTGCGACTGGTTTCCACCAAGTTGGTATTTTGTCGCAGAGTCGGTATGATCGCTTTCTTGCAACGTTACTAAAACACTCAGTTCGGAAACTCACCCTTGAAACCCGGACCGCTCGCGTCCACCGAGACCGAGCTAAATACAATAGCAGCGCCACCCTTGAGCGACAAATCAGAACAGAAAAGTTCATTCATATTGCTACTGCAAAATGGCACTGCGAGATGGCGCCACCGGCCATTGCACGGCTGTGCAGTTCCCGGAGTGGCCGCTGCGGGAGAAATGGCGGCGTTGCGATCGCCGTTAGCTCGGTTCTCGAGCACAGATCGAAGCCACTTCTTCAAAGCGGGCTCTATGGTAGTCTCCCAACTGAGTTGTTTTAATAACGTTGCTTTGTTGTCAACCAGTCGTTCATTAGCCAGCTTTCATCCGTGATAGCTGCGTATTCGAAAATAAATTTAGACACCTAAACGCTTTTGGTTCAATGCTAAATTATTAGAAATTTATAGTTACATATTGTATTCGTAAAACCTTTGCGTGGATTAAGACTTTCTGCTGTACTTTAGGCAAAGTCAAACGCGTCGCGTCCCTGTCCGAAGAGCCGGCCGCGCCGACAGATATCGCGCGCTCGTTGGAGCATCTGAAACAAAAGATTGCGATCGCAGTCGCTGAGTCGGCTCTCGCAGCGATTTATTTCGCACAGTCTCTGCATGTGGAACAGGCTTAACGCTACGATCCGACTAAGCCGATCGAGCAGCGCCGGAAGTGCGCTTCCTATCACCGGATAGGCCAATGACGGACAAAAACAAAGCGTACGATCAGGCCCCACTCACCGATCCTGATTGGTTTAGCCGGCGATAGAAAACGCACAATGTTGACGAGCGCCAAGATTAAACACTCGTTGGCGCCGCTTGATTTTCTCTGTCCGAACGATCGCGTCGGCCCTAATGTAAAAGGGAGCTTACGTCATGTAAAACACGCGGTGTTCTCTACAGACAGGATGCCAGAACCATCTGCGAACACGCCTCTTCGAAGCCGTTTCAAACCAGGGCTACACTTTCGAGTATCTGTATCTCCGAATCGAAATACATTTTACAAATGTGTCTGTATCTCACAAGTGAAATACATTTACGATGTATCGGAATACTTTTCTAAGCTTAAAATTGATCGTGTTCTTTTTTTCTTTTTTTGATTTGTTGTTAAAAGTTAGTCCTCGGGTTTTTGCGATGAACTGAAAATCACGTTTCCGGCGCGAGGGGTCCAGGGGTTTCCCCAGGAATTGAAATTAGGAGGGGGGGGGGGGGGGGGGGGGGGGGGGAGATGTCTAAATTTTTAGGGGGGGGGGGGGGGCAATGAGAATAAAGGACCTGCCTTCAGAAAAACAAGGGGGGGGGGGTTGTCCACCCCCCCCCTTACGGAGTGTGTAGGGAAATCACTGGAGGGGTCCCGAACTTTATATATGAACCTGCAACATATATCCCTCTAGGGATGGGAATCCTGCAGTTGCAGGTTCACCGAAGGCAAGAAAAATATGCAAATAAAAAAATACAAACAAACAAAACTGGTTCCAGACAACGAGGAAAGGTCGTTCAGATAACTAGAGTCTAGAGGGATAAGCACCTAGGTCGTCCATTCTCTCCGCTTTAGCGGAGTGAACGCTGGAAAAGATGCGAGTGGAGACAAGAAAACTACAAATCATGAAGAGTAAAGGACTTGAGGTAGAACAACAGGTTCCATGCCGACTAGGGTCAGTGGCACTGAAAGCAGACAGGCCCGGCTCCGTTGTACAATCTCCACAGCCTGGGTGACTCGGAAGAACTTCAGATGACAGTGTGCGGCACGTTCTCCCGAAAAAAAGAAAACAAAAAAAAACACAATTCATTTCGAGCAGATTGAGGCTGCCTGTGTCAACCGTGGCAGTCAGACGTCTGCTCCCGGGACCTACGTGGTTCATTCAAAGTGGCAATGTTTTCTCGCAACTTTTTTTTTTTTTTTTGTCGGAACTCGGGATGGTAGTTGCGGATATAGGTAGGGCTTTAGCTATATGGAGGCTTAGAGGTATGGGGAGGTGCACAAACGGAGACGAAAAGAAGAACACAAGCACTAGCATTTGCATGCGCCGTGCACGGTAGTTCCCCGCCCGCATCTACCGTCATTTGGGGGAAAAAAGAATTAGCTTTGTACGTATCTGTATCTGTATTCCGGGATACTTTTTGGCCATTTTTGCGGAAGTATCTCAGAAATATGCTGTTACGTAATAAACAAATGTGTCTCAGTATGTGTATTTTGGCCTAAAAATACATCTATGTCCGCATTTGTATATGAAACGCTTTTTAGAGTATCTCCGCCCAGCCCTGTTTCGAACACATGTATGCGTCGAACATCTCAGTAGACAGTTTTTGCATGACCAACGTGACACGCCAAAGACGGGGGGTAGGATGTACAAGCAGTCTGACAGCGGTTTTACGGTCAAAAACACGGAACGATCTCTATGTATCGCGTCACACGAAGAAAAATCAAACGAAAGTGTCTCGAAAAAAATCGGGAATAAAGTTTGAGGAATGAGAATCGGGAGAACACTCTGTACACAAAGACGTCGATTGTTTACTTCTGCTCGCGAGGCTTCTGTTGTGCTCCGATGACCCGTAAGCTGACAGTGCAGTGGAGGCTACGCGCTCGTCCGACCAATCAATCGTCTCTCTCTGATCACCTGACCCCGCTCACTGCGCGCGCGTGCACGGGCGGGACCGTGATCACGTTCCCAGAAGATGGCCGTTTGACTCGTTCAACGACCTCCACCGTGCTGTCAGCTCAGAGCGGAACGGAATTCGTAGGACGCCAACCCGTCTTTGTTTACAGAACTTCGCCGCGAGCTTTTGTCGTGTTCGTTGTAGCGCGGCGTTTCTTTACAGAGCCGCTTGACGATGGAGACGGGAACTTCCGCGGAAGTCTCTTGAGAAGAAAACAAAAGGTTGGAACAGCAACGAGAAGCCACAGTTAAAAAGGAAAGGCCTAATGCGTAAACCAAATGAAGGTCCCGCGACGCCGGAAGCAAATGTTCAGCCAGTGAGCCGTCTCGGAGAAATATGTTCGAGCTTAGCTTTAAGCGTTTTGACGTTTTCGCTCCGTCTACTGATCATTGCGCATAGGATTTACTCGGTGTCCTCGGTGAGGTATTTTATTGCCTACCGCCCCCCCCCCCCTTTCCTTTTTTTCCCCCCCAAAAAGAAAGCGGTCTAAGTAAAAACTTTGTTTGTCCCTGTCAGAAAAAGCAAACAAGCACGTACCTCCCCGCTTGCTCAATTCTAGAGTCTACCGATGCCGGTAATCGCTTGTTTCTGTAATGTTTACGACTGCAACTTCCGGTCGTCAAGATGCCTGCAGCAGACGACGAATGCGTCTGCCACACGCCGGCCGGCCAAGCCGGCGCCGTGGTTTGAATCCTGTTAATAAATACGATGTTCTGATATTGCATTTGTTTGAAATATAATGAGTTTCATACACTTATAAGAATTCATAGTGGGGTGCGATGCACAATATGGTTTATCGAACGTCCGGGCGTCGATCCAGATGATCATCTGCTAAAAGATCGCACAGCACCCGTGAGAAAATCATTTCAGGCGATTGGTTCAGATCCCAAACTTTGTTTGCGGATTCGTGCTATGCGAGGGTGCTTCGTAACCAGTGTTGGAGGTAACGCGTTACTAGTAACGACGTTACTGGTAACGCGTTACATTTTTCGCTAACGCAGTAACGTACTCGTTAGTATTCTGAACGACTAACGAGTAAAGTATTTCCGTTACTTTTTTTACGGTATCGGCTGTCAAATTTCGTTACTCGTTAATCGTTACTTCTGACCAAAACTGGTGAAATCCTGCACGAGCTTGTCTCAAAATCCTGCACCAGCTTATCGCTGCACGGAACCAGCATCCGTCACAGTAAAGATAAAAAAAAAAACTCACTTCTCGAAGGCGAAAAAAACCTTCGGCTACCAGCTAATTCCGTGCATCCTCCTTTTCCTTTTTCTTTTTTTTTTCATAGTGTCACCACCCACAAGGCTTGAACGAACGACTGCGTTACAGCCTCCTCCCCTCCCTCCTCTTCCCCCCTTGCTTTTTGCAGCAGAAGTGGACAGCGGGGATTCCGAGTCAAGAGGTCCAACGAGTCAAAAGATCCAACGCGTCAAAAGATCCATTATTGGACCTTCTGACTCGTTGGACCTTTTGACTCGTTGGACCTTTTGACTCGCCGTGGATCTTTTGACTCGCCGTGGATCTTTTGACTCGTTGGACCTCTTGACCCACATTGGATCTCTTGACCCACATTGGATCTCTTGACCCACATTGGATCTCTTGACTCGTGTTTGGCGAGTCAAAAGATCCAACGAGTCAAAAGATCCATTATTGGACCTTTTGACTCGTTGGACCTCTTGACTCCCTGCCCGATCACCGGGAAAGGGGAGGAAGGACTTTGAAGAAGAGCACGAAAGAAAGAAAAAGCAAAACTTCGATGTATGACGACTTTCGAATGGCAAGGAGAGGTGTGACGCGGGTGCCTCCCTAGAGTCGGTTTTTTTAGGCCGCAAACCGGGAAAACGGTGCGTGGTTGAGCGGCGCATCAAACTGAAATCTGTTTCACTTTTTTTTCTTTTTTAACTAAAACTAAGGCGCCAAGTCAAAAATCGTTTACAGATCTTTATTGTGCAACGCCTCCGCGCTACTAGGGGATAAGTGGTGAGGGGCTTTTTGCGACCCTTTGCAACATGAAGCGGCAGTTCTCGAGTAATTGTAGCTCTCGACCCACAATGGATCCTTTGACTCGTGTCTGCCGAGTCAAGAGATCCAACGCGTGAAAAGATTCACTATTGGACCTTCTGACTCGTTGGACCTTTTGACTCGTTGGACCTCTTGACTCTTCGTGGATCTTTTGACTCGTTGGATCTCTTGGCTCGTTGGATCTCTTGGCTCGTTGGATCTCTTGACCCAGATTGGATCTTTTGACTCTGGTCTGGCGAGTCAAAAGATCCAACGAGTCATAAGATCCATTATTGGACCTTTTGACTCGTTGGATCTTTTGACTCGTTGGATCTCTTGACCAGAAGCGGACAGCGGGGGGGGAGGGGGGGGGGGGGGGGAGGGAGCCGTGGAGAGACATCCGTTTACAACAGTGGACAACTAGTGGCGAAGCGATTTGCTCATTTCTCTAGTTAAAAAAAAAAAACACCTTTTGTGGAATATTTTTATCCTCGCTCTACCCCTCGCTGCCTGAAAGTTCCTGGCCCACTTTTGTACACAGAAGAATCCTTTGCTTGTTTAGTCTTTAATTCCCTAAGGTCATGATAAAAAAAATAAAAAAGAAGTTTTAAAGCTGGAAAGAAAACTTACAAACACAAAACCTTTTTTTTTTTTTTTTTTTTTTTACAGGAAAATTAAGAAATATTGCTGGTAAGAAGCAGCAAGTGATTATAGCCAGTGTGCTGGTAACCGGCGTCCTGTTTCACATAGCGAAGTAAATCAGTCTCTGGCAATAGTATGAACCGGACTGTTACTAAAACCGGCGTACAGATGAGGGGTGTTGGTTGGCTGGTTGTGTTCCAGCAGTCCTCGTTCGCATACTGTAGTTTACAAAAGCCGATTGACTAACATCTCCGACTCATTCTACGCGTGAGATGGGCATGAATAACGAAAGTCCGTCGCCATGGCCAGCAGGTCTGAATGAAATGTATCAACTAAAGGAGACAGAATCAGGTAATTTACAGTTTCAATGCCTAATCTGCATGCCGAAAATTAAGCTGCTTCGCGCATCAAAACACTATGAAACCACTCTAAATTTTTATTTTTATCCAAGCTTGTTAAGGAGGCTTATAATACACCTCTGCCAAACATATGTACTCGAACAAAAAAGTAACGTAAGAGTAACGTTCGTTATTTTTTAAAAGTAACGGTAGCGGTATATCGTTACGTTTGTAAAAGAGTAACGTAGCTCGATAACGCGTTACTTTTTACCAAACTAACGAGTAACGCTATTTCGTTACTTTTCTTCGGTAACGGGCACAACACTGTTCGTAACTGGTTGTAACCATCGCTGCGATGGCTACTGCGAAATCACGATAGACATGCAATTCTTTAATAACCTGCCAACCTCCATAATAATAATAATAAACGACTTAACCTCAATGGGGTATGACGTACGATTTGTTTCCCATGCTGGCCAGCACGACGCCAGTAATGCACTTCAGGTCGTCGTCGTAACTGATCTGCATCATGACGTGGTTTGATTTTACGGCATTTTCACCCCATTGAACTAAGCTGGGTTCATCACAGAAAAAGACGTACATGGCGGAGGCCTCTACGGCCATGGCGATACTTGTTTTTGTCGCTCGTTTACCGACGCAATTCAATGAAGACCCCCGCTGCAACAGAGGCCAGCAAAGCTATTGTGTCGTCTGCTACCAAAGCAAAACGGAGTGTAATACTTCAGAAATGGCTTTTATTGTAGCAATACTACACTGAGACGACAAGAACATCTTCATAATTAGATATCAAAAAGTTAGATTAGCTACAAAAAAAAAAAAATTTTTTTTTTTGTAAGTAAAGCAAAAATCTAGCCTTGTATGGAGTCTCCATGCATTAGTCCATATAAACGCCCCTAGCAACTGTTTGTTTGGACCCAGACGCCATGTTGTGACGTAGTCACTTACGGGGTCAACTGAAACAATTTCGGCCAATGGCTTGCCCTTATTTTCGTCCTATTATTACCGATTAATGTCCAAACTCTACACAGGTGGCCGAGCGAGCTAGCGCACTTTAGCGCACACCAGCTCGGAGCACGTGGAGCGAGAGCTCGCGCTGCACCCCTGTCCATTTCGATCTGGATGAGCATCGTACCGGCGTGCGGTCGTGTATAACTACTGCGTGGTACACGTTAAGACCCCAAACTAGCGGTTGTAACGCACTGGCTAAATTGCTCATCTACAGCTGAGACATCAGACGCCCACTAAGGCAGACTAACTTCAGGCTGTAGGCTGTATACACACACATACACACACACCAATATTATAACTCTACATAGGGCTCCGAGTTTGCCTAAAGCACTAGATGAAGTAAAAATACAAAATATTATTCAGTGCTTTACGTTTGCCGGGCTTACGGCGCCATCTCCCGATAAGCGCGGCAAGCACTCGCTCAAAAGCAGACGACGGGTACCGAGTGTCTGCTTCTCCTGTCAGCAGGTGGCACCACAAGCCAAAAAAATGTATCCACATCCTCTGGCACGCACACTCCTTATTTTCGCTTTTTCTCACTCGCGCGTCTACGGTAGTGCCGCCTGCTTTGCTCCAAGATATTTTGGTCAGTGACATGTTCGCCTCGACGTCGCCTCTTCCCCCTCCCTATCCAACCCCCCCCCCCCCCCCCCCCCCTCTCTACCTACATCGCGAATGAATGAATTCTCAAAGAAAGGAGGTGGCCTTTCTATGCTTGGTTTCAACTTTAGACAGAGCGCAGTCAAGGGCTAAAAGGCACTCAAACAGATATCCACAGACTAAAAAAGCGTTACCACGGTGCAGAATATGTTCAAAGACAATGAAAGCTGTGATATTGCGCTTTCTGCTTTACTTGATTGGCGACACGGGCTCCACTGCGCTCTGCTCGCATCGTTGAACATGTCGAGGGTATTTTTCGTGTTCACTGAATTTATGTGCCCTAGAGAATTTATGCTCCTAGGTATTTGTGTTTATCGAGCCACTCAACCACACCTTCCTGTACCTGAAACGCTTCACTCTCGTCATTTAAAGAAAAAAAAAATAACTGGTGATTTGTCGTTGCAAACTTTTTCTACGCCATCGTCGCCATGGATGGTCATTCATTCCTTCATATTCAGTCTGTTATCAGCCATTCAAATTATATCGGCGGCATTCATCAGGCCTCCTAATGATCGTTCGGTTTTCCGGCCACGCTTGTGACAGGAAAAGTCAAACCCAAGACAGCTCTTTAACATTTTCCTTAAAAAAACACTGAAAGAAAAAAAAAATTTTTTGAACAGCCTGGTTGGGACACACCTGTCAAAAAATTAATTTTACGCGAAGATTCAGTCGGCAGTCACGTCCTTTCCATTTGTTTTCTCTCTCGGCATTTCGGGCGCGTTTGGAGAAGAGGTGGATCGGCTTGGCCACCACGTTGAGGGGGAAAGAGCGAACGTTCGAGCTGGTCATTCCGGATTGACCCGTGACGTTATGAACATTGCGCGCAGAATTTCAAATAAATCTCTCGCCGTCAATATTTCCGTAAAAAAAAAAATAAAAAAAAAAATTTCTCGCTTAAAATTAATTTTTTCGACACGCGTGCCCCACCCAAACTACATAAAAAAACTTTTTTTCTCCTTTTTAGGTTTTTTTTTAATACTTCAGGTACAACATGGGAAGTAACGGTGACAAGGGGCATCCCCGTCTAAGACCTCGCTTTATTGATTAGTGAAAATAAATATATAGTTTTAATTCCTAACATGTAATTTTTGGCAATTCTGCATTGCCAAAAATCCCTAAATAAGTAAATTTTAGTAGGACATGAAATAAGCGGAAACGCAAATCATAATGAACATAAAATGAAAATGCCCGGACGCGTCCAAGTTCGATGCATTTTCATCATAATCATCTCATTATTTCTGCGCCCATAAACAACAATTGTCTCTGAAGACAAAAAAAGGAGCACGGCCTTCAAATCTTTAGGGAATTGACTGATTAAGTGATTGTATCTATGTCCAGCAAATTTGTAATTTGGCTCCAATTACAAATTTAAAATAACAATGATATGTTTATGTGTACAAAAAAAAAAGCTTAATTATGCAAAACTATTTAAACCTTAACTATTCTAAAAGTTACGCACCTCAATCGCCCTTTGACAGGGACTATATTAAAATGTGCGTTATCGAATTCGCTCTCATGTTGTACCTGTATATAATATACTACCAGTTCGCGCTTTCCACTTTACCCTCGCTTTCTGCTCTCCCCCTTCTACCCGGCCCACAGTTGCCTGTTTCCCCCTCCCCCAGGGTGAGGCGGATATTCTGCCTTGCAGAATCTCGAGTCTCATCGACGTCGGCCTTTAAGCCGGGTTCACACTGCTCATCATGCAAAAGACAGTCTGCAAAGCCGAGTCACCGCAATATCCGTGCTTCGAATGCGGCGTGCCAAGTTTCTCCTTGAACCCATTACCATAAGGCATTCGAAGCACGGATCTCGCGGTGGCTCGCGTTCGAATTTGTGTGCAGACTGTCTTTTGTATAAGGGGCATTCACTGGGCGCCATATTTGTGGGTGCTGTTTAGAGCGCATGCTCAGAACGAGCCCACATTAATAGGTTGCTAAGACCGGCAATCTTGAGGGTGCTGAATGCTCGTTACAGAAGAACTGTGGAAGCTGGCCATCAGCACGCGCTCAGCAGTCGCGCACACAGCTATGACCGCCAGTGAATACTTGCTATAATGATAAACTTTCTGCTCTGCTCTTTTCCCGCTGTCCGATACCATCGATTTCACTAACGAAACTAGCCTCCTCGCCTCTGTTCCTCCCATTATATCCTTGGTTCTTACGTTTATCTGGCATCATTTATAAAGTGGGCTTCACTGCCTTATCCCCCCCTTTAGCTGATTACCTTGAGGTGTGATGATAAATCGCTTCTCCAACGTTGTGTTATGACCCGGCGAATTGGGCGTTTCCATTTTTTTTAATGCACTTTTATCCGTACTTACTTTATACGTCTTTCTGCCCCATTTATCCTAAATTTACCATTGATCATAGCATGAAGTTTTCATTTTTTTTCTATTTAATTGTTGGTCCATGTATGTTTCTTTCTATTTACTTAACTTACTGGTCCTTCAGTTTCGAATACCGGTTTCCTACGGACGCCTCGTGTTATTTCTTTAGTGCATTCAGCACTTCACAAGTAACATTTGGGATAAATGTAATTTTAGTTCAACTGAGTTCGCGAGCCGTGTAGGTCTATTTCATTAACTGATTTTGAGCCTAAAAAAAACGATTTGGCTGTTTTTTCTTGTCCTGTTCCGGCATTTCCTCTTCTTGTGCCAATCTCAGTTTCAAACGTCAGGGATTATTGAATAGCCATTCAGAAGCCATTCATCATTTACCATTATCTCTAACAAAACATATTTTCCAGGCAACATCAATGAATAATATGGACTATAATAAGGGGATTGTCCGGTAAGATTTTGCCTTTCCGAAAATAATGAAATTATGTTGTCATTGCGTTAGGTTTATGGGATATCATCCGCACAATATCCGAATGTTTAATCCTCCGCCGCACAAGTAATTCAATTTTAAACAGAGCCCAATTGCTCAGAACGCACCAGCAGAACGCAGAGCGTTTTAGTTGGCCACAGCGGAAGCACTGACGTAACATCATGCAAAGAGAACCACGACATCTCTTGACTACCGTTTCAGTAAAACAACTTCGTTCTAATAAAGGCATGATTTACGGTATCTCAATTCTTCGACGGTGATCTTTGTACGCGCAATCAACTATGTTGAAGAAAACCGGGTACAAGTCAACGCCTGCGACTCTAACGCTACCGTGCCTGGTGTGACGTCACAACACGACCAGCATGCATACATATTTGCGAAATTTAGCGAGAAGTTTCGTACTGATGTTCATAATTAATCTAACGAATATTGAAGCGTCTTTTAATGAAATAATAATCACAGCTGACTATATTTAGGCCCTCTCTACGTGACCAATGCAAAAACTTAGTAAACTTCCGGATATCACCGGACAAACCGGTGATATTCGGAAGTTTGGTTAATTCAAGTAAAACAAAACTGAGGTGTTTCCGTAGTCCGTATAAGCTTTTAAATCTTAGCATTCCGTTATTTCTCCACGCCCTGAAATGCGCACGTTGCAGTTGTGTAGCATTAGATTATGTTACAACAACTAAATATTTGGCGATATATCTACGTAAATCAGAATCTCCTGTGGAATGAGCATATAGAATATCTCATCAAAAGAATGCGTGCTGTCTCGGTCTATTTGTACAGCATGCGTAGCGTAGCGACAATGTCATTGAGAGTGTGTAGTGCACTGGGTGAGTCCATACTCCGATATTGTATCTCCTTATATGGTGTGTCCTAATTATAAAAAAACAACTTGACAAACTATTACATAAAATTGCAAGTAATATTACTTATGGAACAACCTACGCAGAATTGGAAATGAATCAGAAAATTTATGTCTTAAAGGGATGGTCCGGTCAAATTTTGTATTTGAGAAAACAATTGAATATCGTTGTTATCGTCTCGAGACGCATCGTACGTGCAATATCTGAATTTTATATGCCTCTCTGCATAAGTGATTGAATTTATACTGCTCCAATCGCACTGTAGCGTAAACGCTGCTTTCGGTGACAGCATCGGAGCTCTGACGTCACACAACACAAAGCGTTCATTTCTGTCTCTTCGTTTACCTGCGAGTGAACGCCTCAGCGTTCTTCGTTTTTGTTGTTGTGCTCGACTTGTTTCGTGGTTGGGTGAGGTTTTTGTTGCGCTGTTGGGTGCCACAACCACCGGGCGGCATATGCGAGCCAAGGCATGACGTTCCACGCTTTTCCGCGAGACGTGCAGTGACGAGCAAAATGGATCGTCGCCGTGCGTGGGGACTGGGTTCCAGTCAAGATCGAGATTCCGCTTATGCAGCAATCATCTCACAGAAGAGAGGTACGAGCTGAGCTCTAAGCGGACAGAAGGCTCGTAAGCTGAGGTGTGATGCTGTGCCAACGATATTAAACTACGTCCATCCACTCCTCGCCCAAATCGGATCAATCAATTTGATTATGCAGCGAAACCGAAACCAAAAGCTAGACCACCTGGAAACGATACCAGAAGGTGTATTTAGCACGCGTGCAGCCAAATTTCTTTTTGACCCGCGTGTGAAAGTAGAGCGCGGCTACGATTCACCAAGCTCGTCCAAGTCAAGTGACGACATGCATTTGAACGATTCGTCGTTTGCCTTCGACCCGCGGACATCGCCTCCGAGGGAACGACCCGCAGCCTCATCACCGATCCAGTGGATCCGCCGAAATGTGTACCCAGATGCCGCTCCGTGTACCTAGTTGCCGTTTCAGAGGCGAAATCTGCATCCTTTGCTTTGCAAGCGCTCCTAGTGCTCCTAGTTCGATCGGTGGCCGTCGCAGTTGTGTTTGCGCGAAACGGCATACGTTTGCTCGAAGCTTATGGCTGTTTTCGGGTAATATCCTGCTAAAAGGCGTGACTTTTTTTTGCACACGCTTGGGAACTGCATTAAAAGAACCGTATTTCAGTAGGGGAGACTATATGATTCGAAACAAAATACAAGACATCCGTCGACCAACACTTGTTATCTCGACCATCCGACAAACCTTTGCGTTTTGTTACGTCACGCAGCAGCTACGGATGTCAGCCATTGACACTGGCGAAATTCGGGGTGCAGTTTCGTACATACGCTCATGAAAGGTTTAATTAATAACGGGAGATCATATATCAAAATAAAAATGACGTTTGTCTACATGAAGGCTCCCTCGAAGGAACGAGCTCAAAAACTTAAGTACTTCCGGTTTCGACCGGACAATCCCTTTAAAGTTGTTATCCACAAAAAAAATTGCAGTGGCTTAGCTCGGCTATGCCAGGATATACGTAGCGTGAGCGGTCGGGCACGTCGCTCAGCCTCCTGGCGACGCCGCTTTGCTAGACGTTCCTCCCTTTGCTCCGGTGTCTCCGCAGCACGTTTAGCCTTCTTCTGTTCGTTCTTCATACGCTCAACCGCTAATTGCCAGGCAACTACGACGGTGTCCGATGAGTTAAGCTTCTCCGCTCTTCTGCGCCGCTAAGCAGGAATTTCGCTCTCCTTCTCCATGGCTATACCCAGGGATGGGCAGTATTTCAAATACAAGTATTTGAAATATGTATTTCAAATACTTTGTGTATTTTGCATTTGTATTTAATTACAAATCGGGTAATGTATTTGACGTGTGTATTTAGATACTAAAACGTAGGTATTTCAAATACAATTGTAATTAAATACAATTTTGTGGGCGAAGATACATCCCTCAAATTTATTGTCACTGTCCAGAGCAGGAAGAAAACTACGTTCTGCACCGAATGCAGTGACTCTCAATCAAGCAGAAGCGTTTAGTGACTTCGTGATTACGGTGCTAGTCCAGGGCAAGAATAGTGACGAAATCGACGTTCACAGGCAGACTGGCTAAATAAGTGCCTGTGACAACTTGTGATGCTTTCCAGCCTGATTTCCATCCATATTTTTGTCTGGAACATTCTAAATGTGCGGATCGTCCAGATTTTCGTAACTGGTGCGAGTTGCAACAATAAAAAATTCTCTAGCTAGTGCTGCGCGTCTTGGTCGTCTCGGTTCTTTGTTGGTCTATACCAAAATGTAATCGACAAAAAAAGCTGCTTGAAGCTCTCTACTTTTTTCACCTATTACGTCCAAGCTGATTACATTTTTTCTGTGATTATATTTCTATTACGTTACTAGAGCCTCGCACACTAACTCCCGAGTGTGTGATGCAAAATTAAAATGAGATACCCAGAAACCCGTTGACGGTGCCCTGAAGTCGCTGACGCAAATTTTGAGGAATGCTTCGGAAAAGTATTTGGAGGAGACCAAATATATTTTGTTGTATTTGTATCTTGTACTTAAATGCCTTTTTGGAAATATAAGTAGATTTGTAATTAAATACATTTTTGACGAAGTATTTTGTATTTGTATTTTGATACATATTTGCATGTATTTTGCCCATCCCTGGCTATACCACACTGGCAAACGCCCCGCTATATGTATACCCCCACTGATACCTCTGCGCATGCGCACAAAATGAGAGGCGCTATCAAGCGGCTCCGATGCAGCGTCAGACTTAGCTACTGCGCAACGGAGGCGCACAGATGGGCACGCGCAGGCGCCAGTGCGTCTGCCGCGGCTATGACGTCACTCCTCTGAAATGCACAGACCGGCGAGGCGCGCGCGGCGGCTCCGGCGCGCCAGCTGTGCACCGTGTGACGTCACTGCTCCTCGGGCATGCGCAGCACGGCTCTCCAGGAGCCACGCGAAACTGCTCAACCTCGGCCAGTGTAGCTCACGCTACAAAACTGCGCTACTATGGTATTTTAGTAACGCACTATTGTAAGCGCAAATTTAAAATAGTATTAAAAAAGGGACGAACACTTAGGCGCATAGAAAGTTTTGTTATCCCGAAGATTTATACAAATGATGGGGGGAAAACACGGGCATAATATGTCCCATTTTATTTTAATAGACCTCAAGAAACTTACTATAACGTGGAGTCACTGAAACAAGTAAAATATTAACTAAAAGATTGGCGTTTGAGTTTGGAAATGTAATTGGGCTTTATTGCTATAGTATTCCGCTGAGTGCTGTCTCTTTTCTTCTTGTCTGCTTTTTAAGTGTGCCACTAATGCACAGAAGAGGATTTCAGTGTAAGCAACCCCGCAGCGAAGCCACCGGTCTTAGAACCATAGGGCGCCCTATGGTTTGAAGACCGGTGGCTTCGCTGCGTTTCCATAGGAGTTAAGCCTTTTTCTTTTTTTACTTTTTCCTCAGGTAAGCTCGCTCTTTGCGAATTTTATAGAAAAAATGCACCACCTGTGGCCACCGCTGTATAAAATCGGAACGCGATAGATTAAGAAACCGAATTTTGCGGTCGATTGAAAGAGCCTGGCCTCTCCTTGAGACACCCAGTATACGTCCTCACTTTAAATAACGTGGTAGGACCTCGAGGCCCCCACACTCTTAACGTTCCTCGTCGCAGGCCTGTCAAAAGCATTCAACGAGCAATTGCGCACCAAAGAGATACACGTGCGAAAAACAAAACCTCTCGCTTCCGGCACTCATTGTCTGGCAATCCCAAACTACAAACTAGTCCGGACAATCTGATATGCTGATGTTTCTCCGAAAACAGTATCAAAAAAGATAGGCGGCACCTAAGATTATACACGGAGCGAAGTTAGCTAGTGCGCCTTAAAATGACACGTGGTGAGTCCACTAAGGGCAACTTCGCCAGCTCAACCATGAATGTCAACTTAATTAAAAAAAGTGAAAGCCGTTTACAAATCCCTGTAACGCCGAATTGGAGCGCAGCTCTTGAGGAGGAGGAGTGAAGGGTACTGAGGGGAGGGTAGACCCCTCCCCCTTCTCCTCTTCCTCCCCTCATTCTTTAATATGCTCCGGGGGGGGTGTCACGTGACTTCGGGGAGGGGGTCACGTGACCTCGGGGAGGCGTGACCTGGGGGTGACCTCAAGGCCACGTGACCCCAAAGGTGACCCCCACGTGACCTTGGGGTCACGTGACCTGGAGGGGTCACGTGACCTGGAGGGGTCACGTGACCTCGGGGGGTCACGTGACCTCAGAGGGGTCACGTGACCTCAGAGGGGTCACGTGACCTTGAGATGACCTTGGAAGGGGTCACGTGACCTCGGGGGTCACGTGACCTGAGGGGTCACGTGACTTGGGGGTCACGTGACCTTCAAAGGGTCACGTGGGGTCATCTTGGGGTCACGTGACCTTGAGATGACCTTGGGAGGGGTCACGTGACCTTGGGGGTCACGTGACCTTGGGATGACCTTGGTTACGCCGACGCCGACGGCGACGGCGACGGCGACGGCGACGCCGACGGCGACGCCGCTCAAGCCGGGAACGGGCCCCTAAGAGCTGCGCTCTAAAAAGTACCAACATAACCCCAGCGTCTGCCTGGGCGAATCACGATCAAACATTCCTACTGTTTTAATCTAAAATGAGGAACTATTAGAACTAATCTGAGAACTGTATAATATGTCTCTCGCTCACTGTCATTAATACAACTGTTGTTCGGCAACCTTCACTGTTGATTTTTTTCTACATAATCCCCCTCCCCCCCTCTTTTCCATGTAACGCACCTCATTGAAGTAGCTTTAAAAATTAATAAACCTATCTTTTAAAAAAAGGCTTGGTCTGAGAAGAGGACATCCTGGGCTCGATGCTCACCCCTGCCCATTTCAATCTGGATGAACAACCCACCGGCGTGCGGTTGTGTATCGCTATTGCGCGATGCACGTTGAAGACCCCAGGCTAGCGGTCGTAATGCGCTTGTTTAATTGCTCATGTACATCGTAAACCACTTCAAAGGCAGACCGACCTTGCGCTGTGTGTTATTCGTTTCACTTGAAGTCGGATCGCAGTCGACGATCCGATGGGGTCAATTAAGCAGCACCAAAAGTGCATCGCCAAGGCGTTCGTTGCCTTCGTGCCTTTTCTATCATGATCGTATAAACCAACGCGGAGAGCACGTCGTCTGCTTCTTGCATGAGGGTTGCAATGATGCCAGAACGCCGAGCTCTTATTGGGTGATTGTAAAAAATAGTGGGTAGACGTCAAGGAATCTAGGATTGAGGTCTACCCACTATTTTATTCAATCAGCCAATCAGAGCTCGGCGTCGTTCTGACGTCACCACAACACCTGCGCAAAAAGCAGACGACTTGGTCTCCGCATTACGCGCAGCAAAAGAAGTGCAGCATCGCGGCGCATTCACCCTGCGTGATTGGTTTTGTCTGTGACAGCAAAAGCGCTAAGGCGATGAGCGTCGTGATGATGCACTTTTGGCCTCGCTCGGCTGGCTCCATCGGATTTACCTTGGAACGGAGTATATCCGTCGCTTATCACCCGGGCGAAAAATGCTGAGTCACTGAACTGTGGACGCATGCGCAGCGTCTTATATACCGTACAACAGAGTAACCGCGGATACTCAGAAGGCGTTCCACAGCCCAGCAGACAAAAATGGCAGCGAGCAGAAGGCGATTTTTACGAAGGTCTATAAACACGAACCTCTAAGTTCGTCTATTTTGTTTTGTTTTGTGCATTAATTACATAGCAATACAGACTAATTGTCCGTTATCTTGTGGCTTGGTGCAGGCACCTGACCAAGCAGGACTACGTGTTCGAGGAGAACCTAGACGTGGGAGACTTCCCGCTCAAATGCTACCTCGTGGACCTCGCTTCCCAGAAGGGCACGTCGGGGGACGCCGCCGCCACCCTGGTCGAGTCCACGGGCGCCGCCGAAGACAGCATGCTGCTCTCGCCTTCTTCGTCCCCCGTCAGGCGAACCTCGTCCGTGCCGTCACCGTCCTTCGAGGCCGACGAGGTTTGTACGCGCGGAGCACTCGCAAGCTGAGAGAGAGAGAGAGAGAGAGAGAGAGAAAGCGTTGTGAATGAAGATGGGGGGAGGGGGGGGAGGGGGGGGGGGAGGGACAATAGTGTATGCGCACTGGGCGCTTTTGATTGCCTCGAACATGAATGTCGCAAAGCGAACGGCGGCTGGCTGAGACAGGTGATAAAAATCACCATATAAAAAATTAAAGAAAAAAAAACAACAAGCGGGCAAGGACAAGGGACTGCGCTCGTCCTTTTCATATACTTCTTTTTGTTCTTGTCAATTCGCGCCTTTTTTTTTTTTTTTTTTAGTACGTGATTAATTAACTTACCAGTTTGTTTCGATACAGGTTGGTAGAAGACGTTGGTGGGATGTGCTGCACCCTAATCTATTTTACAGTCCCATGTCACCATTCACAACTCTGATTACCCTATGATAACAAATTAGTAGATTATTTTCGAATTTATATGAAAGGCATGAGGGAGAGAGAAATAGAAGAATGGTTGTGGAAAGATGAGGGGCATGACCATTAGGACGAGGATTATATTTCAGAACACTCATTTACTAACTATTTCCATCATTACCTACATCAGGTTACGCGAACTATCGTGTAGTCACGGCAGACAACAGTGTTTAAAAATTAAGAGCACTTCCAATGCTTTTTCTTGCAGATCGGCATGTTCATTGAAAGCCGGTTCACCAACAAGTCCACGAAAATCGGCGAGCAGCAACAGCCGACCACCGCCGACGGCAGTGAGTCCCCGCTGTTCGCGCCCAGACAAAAAGCGACAGACCCGACGCAACACGCCGTAAAGTACGTCCACAAGGACAGCGGGACAATTCGACAAGCTTCAGGGGTCGCAGCCCAGGACAACCCCAGCCCCAACAGCGTCGACAGCCTGGGACTGCCGTGGCAAGACCAAGCATCGGCCAAGTCCGGCAACCGATCGTTCATGGGCCTCCGCTGGAAACAGCCCAACAGGATCAAGGGCCACGACTCTAAGAAACCCAACAGCAGTTCGGCTCCGTCCGTGGCTGCGGATGACAGCGAAGACGCAAGCGAAGACCACAGTTTCAAACAAGAAAGCCCCGAGCCGAAACCCGGTCGGCTGCAGTGCCCCTTCTTCCGATTTCGCGCGAGGACCTCGGGCCTAGACGACGCCCAGTGTAGCAGCAAGCCCACGTCGCTGGGCAGCAACGCCGGGAGCACGCAGGATTCGTCTCGGAGGGTCGAGGGCCGAAAGAAGGACAAGTTCTGGTCGAGGGTCATCTTCCCGTCTTGAGACCCGCGGGGGAGGCCCTAGTGACATTGTCCCTCGATATTCCCCGAAGCAACCGGCGCGCCTCAGCCAGACCCGAGCACGGCCTTTTGCGGTGGGACGGCCCGCCGCGCCACGTACACAGTCCGACAGAGCTTCTTCTGCCCGAGGGCCCCAAGAGCACCGACGTTTCAAAGCGGTCCCAGACGACACGTCCAGCCTGCCACCGAGAGACCCACCTCCGAGTCGGTGTACGACTCAAGCCTGCCAGGACGTGCGGCCGTCACATCATTTCCTTTCCAGCTTGCACCGAAATAAATTCACAGAACGGCAATCTGGCGTCCTCTCTAGCGGATGCAGAAGAGCGAGCCTGGCTGCTTGGTCTACACAAAAAGCGCGACAAATACTTTAATATTCAGACCTCATTTTCATAATCACTTGGCAATCCTGCTTAAAAACAACAAATTCTAAATTCACCTGTTAGTGGAGCAAACCTGGGTGACGACCGATTCCAGCCTCCAATTGGGAAAAAAACGTAAGCGCCCCCCCCCCCCCCCCCCAACCCACCCCTAAAAAAAAAAAAAAAAAAAAAAAGGTTCTCAGATTGTTTTTTATCAGAACATACCATACCAAACAGCTTTTCTCTTTTTCTTTTTTTTTTTTTTTTCTTTTTTTTGCATTTTGCATTTTTGGCATTATACGGGCTTTCTACAGGCTGAACCAAATAAACTGGCTAAGTGGCGCAGTCATTCTCTGGAGATCCGTCCTCGATCACCGCAGCACGCTTTCAGCGTAAATCAAGATCAACATTTTCTCCTCTGCTTGAAACCCAAAAGAGCTGGATGGATGGGTGGTAATGGCTGTACTGTTTATAACGGGCGGTAGCTTGCGCCACCTAGGCTGGAAACCAAAAGTATCACTCCTCCTCCGCTTGTTTGAGCCAATTTGCTTCCTCTCCGTATTGTTGTAACTATTATCAGGCGGTGTGGGATATCACCAGGGTGACCTTTGGGGATCAGGCAAATAAACTAAAAGCATCACGCATCGCCTTCGTCCCCCAGCGAGGGAGTCGCCAATTTTCCTCTGGTCAAACCTAAAGTCCCCCGATCCAGTGACTTTAGTCAAACCTAGTCGGCGGCTCGGCGCCACCCCAACACCGGGCCCACTGCAGGGTGAAAACTTTGAACCGGAGCCACGCGAGAATGAGTTCCAATTTTCCTCTGTCCTGCCTGTTCCCAGCTTGCTCGTTAGTTTTACTTCATTTAATTTTTTCCTTGGTAATTTTAACTAACTTTCTAACGTCCTCTTTATGACTACCCCTTTTCTCCTCCATTCTTCCATCATTGCCAGCAAGACCCAGCGCCCCTGCCAGGTCTGTTACCCCTGCATGGAATGCAGGGCGAAACCCCGTGCACCTCAAAATCAAATATCCTATTGTCTGACTCTTACTATGGCACACGGCACATAATGTGTCTCTCTCTTGAAATTTAGCCCTACACGTCTTTGTTCTTAGCACTCCCGTTCTCGCCTCGAACAGCAAAGAACTTCCACGTGAATTATCAAACACCCTTTCCTTTTTTTATGCGCTGTTTCTTTGACCTATACATGGTCACAGAACTTTGTTACTCACAAAATCAGGTTTAGAAAAGTTCGGGTGTGGTGATATTCAGACTGCGCGAAGTTGGTCAGGCAATTAAATGAGACGACGAGTGTCCCGGATGTGCTGGAATACTTGCCAGTGCAGAGTGGCGTGTGACCATTGATCAGTAATTTTGACCGCCAGCCCCGGAGGGGGGGAGGGGGCGGGGGGGTTAACGTGCATCACGCAGTAGTGATCACACGAACGCACTGTTTTACGATACTCTTCCAGTTTGCAACGGCCAGGGGCCGGCAGGAGGTTGAGGCTCAGAAAAACCTTGAAGCGATCTAGCAAACTACCTCCCCACCTCCTTCCACGCTGGTAGTAATGCGATCGAATTTTCTGGGACGGAGGAAACGCCGAGCAAAAAGCACAGAAGCCGACACAACTCGAGGAGCGTTCTACCATACCAGTGGCGTCGGAAGAGAAAAAACGGAGGAAAAAAACGGGAAGGGGAAAGGGAAGCTCCAGCCCCCCCCCCCCCCCCCCCCCCCCCCCCGCCCCCCGGGGAAAGGGGGCGCGGGCGCGGTCGAGCTTATTTTAGTCTGTCGCTCTTCACTGCATAAAAGATCGCGTGGATGGTCAATGTCGGAAACTCGTTGTCAGAAGGCACTACTCGTCACACGCTTAGTGGTTCGGAAGTTCAACGCTATGGCTTCTCAACCTAAATAACTGTGCCATTGGCAAAAAAAAAAAATTATAACAATAAATGCAAAAAAAAAGAAAAAGAAACAGAAACAATCAAGAACTTGCTAAAAGTGTTGTATTCTTGCATACTCAGAGGCTCAGAACTTCGAAACCAATTTCTCCTACCAACTTTGCGTACAGGCCAAAAGAAACAAGTCCCAAAAACGTAAAGCAAGAAAAATAAAATATATATATATATATATTGTTTATGACGTGCTGAACTTGAACAATATTATAAATCTTCCTCCATGAGTTAATTTATTCCTCAACGTGAAAAAAACAATAAATACATTATTTTGTGTTCTGCAGATGGCAATGATATGTACTGTCTGCGGTATTAATTTGAATGCGATACCTCAATCAATAATTATAATGCAATTAAATGCAAAGGTGCAAACGAGCTGGACAAGAATGACGGAAATAATCCCTGGAGAAGGGGAACACGAGGGACAAAGGACAAATACAAATCTTTAGACGAAAAAAATTACCAAGTTTAGGGCATAATTGCCCGTAGATACATGTTTGGACATTTCTTCGAAACTCATCTTGAATAACAATATTCATATCTTAAGACAGCACATACCCAGACGATACATAGATCCTTCTTAAAAAGTCTAACATCTCTACCATTTCATTTCATTTATTATACTCTCAGGGCCCGAAGGCATTACAGAGAGTGGAATTATACATCAATACAAAAGTGAACAATGAAAACAAAACGCAAAAAAACAAAACACAAGGTACAGAATCGCTATGAAACATTATTAAGAACATCAGTTATGGCGTTTTTAAAATCAGCAGCGTCAGTAAGTAAGACTACGGATGCGGGAAGAAGATTCCAGTCGACGGAGGTCAGGGTAGGAAGGAGGCATAAAAGGTGGAGGTGAAGCAGTAGGGGATTCCTACTTTAAGTGGATGATCGGTACGCAGCGATATGTATGATGGTTCTGAAAATAATGAGGTTCGAAGTGCTGGATTAGAGTGATAAATTTTGTGAAATAAGCAGAGGCGAGGTATTTTTCTACGAAAGGAGAGGTTGGGCAAATAAAGAGAAGCTTTCATGGAGGTGAAGCTGGCTGTACGGTGATAGTTAGAAAGTATACCATAAAGCTTCGGTTCGCGCGCTTCAAATATGGCACAAGCGACAATCGGTAAAAACCGGCCGTCCTTCCTCGCTCCTTCGGAAATTTGTTTCTTTAGAACTAAGCATGCCAGAACATTGAAATAAACGGCATTGTCTTTCACAAGGAATGCAGCACCGCATGTAAAAATAAAAAAAAAATAAAAAAATTACGATTGTACTTTACTGCTTGAATCCAAATGAAACCGCCCGCCAGTCTTTCGAAGTTCGACGAACTTCGAACTTTTACCCAGAAAGGTCGAACTTCGTCGAACTTTTGAATTTTTCAGAAATCGGAAGTTCGAAATTTTTCGATTTCTCTAGATAAATAAGGTCGAAAGTTCGAAAATTATGGAATTTCTTAGCGTAGGAAATTTTAAAGTTCAAAAAAGCTTCGAACTTCTTGTAGTGACTCGTATAGATTGGAAGCCAAACGATGAATAATCTTTAATCAAGGGAAACACACATTTATATAGTAGCTGTTATCAGGTCTCTGCAGACCACGTGACATGACATTACAGATTCGAGGCCACGTTATCACATTCCTCCCCTACAATTCCGAACCCATCACTTCCGGAAATTTTCGGACAATACAAAACGCTCGGGTGGCCGACGTGAACGTTCGCTCCTTCGCGCAACACTGTCCGTTGGTGCGTCTGGCTGTGTTTGGCGGGGTTCCGGTTGGGGTGTTGCCCTCATTGTCACATGGCTTGTCTTGGGGTGGAACTGCCATCATCAGAGTGGCACCCGAGAAGTCTCCATTGCGTTGTTCTCGGCCGGTCTTGCACAGTCAGGCACTGCACTTTCAGGGTTCGAGATAGCATCAGGACGAGCGCGAATGTGGTCGGCATATGTAAACCTGACCTGATCACCAACCCTTACTAAGTACGTCACTGGGCTAACATTTTGCACAACAACTCCGCCATTCCAAGACACTTCTTCCCCCCTCACCATTTTGACAAAAACCAAGTCATCAACCGCGACCTGTTTCTTTCGCATGTCAGCAACAAAGTTAGGTTTTAGTATAGTTAGTTTTACATGCGGCTGCCGCTTCAAAAATAACTCAGCCGGTGTTTTTCCCCTGGCCCTGTTAGGTGTGTTTCGGTAACTTAGCAAGACAGCTATCGAGGCCATCTTGGAGCGAAATCGTCACTCCTGTTAGTTTCTGTTCTAAAACTTGTTTTAGAAGCGCCTTCTTGGTTGTCTGTACCAGCCGTTCGGTAGCTCCATTCGAGGACGGGTGGTATGGTGGCGTCCTGGTGTGTTTAACCTTGCTAACAGCCAGGAACTCAGCAAACTCTTGTGAAACGAATTGCGGCCCGTTATCGCTTAGGAGTTCCTCTGGCAACCCGTACGCAGCAAATGCACTCCTTAGCTTTTCGATTGTCTTGGCCGCTGTGGTAGTACTCATTGCCCACACCTCGACCCATTTCGAAAAAAAGTCCACGAGTACCATGAAGGAGTTCGATCCCTTTGATGCGAAATCGACATGAACACTTTGCCAACACGCCGCTGGGTACGTCCAAGGATGCAGCGCTACAGGTTGTAACGCGGGTCGTACTGACTGGCAAATAGCACACTGTTGTACCTACTCTTCTACGTTTTTACCCATGCCCGGCCACCAGACGTAGCTCCTTGCCATCATTTTCATCCGACTGGTGCCTGGGTGATCCTCGTGGAGCTGTGCCAAGACAGATTTCCGTAGCCTTTTTGGCACAACGACTCTTGTTCCCCAGGTTACACAGCCATGGTCTAAGGAAGGCTTATTTCGACGGACCAAATAAGACTGTAGCTCAGGATCAGAAACCTGGCCTGGCCACTCATTTAGCGTGAACTCCACTACTTTAGTCAATGTTAGAACCGATTTTGTTGCTTTCGCTACGTCTGTGGCTGTAAGGGAAAACACTGAAAGACACTCGGCCGACTCTTCGGCCCCAGAGACAGCTCTTGGAAGCCTTGACAGCGCGTCAGCCACTTCCACGTTTCGCCCCTTAGGGTATTTCAGCTTATAACGATACGCTGCCAGAATTAACGCCCACCTCTGCATTCTGGCCGCCGCCAGTGGTGGGATGGGTTTGTCATGACCCAAGATTCCCAGAAGTGACTGGTGATTTGTGTCGAGGACAAAATCGTATCCATACAAAAATCGGTGGAACTTTTGCAGCCCAAAAATGAGAGCTAACGCTGCCCGCTCGCACTGACGTTAGTTCTTTCCAGCGCTCGTAAGCGTTCGCGATGCGATTGCGACAGATCGTTCGTCACCCTCAGGTGTCAGTGTGTCACGTGAAAAATGACTGCCCCCAACCCGTAGGCTGACGCGTCGCACATGATGCCTATCGGTTTACGCACATCGTAGTATGACAATACACTGCTGCTCATGAGCAGAGTTTTTGTCGCGAGAAACGCTTTACTGCACTCTGGTGTCCAGGACCACTTTTGACCTTTTTTTAACAGGTAATACAGTGGCTCTGCCACAGTGGACGCGTTTCTTAAGAATTTAGAATAGAAATTTAACATTCCTAAATAGGCCTTCAGTTCGGCGACACAAGTGGGTGCGGGGGCTTCCTTTACTGCCTTTACCTTCGACTCTGTGGGGTAAATCCCGTGACCACAAACTTTGTGACCTAGATACGTCACGGTGTCTTTGAAGGATTAGCATTTTTCTTCTTTTAGCGTTACGTTAGCCTCACTCAATCGCTTTAAAACTAACTCCAGCTTCCGGTGGCAATCGTTGATGTCCACCCCTCCAATAATGACGTCGTCTATGTAACACCCGATGTTTGGTATGCCCTTGAGTAATTCATCCATGAAAGTTTGGAAAATGGCTGGGGCACTAGCCACACCAAACGGAACCCTCTGGAAGTCGTAAAGCCCCATGTGAGTGTTTACCGTCAAGAGTGGCCTGGACTCTTGGCTCAGTGACACCTGTTGGTACGCTGATGACAAGATTAGTACACAAAAATATTACCGCCACCAATGGCTGTAAACAAGTCATCGGAGCGCGGCAAAGGATTCTGATCTGTCTTTAAAACCGGATTGATTGTGACCTCATAGTCGCCACACAATCTCGAACCGTCACTGTCCTTTTTGGGAACAATCACCAACGGCGTAGCCCAGTCGCTTTGTGACACCCACTAAACAACGCAGTTTTTTTTTTTTTTTTTTTTTTTTTGTTTAATTGCGTTTCGACAGCACTTCGCAGAGCGAAAGGTACAGAACGTGTTTTAGAAAAAACGGGCGTGCTGCTATCTTTTAACAAGATTTTTGCTTCGTAGTGATTGATAACACCGTTACCTGCTGAAAACACGCCCGGAAACTTCTTACGCACTCCTTTTACCCGATCTTCCGCCGTGACACAATTCAGTACTTTCAAATCTAGCTGAAGCCTTTCTAACCAGTTCCGCCCCAGTAAAACGGATAGTTTCTTTCCTTGATCTTTAATCACAATTCCTGGCAGAATCATGGCTTGATCCCGGTAGACTACAGAAAGATGACACTTTCCTTTTACAGGCAACCGGTCCCCTGCGTACGTTTTTAAAACTGCGTGGCAGGGCTCGAAGGCACCTGACCAAACTCTGCCGCCTACCCACTTCCAGGAATGACTGTCACCGCTGCTCCAGTATCCGACGGCGTTCAACGACAAGTTTTTGTTTTCGGCGTGCAACAAGGCGGTCTGTGTCGCGACTAAATCCCTGTCCATGGCAATTTTGCACGCCCCTTCAAATGTGATAGTTTCCACCGCAAACAACGCGCGCTGGCTGTCTTCACTTCGGAGCCCCGCAACTGGCCTGTCACATAGAGCATCCTGTAAAAACTGACCGAAGTTATACTTGCGGGCGATGAAGGAAGATGGGGCACTTCTACATATGAGAAAAAACGCTTGAATTGCGTTCATTTGGCCGTTAGAATAACAGATATCAAATTTATATTTCAATGCGACGCGCCGGAGAGCCACAAGAGCAATTTCAAAATAGGGCTGAAGCCCCGCCCTATTTTCTTGTCGAACTCGTCTATTTTCCCTAGCCTTGACATGTCGGATTCAATAGGGGTACTCCGATGCACTTATCGTTTGGAAGTCTTCCCCCACTGCGGTGATCCTTGACTGCAGCATTGTCGGCGCTCCCAAGCTTGATCCCTGACTGCTCCCGAGCTTGCGTAGCTGTCAGACCGCTTCGCCGATCCGCTACGGCCTTCGTAATCCGATCCTTCGTCGCCAATGTAGTGACTCGTACATTGGAAGCCAAACGATGAATTATCTTTATTCAAGGGAAACACCCATTTATATAGTAGCTCTCTGCAGACCACGTGACATGACATCGCAGATTCGAGGCAACGTTATCACACTTCTTAGTTTAACAAAATCGAAAATCCGACTTCCGAAAAAAAAAAAAAATATCGACTTTCGTCGAATTTTTTTTTAATTCATCCGTCGAATACTTTTCGAACCTTTCGAACCGCTTGAATCGACCATCGAAACTTCGATTCGAAACAAGTTCGCTGCATCCCTACTGAAAAGATTACCAGCGGGCCCCGCGGCCCAATAAGAGCGTCGGAGCGAGGCGCGTGACCCGACGTCATGGGAGCATTTGCGTCACCACGCCAAATGCGAGGCGGGAGGCTTGGCTAGGCTCGGAGGAACCGGATGTCGTCTGCTAGCCCAGAGTCATCTGCTCCGAAACCCAACGAACTTCAGATAAACGATGTACACCGCAGCGGGAACAGTTCATGAGACAACCATATACGCTCAATTTAGCCGCGAATCTTACGGCTGCTAATGCCAGGGCACAGCGCAGCGCAATGTTTTGAGCAGAAACAGCCGATGACAAGGCTGCGATCAACGTTACTAAAACACTCGGTTGGGAAACTCGCCGTCGAAACCTGGGCCGCTGGCGTCCACCGAGACCGAGCTAAATGCGACAACAGCGCCACTCTTTATCGTTTGTCTGTACTGTGGTCACCTTGAGCTTTTTGAAAGCCTGTTTTTGTGTAAAAACAAACGGAAAAGACTCTTTTTGTATGAAATTTATTGGAGTTTTGTACCAAATGAAGGGAGCGTTATGTTTTTAAAATCTTTAGTTTGCAAGGTTTTGCGGAACAATTAATATTGTTTTTATACAACCATGCCTCAGCGGTCCTTTCAGGTAGCGCGTCCCGACCTAGGTACATTTTAACTTCGGCACGTCGACGCGGCGCGCCCGCCGGGGAGTCAGGGGTGGCACCCCTGTAACCTCTTCCGCTGTATCTGTTGATTGTCCGGTCGAAACCGGAAGTACTTAAGTTCTTGAGCTCGTTACGTCGAGGGAGCCTTCATATAGACAAACGTCATTTTTATTTTGATATATAATCTCCAGTTATTAATTAAACCTTTCATGATCCTATGTACGAAACTGCACCCCGAATTTCGCCAGTGTCAATGGCTGACATCCGTAGGTGCTGCGTGACGTCACAAAACGCAAAGGTTTGTCGGATGGTCGGGATAACAAGCGTTGGTCGATGGATGTCTTGTATTTTGTTTCGAATTATATAGTCTCCTAGGCAGTACCCTACTGAAATACGGTTCTTTTAATGCAGTTCCCAAGCACGTGCAAAAAAAGTCACGCCTTTTAGTAGGATGTTACTCGCAGAGAGCCATAAGCTTCGAGCGAACGTACGCCGTTTCGCGCAAACACAACTGCGACAGACGCCGATCGAACTAAGGGCGCTTGCAAAGCAAAGGATGCAGATTTCGCCTCTGAAGCGGCACTTATAGCGAGTTCGTTTCACGGCACTCGTGCCCACGCGTGCCCACTCGCAGCGTGGAACGGGTTCGTTTCGGCCGGCACTCCACGAGTGGTTGCACTCTCCGAGTTCGTTTCTGCGATGACACCCCACGCGTGCATGCACTCGCTGCACCGAGAAAATCGGGAGTGCGCCAAAATGCAATCCCGTCATGCCTCGCTCCGGTGGGGCCGGCGAGAAGCGGGAGCAGACGACGAGGGTTCGTCTGCTACAATGTGTCGCGGAACCGAACGGAAAAAAAAAAAAAAAAAAAAAAAAAAGTAGATTTTCTGACAGAAATCGCGTCCCGCGGGCAACGAAATCAAACGCGAGCTCGAATTGTGAGCTCTGTTGCCGTACAAACGCTGTTGCCGTACAAACGCTGAAATATACCAGTGCGTAAAGAAATGCTCAGAACAAACGCAACAGCGGCCCCCGAGATGTCTATCACCATCCGTGTGCGGGTGAAAAATTTAACATTTGTCGACAGAACTCCCCCAGCAGAAACCCCTGACTGCCCAATAAGCATCAGAGAAAGCTAAAGATGGAGACTTTACCCGAGGATTGGGCAACATCATCATGTTCACATTTACCTACGTCAGCTAACCTGCCCCGTCGTATTTTGTTAAAGAAAGCTCTAGTTCTCGACGCCCCCACCAAGGCTAATTCCAGGGGCGGATTTAGAGGGGGGGTCCGGTTGTCCTGACCTCCCTCTTGATTTCTGCATGTGTAAAATTTAGGGCGTGAAACGAGGGGGAAGGGGAGGGGTTTCCTGAACATATGGTACGCTGACAAACACCTGACCCCTCCCCACCCCCCTCAGGAAATTCCTGCATCCGTCCCTGTCCACCTATAATGACGATCCAAATCGAAAGTCCCAGTTTTGCTGGATATTCCAACAGGCTAGTTTTAAGCCGTACCCTTTCGGTGGTTCACGCATAACACCATGCTCAAACGGATCAAGCTTCTGCTCGGACAGCATCATCAGTTTTCTTCAGTGTAAACGGTTATAAGAATTGAAAGATCGCGACCAGCTGCTTTGTAGACAGCTGGTTGCGGAAATTTACGCCGTCTGTAATTATCTCTACGGCAGCCTAGCTGCTTGAAGTCTTCGCAACTATACACTACAGGTTGCAGCGACCAACGTTTGTAGATAAACGTTGGTAGCCGACTGTATTCTCGAATTCCCACGCATCACTCGAAGTTCGAACAGAAAGGCGCTAGTTTCGGTTTGAAGTCGGTACCTTTTCTACAAAATAGATGGCGGCAGCATCAGCCTTCTGCACTCGGTGCATTTGGCGAGTTCGTTTGAGTCCAGTTTTCCGTGCAACACTCTGTGAGTGCGATGCATACTGGGAGAGAACTCGAACGGTGCCAGTGCGTGTGAAACGAACTCGCTATTAGGTACACGAAGCGGCATCTGGGTACACATTTCGGCGGATCCACTGGATCGGTGATGAGGCTGCGGGTCATTCCCTCAGAGGCGACGTCCGCGGGTCGAAGGCAAACGGCGAACCGTTCAAATGCATGTCGGACTCGTCACTTGACTTGGACGAGCGTGGTGAATCGTAGCTACGCTCCATTTTCACACGCGGGTCAAACAGATATCGGGCTGCACGCGTGCTAAATACAACTTCTGGTATCATTTCGAGATGGCCAAGCTGTTGGTTTCGGTTTCGCTGCATAATCAAGGTCTGTTCGATTTGGCCAGGAAGTTCTGAACTATAGTCGGTTATGTCAAGGAGGTAGCGGCAAATGCCCCTCAAAGCGAATCTTTGCATTTCGACGATAGGTTCGCGGCATCAGGATGATTTTGCGTAGGGGGTCACTGGCGGCAGCGCGCGGTCGGTATACCGGTCACCTCGAAGACGAAGGCCTGACGATAGCGTACGTCTTGGCCAACGTTGGCGTCAAGTTGAAGCGAGAATCGTCAAAAAATGCCGATTCTCGGAGTTTTTCCCAGGCCCGTTAGTGGGCGTCCATAGATACCAGCGGACAAAGCATGCAGTATTATGCCCAGCTACGGGGACATGCGAGTGCCAACGCACTAAATCCCACCTGGGGTGAATCGAACGCACCAGTGCAGCGGTCGTGCAACTTACGGTTGAGTCGAATGCACCTGTTCCTGCACTGCCGAACTAGTTCAGCCAGTTAAGGCGAATCGAACAGACCTAAATTAAAACATTCTGGCGGGCTAATTGACTGATCCGATTTGGGCGAGGAGTGGGTGGACGTAGTTTAATATCGTTGGCACAGCATCACACGTCAGCTTACAAGCCTTCTGTCCGCTGAGAGCTCAGCTCGTAGCTTTCTTCTGTGAGATGATTGCTGCATGAGCAGGATCTCGATCTGGACGGGAAACCAGTCCCTACGCACGACGACGATCCACTTTGCTCGTCACTGCACGTCTCGCGGAAAAGTCTGGAACGTCATGTCTTGGCTCGCATGTGCTGCCCGGTGGTTGTGGCACCCAACCGCGCAACAAAAATCTCACCCAACCACGAAACAAGTCGAGCACAACAACAAAAACGAAGTACGCTGAAGCGTTCACTCGCAGGCAAACAACGAGACAAAAATGCTCGCTTTGTGTTTTGTGACGTCAGAGCTTCAATGTTGCCAACGAAAGCAACGTTTACGCTAGAATGCGATATGAGCACTATAAATTCAATTACTCACGCAGATGGGCATATAAAATTCGGATATTGCACGTACGATGCTTCTCGAGGCAATAACAATGATATTCAATTGTTTTCTCGAATACAAAATTTGACCGGACAATCCCTTTAAAGCCAACATAGAAGTCACGTGCAGTTCCTCGAGTGGCTGCTGCGGGAGAAATGGTGGGGTTGTGTTCATCATTAGCTCGGTGCTCGGAGACCGATTGGGGCCACTTTTTCAAAGCTGTCTCTATGGGAGTTTCCCAACCGAGTGTAGTAACGTTGGCTGCAATAAACGGCGATCGCCAACGGCCACGGCGGTGCTAGGTGAAAAAAATCGAGCGGATACGGATGTGGCGTCATTTCTCATAAAGTTGTAATAATTTGTTCTTTATATCTTCTCGTTATGGGTGAAATCGCGCGAGTTTAAATGCCGTTAAAAGAAAAAAGAAGCCTAGAACTAGGGGTGTGGTGAACAGACCGAGGTTCGACTTTTTCGAACTTTTAGTGGAAAATTCGACGAACCTTGTATTGAGGTTCAACTCGTGTCCGCATGCGCGACAGGCTGGCCAGTTGGCTTTGGATTGGATGGTGATGGCTAAGGGATGAATGAAGGGCAGCGCTGATTGGTTCTATTCAGTTAATACAGTACAAAAAAAAAGAGTTATTAACTTCTTCAGTGATTAGAATTGGCTTATTTTAATTGCAACTGTTCACAAAATAAAAAAAAACTCTTTGCATAAAAAAAAAAAATTCTCCAAAGTTAGACATGCTTGTATCAAGGTCTGGCCACACTGTCCACAAAGTCGAACCGGTCGAATCTGGTTAAATGTTCGAAGGTCTGTCGAACCGATTCGACCCAGTCGAACCCCGAAAGTTCAACTGAAAAATCCGGTTCGACAAAAGTTTGCGACACCCCTACCCAGAACTACTTTTTGTTGCGAAGGGCCCTGTTGCTTTGGCGGTAACGAGGCCCAGTTGGAGAGTTTGGTCAGGGGGACTGGGAGTCGCGGGCAGAGCCTGGGCGTGCTCGAGACGCAGAAAGTGGGCTTGACATGCTCTCTTGGCCAACCAGAAGCCTAAAAGAATCCCCCAGCGACGGTAGCAAGAAACTGTTTTAATCAAAGGTATATGTTGGTATATGGTTTTAATAAGTGCGCAAGAGTGAAGTATAGTAACCCTTCATGGCTAAAAATAGGGTGCACGTGATGTTTCGATCATGATCATGCAGAAAGATGTAAGAGACGAATGCGCTGCTCAACTCTGTTTTGCTCCGACAGAGTGTGACCGCCCGGACGGCAGATTCCTGGCCCTCGGTGCTTGGCGTACGAATTATGTCTATCATTCCGCTAGTCGCACTCTTCCAGCATGATTTTGGATGACCGTGATTGAAACATCAGGTGCACCATATTTTCAGTCACCGAGAGTTACTCCGACGCACTTATTAAGTTTGTTTCTCTCGACCACCACCAGGGTATTATTTCCGGCTTCTGTTTGGCCACATTGGAATTTGTGAAGATGCCCGGAACACGTCCAGCTTGCTTTCGGCCAATGGCACCTCCTCATTTGTCTCCTATACACGTTTGCAAGTCCGGTCTCAGGGTGCCGCCATCTTCCTTAGTGGGGTGCGCACTTGGGCGCGGCCATAATCTGATTACGCCGCCTTAGCAAGGCTTCGTAATTGGATTATGACTCGTCCTAGTGCACCCCAGCCAAGCAAGATGGCAGCGCCCTGAAGCCGGACTTGCAAACGTGTATACTTTCCAACAAATGGGCAAACTCTCTACACATACGGCTGTGGCCTCGACCAGAGATCACAAGGCACGTGATAACACAAAGTTATCACATGCCTTGCTCCAACGTCCTTATTGGGTCGCGAGGACCGCAGCCTCCACAGTTTGCCAAGCTATTGCGAAACGCTATAGAGAGCAGCCTGCTGCAGAATATGCGCCTCCCACACAATGGTGTAGTAACAGGGGGGGAGCCCTAGGACCTGGGTACCAGGCGTCCCAGTCACGTGGGGGGTGCGAGCCACCCTTGGCAGCATCTGCCCCCCCAGCATTACTAGTTGCGATCTCGGAGACTGAGTTGGGAAGGGAGGGCACCCTTGGCGGCATATGACCCCCCCCCCCCACGCTTTACTAGTTGCGATATATCTCGGGGAGTATGAATTGGGGGGGGGGGGCTACGAAAGACCTAAGGGCCCTGGATGCCGGATGGCATAGCTACGCCACTGCTCCCACACCCACCACTGTTGTTGCAACGCTGCGAGGATTGCGGCCGGCCACAGCAAGACACTTTTGTGACATCAGGCTGAAATCAAGGGACCACTTTTTGGGAAGTGGTAAACACATTAGTCGGAGGTATGTTCCAGGCACCATACCTCGGTGGATTCTACAGCTGCATCCGGATGCTACTGGTACCACCGCCAAACTAAAAGCATTTCAGGTCTATCATCCGCCATAAATCCGTGAAAATGGGCTTGGCCATTTCACTCCACGTGTCCCTGGATGAGGCGCAGATTGCAGGAATCTGACATTACGGTGACGTGGTACAAGGTCCACAGACAAAAATCGCGATTTGGTACGTCGTGACACCGTATGTGCTGGCCTGCTCGTAGCTTCGCTAATTTCCTCGTCCCATGAAAAAAGACATTGGCTCGAAGAATACCCAGCCGCCCCGTACCAGAGGTTTTCAACTTCTTTGCGCCGCCCGCTTTCTTTTCTTCTCATACCCTGTGAAAAACGAGATGTATTAGTATTGCGATGGCTTGCCAAGGTTACAGACTGTTTGTGTACCCCTGAAGGCCGTCTAGGGTCAACCATAGAACGCTTCCCGAAAGCAGCATTGCCGGAGACTCTGAGAATTGGAATCGCATCTGCACTGCGCCGTCGCTTCCAACCTGCCAAAGAAACTCAATGGCACAATCTGAGCAGAAAATCCCCCAAAGTTTTGAGACCCCAAGATACTCGGGGAAACTGGTGCGTATGCAAGGAGACAGTTTCGATGCGTTGAGGTTATACTGCTCATTTCAAGTCTCTATGATGGGTCCTTGAAGCAGCGTTGGAGACGACTGTGTGCTCGGGAAGGGATATAAGTCAGAGCTTAGTTGTTCAAGAACTGCCACTTTTCTGTAATTGGTGACCCTTGATGCTAAGACGCGGATCCCTCTCCCCGCTTCAAATAAATGTTGCCAGTTGGAAGTCATGTCTGTCCTTTCGTTCGTTCTCTCCCTATTCTCTCACCGCACCCGAGGGAGCTGAAGAAAGTGGACTGCTCGAAAGTGGACCGCTTTCTGCGAAAAGAATCACAGAAAGGAGGACCATTTCGAAGAGTGCTTGCTGGCGACATTCTTTCGCTAGTTTTATTTCAAGTTGCATCAATGCAGAACTTTTTACATGCAAACAAAAGTATCACACTCAACCTAGAAAGTGAAAGCTAATATTGTGCCAGCCAAGGGAACACATCAAGAAATAAGGGCAACTTCTAGAATCACACAACACACTGGAATGAAAGACAACATTGTGAAGAAACTAGGCAAATGGACCTAAGAGCACTTTTAAGGCATGAGCTACATACACCTCACAAGTATTTACAAATGCATTCCAGCAAACTGGAAAGTATTACCTGAATACTGAAATGTCCAAAACAGACTGCTTTTGAAAAACCAAGAGGATCAAAATGAAACAGGCACTGATAATGACTTGCTTAATTTACTAGTCTTTCCAGCTGTAATATACACGCACCACTGCCTGGTCTATTGAAAGGACCAGGTGACGGAGTATAGATCGATCTCACTAAGCGTTGGGAGCATGCGTAAAGCCGCCATAACTTTAGTTCACAGGAGGCAGACGGTCGCGCACGCGAGGGCTCGTGCCTTCTTGTGCTCTACACGCGAAGAGCTCCAGCGAGGTTGTCGCACGTGCAAAAAGACTAAAGTTCCCTCGATGCATTGCGGCAGCGGTGGCGTAGTCAAACTGGCTGCTGAGATCGGTCTATTGTATGGTGCATGGTAAACAAAAATTGGCACGTTCACCTCCACGGAGTTTCAAATAAAATCTAAAAGCTGTACGACCGATACCGAGATACTATACTTGTATTCACTTGAAGAACTGTAGTAAAAATCGGTATGGTACCTCGCGGAACATTACCAATTTCTAGGTTTGTGTGAATAGTGGTTCGAATCAAATAGCACTGCAACATCCATAGCCTCGACAATGTAAGGGAAAGCCAAGATGGCCCATTCTTTAAACAGTGCAAAAGCTAGGAGTGACGCTGCGCTATTCGACTCAAACCATTATTCGCACAACCCTACCAATTTCCCCCTTCGCGTGTTGAACTAAAATATATCTAGGTACATCTTAAATTATATTTCTGGTATTTTATCGAGACATACATGTTCCAAACACCCAAAAGCACTGTTTCTTCATTTGACAACTTTTTTTGTTGATGTGACCGTGAGTACAGTAGACAATATAAAAGAAGCCCACAACTTTGGCAAAACAAACTAGAACTTGGGTTACTTCACAATGTGCACAAGCTAAAAATGGCACCGGGCAGAGAGAGCATGCACGTTGCACAAGGTGTTCAGTCCTTACAGTCATAACAAAACCATGAAGACGTCGAAATCTGACTTGTCACTTCGCGATAAACTGTCCCAGCTCCCGAGAAGAGCAGTCGGCAGAGACATTCCGGACCCTGTCACGATTTCTAGCGTCCTTAATGAGGGCACTCCACTCCAGGCTGTCTTTAAGAGTGTCCAAGTGTCCACAGATGAACAGTGCCTTCCTGGCCCTGGTGATGGAAACATTAAGGCGCCTGGCATCAGCGACGAACCCAATGTAGCCCATGGGATGGCTCGCACGGACGCACGAGAGCACAACGACATCCCTTTCCTGGCCCTGGAAGCCGTCGACTGTGTTCACCTCGAAAGAAGAGTCCCGCTGCAAAAGCTCACTGATGGTGGTCTTCTGTGCCCGGTAGAATGTGATGACACAGATGCTTGTGCCAGGACCCACAACCTTCCTGACAGTGTGGCAGAGGCGTACCACAAACTCTGCTTCCCCGTGATTCGCCATGGACGCTGAGCTACCATCATTCATCTCTGGGCTTCCCAGGACATTGAACACAAGGTAGGGATTGAGCGGAAAAGATGCGTAGGAGGCATCCAAACCTGCCACTGGCTGCAGCTTCCCATCGTAGAAGTAGCGCGAAGGAAAACTGCAGATCTCCGAGTGCATCCGCCGCTGATCGGTGAGCATAAACACGGCTTGGGCACCACCTTTCTTCTCGTTCTCAAGGCACTTGTAGAAACGCTCGAACAGAGACTCCTGGAAGTTGAGCTGCACGGCATGGCGTGACAACACAGTTGCTGGGAGTTGAAGAGGGTCCCCAATCAGGACGAGCCGGCTGGTGCGGTACTGAAGGCACAGAAGGGTCTCCACCTCAGTACACTGTGTTGCTTCATCCACTATGACACTGGAAAAGCACTGAGGGCTCGCACGGCCAAAGGCTTCCTCCAAGAGGCGGCTGCGACAGCTGTTCAAAGTCGAGAGAACCACATTGGCCTTACGCAGTATTTTGAGCTTCATTTCGTAGGACTGCCGTGAAAAACCTTGGAGGCACTTCCTCTTCTCTTCCGATAGCCGCAGGATGTCTGCCTCCAAGTGCTTTGTTTCAAACTCCAAGCGGTGAAGAAGCTTCACATCGCCCGACTTGGTCATATCCCTCCCGAGACGAGCCAATCGCTTCCTTCTGGACTCAATCTCCCGGTCGTAATCCTGCAGCCGATCCCGCTTCTCGGACTGGATGTTTTTCTTCACAAGCTCCTCCAGCACGATGCCACGAACTTCGGGATGAATCATTTTGTCCTGTCCCACCCTGACTAGTTTCAGCACCTGGCCTCCTGGCACTTTCTGACTTGACTGCACAGCTCTCTGGGCAAGAAGCCTCCGGCCAATCTCATCCACAGCAGCATTTGAAGGAGCGACTATGAGGATTGACCGATGGGAAGAGCCAAAAAGACAGCCCATGACGATACCGATTAGAGTGTGGGTCTTGCCAGTGCCCGGAGGGCCATGCAAGATGACGACTCTGATGTCGCTGCCTGGCATATTCATGGCATGCACTGCTGAAGACACCACTTCTTGTTGTTGGCTGTTGTAGTTCAGCAGCAGGTCTTTGCTCATGGCACCTCCCGTCCGATGCCAAAAGTAGTGGGCGTTGGGGCGAACCACAACCTGCCCATAGGGAGACTGCTCCAGGTCTGCGACGGCTTCCATCTGGCGCAGGGTGGGTGTAATCTTGGATACAACAGTCATACGATGCACCTTGTTGAAGTTCAGCGTGATATCCCTGGCCTTCACATAAACTGTCAGGGAGATCAGCACACACTTGGGAGCATGTAAAGGTTGCAGTAGGTGTGGCAGAGCGCTCCTTGATACATTCTTGCTCTGTAACTTGTTTTTTGTGATGAAGCCGAGCACTGGCAATGCTGCCTTGTCCTGGTCCCTTATACGGAGGTCGAGGCGCACAAGATGACCCTCCATGGGATATTCTGACTTCTGCTCTGCTTCAGAACCTACTACCACTACACAAGACAAGATCATCACGTCGCCAAGAGGACACTCATGATGAGTGATGACTGATTGGAAGGTCAAGTGTGTTGTGCGGGAGAAGTAATCTCGCCATTTCTTGAAGACATCCTCCCATATTTCAAGGCACAGAAAATGATAGTGGATCATTTTGTACTCATCCATGGAACTGTACATGTTGCGCTTTGCACGGACCTTTTCCATGTCCAGGATGGGTGGGAGCGTGGCAGCATTCATCTGTTCTTTTAGCCACTGTATTTTCCAGCTAAGCAGAAAGTTAATGAAAGTATTCATATTCACTTTGGATTTCAGAGAGTTCACCAGCTTTCTCTTCCTGAGCGAAGCTTTGACACGTTCTGAAAACTCTGCCCTTTCTTGGTCAGTCCTGGTGCTTGGCTGCAACTCGATGAACGACACCACAGTTCTCTTTGTTACTTCCTCAGTGTTATGATGGGTGCAATTCAGATCCTGGCTGGAAGTTGTGACCTCCTTCACTTGTACCTTGGCCTCTGCTTCTGAAGTAGTAGGCCCTTGGCTTCCAGCACCCACCCTAGAAACTCTTCGAGACTGTTTAAAGCTTAGAACTGGAGAGACGGAAGAGTCCGGACTTGCCAAAACTTCTGTTGTACCAGGTGACTTGTTATGAATTGCCGCTCGCGCTTGGGAAGATGCGCTTACAGCTTTAGGAGGGTGTTCCACAACTGCGTGGGTGGCTTTGGACCTCTTGGCTGGTGCAGTTAGAGGAGAGGGGGCTCTTCTTTTGGAAGACTTCTTGTTGATGTTCATGGCAGCAGCGATACTCTGTTCCTGGTCCAGCAAGTGCAATGTTCTGGACTGAAACCTGCTTTTATAATGGGGCTTCTTCGGCAATTCTTCAGCAGTACTGGCCTTGCCTTCAGGAATCCGAGGCTCTTGAGCTTCCCCCTTTTCGACAGCTGAACGTCCTCCTGCCACTGGGATCCTATGATTCTTGAAACTACTTTTGGTGGAAGAAGAGGCCTCTTGAAAAGAATCACTCTTTTTATCAACAGGCTTTGAAACTGTACAGTCTTCATAAAAGTTCTGTGACAAATCAGGAAAAAACTCTTCCTCTGGGATCTGAAGCCCATCCTGTTTGCTGTCAACAGCCTTCCCACGAGCATTATGCTTTGCATCATGCACACTTGATTTCCTAGGCTGATGAGCTTCCCTCTTCCTAATAGCAGAGCCTCCTCCTGCCATAGGGACCCTATGGTTCATCGATCGCATCATTTTCTCCTTAAGACTGCCTTTCTTCTTTGGACTTCTGTTCAAGTTGTCACCACTCTTCAACCTGTGAAGGAACGCACTGCAAGTTGGAGCACTGAAAGTATGCTTTTTTGCAAGAACATCCGAGTCATTTCTATTAACAGGGGTGTACTCTTGTGCATTCTTGGCCTGCACCGGTACTTCTGGGCAACGTTGCACCCTATCGCCACTTCCCTGCCTCCCAGAAGAATCATGCTTTTGGCTTTCGACACGTCTTTGCTGGTCTCCGACACCTTCTCCAGCATCTTCAGTGTCACTTTCCTCAAAGTCTTCCTCGTTCCATACTAACCTGCGTTCTAAATCTTCATCTTCTGGCAATCCGACTCCTACCTCTTCATTCTTAGTGGCCCCTGCTGCAGACTCCTCGAAATCCAACCACCCGGGTTCATCAGGATCAACATCCTCAAAGGTATGATTGTCCACCTCCTTAAGGTTAATGTCATCTTCTGGTTCTTTCTTGACCTGGCACTCTAATGTGTAGCAGGTATCATCCTCATCATCTGAAAGAATAATAATTTCATCTTCCTGAGAGAACATAAAGGTTGCAGCACCTTCTACGTCTTGTTTTGAGCCAGCATCGACGTCCTCAAAATTCTGGCCTTCTTCATCAACATCTTGGCCACCTTGCTGAATCAACCTTGGAGAGGAGACTGGCTTCAATAGTGTTGTTTCAAGTCGTTCAAGGACGACACTGCAATTCCTGAACAAAGGAAAAGCTTCAGACACACAAGATTCTGACCTGTTCTGCTTATAGCCCACAGAATATTCACCATCTTCAGAGGATGGAGCGGTTTTCCTAGTGCAAACTTCCATCTCGGCAGACTCTGTTTTCAACTTCACTGTTTTGCCATTCTCAGTCTTGATGTGCTTTTGCACATTGTGTGGATGCAAAACTTCTGGCAGGTGTTGCAGAGAGGCAACCTTTGTCAAAAGCAAGGAGTTGGTAGAAGTGCTTGCAATGTCCCTTGTCTCAATACCAGTGGCAGTATTGCCGACAGTAACCCTTGGCCCAATGCTTGTCAGCGGTTCTTTGCACTTTGGCCTGTCCGCAGTATGAACATTAGATCCCCGTGCGCCTACTTCGGCAAGTGTCTGCTGATGGGGCATCAACTCTTCAGCAGAACAAGATGGGCTGGAAGAGCCACCAACACTTCCTCTATTAGAGAGGTGGCTTGGTTCTTTTAGTAATTCCAATGCTGGTTCTGTTTTCACAGCACTGGAAGGAAGGAGAGGTTCTGTTTTTATAACTATGTCTGGCAGGGGGTTAGGAAGAACAGGTGAATTTCCATCCGCACAGTTCAGCTGCCTGCCATGCGCAAAGGCTGATGTAGATTCACTCCGTCGACTCTTCGGGGCACTAACTGGAGGGACTTCATAGGTCTGAGGCTCAGTCTTCACAACAGAAAACTGGTTTCCAGCCCCCTGCAGGGGCACAGAAGTGTTCAGAGCTTGCATGGGGCTCGGTGCGCCAATGCCACTACACGTTTCCAAACTAGAATGACTGCCACACGAGTCGTCTGTAGACACCCAAACTGTGTCCTGGTGTTCAGTCTTCACGATGACACTGCCCATTTTGTTGGGACCAGATTTAGTTGTTAAGGCGGTCTCGGATCGTGCTGCTTTGAGCACAGCAGCAGTTGAAACGGCACAGTTCTGCTTAGGAATGGGACTGCAAACTCTAACCGGTTCTGAGGATGATGCATTGCTGGAAAGCAAGTCCTCTGCTTCCGCTTTCACCGTGGCAACCAAAGGTTCTTGTTTGCAGGGTATTAATGCCTGAGGTGACAGCTCCTGTATCTGAGACACAGTTCCATTTGTGAAGCTAGAGCGAACGAGATTCCTTTCTGTAGTTCGTTTGGTTAGCTTGGCTGTCAAACTAGCACCTGCTCGAAGCCTGGCCTGCTCACTCTCTGTGTTCCGAACAGAACCAGCAGGTGGTCTGGAGTGCGAAGCGGACGCAGCCGGAAGGTTGATGACGGCCGTGATTTGAACGTCGTCGTCGTCGTCGTCGTCGTCCACGGTCACAGCGAGCGGTTCCACGCGCGCTGACACTTTCGAATCCTCGCCCGATTTTACAAGCCTGAACACGTAAACGTCGTCTCCTGTCGGTGCCGGCCTCCCTAGGCCTATCAAGTCGTTCTCTAAAATAACCAGAGGACGCAGAGCAGGAATCTTCTCGCCGTTCACGAAGACGCCGTTGTGGCTTCGGAGGTCCTCGATGCTCCATCGTCCTTCGGCGTCGAGCTTCAGGCGGGCATGGTTTCGACTCACGTTGGCGTTGTCGACCCGGTACTTCTGGGCAACGTTGCGTCCTATCACCACTTCCCTGTCTTCCAGAAGAATCACGCTCTTGGCTTTCGGCACGTTTTTGCCGCAGCGAACAAGCCGCCAAGAAACCTCCATGGGTGAAGTTCACTTGAAGCAGCCGCGAGATGAAGCACTTCTACGCCGTCATCATGTCCCGGACCCATGACATTCTTGACACTCCCCTCGAATAGCAAACCCGGGAGGTACGAGTCTGAACACATGGGATAACGAAACAATGTACTACTGGTCAACCTCCGCCAAACAAGCAGCTTGGCCCGATTCAAAACTAACTGATAGTTGGACCGTTGATCTCACAGAAGAAGGTGCTTGTGCGAGCTGATCGCCTCTTTCCTCAAATTTATCAATGTCTGATTGTAGCGCTGCCGCAGTAGTAAAGCGCGGTCTCGCTTTGAACGGTTGTTGTTAAGACAAGCCGCAACGTCAATTATAGTTGGCGCTGCGAGCTGCTGGCGACAACGTTTGGAGAAAACCAGGGTTTCTATTTTGGTGGGCCAGTAATAGAGTGAGGCTGAGCATGGCACTTTTTGTATCTAGAACCAATAGTACAGCGTGCGCCGCCTCACGGCCTAAACGTTAACTAGAAATTCTTTTATTTGTTAAACTAAAAATAAAAGTACTTTCATTTTAAGTACATTTTATTAAAAATATATTTAAAAAAAATCGTTCCCGACGTTGGTGGTGTTGTGATCTGTGACTTGGCTAGGCTTTAGCGTGTGGTGTAGAGAGCGTAGATTGAAGAGAGGGTTCATCTCAAACAAATTATCTGAAAGATCTGAAACGTCTCAAACCCCAGACACCACAGGGAATGCTTGCAATTTAATGGTGGGCGCCTCATGCGGAGATTGGTTGCAAGAGCGCATCCACTGTGTTTTTTGAGCTGCGAGGAAGACAGGCGGAAAGGCGAAAATGTTTGCGGATCTCACAGCTCGACTTATGAACCACGTGACCCAAATCGAGCAGTTGGAAACTCTGTGATGCAGGCTCTCCAGTGTGGCGAGCGGGATGGTGGCGCCATCCAACGAATGGCTCGCGCACTCACACAACTTCGAAGAAACCGAAACTTTTTTCCCTTTTTTCATCTTGAAACAGCGCCAATGTTGCTCGGACGAAGGAAAGAAGTGGACGATCTTTTCTTTCAATTCTTTTAAAACGCTTGCAATACCACTGATCTCTATGTCTATTTGCTGGATCGCGTTTGACCAGCTCCTCCTATGGACCGGAATGCGGTCACTGGCGGCCATCTTTAGGTAGAGTTATATCATCTCTAGCCATCATAGTAATATGGCGGACAGCGCAATGGCGGCAGGCTGCCCTAAAAATAGCCGTAGATCTAGTACACTGTACCGTGGGTGACATTTCGTGCTTGATTGAAGTTTTTCGACGAAGCAGATTCTTGAAACCCGGCGTGAACGGTAGCCTCATCTTTGAGGACCCGGCAAAAGTTCTACGAAAGCGCAGCACCGGGGGAAAGCAGCGCAGCTCGCATCAAAAGCAGACTCCGTACCGTCGTCTGCTTTCGATGCTTCTTTTGATGCGACTTTTGATACGTGCTGTGCAGCTTTTCTCCCGGTGCTGCGATTTCGTGAAACTTTTACCAAGTCCTAAAAAACCGAACTACTGTTCACGCCGGGTTTCAAAAACATGTTTCGTCAAATAATTTTAATCAAGCACGCAATATCACCCACGCTAATTTGACCGCTGCCTTCCAACTCACCTGCCAAAACCATGGATGGATGACAGCGGCTGCAGCAGCTTACATCGGCTAGAGGTGATATAACTCTACCTAAAGATGGCCGCCAGTGACCGCATTCGCGGAGCGGGCAAACGCGATAGAGATCAGTGTGCAATACAATGACATCAAGAACTTAATTATTCAGTCCCGAGGCATCCAATGATAAAAATTAAATATACATAAAAAATGTTTTTGTTATTGAAAATATTAGAACAAAACAAGCAGTTCAAGATTGAAGAAAGAATAAAAATGTAAGACGAAGACGACACAACCACATCTTTCCTGAAAGATGCGATTGTGTTACAGTTCACTAGAGTTTTTGGCTACTGGGGCGGTTCAGGCAGGTTAAAAGTTTCCGTTTACGTAAGCGATTCTAGAATTTCTTACATAAAACAAGACTAACAGTTAGAGAAATCTGAAAACAATACATTTATAAGCCGGTCGCGAGTCCGGCCCGATTAGCTGCGGGGTCTTATCGAAGCTAATCCACGATCCGCACCGACGCATGCACGCGGCCCTGTAGCACCTGTAGTCGGCGAGTCTGTGCGATCACCTTGGCGGTCGCGATGTTTCGGGCGCTGTTGATGAGGCGTGAACAAGGGATGCAATTATTCATATAGACTTTCGTTGCTTATAGATCATGATTGACAAACCCAGAGTGAATGGGCTTTTGTTGAGATAAGTTAAAGTGCACAAAGGGGTGGTTTTCTCTTGCGTTTCGTACAGCCGTTGATTGTAGATATCTGTCCCTGTCTGTTTTTGGTTTTGTTTTGTTTTAGAGCGCAGCTCTTAGGCGCCCGTTTCCGGCTTGAGCGGCGTCGGTGTCGGCGTCGACGTAACCGCGCGGTGCATTATGGGTAAATCTGCCCGCTAAATTTAGCAGCAAATTTTCCCCTAAATTGGAGGAGAGGAGAAGGGACATAACCACCTCTCCGTACCTTACCCTCCTCCTCCTCAAAAGCTGGGCTCTAATTCGGCGTTACAGGGAATTGTAAACGTCTTTATTTTTTTTTTTTTTTTCTGTTTTGTTTTTGAGTTACCCACCAACAGCCTTACGCCTCCTTAGTGATGCACTTATCAATGAGTCAATTAGTAGTAAATTTTTAAACAGGATAAAACGAAATGTTAGGACACAACAATAGTCTCAACACACTTTCGAAATTTACGCTCTTCATCAAAAATATCAAGACGAACATTCCCACAAATCTGTTCTAAATGGTTATACGTCAGTTGTAGGTGTGTCATGGGTGCAGCATGGTAAAAATCAGCACGGTAAAACAAAGTATAAAGTCTTCTAGACCTACAAGGAACGTGCAAGTAGATATGACTGAGTAGCTCTGGTGAATCAATTATAACATTTACAATCTTACACAAATATGTCAGTCAATGAATTGTTCTCCTGTTGTGCAACGAGTCTAACTTCACGAGTTCAGAAATCCTCTCATAACTATAGAAATAATTCGACTTTTACTTTCGACTCTTACTTTGACTCTTACATTTAAGCGTGTGAAGGCACAAAGACGCAGCACTTCGGCGTGCTAAGGAAGCTTTAATCATGCCGCGAGACCGGCGGAACTTGCTTTCGACGAGTTGTGCCTTTTTCCTGCGGCACTGCGCTTTCGTAAAATTTTCCACGTATTCACAACGGCAAGTCTCAACGCTTACACGGTCTCAAAAATCTTTTTTAGGCGAATGACGACGAACAAGCAGAAAACGTGTCTTCAGCATGCTGCCGGCAGCCTCTGCAACGCTAGCACAACCTTATAAGGTCTACGTGCAAGATGTCCGTCCGGTGGCTTCACTCGCGCTGCAGCGACAAACGTTACCATGGCCGTTTTCCAAAATTTACTCGATCTTACTAAAGTGTAAGGGTTTTGTACCCTTGGCGTTCTAAAACCTACCCGCGTCCAGCGTTTTTCGATCTGTGTTGTCACGTGACAGGACCTGCCGTGGTAACTCGGATTCATGTGAGTAAGATTTGGAACACAGCATGTGTTGACCAGTGGCAAGTGCGTTGAACGGTCACATACCTTCTTTGTATTTTGACTCAGGTTTCTTCAACTACATGAATTGCGCATATCCACTTTTTAATTAAACTAATTTTGACCTTGGAAGGCTTAGGAAAAGCAGTCCCCCTCCCCTCCCACACACACTAAATCCGCCCCTCACCAAACCTCCGTCATCTTCTGCACGATAAAGTTCGTTTGGTATGGTCACCATGGTAACGAAGCGTCTTCTGGATAGATCTACGCACACGCGAATGATGCGTATGAATCCAGCCGACGCCAAGTGGCATCGGCTGTTCCGTGCGGACGCGTCTGCACGGAGTAGCAGTTCGACCGAGCCTGTCCTGGGTGTTCGAAGCTAGACTTTCAAACAGACCGCGCTACGCGCAGCCATACCTCACTCCGCTTCGCTCGAGGAAAATTCATTTTAATCTCAAGTCCGAACGTGCACCAAGTCCAGTTGTCCCGGCGACCGCTTCCCGCTCGTCCCACCCCCCCGGGCCTTGGCTAAAAAAAAAAAAAAAGATGTGTTGCTTGTATGGTTATACAGATCTGATGCTAGCACGCTTCCACGGGTGACCTGTCTCTTAGCTGCATAGATGAGAAATTTAGCCAGTGCAGTACAACCGCTAAGGGTTTTTAACGTGCATCACGCAGTAGTGATTACACGAACGCGTGCCTGTACGAAGCTCATCCAGATCGAAACGGACAGAGAGTGGAGATCGAGCCCAGGAGGTTCTGCAGCGCAAGCTTTCGCTCCACGTTCCGAACTGAGACGGGTAGCCCACATGGCCACCGATCCCCCTCCGGCTTTGGATAGCGTTGCGTGTGCCTGCGCGTTCACACGTGTGTGATAAGGGTGAACGTACATATACACCAACTCATGTTTACAAACAAACCGGAGCGCCCCTGGCGGACGCCACCGGCGCCGCGCATGCGCGATGGGGGTGTGGGCAAGAAGCTGGCCATCGCTCATAAACAAACCATTGAAATGCGATGTTGTCGGCGTCGGTGTGAGCCACCCTGCCCTTTTTCGCATTCGAATTGTTGATCCTACGTCTTCCTTGCGATGTCTGACTACTTGAGAGGCGTCAGCGAAATTACCGAGGCTCGTTACACCGCGAAACTTCGCGTGAATAATGTGTCCTGTGGCGCTTCATTCCGCGTGGACGCCGCAGTATGCACGCTAAAGCCCGATTCGCATGATGCGATGCAAACACGTGAACCGTAGCTGAGATAGTCGACGTCGGTACTCAAAATCGCAAGCAGAATCGGACCAAGGGATTTAGGCATAACAAGTCGGTGATGGTCACTGGTAACAATGATCAACATCTTTTTGTATCTACTGTTTACATCGAGCCTGCTTACCAACCTTCAAATTAAGTCTTTCGAGCCTGCACTTACTTCTTATCGCGCAGGTACCGGCCCAAAATTTGCATGGTCTACGGGCCGGTGTCGTCTAAAGGAGCAGACGACAAGCAGAAACGTTTGAAAGAGCAGACGACAGTTCGAACTATCAGGCGGCCGTTTGAACTTGAAGGCGCACTGAACGTAGTCCGCAGGTGGTCCGCACAACTAGACGGTTTTCTGGCGTTCATGTTGGAACAAAACAAATAAATCTGATGAACACAAGTATCCGTGAATTCAACCCAAACTGCTTCCCGCCCAAGCAATCGTTGTCCGACGGCGTCTGCTTTTCCCTTTTCACGGCACATATCCAGATTCTCGGACGAACCGAGCACGTGAAAACTGAGCTTCAAACCTTTCTCGACACCTTTGGTACGGCCCCAGTCGCGGCGTTTTGACGAGAAGGCAGGTTTTTGTCTGGTTCCTTTCAAAACAACGCAGGAATACACGTCTGGCATGGGGACTTCTGCCCACATCCCCTGACCGAAAGTGCGACCGACGCGCCACCACCCCGCCGTGACGTAACAGAGATGAGTTCGTGTATAGCAGACGATGTTCGGCAAAGGGCGTCCGCTGTTGCTGGCTTCAGCGTCTGCGTTCGCGTGTGGCGGTCAAGTTAATTGAGACGTGGCTGCATCGTCTCGTTCGTGTGTGTGTATGTGTAACGACAGGTGTGAGCTGAGCTAGTTGGGGCATGCTCACGGATCAAACCAGCTCAACGCATATACGCTTAGCTGGTTTTATCTGTGTGTACCGCACGGGGTTTTAATAAATAAAGATACTATAACGTTAACGTTAACAAATAAAGGGAGAGAGGAAAACGCGCTTCGAAGTGACCTGTAGGTCACTGGGTGTAGGATGGCCAGTGGTGGGCGTATATGTGCCTGGACTGCGCCTCCGACTATTCAACGTCATATCCCGCCTATGCATCAAAAGCGTTTCAGAAGTGGCAACAAATGGCATCAGATAAACCGTCGTGTCATGTTGTCGGATGCCAATAGTTCAATAATAGTTCATCGCATTTGTTTTGGTAGAAACTCCAGGCGTGCAGGCGCTAATGACAGGGCCCTTGCGCACCGTGTGTCCTGGCGGTTGGGGCTACGAGTCCCGGCAAGAAGCGAGAGCGAGTGTCGCTCGCTGCCTTCGCGGGGTCCCAAGCCCTGGATGCCGAAGCTTCCGTCGACACTCAAGCTGACCTGCAGCAGAACAGGCGTCTGGTGCGTGCGCCACCGCTGCTCGGACACCACCGCCGGGGTCGCGGCCGTCGACTGCGTGACACATCTGCGACGACGTCATCGGAATGAAATCGAGGGACCGCTTTGAGGAGGCGGTGAACGCGCCATGTCGGAGACGCCTTCTCCAGGCACCAAAGTCGCGAGGCCCGCAGCGGCAGCCCCGCGCGTAAATCCGCGCATGATCCATTCATCATGAGCACGCCGCGCGCCGTGATAAGCATCTTCCGCGAGCTCGCGGCGGGCGCGTGTCGTGCTTTCGCGGGACGCCGCACCAAATTGAATTGTCCCGGCGTCTGGTCCGCGCATCTGGTCCCGCGTCGTCCCTGCCGTAGCCAAACCAAACCTATATACGCTGGGTGGCAGAGCTCGCTTTCGGTTTCGAAAACGACACTGCGAATCATTCAAAAGACAGACTGCAGATACAGGCGTGTTTCCTCCTTGTGTCACATCGGCCATACTGGCTGCAGACACCTTGCAAGCATACACGAAGTAAACGTCTTTCGAACGTGCTTGGGGTGTGTCCGCAGATGGCTTCTTGTCTTGCCTTTTAAAGGTGCGCACGAAAGACGTTTGCTCCTAAAGGTGCACTAAAGACGTTTCTGAGATCGTCTGTTCTTGGCGCTAACTTATCGTACAGGCTCCGAGCATCTTAGAAATCCCCCCAAAAAAATTATGCTCGTGCAACGCCTATTTCCCTGCTAAAAATGTGATCGAAGTTCGTGCCACGCCCGTTTCTGAGCGAAAGAAACTGCAGCGCAGCCGGCACCTTCGCTGAATTCTGTGCTCCAGATTTTTCCGCACAGAAAGGGGCGTGGCACCTACTTCGATCAGATTTTTAGTAGGGAAATAGACGTCGCACGAGCATAATGTTTTGATTTCTGGGATGCTAAAAACCCGTAGAAGAGATTTTAGCATCCGTAGAGATGAGACGCACGGTATAGACGATTGCAAGCTGGGCGACTGGCCGCCGCCATGTCTCTGCTCGAGCAGGTACGCCCGTGCGATTACGAGCTTGCCAAAGCTACGTTCACCCGCGCGTTGCACGCGCTTGCACGCATGGGGCACCACTTGTGGCGCCATGCTTGCAATTGTCTATACAGAGAGAAACAACCGACATCAACAAGCCCTAAGGACGTGCGGCATGCATGCGAAGTTACCTTTGGCAGGCTTGCAGTCTCTCGCTGCCCGTGAAGTAAGCACGAGTGACTGCAAACCTGCCCAAAAAAAAGCTTTTGCTTGCTGCACGTCCTTGCGGCTTGTCGTTTGTTTCTCTTTGTCGCCTAGTGGGACTCGGGTATGGACCTTTCCGGAAAATCCCAGAAGACATCGCGGAGAGGAGAATTATGGGACTGTTTAGATGTAAGTACGCTCCTGCCGACTTGAACGCTTTATATATCTTGGAAGTGGCATTATTCTTTTTCTCTTATCATTGGCAAATCACAACACACACACACACACACACACACACACAAAAAAAAAAAAAAGAGGTGATCACATACCCTGATTTGCCTTCATTTCCCCTTCTCTGCGTTCTGAAATCACAAAATGTGAAACCAACATCAACTTCGTCTTCGATTCCTAAATAATTCACGTGCCGTAGTACATCGCAACGTCACAATGCGTCCAGCATGCAGACGGTGGGGAAGCCAGACTTCCCCGGAAACGTCGATTAGCAGACGCACTGCGTTGGCCAAATTGTCCAACACGATCCACTCTATATATATATATATCTAGCGACGCTAGAGTATCGACACCCTGCCAGGGCAGGCGCCATTAGCGATCATCACAATTTTAGAATTTCTAATCGAAAATTCAATCTAATCAAACTTTCTAGTCAGAATTTTTTGTATTATTATCTTAGCTCGGATTAGTTAATTGTTGAAATAAAAACATCGACTAGGTGGCGTGCCCGTCACTCGATTAAAAAGGTTCGGCCCCATTCATTCATCCATCTATCCAGTTTATTATACCAATACCTATCCCCCCGCATTCCCTCTCGCTCAGGAGGAAGAGGAGAGTTGTTCCCCTCTCTCCAGGCGCCAAGGGAAGCGCGTCGCCGTGACGTCGCCTGTAATATGAGCCGCTCTCTAAACATTGCGACGTCCTCTCTCGGCACTATCGCAAATTCTCTTTCATTTTGGCTTCTCTTTCGAGCGGTCTTCGAGTCAAGTTTTCTTTTAGATACGTATTTGCTCCCTTTGCAGCTCGTTGTATCGCGTTCCGACGACCGTGTTCTCTCCCAGCGACTTTTATTTGTTTGCTGCGTTTATTTTTCTTTTGTTTACTCTACAGCGTTTGTTGAACCGCAAAATCTAGCGAACGTCGATTCGGGTGCTTTATACAAAAAAAGAAAAAGAAAAAAAGTAATATATTAGTTTATTGGCAGATGAACTGATTTATTCTTGTTCTCGTCTGGCGGGAAGAAAATATGCAAACGCGATTCGAAAGCACGTGTATATATGGTTCCATACGCGATTACGTCATCTACCACGATTTTTCGGACTACAGTCTGTACCTGGTCCGCAGGAACAAATTTTGGCTGAAGAAAAAGAAGTTTTTTCCTTATATAGACGCTTTACAGCAGCTGTGCATGGACGCCGCCATAGCTGACCTTCAGTTTTTGTTTCCTCTTATGGAATTTTCTTCGCTTTATCATTACCATAGCAGGCCAGGATATGGCTATCTTAACTTTTTTTGCGTCCTTCTACCCAGCTTTGGCCTTTCTGGAGGCTCGTCAACACCCTTTTCAGTGGCTCGGTATCTCCATAAGACAAAAGAAGGTCAGCAATGGCGGCTGTAATCTGGCGCGTGTGTAAAGCGTCAATAGTCCACACTAAAGTGCTTATTCCGCGCGTAAAAGAAAGTAAAAAAAGAAATATTCTTATAGCAGCCCACGATCAAAAACGTCCGCTTTATTAGCACACAAGGAAGCTCGTATCACACAGAAATAATCACCAACCTAATCTCCCATTTACGCAATCTTTCACGCCTCTCATAACTATACCGATCTTGATGATCTTTGTATAGACGCTTTGCACATGCGCCAGATTGAGCCGCCATAGCTGACCTCCTCCTGTTTTACCGAGATGCCGAGCCATCGAAGCGGGCGTTTATGAGCCTCCAAAGAGGTCTATGATGAGGAAAAGGACGCAGTAGCACCTAAAGTCGCAATAACCTGTTCTGCTGTGATAATGATGACGTGAAGCGAACGGAATAAGAGGAAACAAAAACTGAAGGTCGCTTATGGCAGCGCCCATGCACAGCTGCTGCAAAGCGGACTGGAAGCGCGCGCTCTCTTTCTCTTCTCACGGCCTTTGCAATTGGGGCAATCGCCACCTCCCGCCGCAATTCGCGGGGGGCGCTGTCACCTCACCTCTGGGCTACCCTTTGCCGTTTGCACAGAGTGCGTCTGACAGTGTATCTCAGCGCTGTCGCAACTTGCGGCCGAGGTTTTTATAGCCTTTGACAACTGATCCTTAAGTTTAGACCCTCAGCCACTATCTAATACGCTTCTGATGAGCCCAAAACGGTGAATATTTGACGCACATCTCCGCGACATTCGGCAGTAAAAAGTAGTAAGTAGAGACAGCGAATGCAATTGCGTCAAAACTATACTCGTCTTTACCTCCAGGACTTCTGTTGCAACTCAAGAACAGGAGAAGACGGACCCCCTCTACGTGGAGTAACTCGTCGCAACTTTAATGGCTGACCACCTACACGCTGTATAAATATCCCCACAACCCAATTTTTTAAATAAATAATTCGTACACTCTCGTTAAATGTAAGCAGGCCCAATATATCCATTGCCGTGGTCTGCATCATCATTTCATAGGCCGCACACGAAGTCGGTCAGCTGCTCTAGACGAGGGTGTAGTAGTCTACAACAGTGCATATTACAGCCTAAAGTGCTTCCTCGGGGGCTTGTGCAGATATCCAGCTGATTTTTCGTTTCTGTCCGTGATAGTCTTTGCATGGTTCATCAGAAGTATTCTGCGGAACTTGTTGCAAATTAAACCATCCAGGCGCTTTGAGTGACTGTTGTCAATGCCCTATGGGCAACTTAGGATTAGCGCATCTTCAAGATAGGGTGCAATGAGTAGTTGCAGAACTTCGTGCACATTTGTACGCGGTAGAGTGACTTAAATCGGAGCGAAGTTCAATAAACCGTTGCCAAAACAACAACCTACGAAGCTCGAACACCAGCGCAAAGTAGCTCGAAGGGACTCTCCGAGTGGGGTGAGGGGTGAGGTGGTTGCGCCCCTGGCAGCAAGAAAGTGAACTACATACGGAGAAAAAATGCCATCGACTGTCGGGCGATTGCAAAGGCCGTAAGAAGAGAAAGAGGGCGCACGCTTCCAGTCCGGCGCTGTGTGTGTGTGTGTGTTTGTGTGCGCGCGCGCGTGTGTGTGTGTGTGTGTGTGTGTGTGTGTGTGCGTGTGCGTGCGTGCGTGTGCGTGTGCGTGCGCGTGTGTGCGTGCGCGCGTGTGTGTGTGTGTGTGTCACATGGTTTCGTGGCTGCTGGATTGACCCAGACATCCTGGGTTCATCGATCCCCGCCACTGTCCGTTTCGATCTGGACAAGCATGGTACCGGCTTGCGTTCGTGCAATCAATTAATCGGTACCGCGTGATGCGCGCTGAACACTCCAAAGCTAGCCGGGGTACCGCACCGGCTAAATTTCTCCTCTACAGCGGAGACGACAGACGCACATTGGGGCCGACTAACTCCACTCCATCTATAGACAATCATTCGACGCAATAAATATACAATGATTTCACAGATCAGTACTAGATTTGCGAAAAAAATCTCCGTCGTGTTCTAGCTACGACTTCCTTTTCGGATAGTACGTACCAACGTTAAAGACACACTGCTCATGGTGATCTACAGACTCGCCTCGAGCACACGTTCCAAGCATGCTTTCTTCGTACTTCTTTTACAACATGTCTGCAGGCAGCTTTTGCATGACTAAATTAACGAAGATCGTCATAGAAACATGCCTCAGACAGCGTTTGCAGAGAGCAGACGGTCTTTTGTACGATGAATTAACAGCGGCGACCGCGACTTTGAGGGTGAACGGAATATAGACCTGCAGGACAACAACCACGGATACTAACAACGCGATGCAAGCTTAAAACTTCAAAACGTCCATTAAAAAAAAAAAAAAAAAAAAAAAAAAAAGAACATGGGACACATAAAAAATAAAATACGCTCATAGGAAGAAAGGCACTTAGGCTATGGCGCCAGCCGCACTCTCCTCTCACTTCCAAATTGCTCGGGGGATAGCCTCGGGTACTCGTCGACCCCATTCACCCTTAAACTGACAGTGTGGCGGAAGGTACGCTCTCGCCGCACCAATCAAACGCTTCCCTTTCATCGTCCGACGCCGCGCGAGCGTATGGGCAAGAGCGTGATCACGTGACAAAGGAGCGGCGTGTGACCGGTCCAACGCGCTCGAAGCTTCCACTCCACTGTCAGCTTGGGAGGTGAACAGGGTCGGCGAGGAGCAACAACTCGCACTCTTGGTGGGGCCAGAACCCGATTTATGAAGGCGGGAGGGACTCTGGTCCGCCGATAGGGGACACTGTCTCGCCAAGTTCTCGCGGGAAGACGGTGCGTGCGAGAAACGGATGCTGCAGTTGTGGGGAAAGCGTCGCCTAAGGTGCTTTCCCCACAACCCATGACCGGAAGGTGTTCGGGGAAGCGGCTCAAGCTGGGCCGAGGAACATTCTGGGGCGGAAGCATAAAGGCCGGTTCTCACATGCAGCGAAGCGCTGATGTAGCGCTCCTCACGTGCCGTCAGCTACTTATCGTCTGCCATGAGCAACAGTTTTGACGGTGCGATACAAATCTGGTGAATGCTCCCATCAGCACGCGCTGAGCGCGAGGTCAGCGCTATGCTTGTAGCGCTCCGCTGCATGTGTGAACGGGCCTTAACGCTTTACGGGTTGGGAGCAACCACGGGACACTCGGGGATGTCCATTGGGAGGATGTTGTGGCCAGGTGGAGCTACGATGTGTCATGAGTTTTTTTCGAGATATGTGTTCTGGCGGCGACAATTGACAGTTCACATGCACGCTAATAAAAGCGAGCGTACAAGTTGCTGCCCTACGAACCAACATATTTGACACGCCTTGGAAAATTCGGGCTTCAAACGTGCATACATGAAGCTGAACGCGCGAACTTCATTTAGCTAAAAGTGTTGTCTTTATATATATATAAAGCTTCGTTTAAAGGTGGTGAAATTTTAAATATAGGGCAGAAACAGCGCCCGTGCGTTTCCTATACTCTAAACAAAATCAGTGTTTTTTTAATCTTTTTAATCTTCAGCAGATGTCATGTTTCAACCACATTATTTCGATGTCATATTGTCTCAATCCGGAGCGACCTAGGTGTGATTTAGGTCTAAGATGACATCTAAATCACACTTCAGAAGCTAAAATCAAGCTCAGCCAAACATTTGTCAACTGTAATTACAAAAGCGTTTATTCCTGTAACAAGCGAACATCCAACGCCCGACGACGTTATAGCTCCAAGCTCCCATTTTGGCTCTGGAAATGACCATTTTCTCCTTGACCTCTCCATTCTTGGCGAACCAATCTAAATTCGCTGGTGACGGGTAGCTTTATAGAGACGTTTCTTGTATACCGAGTTTTAGCTATCACACACCGGCGAAACAAGCGTACATTTTCGAACCGCCAGCACATGCGATTTCGTTGCTTCCAGGCATTGAAAAATATATTTCCTGTTTCAAGATACACAATAAGAACAATATAATTGTAAAACATCCGTGCAGATGGGCATGACTGATAGGTTGATATCATACACAGTGCCAAAGACGCTACTATTGTCCCCTTGACTACGACGATGCTCCGTGACGATCTTGGTGCGACTGGTTTATAGAACGACCCTCTCGAAGCTTCGAAGATATAAAGGGGCCGAAATGGCGATTGCCGTGGCAACGGACTCCAATCAGCCAATCACCTTGCGAGCTTTTGGTCGCCCGTGCGTTATTATCTGTCTGTGTTCGGCTAGCAGGCAGGAAAGGCAATGGCTCTACTTCCCCAGGATCCAGTGGCTTTAGCCTGGCTCTACGAAAATAACACCGAGTATCGTTTGTTTAGCTAAAAGCAACCACAATCGTGAAATTTGTTCAAATCCGACTGTAATTGAAGCATGACAGTACCGACGAAGTCAACGAAAGAAGACGCTACACTGCTTCTGACAGTACGGCAAGCGAGCACGTGCTATATATAATAATGTAAGGAAATTTGACAGTACGCTCTCCCCTTACCATCGGACAATGTTCACCCGGTTCACCTCGGAAGTAAGAAAAAATATATAAATAATAATAATAAAGATGCATCGTCGAGCTTGGCGGAAAACGAGGCCATTTAAGCGCGAAACACATGTACGACGAAACCGTCCGATCCGACGTCCGACCGCGCAATACGACGGTCGGAGGCGAGGGTTTTCAACGCTCTCCGATGCTACGAACACCCTCTCCCCCCAAGGTCATCCCGGCAGTCCGCACGTCGGATCGGAAGGTTTTCGTCGTACATGTGTTTCGCGCTTAAAGGAGCGATGCAACAATTTTTGTACTTTGCGCAAATACCACTTAAAACGGATCCCTAACGTTAATGACCTGTGAAACACGCGTTCGTTTTTCACCCCACGCAATAGAAGTCCCAGAAAAAAATTAAAGAAAAACGAGCAGCGTTCACCCACTCAACTCGCAGCCAGAACAAGCGGCCACGTGATCTGGAGCCGATTATATGCCGCCAGTGTTGATCATAGCCACGCGCCGGGGTTGGCAAAGCACAGGGCACGCGCTGAGTTCCAGACATTGTTATGGCTCGGCTGTTGTCGTCGTTGCAGCGATTGGACACGGGTCACTACCCGAATGTTTCTCGAGCTAGCAATTATCACGAGCCCAAGTCGAGTGCCCACGCAATGCACGGGTCCAATCTATGAACCGCATTCAAATATCGTCACTTGGGTGTACTGCGATCCCCGAGTTACGTCATCAAATTTCGCAAAGGAGAGATTGAATGAAAATGATCGCTTTTGTCCTTGAAATTACACCGCAACAAAGGAGTTCCTTGGCCAGTGGCGTTGCGTGTGAGTATCCTTGAGTCCCACTAGTGCCAGTAAGCTCGCGTATAGTGAAAAACATTTCAACTGAATATCGTTGCACAGCTCCTTTAAGCGCAGTACTACTGAAGCCTGTTCAGCCCTAAGCTGACAGTGCTGAGCATGCATTGAAGCGTCGTTGGACCAATCAGGCGTCTATCATTCACCACGTGATCACGCTCCTTCCCGTAGTCTCGCGCAAAGAGCGAAATCAGGTGATGAAAGGGAGGCGGCTGATTGGTCGGGCGAGCATGTCGCTTCCACCGCACTGTCAGGTTTGAACTGCACGGATCACATACTACGGTCAGTCGGCGCTCCCCAGTCGACAGCAGTATAAATTTACCCTCTCCCCAGGGAAGAGGGAGGGAGGGTACAAATGTTACGAAGTGCGAGTGAAAGACGGTCATCAGCGAGGGAAGAAGGAATGTTCCACGCGGTCGATGGCGCATGCGCGGAGCGCATTTCCGCATCAACGACTGCAGGCCAGGGACAAGTCGACCAATCGGAGCCGGTTTTCTCCGTACCCGAATCTCATTGGATGAGTCTTAATGGCACGCGCCAGCTCTTTGTTCCCTTTTTTTGTTGTTGTTCGTTTCCTGCTCAAGCGTGGAGCGATGAGAAGTGCCGGAGGATGAGACGCAGCGAAAAGGAGGCAGAGGGGAAAAAAAAAACAAAAAACAAAAACATAAAAAACAAGCAGCTTGATCGTCTCCTGAAAACATGATGCTTGCGTGGCATTTCGCAGTTTGTTTCAAGAAACTACCCAACACCGCTATATGAACATTTCACGAGACGTCAGCCCGACTGACGTAAAACAAAAATGGGAAGACTAAAAAAAAAAAAAGTTATTATTTGTGTTTCATTTTAATACGTAAAACAATGCACTTTTAATTTCATCGCAGCTGCTAAAGGGAAGCTGAAGCGGTTCTGTATTTGAGTAAAAACACTTATATCGTCTCTATTTGGACACCAGGTCACGAATATCGAGACTTTTTTTTTTTTTTTTTTTTTTTCAATTTGGTGCATGGAGATTGCAGAAACTCATCTTGAAAGTACCGCTAAAGCCACTTCTTCCCGGAGAATTTACGTCGTAAAAGGAGATTTCGGAATCTCCGCTCTCGCGCATCTTCATCGCCTATCGAAGCTAGGCACGCGCAGTCTTGCTATATTAAAAAAAGGTCAGAAAGAGACCTCACGACTCGACTGGTGTCAGTGCGGGGAAGTCTACCTGGCAAGCGCGCAATTGCACGCGCTGTCCACACGAGCGACACGCGCTTGGCGTTTGAAAGATCATTTAAAACGACTGGTCGGAGGTTTTTCGTGCTTTCTCGCGTTTTACATTAATCTTCGAGAAAAACAAACGTCATATTCGGATTCACGAGATAAAAACACTTTTGCTTAAAAAAAAACAAAAAAAAAGCATCTTCAAATCTATATACTAAAAAAAAAAAAAATCTTGCGGTGATTTGTTTCTCATCATGTCGTATTACACCTGAGACTGCGGTGGAAGAAATCGGAAGAAAAGGCTGTTTGAGAAATAAACCAGTTAGCTGAGTTTGAGACGTTCTCTGTGTCTGTTCCTTCTACTGAAAGTTCTTCCGATTTCTTCCACCGCAGTCTCAGGTGTAACACGACATGATTAGCTCCCACCAGCTCGCCTGCACTCTCACCGTCTTTTCAGTGATTTGTTTGTGTTGCCTCGCGCGTCTTATTGTCGTTCTGCAGCCACTCAGACTGCAGCAAAAACATCGGGGAACCAGTGACGAAGCAAGAAGGGCGCAAATACGAAGCCACTGTTGTTTTTGTGTAGCTGCGAGCGACTACAACTTCGTAATCCGATAGGAGAGCTAGGTGATAGCCACCTGATCGCATTGCCTGTCCACAACGCAGGCATTCGACGCCATTCCAAGCCACTCTGACCGCGCACATCCAAAGAACAGTTCGGACTTGACTTACGGACATGGGCGTACCAACCGGGGGGGCAAGGCATGTGTCCCCCCCCCCCCCCCCCCCCCGCCCCCCTGAAACAGCCGCCACAGGGCAGGGCAAACACTAGCCGGCGGGCCAACACTAGCCACTGGGCAACCTGGGGGGGGGGGTTGCCCCCCACCAGTCAAAAGCGAGTTGGTACGCCACTGCTTACGGAAGTTGGATATATAGTCATTTACAGCAGTCACGCTCGATATACCGTATTTATTGGAGTAATAGCCGCACTATTTTATGAACAAGGCCCTTGCGCCTACTTTCCCGCAGAACACATATACAGCCAATCATTGCGTTGCGCATAAATAACATAGCGAATAACCAGATCGAGAACACGATTCTCCATACAAATGCAATGTTCATAGATGGTTTCTTCGCACGAAGACGTTATCTCTGTCCTGTAAAAAGCTGGAATCATGCTGTCGATAACGGTGATTGGGAATCTGCGTGCTCCGTGGAAAAGCAAACCCTCAGGTTTTCTTCATAAACAGTGCGGCTATTACTCGAGTAAATACGGTAGGCTGAGTCTACATGAACGCCATTGTAGTACATCGAATCAAGTATATACCAATCACACGCACCCTGTCTCTCTACTTCTTCCTGTTCTACCCATCTGCTACCAATCGAAATAGTCAAATCTCGATTCGATACCCGTGCAAACGCAGCCGTACACAAAAAATCGCTGCAGACATGATAACGTAATTATCTGCGCGCCTCAAGCATGTACCAAGCATGTCTGCTTCGAACGTGTCTAAAGACAGTCTTTTTCGTGACAGGAAAAGAAAGCAACAGACGGTGTCTGCGGAGAGTCTTTCATAATGCCACAATCTCGTACGGCGATTGTGATTGGGCAGAGAGGGACTGGGCGCGTGCGGTCGGTTCCCTCTCAAGTCGACGCGATACTGTCGCATGTAAACGCAGCCAGTGACCTCCAACGTCGCATCCGATGCGCCGGTCAGTTCTTGTGTCTATATATTGAGACGCTGCTGCCTACTTGGGTGTTTGAGGCTGCCAGCGTCGCACCTCGTAATTAAGAAGTTGGGCCAACATGCGTCTCGGTCCTCGAATATAACGCTCGGAGTCGGTTCGTTGTCGTTTCTCGCCGCTGCCGCGAGTGCACGCGGGCACAGCCGAGAAGACGACCGGTCCCACGACCGCGGACCTGCGCCCGCGTTTCCCACGGCCCAGAGCGAGAGTGCGCGACCGCGAGCGATAAGGCCGCGGCGTCGCACGCACGGAGGCGCGCCTTCCTCTCCCCAGAGTCCGAGCCTATCGCCGACAGCGCCCGATCGGGTGTCCCCCCAAGTCGACGGGGCTCCGGTGTCCCCCGATTGCCGAGCAACACTCAGGCACGGCTACGCGTTTGCGTACAGCCATCCAACGACGCGAGTGTTGCGTGCGCGAACACCACTCGGGCATGCCGGGGAGCGTATAAGCAGACCATATCCGGTACAGAACCTGGCCACGCCTCCTTGTCACCTGACATGACGCCACTTCCGCCAGTTAATCCCGTTATGTCACGTGGCATGATGTCACTTCCGCTTCAAATCGAAACCAGCCATTTCATTGCTTTGCAGAATGTCACGTGACATGACGGGGAGCGTATTCGGAAAAGCTCGCGGAGTAAATCAACGGGCCAATAGACCCCTTTTCAAAAGTGGGCGCCATCCCCCAGCAGCTTCTTCGTCAACTACTCGAGCCCTCCGTCGTTCGGGCACGCACTCTTAGCGTACATTGGACAGGAGAGCCACGTCAGCGTTCCGTGTCAACTCGGCTCAATTCGTATCCAAAACGAGTGTTCGGAATCGGCGAGGACTTAGGTACAGTCGCACGTTTGGCGCCCAAGAAATGGCGACTCTCAATGTTGCTTGATGGGGCTTTGGGAAAGGTCCATTCCGGCACTCTGATTGGCGCCCTTCCATAGACGTCACATCGCCCCCCCCCCCTCCCCCCCTCTTTCTCCAGAAGCTTTTCCGAATGTGTTGGCGTTCACCAAAAAAAAGCGCCAAAAAGATTTTTTTTTCTTTTTTTTTTACGTTTACACGATGATTGTTTTGTCAGATATGCCACACAGAAACTCTTTGCAGACATGTTTACGAAGTAAGCCCGTTTCGAACATCCTCGACGAATGTCCCTCAAAAATTGTCACGTTATCTGCAGCGAACATGGTGTATTTTGCATGTTATATGGGCAGTTACCGCTCATTCACACTGGAAGTGGATCCGCGTTCGCAAAGCGGTTGCGAACGCGGTTGTATATAAAGATCCAGTACAATTGCACGCGCACTCGATGACATCAAGTGCGCGTGCAATTGCACTGGATCTTTATACAACCGCGTTCGCAACCGCTTTGCGAACGCGGATCCGCTTCCAGTGTGATTGAGCGGTTAGACTGCGACTTAACGGTTCATAATCGGTCAAGTGCGATTTAAAAAGAACACACGGAGCTGTCTCGGGGGAGGGCGAGAGAGAGCGTAAACTTCGCCAACGATTTGTGAGTGCTGAATGTTCCGACGCCATCTTCGCAAAAAACCAGAGGAGAAAGGAACCTGCAGTACAATGTCGCCGAACCGTGACGTGCTCGAGGGCGGGCTGCAGTCATTACCACCTATAGAAAACAAGGCCTAACCCCCTTCCCCCCCCCCCCCCCCCCCCCCCCCCCCCCCAAACGCCATTACAGCGCTCGGCCATCAAGATACAGTTTCTCGACTGCCATCTCTCCTACACAACGGGGTCCTTCTTTTCCGCGTCGCGTTCCGATGTAGCGCAGCGGACGCTACGAGCGATCCCGGCCAATCAAGCACTGTGAACGTACCACGTGACCGCTCGGCTCGCGCTTCGCTGCCTGCCCTCCCCGAAGTTCGCGTGACGCTCGCACGGCGTGGGATTGGTTCCTATGGCTCGTGGCGTTCACTGCGGTCACTGCGCGTCGCGGAAGTGCGCGTCGAGCACTCCGTGTTCGAGAGGAAACGGCGGAGCGCCCCGAGGTTGGAGTCCCGTGACCCCTAACGAGCTAGAGAGCACAGTGCTGCCCCCTTGAGGCGCGGTGTCGTCGTCGCCGATGGTTTCGAAACGTTATCCGCTGCGGCGAATGCGACGGCCACCCCCGCTCGGAATGATTTACGGGATCTGTTTTCTCGGAGTTGGCCCCCACGGGGCCCCCCGGACGTTGCCGCGGGCCGAGTTCGTCCTTTGTTTCGTTCGTGTCGACGCAAAAGGACCTGAAACTGAGCACGGATGTGACGCGCCGATTTCTGAATGGCAAACATAATTGCCGGGTAGGAATGCAGCAGATGCTGATTTCAAAATTTTAATTTCTGGTCATGTCGCCGGACGCGTTCCGAATAATCTCCGCTGTTTCTAGCGGGTCCGGGTTCCTTTTAAAGGGAACTTGCATTAAACTTAGCTTACCCCAAGGGGGCCAAGTTCGTCGTCATGGCGTCCGGTAGGAAAAAGGATACAGGATTAATTTAATAGCTAGTTAGCAACAAAGTTTTTATTAAATCCAAACTTTTAGTTCTTTAACCTACATTGTATTTGGAACTGCGGTGCTCTACCTCAATATATATGCTGTGCCGTGTAACTTACACTAATTAAATTCTTTGTTGTGCACTATGGTGTGAGAAATGGCACCCCTACAAGCCAAAACTCAAGCCGCGGTTACACTGCTAATCCATCATACAGTGTTCGGACACAGTCGCGTATCTTTCTTGTATCATCGTCATTGGTCATACATGAATTGTCTGCAACACGTTCCAAGCGTATGAAACAAACTTGATTCGAAGTTGAACCATGCTTGGTGCTGGAGATAATTCAATCATAATGCCTGCAGCGAACAATCTGTCTTTTGTATGAGCAGTCTGAGTGGAGTGAGCAAAAAGCGCTAGTGAAGTCAATTCCTTCGTCCGCTCCGCAAGCGAAACCGGCTGCGCTAGCACGTACGAATGGATGTCACTGGCGCTCGTTTCGGTTTGAAACTGTGTACAACGGTGACACTCACCGCCCCGTAGCGCCAAACAACGATTTTTTTTTTTTAAGCGAAAGCCTTAAATGGTTCATGAAGCGATCCGGCGTCATCCGAGTGAAGCCGGCGTTATCGTTGTCTGTAGCAGCAATAAACGGTATTTAAATTCCCCTGAGCGAAACGAGACCTAAATTCTCATTGGCTGCGACGCGTCATGTGGCTCCATATAGCAACGGCGTCATCGTTGCTAAGGAGCCAGCCGAAGTGGCGCAGCGGGAAAAAGAGAAAAATCACGTCAAAATTGTTTTCAGGAAGTTACTGTAGACTAAGTAAATTAATGGCTTTGAAAAGAGAATTTCGTACATTTCGGTCTGGGTGGGAATCGCACCCGGGCCTCCTGGGGCGAGACAAGCACGCTTCCCCGACGCCACGGCGACTCCACGGTTTCGGCTGACTGAACCTGAGCCTAGTGCGTACGCATGCTTTCGCGTTCCCACACGTAAGCGGCCTTAACTCTGTCGAATATTTTATTCCACATTATAGGCCATTGCACGACCGTATATAATGATATATGGTGTCAGTTCTCGTACATTACTCTCTTAAAAATGAAATTATAAAAAGTTCATTGAAACTTTTTAGCTTACCAGCTAACTAACAAACTCGATTCACGTCTGTTTTTTTCTTTTTTTTTTTTTTAGTTGCCGTTATGGCCACCATATTGACCCCAGGGATAAAACCTCTTTAAGACAAGGTTAAGCCCTAAGCTCAGTCAGAGCTGCACGCAATCGCAGATGCATAGACAAAACAAAAATAATAAAGAGCGAGGTCTAGGCGTTTTTACTGTCATACCGGCCATAGAAGAGCATCGAACTCCGTGACGCTGTTTTTTTGGTAAAGATTGATTGGTCCCAACCGCCCGTAGCGTGGGCTGCTGCCTGCCCTCTGGTAAAACGAAGTATAGCAAATGACGGCCTCGCATAACGCGCGATAATTACCTCATGAACACTCAGAGGTTCGCTTCAAGAGGACTAATTACTCGGGGGAGTTTTCGAGTGCGTTTTTCAAACGAGCGATAATTTTATGCGACCGGACTGGGTTGGAGGACGATTTTGGGCGTTCCGATGTCAACTCGGTTAAAGTCATCACAGAAAACAAGGGCATTATTCAGGCGAGTATGCGCCTTTCGTTTGTGAGTGTCGTATGCATTCTCCGTGTTAAATTGTAAACTTTAGCAGCGCAGAAGAAAAGTAATGAGGTGGTTAACGTTTCATAGTCTAAACCGGAGACGAACGGACAATAAGGGGACAAACACACAAGTCTCAAATGAGACCTGCGTGTTTGTCCCCTAGTCGTCCGTTCGTCTCAGGTTTAGAATCGTCTGTCATGGCAACAACCGTTCGTTCGCCATAGGCCTCCTGCGTTGCCCAGGGGGCGGTGCGACAAGGGACTCGTCAGAGAGCCGTAGGACTTGTTAGGACTTGTTTTGGGTAGAAGAAACTTCAGCGTCTCATACTGTCACAAATGTGGAAGCGTGCCTGCTCTGGCGCGGACCGCGATCGCGAGGAAAATACAAAAAAACAACAAATTCGAACGCTGTGGAAGCACGAGTCAAAGCTGACGCTAAAATCATAAGCCAAAAAACGCCTGCTCACGCGCTAAAAAAAAAAAAAAAGAACGTTGGGACGTTAGATGATTTGACGTCACCACCAAGATATGAGAGTGGCGTACCCTAGCGGTGGTGGCATGAATCTGGCACTTCCGATTGTCTTGCGGCGTGGAATCTAGCCGATTTCGGATGTCGGAAGATGTGTTTCATTCCTCAACGCTACACAAAAAAAGAAAAACTCGGCGAAGGCGTTACAAGTAGTCCGAGGCCCAATCAGGTGAGCTTGTGCTACCCAAAATCAGGGCGCCGGAGTTTCTTCAAAACTTCAACGCCGGAGGCATCGCTAGAAGTTATAAATGGACCTAATCAATCATGATCAATCCACTCACTTTTCACAACAAGGTACCATCGTCGTATACCCCGCGAGTAGAGAGCCTAGATTGAAAAGAGGGAACAACTGAAACCCTAGAGAGCGCTTGAAGTTTCATAGCAGACGTCTCCAGTGTGGATTGGTTCCTCGTGCGCATGCGCGTATTGCCACCGGGTGAAAATGAAAGCGGGCAGAGAGGCTGAGGAAAAGACGCTAGACGCTAAAGCTCTGTTATATTCCGACGTACGTTGAGCACAGGGAACGTAGCGTAGCGCACAACGCGCGCGTTTCATTGGCCGGCGTGCAGGAACTCGATATCTGCGACCAATCAGTACCTGTGTGCGCTGCGCTACGGCGCGTTTGCTACGTTCGACGTCGGAGTATAACGGAGCCTTTACAGGAGATAGACGCTTTCGGCTCCTGCCAGCCAGCGCGTCTCGCAGGCTCATCTCACAACGAGCGCGACGCTAGCCAACGCTAGCACGCGGCCAAGCCAAGACGGACGGGTCGGGTCGGGGACCCACTAAACATGACGTCATGGGGAGGCCTCGTCCTCTAAGTGGTATTGCTCCTGCTGGCACCTTGCGCTGCAAATGCAGCCCATAAACCACGCGACCCATATCAAGCAGCGTGAAAACGCTCTCAAAATCTGGGCGGCCGTGTGCCATAAAATAAACCAAAAAAAAAAAAAAAAGATACAAATGAGGGAGGCACGTCTGCTATTCTAGGCTTGGGGTCGAGCGCCCAATCAGACAGCTTCATTCGCGGCTAATTTGGTTGTCAGCGGTCTGCTCGTGCATGCCGGGCACTGCAGGGGTTCGCCGCCATCTTGGGGTCGCGGCCGGCGCTCGCCCGCCGCGTTTACGGAGCTCCGTCATCGGTTAGCGGAGCCCAAATCCGCGGAGTTCCGTGCCGCTGCTGCTACGTACGGGCGAATATACATACACATGGACCCGCTGGCACCGGGTCCCGAGAACCTCATTTGTTTGCAACAACGCTAACGTAAACAGTGTGGGGAGCTGTTTACTTTTTTTCTTTCATTCTTTTTCTGGCTTCTTATTTTGCGTTTTTTGTCTTCTTCTCTGGCTTATAAAGAGATCTCTTGTGTTTTTTTTTCTTGTTCTTTTTTTTTAGAGCGCAACAGCTTTGAATACGGTAGCAGTGGCTTACCAGATCGTTGTGTTTGTTAGCCACAAAACTGTCCGCGGGTGCTTTGTCTCGTGTCTTGGGAGACTGCGATCTCCGCGGGTCCTCGGCTCTGTTGCAGTAGGTGGGCTTAACAAAACCCCGGTTCCGGTTTGCGCTGCTCAGACCCAAAAATAATTTTGCACGAAAGAATCGGTGCTGAAAGCGACTGCGAGGCTCAACTAAACAGCCCAAAATAACAGCTCTGCTATTTGAGAACGTTGCTGGATACTTGTATACTTGTTCACTATACCCATGCTTTCAAAGATGCTGGGACAAACCCCGGTAAACTACCCACGCGTCAAGGTTTTTTTTTTTTTTTTCCTTTTTATGTGACAACGGGCATAGGCAATAATATATATTAGCATTGAGAAACAAATGGGCGGGACCATGTACGACTCTTAATTATAGTTGTTTGCTTGTATTTGACTGATGACAGGAACATCGGTGGCAACTTTTGCCGCCATTTTAGTTGCAACGTTAACCGTCAATCCTTACTAAAATGAAGAGGAAAAAAAAAAGGTCAGCTGACTCTGAGGCGCATTGTTCGCAACTCCGTATAGCAGAAACATGCGTGAAGGAAATTAACCGGGAGCTACATCGCTCGTCCCAGTTTGCATACGGAGGGTCTAGTGAGGGTGGGCGCACCTGCTAGATCGGGGATCACGGGATATGGACGCCATGTAATCGCTAAATTTTGCTTGGCGTCTATGGGGCAAGAGGTGGCCAAATTACTCATTTTTTGTAATTTAATTACATTACTGATTACTTTTCTAAAAACAACTGAAATTTATTTAAATTACATTACAAATTCCCACTACACGAAAGTAACGAATTACAATTACAAATTACCGCATAAAAGTAATGAAATTACTTTCAAATTACTGTTTCATATATTTTAAAGGAGGAGCTAAACAGAAAGAAAGAATGCACTCTGCCCTGCATTGGCAAAGCAACAACCGTCAATCCCACACCAAGACAGTGGGCAAAACCAAAGACAGATAAGGCGAACTAACATGCCCTCCCTAACCAAACCGACTAACCTTAGGTCTGTCTTTGTTGTGGGTTCATGTTTTTTTTAATACCTATCTGCTTACGCTGTCGATTCCCGGATGCGACTGGGTTCAGATTGCCTATACTCGGCGACAACTTTTCTTGGCAATGCAGTGGAAGGTACAGGCCCGCGTCCCCTCTCCCATTTTGAGTGTGCGCGGGCTCTCCTCCTCTCCCATTTCCGGGGAGAGGAGGAGAGCCTGCGTACACTCAAAATGGGAGAGGGGACGCGGGCCTGTACCTTCCACTGCATTGCCAAGAAAAGTTGTCGCCGAGTATAGCTATTGACTATTCCTGTGGGCTGTGCCATCTTTGTGTGAACTTCGGGGCAAGATAATCTTCAAAAGGTAAAAAAAAGCCCTATTTGGGGAAGCCTATTCTTGGTCCCAGCAACACAAACCTAGCAGGATTTAGGCGGCACGACCCTCTAGTCCGACCTAGAGTGCCTTCAAGCAACGCGCACAGAAAGGCACCCAGTCCGACCGTCGTATGAGCCAGCGGCAACAAACGAAAACCGCATTTGTGTTATTTTTTTAAGTTTTTTTTTTTTTTTTTTTTTTTTTTGCAAATTTGAGAACTGCTTTCTTTTTTGTTTATTTCCGGGCAAATAAAAAAACATGCCTAAAACATCCAAAGTAAAAACGATTTTAATTGCAATTACCGGCACTGGGGTTGCATTACTAAATTACCTGCATCAAAAAGTAATGAGATACATTACAAATTATTCTCGAAAGTAATTTAATTACTGTAATTCAATTACAGTAATTTCACTACTGCCATTTCTGGGGCAAAGGGTCCTTTTATTTCCTAACTCATGTCATAAGAGCCCATTAATGTACTTAAATAATTTACGCAAGGTATAAATGATTACTTTTCTATAGCCACCAGTTTTGCTCCGATAGGTTAAGTATTTGTTTAACGCAAAAAATGGTAAATTCCGCCATCTTGGACGTTTCTGCTTGTCTGGCAACCCTGCTTTTTCCTCTCGACGTTTGCAATTCCCTGAGCGAGAAGGAAGCGAGAAAGGCTACGCCAAGGCGTTCCTTGCTTTCTTGCAATGGGAGGCGAGAAGAGGAAAGGCACATAGGCAGCAGAGCCGGCGTCTGCTCTCGTGCAGGCAACATTGGCGCATATCCTTTCCCAATCCTCTCCCTCAGGCGCCGCCATTAAATTGCAAACGCTCTCCAGGATTTGAATTGCGCCCAACCTCAGCCTCCCTAAGTGTGCACCAAAAAAACTGGCGCTACCTGGCGGAGGAAAAGGGATTAAATGAACGCGGCTGGAAATTCGAGCATGGGAACATAGTAGAGCTTCTTACGTTCATGTTCCTTGTTACGTGATTCGTTCGATCTTCGGCGTTCAAATTCCGGAATGTATCTGACCTCAAGGCGATAACCGTTGCCGCGCTCCGCGTATCACACTACCGGAGCCTTTGAAGTATGCTTTTAAGCGCGCCCGGGTGGTACCGTGACCGCGAGGCGCGTGCTTAAAAGCATGCTTCAAAGACTCCGGTAGTGCGGTACGCGGAGCACGGCAACGGTTTGCTAAAGGTCCATAATAACTGTTGTCGGGAACAGGATCCGGTGGAAGCTCCGGCTTCTGCATTTCCGCCGGGCTTTGGTTACGCGTGCGACGAAGTGCCATCAGAACGTGGAAGCTCGTTCTGGAGACGCATTGCATACTATAACACGAGGGGTGTTCGATAAAACTTCCCTCTGTGGCTAAAACGTTTTTTTTTTTCTTTTTCTTTTTTGTTGTATTCGACGAGGGAATTGACATTTGTTGCGTCCAAATTAAATTTTGGAATCTCCTCTTCCTTAGGAGCACGACTCTTCGCTATAGTCCGCGATGCACGTCCACCGTCAGTGAACGAGGGACGAGCCTCTGAAGAAGAAGGGCAGCTGTTGACAAGACCCGCTGCAGGGCTGCAGTTCCATGGATGCTTTGCATCGCCCTACTTATACAGCGCGGGCCTTGCGCCATCAGACTTCTGGCTGCTTCCCAAGATGAAGGAACGTCCGAAGGGTACGCGGTTTGCGGCCAATGAAGAGGTCACCGATTCAATGCGCCGTTAACTTTTGACTTCAACAGCCGCCCTCATTCTTTCACCTCAAGCATGCAGAGACTGTGCACCGGTGGCGGATGTGCATCGCCGTTGGTGGGGACTAAATCAAAAAGTGATGTGCTTCTGAGAAATCGAAGGTTCCACTTTCATTGGCTGCATGTTTGGTAAACGGGCAAAACGCGTATTCGCAACTCCAGCGCGCCACTCGCCCTCCCGCGGACGAACGGAGAACCAGAGGAGCGGGGACGGCAGCGGCGGCGGCGGCGCAGAAACGGTGGCAGGGACTGCGGGCCTTCATGCGTGAAGCCGTTTTAACGAAAAAGTGAGCGCGTTAAAAAAGGAATTCTTGTGCTCCGCCTTGCAACAGCCTTGCACGAAGAACCGGGATGTCTAATTTCATCAGGGACTTTTCGTGTATCGCATACGCTGCGGATTTCTGGTCTTGTGCATGGCCGCCAGCTCGATCTGTGCTCAACGTGAGGGAAGACGCTCCCACTAATAATGAAGAATTCTATAATACGGTCTACGGAAAGTCTATTCTTTGCCATAAGTAGGATAAAACTCGTCGCGCAACGGAATGTGTCGACCAATACAAATCGAGAATGGGTTCGCGTTTTAAGGCCGTTACAAGGAACATGACCATTTATTCCAAGCACTTTAATAATACAGATTACCCGTACTTTCTTTCAGGTAATTACAAAGCAAATAAAAAAATGCTCGAAACATTTCAAGCGCGTCTGTGTTAGCCAGCCGTTCGTGACGAGAGCTTAGAACGCGCAGTTTTGGCCAGAGGGACCGCGATGTTTTCAAATAACACGGTACAAAAATGTACAGTATTTTAAAATATTTTTTCTTGTTAGAGCAATAAATAAAACCCCTAAACACGCCGATTATACTAATAGGCAGCTCTTGCATAGCGTACGACACCCCTAAACTTCAGTTGGACGTACAGCGCATTGACGTTCAACTGGCGCCACCAACTTTCACGAGCGGCTTGGTAACCGAGTTGTGCAACCTATTAAAATAGCTTAAATAAGTGTAAATGACTAAAAAAAAGTAATCGGGTTTTTTTAAATTTTACTGCAAAACCTCTGCGTTTTTTTTTTTTTTTTTCGGTACTCTTTGATGCCTACTTCAGCTGTTTCATATCTTATATTGCGCCGTCATCAAGCCTCTCGTAAAAGTTGGGGCCGTCAGTTTGACGTCAGTGGGCTGCACGGCGAACTGAAGTTTTGGAGCGTCGTATGTGTGACAAGAGATGTAAGAACTACAACATTTTTTTTTTTTTTAGAGTGAAAAGCACGGCAACGCTTCTGGCGCGCACTGAAAATTGTGTTTCAAAGGCGCAGCGCGAGCTTCCGGTTGTAATGCTACACCGAACGGTAGCCTGCGATAACAAACTTTCTATCAATAACCATAGAGCAGTTTAATTACGTGTTGCAATACACTAAAACCGAGACGGCGAGCAGCGAGTTGTGAGGCTGTGACGCGAAGACACCAACACTGTGAGCGGTGCTCTTCCGAAGCTTGACGGTCACCGTTCGCGACCCTCTTTTTAGAGCTCTAATGGCCAGGCAAAGCGCAAACATATCTTCATCACCCTCAAAATATTCTGCCACAAACAGTAACGTGACCGGTGTCTAAAACGCGCACGCTCACCACAAAGCTGCGCAATTTGAGGTTTCTGCAACTTCTAAATAGCAGCCTGCTCGTGTTCCTAACGTGCATCAGCATCTTCGTCACCTGTAATATGATCCCTCCCCAACCACTTAGCATTTGTAGACAAATAAATCATTTCAAGAGCGCTGAACAGCGTCAGCGAGCAGGTACACGGGATATCCTGGAGAATCTATCCCCGTCTCTTCCGCCATCTTGGAACTACCGCCCCGCCACCTATAGGGCGTTGGAGTTGCGAATAAGCGCGGTAGCTGTATAGGGTTGATGGAGCAGGAGCTCCTAGTTCGAGTGGCAGGATGATCCTTTAGTCTTTCATTGCCTGGGGTAGGTGGTGCTCTTATAGTTCAGGTAGGGCCTAGGGCGGGGTTTTGTATCGAAACAAATTACGTTGCACAATTGCCTTTTGGTGATGCTGCGCGCGCTTCCCTTCAGCACCACCCAGATGCAAAGCCTTTCCGTCGAATTTTCTGGGTCACCAAGAGAGGGGAAGCGAATGGCGGCGGATCACTTGCTTTTGGCGCGTGTTTTGCGTGTTTCCAAAACAATAATTAACGATACCTGTAGAGAGAGAAAAAAAAACGCCTTTATCAATGAGCTTTACCTGTTTCTGCTTCTCTCTTCCCTGCCCTTTCCACCCCTCTCCGTTTCGCGCGCTTTCTCACACCACCTGCTCCTACTCCTCCCGTTCTTGCATGCTGGGTCCGTAGCTCAGTCCGCAGCGCACTCGGCTTCCACGCCGGTGACCGGGGTTCGATCCCACCGGTTGCAGTTTCTTCAATATCGTTCAGCGGTTTCGGACTAACTGACCTATACACATTTCGTGCTTTCGCGGCTCCTAACGTTGGTTGGCGGCCCTATGACGCTACCGCTTTGAACATTACAGACCAGGAGCCAAAAGTTATTGAACACCCTCTCGCACATTCAACGCACCCACACACACACACAAAGTCTCTTCTCGTCTGTGACGCTCTCCGAAACATGCAAGACTGGCGTCTCGCAGAATGTCGCAAGAGCTTACATTCCAGACGGTCGACAGCAAAAGCTAAAAAGAAGTCGGCAGGAGCGCCGACATCAAATTGTCCATTTCCTCGCCGGCATGCGCATCAGCCCTCTCGCTGCCAGAAGGCGGTATAGAGGGCGTGCGGTCCTCATTCTGGTCGCCCAAACGCCGCCATTCAACACATGGGGCAGAAACGAGCGAAGAATGGCCGGGCGTGCGGGGCACGCACACTTAGCGAGCAACTAACGAGCGTGGCTTTTGCGACCCGGGTCGTGGGAAGAAACGCAAACGGAAGCTAACGATGCGCGCGGAGCCGTGGCCTAAGTGATATACCTGGCCGCCACCGGCAGTTCGGTCGTCGCTGGACTGCTCCTGTGTGTGCGGCTGACTCGGCCGATGGATCGTGCCATGGTGCTCAGACTCCTGGTGCTCTCTCGTTAGTTTTCGCTCATATCGCGACGCAAATTATTCGTTTATTTTCTTTATTTCACCCTTCAAGACCGACGACCAGTTTGCGCTCTACCCTTTCCTCTCGCTTCCTCCTGTCCCCCCTTCTACCCTGCCCACCGTTGCTTGTTTCCTCCTCCCCCACGGTGAGGAGGATCTTCTGCCTTGCAGAATAGCAAGTGTGGTCGTCGGCCTTTAAATGCCCACGGGGGTCTTTACATAAAAAGGGGGGGGGGGGGGGAGTTACACTATAAAATGAGACAATATAAAATGTGAACTAGGCTGCTTTTCTAACGTTTACAAACATGATGTTAAATGGCGTGAAGTGTGGCATTGGCAGATCGGAAAGTATCAACTTCTGGGATGCGAACATTCCGGTCTGATGGCCAATCGTAGTAGAGAAAGCTAAACATTGATTAGTCCTATGTGTAACTAGCTGAACAAGTACGCGTAGCAGAGCGCGTTGAATAAACTATAGTTCACACTATAGTTTAGAGTTCGCACTTTTTATGTTTTTATTAGGGCTATGTGTCGATTAAAAGTTTTAACCCGATTAATCGCCACCCTTTAATAGATTTTTTGATCGTTTAAAAGGAGTTTCAAATATCGCTTCTACAGTTTACTTTATTCTAGAATTTGAACTAAATAAAGTTTGCGCTGTTTACAGGTGTACAAAGCGCGACACTGTTAGCGCGAACAAGCGATTGCCGGTTTTTCCAGTTTTTCTCTTTGAAATTAAGCGATGTCATCCAAGTTATTATTTCTACGGAAAGACCTTATTTAGTTTTATCAAGTAAGCGATAAAATTTCGTGCTCGCTAATACTATTTAGAAGGAAAATACAAAAATGCGCCGATGTCGTGTTCGCGCTAACTGTGTCGCGATATGTACTCGCCCAGGTGTGCGCGATGAAGGCGTTTAATTTTTTACTTGCGGTTCGTCGAAATTGTGTCGATTTACCGGTTAAAAAATTTAATCGCGATTAAAGCATTACTTTATTAATCGGCAGGTTAATCGATCACTTGCCCAGCCCTAGTTTTAATTTTTTTTTTGTGAACCAACCAATAAAATTTTGAATCGGTGACCTGTGCGGAGGGAGAATGAAAATCCGACGGACAGTATACATTATTTTTTAAGGAAAGTATTATTACATTTCGTGTATGATTTTGATATTCGAATATCAAACCCTTCAGACGTATTTATCTGGTAAGCTCGCTAAAATGTATGTTTGAGCTAGTTGGTTGTCGCCGTCTGTCTCGTCTTCACTTTGTCCTTGTGTTGTCGCGCTGTCTTAAACCAAGATGCTTGTCTGGGAAACGTGCATGTCTAATCCCCCCTCCTACAACGAGTCCGGGCCTCCACGCCACCGACTCAATTCCCTCCCTCTAAAGCGGTATAAATAAAATTTTTCTACACTGCTACTGGGATGTTTAGTATCGCACTGATCATTCCGTATGCCGTGCTATATCATTTCGCTTAACTCCACCAGCGCCTTCGTGCAAGTACCGTTATCGTCATCGGGTGTTTCTATTCGAGCCCAAAAGCGATCTGCTAAGATTCCCTCAGTACTAGACCATTAAAGCAGTTCAAGTATTTTACACACTAAAGAGTTTTTTTGTTTTTTTTCTGTTGACACCATTGGCATTTTGCCCTTGAAACTGGAACGACATTTCTGCTTTCCGAAATGAAGAGGGCTGCAATTTTCCTCCGTTCCTGGCCATTGTCGCCACAAAGAAGCGTGAAAGCGGAGTTAAAACAGAAAAAAAAGAAGAAAATAATCTATCGTGTCGCACTCGTTTGTCCCACACCAGAATGCGAAGAATGTCTAGTCGTTCGTAGAAGTCCCTTTAGCGCTGCCATGCAGTCCAGGCGTGGGGCGGGAGCTGCTAATGGTCTTTGCGACGACGGCTGGGCAGGAAATAGGCGGAAAGAGGTCCAACGCTCCCTCTTTTCAGACTCGCCGCCGCTAAATAGAGGTGCACTCGAGACGCCGGTGTTTCTTCGCTCCGAATGGAGCGAATCGGGGTGTGTGAGAGCACCATTTTTGGGAGCTCGGTGGCGCCGCCTAGCCGACTGATCATGAACTAGCCGAGACGACCCGGTGGATGACAGACCGTGACAAGCGACGACACTTGTAACCCTGCGTTGGAATCTGAGAACTGGCGCCCCGTTAGAAAACAAAATTAATAAAGAGAAAGGCAGGTTTACAGTCGTTCGGTACTTTCGAGTTCCGCTCACACTCTCAAGAAAAAGGGGTGTAAAAGGGTGTTTCGTTACACGCTTTGTCCGATATAATACACCCCCAAACTTCAATTCGACGTACAGCGCCATACAGTCGAACAGACGGCCCCACATTTTACGAGGGGCTTGATAGCCGTGCGGCACAACTTATTAAAATAGCTAAAACTCAAACTCAAACTAAAAGTCTTTATTTCTCTCCGTTTGGAGAGAAATGTACGTTTCACTGACAGCAACAAAAAAAAATAATAATCGGGGTTTTCTTGGCCTTACTGTGAAATGTGTTTTCTTTCTGTGGTCTTTGATACGTACTTTAGCTATTTTATAAGTTATATGGCACCGCTATCAAGCCCCTCGTAAAATTTGGGGTCGCCTGTTCGACTATAGGGCTCTGTACGGTCGAAATGAAGTTTTGAGGTGTATTATATGGGACAAAGGGTATAACGGATACACCCTTTTACACCCTCTTTTCTAGAGAGAGCGTGCTCAGAACCATAGATCGCCACGAGATGCGGCCGCCGAAATGGAAAAGGTGGAGCGGCAGGCAACGGATGAGAGGAGAGTCACGTGACTGGCGCCCCGCTGCGGCGAGACGCCGAAACACACTTCTCCCAAGCGAACAAGTGGGTTTCGGGTCCTCGCCGCTGCAAACGCTGTGCGCTGACGTCCAGGTTCCCTGAGAAATGGCTCTTTGATGCTCTGTGGTACCAGATCCTCGCGCTCCAAATTTGCGACCGGGCACTTTATGGCCCAGTCGTCGAACTGCCAGGCTTTGCGAGTATAGAGGAGGCTATGTCAGAACGCGTCTCACAGCTGCTGCTCTGTTCCCTCCAAACCAACGAACAGGCGCATGTCGAGCTGCGAAAGTTGAATGCCGGGCTGTGGACATACAAACATTACTTGAACAACTGTCCCATCGGAGCGAATGGTGTGCGTGCCATACTAATGGCGGCTTTCTGGTGTGCAATGAAAAGGAATTTGAAGCGATACTCACTAGCGGATGACACGCGTCCCGTGCACTCGAGAGACGCATCGCAATACGGGATACCGGTTGGACACGAGCGATGCGTCAGGGTTCGTTTCGAGCTCGGGTCCAATCAATCTGTCGACACACACTCGGGTCAGCGCCTCTTTACCGACTCGTATACGACGGTAGTTTCCGCCGTCTAAACTCATATGAACACATTTGTTTCTGTTTGTGCACGGGGCATAACAGGACATGCAAAAGTGTTCCGTGCGTTGAAATCTCCCCGGACAGTCGCTGTCTCAACCGGGACCTCCGCGCTGCTTTGCGGCGGTCGTTTTAAATACACTTTTTGTTCGATGTATTTTGGTGATTATAACTGCTGTTGTGACGAAATGTTTTAAGCATAACTGTGCTTAAAAAAATCGAGACAATCACTCTAAAGAGAAACGATTCCCGATACGTATCGCTTGAAATGAAACCAGCTTTTTCACAACCAGTTTTTATTTTGTTTGTTTTTTCTTAAAAAAAAGAAGAAAAAAAAAACGTGAAAACGCCGCGTAATACAACTTACAAGTACAAACCGCCAAAAATGCAGCAAAAAAACCTCACCCACTTCAGGTTGTCTCTTATTTCACAACTTTAATTTGGCTGGCGTTACTGATTCGTTTGGTGAAGCGAAATTTGGATTTAAAAAAAAAAAATAATCCACGAGATGTAGGCGGGGCGCTACAATCCCTACAACACTACTCGTAAGGCGATATCTCCAATGGACGGCCGCATTTTTGGAAAAAGAGGTCGAGATAGAACAAAGCCGACGAGGCGCGTGACGTCAAGATATCTCGTTTCCTCCTCTCTTCGCTTCGCCCCCTCAAGGCGGCGAGGCGGAGAAGACGCGAGGCCGTTCCCTCTCCTTCTCGGAGAAACAAGACGTAAACATACCTGTCAGATGTGCCTCCTTTTTTAAAAAAAAAAAAAAAAATACGGTCATCCGTTTGAGATATTGCTGTATGAGTGATGTTTTGGTGTTTGTATAGCATCCAGTTGCACGCTTTTGCCGCCATGTTTCGTGGAATCCAGATTTCGGTTCAGCATCTCTTCAACAACACCAATCGAGACCGCGGAAAAAAGCTCCCCCGCCGCACAACCGTTAAGGTTCGGTGTTCGCGCAAACAAAATAAAATTGGATAAAAATTGTACACGTAAACTCATCTCCACCCGACGTTCTCGGGTATCTATAGCATGGTTGCTGCTTTTTGACAGATCCAAGCGCGTCAGGCGTGGTCTTTCTTTATATCATTTCTTGATTGAGCGCAGGCTTCTCCCCGCAATTTATCTGTACCCTGTGGCACAGGCTGTCAGATAGAATGAAACGCCTTTTAGGAAACTATCACTCCCCGAGAAAGCCTATATTTAGTTCTTCTGACGTCATTATCGATTAAGCGTTATGCACAAGCCTGGGCATTAGCGAGCTCCGTTTCCCACCAACACACTGGATGCTGTTCCACGGTGCTACCCTTAGCCGATGGTCCCTCAAATTTTTGTGTTCTTTGCCATTGAACTAGATGTTCACTTGGTTCCAAGTTCATTGAGACGTCTGAGGCGCCGGAGTGCTCAAGTAGTCGTGTCGTTGTCTTTTCCGCGACTACAGTAGGACCACCGCGTGAACGACTCGAACGTGACAGCATCCAGCCAAACGAAGCGATTTTATAAAGGGCTAAGACGACGATAACTGCTTTTCTGCGCTCGCTAACAAACGAAGGCCTCACAAACAACACAATCTCACGACAGAAGAATTCGATACCGAGTTGTCCCAAACGATTATGCACGATAATGATGAAAAGTATAGCATGGCGGCGGCGCACCACCTCCGGAGTGCGAGCGCCTGCGCACTTTGCTTGGTGAGATCGGCCTATTCGCGGCGATGAAACGGCCGATGCTTCGGTCTTCCGATGAATGTTCCCTCACCTCCAGGAGGTGTATAAACCGGGTGTATCTCAGAACGTCCCATTCACACTTGGCCCTTATTTCAACTCATTCTCATTTGGATCTTCTTGTTTGAACTTCCTCAAAACATTAAGATCGTATTTTTTCCTTCGCATTTGGTCCCTTTCGCACTAACCGACTGGCACGTGGTACATCCTCAGCCCTGGATCGCGCTTCAACGGCTCGCAGCGTCCGCTGCAGTCTATTTGAAGGGAAAATCGAGGCTGGAGAGAAACCACCTCGAATGCCCCATATCGCGGTCCGGGAACATAGAAGCCGCGCTTTGACACAAAGGTGCAGTTCGGTGCTTTATCGGCTAGCTCCTCCGATCACTTCCGGACAACCGAACGAGCGGGTCCTGACCTTCGCTGCACGTTTCAAAAGCGGAACGGACGCCGCTGTACATAGCACGTGAGCGTGTCTATGTGCGCGTGTGCGTATCTGTCCTTGCAAAAATTCGCGCTGTTCCATTATGAATCCATACCAACTCGCCCAGTTATCCTGTTTATAAGCCATCAAAATATAAAAAGCTTTTGATCGGTGTCATTTTCTGTGTTCGTGCGCATGGCGCGTGCTCTGCTCGCGTTCTGAAGCGACGACCACGCGCGTTGCGGGCTGTGGAGATCGCACTTTGGGCTGTGATCTCGCAAACATTGGAATGACGTATACCCCCGGGCAATATGAGCCGAACACACCCTCTGGACGCTTGCTGCGCCCGCAGTCCCCACAAGCTCCATCATGTTCCAAATTGTCAAAGCGTCCACTGATTGAAACCTAAGCTTCGCCTTCCAAGTCGAGTTTCAACCAAAGTTTCTTTTAAACACTGGCAGGAAATCCGAAGAAGCACGGAGGGCTATCTCAGCTTATCCTGTCCGCGGTAGTACACATGGAGCTCGGTGTTTGTGCTTCGAGTAGGCGCATGAGGGCGGCGCGTGCTAAACGCAGCTTCCGCGCAGTAACGACCCATAAATCAGCCGATGGAGAGAGTCACCGGGCCTCGCAAACCACGTGCAGCGCGTATACGGCTTGCAACTTGCCCGGCCCGGAAGGTCGTTCGCTCCGCCTCGCACGTGTCCTTCGGTTTATCCACAAGAAACACGGGCCGGCGAGGCCGTTCGGGACGAAGCGCTCGAGCTCACCGCGAAGCGCGCCTGGATCCACGCGCTTCATAAAGGCGGCCGCGGCGCAGTCCCGAAATAGCGCCCCTGCGCGGTTTGGCCTGTCCGAACAAGTGACTCCGAGGGCAGATTGGGAACGGTCGAGCACCGCGCGGGTCATGGTGCGTAAACACTGGGAGACATTATGGGCGACACGTAATGTAACCGAGGGGATAGAACGTCGCCTGCCCTATGGCAGGGAAGCGGGACACTTTTCTAACTTATCCGCCGCACGTGTTCGGAGACAAACGCCTTTGTTTCATATCTCTCCCGTGCCGTGGTCAGAGTTGCGGTATACCTTCACATGTGTGTGCATGTGTGTGCGTGTGCAAGTTTGCAAGTACGGGCTCCATGGGTGCCGCCATCTTGGTGCTAGTGTGTGTAGATTGTATGAAGGCCGGGATGGATGGAACGATGGATGCTAATGGCTTTATACCTTTACATTGGACGGTAGCTTGCGCCACCTAGCCTCGCTAATGTTTGCCTACGGTTGCCAGACTGGACACCCAACAAATCGTTTCCTACGCAAGGTGGCCAGACTAAAAGTTTTGCAGCGTGAAAACAAGCTTGGAAACGTGTTTGATTCCAAAAATACAAACCGAAAGAAGTTCAACACAAAAGATCGTAGGAGACACTTCCGTTTATTTTTTGTCTTTACAGTCGTTTTCCGTCGTGTAAACTGTTCCGCAAATGGGCTTCTGGCTGCTATCCTTCTAGATACTGGAGCGTTTGGTTCGTGCTTTCCCCGCACGCCGTAGTGGCAAGCTTGCACCGTTGGACCGTTGCTATCGTACGCTGTACTCTTACATTTTGTAAACAAGGAGAATTCACAGGCGGCCATAGCTGTGTGCCCGACTGCTGAACGCATGCTGATGGCGAGCCTCCGCAGTTCTTTTGCAACGTGCATTCCACACCATCAAGATTACTGGTCTTGCGAGCCCATTACCATTAGCCCGTTTTGAGCATGCGCTGTAAAAATATGGCGCCCAGTGAATGCCCCCTATATACCTCGTGAGCGACATTTAAAAGCGTATCTGAGAGCGATGTCTCACAGGTTTAAGACCACCCAGCCACGTTTCTCCGCACGAAGTAATTTGGTTTAATATACTGTACTTGCAGTGTACAACGTTTGGCTGTTCTTTGCCAACAATAACTGGAAGTGTTACGCAAGAACGGGATGACACAGCCGACACATTACAAACACACAACAAATTGCGATATTCAACGCAGTGTGAACCGCGTATAACACTCGATGTGCAGCTGCGGGCCACGGTGAGTGGCATTTGTTTATATCGTCTATTCCTGGTTTAAGCTTTCCCCCAGAGGGGAAAAAAAAATAAAAGGAAACCGCGTTGAGACCGATGATGCCTCTGACCACGTAGTCACGTAACAGCGGGCACGCGCAAAGGGATCGTGTCGCTCTGCGCGCCCATGCATCAGCCCCGTCTCGCCCCCTGAACTCATCTCTATCCTCCCCGTTTTTCAACTCGCTGTCAAACTTCCCATATTTTGATTTTATTATTTTTTTTTTAAACAAAAAAGATTCTCGGAGGACAAAAAACTGCCGCCACCGGCCATGACGTCTTACACCGGCGATGACGTCGGTCATCGCCTAGTTCATTACACGACTAAAAAAAAAAACCCCAAAAATCTCCCGGCCAGACAAAAGTCGCGGCGCGAGCAATATTTCAGCAAGTGTCCGCCCGAGCGGCGCGACGGAGCACCGGTCTCAAAACCTGCGGTTCCAAAGTGAAAAAAGCCTCCACGGAGGGGCCACAGTCTGCCCGCCTGCCTGCACTCCCTCCCCTTACCCCCCGGTGCCGCTTGGGAGGGTGTCTCTCCCTCGAAAGAAAAGCAGTGAAACTCGAGACCTCGGTCAATTTTCCGAGCCTCCTCAAAGGACCCCCTCACCAAATGACAAGGCAAGAACGTAACAAAAGGAAACCCAAGAGGGCGCGCGAGTCGCGACTCGTCGAGAAGGTCGGGGGTCTCGGTCGCTTCGCGACCGCAACTCCCCCGCTTCTTGTGTCGTCTGTCTCTGTTTGGGTTCGACCCGACTCTCGGCTTGGGACGCGGCTAGACTTGGCTTTTCGCCTTCTATACTCCGCCTCATCTCGCGATGGACCGCAGAGGAGGCTACGAGCCATCTAAGCCCAGAGTGCCTCAACGTAGCTTGCTGGCTGAGCCTTGGAGGGCCGCCGGCCCAACAACACTGAGGCACTCTAGCGAAACCAATCCAAAGCCGTGTGAGTGTCACTCGCGTGACCTTCGGCAGGGACCCAACGACGTGAGGGGTGCGTAGTCACGTGATACGTTTGCAGTGCTAGATTGCCTTGGGCCGTTCGTATCGTCCGCTGCGGTCCATCAGACGGGATACACCAGCTCTTTCCATTACCCTCGTAACTGACCAACTGGCGCCACGTAGTCTCGTGCCGGCTCGATACTTTCGGGATGTTTTCTCGAACCTATTTAACGCTTCGTTTTTTTTTTATTATCTTTTTAATCTTTCTTCTCTTTGTCTCTTATCCTCACTTCTCTCTCTCTTTCCGTTTTGTGTCGTTTTTTCGAGACTTTGGTGGGCGTATATTAAGCTTGGTGACACCGAGCACTGCTTCGAAGAGGGCGCTTTTAACGGGATTCTCGGAAAGGCGGTAACCACCGGACTGGCGTTCCGATCTTCGAGAGTCGTTGTTTTGGGTAAGAGGGTAGACAGGGGGAAAACAGACGCGTTGGGGAGGCTTTGAAAGCGCGAAACCATAGGCGTGTGCAAGGACGCCTGCTGCCATCTTGCTGCTGGATTGTGTAGATGGTCCGATAAGTCGAGCCTTGCTAAGGCGTGCCTACGGTTGCCATTCTAATGCATCCAAAAAGGCTTTCCGCCCATGGTAGCCAGACTAGCCTTTGAACCTTGGCCGCCTGCGAATGTCCGTACAGGGCCATTTCAACGTGCGCTCACTTGGTACACAACTGGAAAGGATAACTGCGCCAACAGACAGCGGTCACACTGTTAATACCCCATAAAAAAAGACAGTCCGCAGACACAGGCGTATTTGTTTCTTGCGCGACGGCCATGTCATACAAAATCTGTCTGCAGACCTGTTCGAACCATATATGTGTATGAGGCGAACGTATACTTGAGACGTGTTTGTAGATAATTTTCATCGTGACTGCAGCCAGCACCGTGTCTTTTATATGATGTACGAGACTGTGTCTGCGGACTGTCTTTTGCATCACGTATTCGCAATGCGATCGCGGCATAGAGGTACGAACTGACCGAGCGCCGGGTCTGCTCGACCATAGCCTCCTCTACAGTGACAAAGCCTGGCAGATCGCCACAAAACGCGGCCGCCGAAATGGAAAAGGTGGAGCGGCAGACGACGGATGAGAGGAGAGCCACGTGACTGGCGCCCCGATGCGGCGAGACGCCGAAACACACTTCTCCCGAGCGAACAAGTGTGTTTCGGGTCCATGCCGCTGCAAAATCTATGTGCTGACGTCCAGGTTCCCCAAGAAATGGCACTTTGATGCTCTCTGCTACCAGATCCTCGCGCTCAAAATCTGCTCCGTCGTCGAGCTACCAGGCTTTGTGAGTCTAGAGGAGGCTATATGGCTCGACTCGTCTGTTGTCCGATCTCACCAGCTAGTTCTGATACGCTGCCGCGATGCATGAAGAAAACTTTAATCTTTCTGCACGCGCGAAAACCCCGCTGGAGCTCATCTGCACATGCAGAGAACAACACAAAACGAGCCGCCTTGTGCACTGTCGCCTGACTTCGGCGGCGTCACGCTTGCGCGGAATGCTCGGTGCAAATCGGTCCATTTGGAGAGGCTCCGGCGCCAGCGCCAACTTTCTGCCTTTGATAACTTCATCGCACACGCAGCCGAAGTCCGGCGAACGGCAACGGGTGGGTGCTGGAGGCGGAGCTCATGTAAACGACTCTATGAGCGCCCTTTCTCGCAAACTAGCTCAGGCGCATGTAGACCATTCCCATCATCGCCTTTTGAGCACTGCGAGCCTTCTACTGGGCTGTGGAAAGTATTCTAAGCATGCACAGTAGCTCTCTTCTGCGGAATATCGCTCGCCGCATCAACAGCCCATTGACTCGGCATTTTTGCCTGACCGCAAAGGGCGGTATACTTAAGATTTCGGGTTTTCGGAGTTTTTTTTTTTTTTTTTTTTTGTGATTGGTAACGTTGTGATTGGTAACGAGGAAGTGATGTTTGGAACCGCAATAAAGTATTCGCTCTCTACATGTGTTTTCTTTGAGGAACCACCCACGGACATATTGTTACTTTGTAAAGATGTCCGTGCGACTGCTTTACCACAGAGCCTAGAGCCAATCACAGAGATATACGAATGAATCGTGGCTAACAAGGATTACAATAAAACAAAAACGAAGTTTGTGGTTCGACGCTGAGCGAACCGTGATTCTCGGTACTATCGCGCAAACTTCCTTTTTAGGTTGATAAGCCTTCTTTTTAGACATGCTCACCTGTCGAGACGCCTCCTACCGTGAATTTCATTGATTGGCTTACCAAGATATCTGCGGGAGATCGGGCGGATAGTCATTTTTTTATTAAGTGCTTTAAGCCACTCACGAGCCAATCACCGATTACCACTCCGGATGTGGCTTGTGCTACAGGGTTCCGCGTTTTCGGTTTTTATTTTTTTTTCAAAATTCGGCGTACTTTTTTCAGTGTTCATTTTAAAATTCAATTTTCGTGTTTTTTTTTTCGGTGGATATTAAAGAAACACCACCGGATCAGGTGATCCTTGTAGCTCTGATATTTGTAACCACTCAAAGAATAACGGCACAGATACATTGTAAAAAACATCGACACAATATTTGGCAAATGTGCGCAACTGCAAAACACACACACACACAACACACACACACACAGAAGTACAAACAAGTCAGTGCTCGAAAAACATGGAACTTCACCTTCTGTACATCAGGATTACGTGATCTTATTATTGTAAACACACATGTACCTTCGCAGGTTCTCCTCGTTGATCCAAGCTCATTCTCTGCTGCGCCGTCATCGCGCGACGCAGCGGAGGCTGGTTGCACTATTTCTCCACCGGGCGCTGTGCCGCGGGGGCCGAGATGCGCTCCGACAGCAAACCGAAACTTAAAAACCCGCCGAATTTGTGCGTTTTTTCAGAAAGCCGTAAAATGCTTCGCGTGCCTTCTATCGTTCTGCAATTTGTTGATTTAGTGTTTTTTGATGATGCTGAGCAATTTTCTAGTTGAAACCATGCCCTTAAACACAATATTGAAAACGTTAATTACGCAAAAAATAATTAACAATCTAATTATCGCGGACTTTAATAATTTTACTAAATAGGCCCCTGGTTCAGGACCAAAACGACGCAAGCCTTTTTTTGTTGCGACGCGTAGTTTTCGCAATATCGAATTTGTCCATCTTTCGGGAAACACCCTGTATAGGGGGTGTAGGAGCTGGCTTCTACAACCCCTATATATATCATATATTTATATACTCCGTTCACTGTTAAAGGGGTACTCCGGCGTTTTTTGAGCTACCTCAACTAACTATATTTTCTGACTCCCCGGCCTTTACCCTTTCCGGTATGCTATTTCGTATTGCGAAATTCATAATAGTTATTGCGAAATCGGCAAATGAAAATGATGCAAAAACCAACATTCAAATATACACGCACTTTTCAGTGCCATGACGTCAGTAGAAGGCAAGCTTGCCAGTCGAGCGAGCATTCTAAAAAATAGAATATGCCAATCATTTGTTCCGTGCTGGAGCGTGGGGACTGGAGCGAGCTTCCAGAGCGTTCATTTTACACCATGAAACTGCCTCGAATCAGTTGGGAACAAAATCTACAGTCCAAAGAGGGAACCCTTGCACTTCCACTGACGTCACTCTTTTGTTGTTACCAGTAGAGACTTTCAGTTTGAAAAACACGGTGAGGACCAAAATTGTAAATTCAATAACTTCGTGAAAAAAAAAAAATTATTTTACCTAATATTTGGGATACTATTTTGGCGATGTTGTGTGGCGAGTTTAGCAAAATTTCAATCAAATCGGGTACCATGAAGAAATCGCCGGAGTACCCCTTTAAGCTGAGACTACAGACAAAGCTACAAGCGCGAGCTTAGAGCGCTACTGGCTTTGAGACACACATTCCTAGCGCGAGCGCTCGTTCTGCGGAAGAACGCTTCAAAGCAGCGACGTGTCATTGGCTGCAGTTTCAGCTTCAAGGTAAAGGGAATATACCTTTCCAAAAAGGGCTCCTGGCCGGTTCCATTCTCAGTGGTCGTGCATATGGCGAGTCACTTGCTCGCTTTCCGAAGCGACGAACATGCGTGTGCATGTGCTCGCACGCTGGGTTCAGGAATAGAGTCAAAGTCAAAGTGTTCACTGGCTTCATGCCAACACAACCGAGAGTCTGAGGCAACCAAAAGGTAAAAGAAGCCCGTGCACCATGAGCTGGCTGCCTCCTCATCTGTTTTGTATCTACAGGTTTGATATGAATACACGCTTTATAAGTTAGAGAATTTACAAGACTTACACATCAAGATCGAGATGGCGGATTAGATCTTTAAATTCGGCCACGCTTGTGCCATTGGAAATATTGGAATGGTGTTGAGACGATTGCAAGCAGGGCGGCTGGCCGCCGCCATTTCTCTGCTCGTGCGGGCAAGCCCGTGCAATTGCAAGCTTGCAAAAACTATACATGTTCACGCGCAAGTTGCACGTGCTTGAACTCATGGGGCACCAAAATTGGTTTGCTCTATATGTTTATGCAGCCTTGACGCCACGACGGGTAATCGGTCTCTTAGCGGTGGATGAGAAATTTAGCCAGAGCAGTACAACCGCTAACCTGGGATTTTTAACGTGCATCACGCAGTAGTGATCACACGAATGCGTGCCGGTACGAAACTCATCCAGATCGAAACGGGCGGGGGCGGCGGGGAATCGAGCCCAGGAGGTCCCCAGCGCAAGTTTTCGCTCCACGCTCCGAGCTGAGACGCGTTAGCCCACTCGGCCACTTCCTCCCCTATCAAGGGGCGCCAATCGGACAGATCCGTGTGCAGACCGTGTTACTGAAAGAGGGCGAGAGAGAAGAGAGGGAAGGGCTACCGGCGTCTTCCCCCTTGCTGGTGCGTTAGAAAGAGTGAAAGTCCCGGATGGGAGGCTTCGCCGGTGTTGGGTGTTGTATACATTGCCCGAACTTCGTTCGCGCTTTCTTCTGTTTGAAACTCCCAAACCTAATTAGAGTCGCGGGCTTCGATGGCGACAGTCCCCCGGTCATCGAGACACCATTGCTCGGTTACAAGGTGCACGAATAACGACAGAAATCGTCGAAAACTGTCCGAGGACCTATGTATACCTTGCACAGAATCCGGCAAGTGCGGCTGCAATGTCTCTATGCTCCGTCGCTATCCACATAACCTTCAACTCCGGCGGCAGTGGGTTGCGTTCCTAAACCGAAAAGACCTTTCCCCAACGCCATCCTCTCGACTGTGCTCGGAACATTTTGTGAATGGAGCGCGCCTTAACGTTGTACCGTCGATGAACATGGCGTACGCTCGCGAGCTGCGTGCAAGTTCTCTCGTGATAATTGCTGTTTCAACTTTTAACATTTTGTAACTGAATTTATCTTAATATTTATATTTTGAAGTGGTGACACTGACTCGATTTTATCATCTACAACACTTAGTTGAAGGCTCATTTCCGCCGCCAGGTGTGGCTGGAAATTGTCGAAAAGTCAGTTCTATCGGTTTTTCTGAATCGCGATCTCCTGCGCGATACCAGAGATCCGTGAACCTATGCTGATCGTCATCAACACGACTAGATTCTTCTTCTTTTTTTTTTTTTTTTTCAAAATTAGTACATTATGCAGCTGGAAAGAAACCTTCAATTTCTGGTACTCGGGGTTCGGGTCAAAACTCCCACGGAGCCGAATCCGCAGTTTTGACCGTCCACTCCGTCGTGGCTGCGGCATGCAGGAGCCGCGGCCGCCAGTGTATTCGAAAGATTGAGTGCGCTCTGAATGTCGCCGTGACAACAACAACATCACGCGCGTTGCCCTTTCAGTTACGAAGAGTCGCAAATTTGAGCTCTGGCGTGCCGAAATGAAATACTCTATAACATCATTGCCTATAACTTGTGATTGGAGGGTAAAATTGTTAAGCTCGTTGCTTCCGCTAAGGGAATATTTGTGGCTTGTGGTAGGTTACAGAGAGCTGTCGATCATCGCGCCCAAGGTCACTGAAACAATTTTGGCCAATGACGTGCCTTCATTTTCGCACTGTTCTTACAAATTAATGACCAAACTTTCTACATAGCATGGCCTCGCAATCGAGGCGCCATGCTTGCAATAAACCTATTACTAAGTTACTCAAGCGTCAACGAGAATGCTGGGGATAGGTTTAAACGCTTCGCAGCCTCTCACACAGCGATGGCCGCCTGTGAATACTCCCTATACACCTTTTCATAAAGGCGTTCGAGAGTTTTAGGGCGCCTACATTGCTGTGTTTGTGTGTTATGCACGCGCACTTTTTGGCTGGCCTCGATTGCACGCGAGCGCTGTGAGTTAGCACGAGACGCAATCACCAGTGGGGACAAGTCCGGCAACGCTGAAAACCGGGCGGATTTGTAGGCTAGATGGCGCAAGTTACCGCCCGTTATAAAAAGTACAGCCGTTAGCATCCATTCATCTCTCCAATACCAGCCAGAAGACAAGGTCTGTATCTAAGAAAAGGCCTGCGCCTTTCCGCCCAAAGCGCCGTCGTCACTAGTGGATCGACGCAGATCCGATAAACTGAGGGAGATGAGGAGACGAGAGGGGACGGCAGAATGTCCAGCTCTGCTTGGAATGATTCGTGGGTAGACCTAAACCTGGCTCCTTTTGTCTCCACTGCACTCGTCGAACGCGTTAGAACCCGGAACCGCGTCCGGCGTCCGGCTCTCGCAATCGAACGCGTTCCACGATAACAGTGGAGACAAAAGGCTGCTAGGTTTAAATCTACCCACTAATCAGTCCAAGCAGAGCTCGGCGTTCTGACGTCCCGGTCTCGTGTCCTCCTCTGGCTCAGTTTCTCGGCTCACAGCTTGCGTCAGCATCGCGCCTCTCGGAGTGTCTCACAACGAGCGAGTGCAGGAAAAGCTCCTCCCACAAAACACTACACTCTCTCCCCTTCAACAAAGCGAAGCCTGGAGGGGAGACGAGCCCCTCCTCTCCGGCCTTCCTATTTTCTCTTCTACATCGCCAACACGCACACGTACGTTCAACGTCGGTATCACAGAGCCTTTAGGGGCGTCTGCCGTCGAGCTTCGGCGTTTTGCCGCTTGGCGCGGGTCGGGGATCAACTAACGATGACGTCATATTCAGGCCTCGTCTTCTATGTGGCACGGGCGGATCACGATAAAGGTGGCGAGTTTTCCCGGCTTTCCCGATTGAGAAATATAATAATGATAAAAAAGCAGTTAGCGGCAGTTTCTAAAGTTTCACAGCGGAAATCACGTTCATGGCCCCCGTCTTCGTCAGTCATATTTCGTGCAGCGTTGCCAAGTGCTCCGTAGTGTCTCCTTTACACGAGAGCGAGTCCGAATAAAACGCAAGACGAAGTCGCGTGCTCTAACAGCAGTGCGGGGCGGCAGCACTCTAGAAGATCCGCTTGCAAGTTGCAACGGAGCACAAAAGAGTTGAAGGCAAGGACGCTTGAGTTCCGCTATGGGCATGTGTTTGTTAAAGTTTTCGAACCAAATATAGACAGTTTCATGGTGACTTCATAGGGACACTGACTACAATCTCGAGCCTTCCTTTTTTTAAATTTATATGTTTCTGACTGCGAACAGGATAAGTAGATATTTCCTATTACGCGATTTGACACTCTTATTATTCCTGCACGCTAAAAATTTGTTCGACAAATCTATTCACGTTGCGGGGTCTTTGCTAAAAGAGCGATATCGCAGTAAACGACGACGATTTCACTGCGGATAGCCGCAGAATTTATTTATTTTCTCTAAATGGTGCGTTATAGCGAAAGCGCGCTCACTATAACCCAGGGGCCCGCTATATCCTCCCGAGCACAATCCCCACACTTGCTCGTTTTGATCCGGATGAACATCGTACCGGCGTGTGTTCGTGTTATCACTACTGCGTGATGCACTTTAAAGACCTCAGACTAGCCGTGGTACTGCATGTAGTGGATACATTTCTCATTTACAGCGTAAACCAGTGTCACAACAGCTCAAAAGCAGACCTAAACTGTCTAAGCACAAACAGAAAAAAAAATTATTAAAATCTTTTGGATGAGCATTGTCCCTGAGTGCGTTCGTGTACGATGCACGTTAAAGACCACAGGCTAGCTGTGGTACTACATGCAGTGGATAAGTTTCTCATCTACAGCGTAAACCAGGGTAGTCACAGCTCAAAGGCAGATCAACCGCGCGCTCTCTAAACACGAAGCTCACATAATAATTCGTGTCTCAGGTTTTAGATTATGATGTTTCCTTTCCAGCTCGCCTGCTCACTTTCGCCTTTAAACACCCTAGACTATAGCGGTGGTACTGCACTGGCTAAATTTCTCATCTGCAGCGGACACACCAGACGCCCCATGGGGGGCCGACTAACTTCCCTCGAAGAAACACAAAAAGAACAATTACTTTATATCATACTTGATCAATTGAGGGCGGCTCGACAGTCCCTCCCCGTGAGTGCCCGCCGTTGCGTGTGTGTGTGTACACTATTATCATACGGGGTCTGGTCCCGGCCGAGCAAGCCGCTCCCGCTCCTCTCCGGTCGATGCACGGGCGGGTTTCTCGGGACGGGGCGACCGATCAGCTGGACGTACTCCCCCTCCGCTCGAAGGCGGAGCCCAGTCCAAGTCCCGCCTCTGCGCTGGCCACGCGTCGGCACGCTCGCCCCGACGAGATTTCCCGCTGCAACAGCCTCCATCTCGAGGAGTCGCCTCCAGCCACGGAGTTCGAAGCCCCCAGGGGCTCCCAGGGCCTCCCCACATCCACAGGAGACCGGTGCAAATGCCGTTACTCCGGGAACCAGCTTGAGGAGCGCCGGAGACCGTACCCTGCAGGACGTGGCTTCTAGAGCAGCCGGGATCCAAGCCTCGGTGTGTGACCTGGGCCCTGAACTACGCGGCTTCTTGAGCAGCCGGAGTCCCAAGTCTCCGCGAAGCATCTGGTCCCTGTACAACGTGCCTTCTTGGACAGCCGGGGTCCAAGCCTCGGAGTGTGATCTGGGCCCTGAACGACGCGGCTTCTTGAGCAGCCGGAGTCCAAGCCTCCGTGAAGCATCTGCTCCCTGTACTACGTGCCTTTTTGGAGAGCCGGAATCCAAGCCTCGGTGTGTGATCTGGGCCCCGAACGACGCGGCTTCTGCGACCGAGCGCAGTCGTGCACTGTGTCTCGGGTTCGCGGTTGTGGTCTTCGGTCGGACGATACTCCAGATCGGATCCCGCGAGCCTGGACTGTGGCCATGGCTTTATTCGAAGCAACGCTTGTGTGCTGTGCTCGCTCGAAAACGGAAGATTCCTTTTAGCCGAGGTAACCTTATTTTTTGCATTCGTTTGTAACGGTTGGACTACGGATTTCTTAGCGTCTTCCAGAAGTTCTAAGTTGTGGATCCACAAGCCGACGTAGAGCAGGTTCGGTGTTGGGTGAAGATTCGAATGTTATTTTGATTGAGAACGTTCTTTCAAGAATCGATCATGTAAGCACGATCAGCCGCGAAACGTATCGAGTAAACAGCTGGTTGCGTCATACTCTCAAGGTCATTCCAAGTATTAAAACGATAGTTAACCCTGTGACGACACGTAATATTTGAGATTGCAATGCGTGAGATTAGAGTACGTGTTTTGGAACTTTTCTCAGGGTTTCTCGGAAACACTGTGTGTAAAGGCCACTCGAGTTAAGTTTGTTTAAAAAACAAATTACCTAGTTCAACAAAAAGAAACATTGTGACGTGTCTTTGCTTCACCGTCGAAGGTCGCAGATTTAGTAGTACCACGTGATTGCAGGCCAGCCAAATTTCAGCTAACGTGAGGAAGTGCTTCGCAGCGTGACGTTTTCTCGTCTGACTCTTAAACGACGCTCAGTAATCCGCAGCGGTCTGCTTCCAAAGCTATTTCGTCACCCTTACTGATGTAGCTACGCACGTGCAGGCAATCCGTCGAGTCAGTGTCATCAACTAATATACTTTCGAGAGTACGATAGCGAAGCTTTTTGTGTTCACCCGAAACAGCGTCAACCAGTCTCCACACAGTCACGTTCGGACAGACGTTCCGGAGGATCGTGAAGTCGAAACATCATCTCGCCCGACAGCCCGCCAAAGTCTCCCGTAGCGCACCGGTGCCTCGAAGATATTTGGTGCAGATCAGACGAGGCCTCTTCTGCACCTCACCAACGAAGAGATACCGTCGTCGTCGCCTACCAGAGGTACACAACCGCACACCGGGACCTTCATCGCCACGTTGGCACCGACGTGAGTGCGTCTTCACCATCATCGTCCACCAGAGGTACACAACTGCACACCAGGACCTTCGTTGCCACCCTGAGCTGAGAGATCGCCGCCTGTCAGGAGTCATCCACGCCAGGACCCAGGATGAGCCTGGTGGGAGGCTTCGCCCCGACGGCCTTCGCGTCCCCCGAGCCCCTCTACCCGGCGTACTACGGCGCAGCCCCGGCGGGCGCCGAGTACCTGGGCTGGCTGCTGGCCGACCAGTCCGGCGCGGAGCTGGGCAGCGCGAGTCCGGCGTCCTGTTACTCGGCCGGCGGCAGCGCGAGGCCCCCGGACGACCCGTGGGCCTCGCCTCACCCTCCGCCTGCCCCGCGCGGGGTCAAGCGCCGGGTGACCGCCAACCGGAAGGAGCGCCGCCGGACGCAGAGCATCAACAACGCGTTCGCCGAGCTGCGCGAGTGCATCCCCAACGTGCCGGCCGACACCAAGCTGTCCAAGATCAAGACGCTGCGGCTGGCCACGTCCTACATCGCCTACCTGATGGACCTGCTGCAAGGGCCGCCCGGCTCGGCGCAGGGCAGCTGCTTCAAGGCAGAGCTGCACGGCAGGGAGCTCATGCACCGGCCCGTGGGCTCACCCGAGGAACGGCGTCGCAAGGACCTGGTACGTCGTGCTCGTGGCTTGACATTGTGGCATCGTACAAAAGACGCTCCACAGATGAGTTGATTCCTCGGTCACACTGGTCATACAAAGACTGTCTGCAGACATGGTAGAAATATATGAAGCAAACAGGCTTCGCGCATGCGCAGATTGTCATTTTATTCTGCAGCCGCGTCTCTTGTGTGATGTATATCGTATGACCAGTGTGACCCAGCTGCCGAGTGGCCGCGGTGGCCGTACTGCTACACTGCGCGACACTGTTAACGTAAACAAGCGATAGCCGGTTTTATCATTATTATTATTATTATTGTCTGTTTCTCATAATTAAAGTATATCTGATCAGAACAGCTGCTGTGGAATAAAATAGTCATTTGGGGGCCTATAACCTAAGCGGTCAAAATCTGATGCCCGCCAATACCCTATCAAAGTAGAATGCAACAAACTGCCAACGTCGAGTTCGCGCTAACAGTGTCGCACAGTGTACCTTCTGCGGCAGATTTCGAACCACCGATTTCGATTTTCTCGGCAAGAACTAGTAGGCGATGACGACAGCTGTCAGGCAATGCCAGAATGGCATTCCACCAAAGATTACACGCGAGAGAGCTTTGGGGCTATTACGTGCTTTCACTGTACACGCGTTGGCGCAGCCGAGGCACTTTCGAAAGCAATGTGTTCGCGTTTTTATAGTGTAATCACGGTTCTCTCCCTATTTGAAGGAATCCAATCATCTGTCTTCAAAATTTGCCCACCGGCCGTTTTGATCTGGAGGAGCTCACATTGAAGTACGGTTTGAAATCACTCGATGCCCGTTAAAGGCCCTAAGTTAACAGTCAGACCGTGTATTGATTAAAAAAGCGTGAATGAGTCACGGTCGCCGTACCTCAAAGGCAGACCGGCCTTGCTGTCTACATTTTGAAAACCGAAGTTATGCTGAAGTTTTGTTCCAAGAGCAAGCCCGTCCACCCAAAAGCTCAAAGGGGGCGGCGGCTTCCAATTCGACCAAATCAGGTGTAGCGAATCAAATAGACTCGAGCTGAGCTTATTTCCGCTCGCACATTCCTCCGATGTCGCCTCCTCAAAGACGACGCCAATATCCGCGAAATAAATACGTAATACATAACTCGTTCTAAACAGTAATCTATTTTATTTCTAAGCGAGACGTTATCGGGGTAGCGCTAGTATTTCGTTACTTTTACACTTGCGTAGCCATCGGCCATACCATGCTGAATGCGCCTGTTCTCGTTCATTTGCGCGGAATTCATCTACTAAAAATGCGCAGGAAGGCAGTACATTCTCGACGAATGACATATTATAATTCCCGTCAGGGCAGTGGTATGAGTACACAGGACGTGGGCTGAGGCAGTTGCACTGTGTCGAGCATCGCTGCATATTTCCCGCACGGAGACCTCTCAAGCGTCAGGCTTCCCGACAATGCACGACTCGCATTGGAAAAAAGATTACTGTATGCGAAGGGCAAGTCGTCCGCTTCTTGCTCAGGGGTTGCGGTGACATCAGAACGACACCGAGTTCTGATTTGCTTTGACTGTAAGATAGTGGGCAGACCTCGAAGCAAGCTGCCTCGAGGTCTACCCGCTACCCTTCAAATTACAACCAATCAGAGCTCGGCGTTCTGACGTCACTACAACCCCCGCAAAAGAAGCGGACGAACTTGCGTCAAGTACAACCGAGGAGAAGGCGAAGCCCTGGCTTGTGGCGGTGCGCTGCGCGTGAGATTATTCATTTACCCATTCTTCTTCCACTCACTGTTTCTCTTGCGCCCTTTCATCCTCTTTTTTGTTTCTATTTGCCGCTTGAGTAAGACGCAGCCGCCTTGTGTGCAAGGCGGTGTGTATATTGCACTGCACAGCACGAAAACAACATGGACGTATTCTCGTACTTTTCAGAGATAAGATTGAGACAAAGAGAGAGAGGAGGATATTGTGTGTGTGTGTGTGTGTGTGTGTGTGTGTGTGTGTGTGTGTGTGTGTGTGTGTGTGTGTGTGTGTGTGTGTGTGTGTGTGTGTGTGTGTGTGTGTGTGTGTGTGTGTGTGTGTGTGTGAGAGAGAGAATTGCCCGCGGAGACGTCCTATATTTGAAGCGTGTTTGAAGCTTCACACATTATTGGTATACTTGGAACATATCTACAGACAGTTTGTGTATGGCCAGTGTGACCCTCACACAAGGAAGAAACGCGCCTCTGTCATTTGTACGATGTGTTGTTACCTCGATAGTGAGGAGTGTCGTACGACCACTTCCCGCCACACTGTGGACTTTATTTGAAAAGCACCCAAAATCGGCAATCGGTTCTTCGTGCCAATCAGGGTGGAGAATAAAAATCGAGATGATTCAAATCGTTGAAATTACGCTGGTTTTACTGTGAGGATTCTAAATCGAACCTTTCCCAACAAAGGTAGTTAGTTGTTACAAAAGCATTTTTATTTATTTACCGCGCTTGCCTAACATTTGATGTTCTCTATGGGAGTTTACTTGGTACTGAAATCAAATATTCATCGAACGACAAAGATTTATGGTCGGGTGAAGACGAACAAAAAGCGACGCTCTTCCGAGCAAAATCGGAGCTTTCCTTCTTTTTTACCTTCCACTTCGTTGGACAGTTGCGTCTTGTTCGAAGCGAAGCTTTTTGATTAACTAAAAATGTCGAGCTTATTTTGTATGGCGGGGTTTCTATATTCGTAAAAAGCTGTTAAACGGTACTTCATAAGTTTAAATTCGCGCTAATTGTTTCGTTCCCATTGTTTTCGGCATTCGGACAAATTGATCGACAAGTTTTTCATGTTTAAAATACATTTAGCGATAAATAATCTTAAGCTACAGCGATTTAAATCCAATTAGTCCGATTTAAATGAAATAAATATAATATAAAGAATATAGATCTGATTTAGCCAGGTATGATTTCTTTCTTTACTTTGGCTGCTATTTCCGTCGCGCAGTGTACGTAAAGTGTACTAATTCGTCGGTTGCTTGCGACTGTATTCTCGTTCCGACTCTCGAAAATGAGACCGTTATTCCTTTTTTATCTTCCGCTTCTATAAACGTTCCCATGCATCACCAACTCGCCCAGATTTCTATACGCTTCTATATTTCGACTGATATAGGCAAAGATGTTTTCTCGATTCAGGCACAGGTAACGTAAGAGTGCTCGAGCCCCCTCTCGCTAAGATTGCGGCTGTTCAGTATTGATGCGAACATTCCCACCAAACTCTTAACGTCGTAAAAGAATTTGGAGGTGCTCATCTGTCATTCGCAAAACCCGCGTTTGGCTTGGCGGTCCTCGTCTTTAAAAAAAAAGTAGGTTCGCAGATATGTGTAGGCCGCATCGAACGCTTCGATGAAGGCCACTCCGAGATTTCGTAGATTAGAAGCTTTACTTCGGGGAGTTCGGCAGAAAATTTAACGAAGTGGTTCGCTGCAAATGCACTTTTCAACTTATCTTTTAATTGGGACGCCTGGAAAATCTCTCGATCTTGTTTAGGGTTAATACGTCCCGAATCATACCGGGGTCTCAACCGAACGTACATTTTGTCCTGGAGCGTTTTTGTTGTTGTTTTTAGGGGGGAAGGGGGGGAGGGGTAATTTTTGGTGGCATAGCGGAGGGCGTATAATGTTGCCTCGCGAATTGCCGGGTGACGACACCTGGTTTCGACGGGGATAGCAAAGGCAAAAAGCGCCGTGACAATACACTTCTTGATTGTCTCCAGCGGGTGTATACGTTGGCTGCGGTTGAGCTTGGCCGATAAGAACTCCGAAGAAGAGATCAGGAAGCGTCAACCATAATAACCCACGCCCTCATTTCTTTACTTGTGTCAGTCGCTGGAAACGCAAAATCTGCCTCAGTGACTGGTCGGTGATGGGAAGAGTCACTGCGTGAGTATACCGCATTTCGTCCGCTTGGCGGAAATGATCGAGTCAGTCGAGCTTTCCGATTGGCTCATGTCAAACCTGTTGCAACTAAAAAAAAACGCATAGATGCCATACGTTGTCTTGGAGACGCTTGCGGACGATCGCCGTGAATTACCCCATCGCCGCGCAGAAACGATGGTAGCATTGTAAAGCGAGATCAGGACAGACCCTTTGCAAAAGTGAGCGCCCTCTAGTAGCTGCTGCACCAAGTATTCGAGCCCGCCATTGTTTGGCCACGTACTCTGAGCACGTACGGGAAGGACCACTGATCTCTTCGACAATGGCTGGATCGCGCTTCTCCGCTCCGCAAATGCGGCCACCGTCGGCCATCCTACGACATTCGCTCTAGCGCTGTTAGGCCTGGACAGTTACCATGGTTACCAGGCAAAGGAACGTGACCACAGCCTTGACAACGCTTCAGCAAATGTGGTAAGATGGCCGACCGGTGGCCGCGATCGCGCATTGGGTTCGAAGCGGGGAAGCGCGAATGAGCAATTGTCATAGACGCTTTACACACGTGCCAGATTACATCCGCCATTGCTAACCTTCTCTTGTTTTACTGAGATACCGAGCCACCAAAGACGGGCATTGACGAATCTCCAGAAAGGTCAATGCTGGAGAGGACACAATCTAGAATGACAATGACCTGGCCTGCTATGTCAATGACGAAGTGAATAAAACGGAATAAGAGGAAACAAAAACTGAAGGTCGGTTATGGTGGCGCCCATGCACAGCTACAGCAAAGCGTCTGTAGAGACCGGTGGGAAGGACACGAGGGTCTGCATCAGCGATCGGCACGAACTCTGAACCAATCATACGCTTCGTGGTCAAAAACATGACCACCGCCAATGTTGTTTGACGAACTTTTCAAAAGTGTCTAAAATGTCTCAGTCGGAGGTCTGGCGCGGAGCCACTGAGACAGACAGGTTGAGGTCTCAGGCGGGACTGTCACTCCCCGGGGGAGGGGAGGGGGTCTGTCAACGACGGGCGGACAAATTTGGAGATGGGTCGGTAACGTGCCCCTAGGCGTCTGTGCGTGAGGGAAACGCCAAGGAGGCTCACGCTTCACGGGACGCCCTAACACGTGTATCCGATTTCAGAGCAAACAAGAATCAACCGCGTGCCCCCCCCCCCCCCCCCCCCCCCCCCCACCACACACACACGCATGCACGATTCCTTCGCGACGCGCATTTTTATGGGTCCATGAAGATTCTTACTCTTCTTTTGCTTCCTTTCTCGCGAGGTCGAGAATGCCGGCTTTCTGTTTGATTTGTGTCGCCAGAAAATACAAAAAGTTAAGCCAAACGCAATAAAAGGAGGACCTCCCGGAGGGGAAAACGGGGGGGAAGGGGGGCAGATTTTTTTAAATTTTTTTCCCTGCTGCGATAAAACAAGAGATGACAGAAAGGCACAGTGACATGACAAGCAGGTCGCATGTTGACGTCTTGTTCAGAGCTCTGTTCCTCCAGCAGACCGCGGTCTTGGAGAAAGCGCCCGGTTGTAGTACAGGGAATTGTCTCTTGAGTCTTCTGTACTCGTACACTTTTCGTTGCAGTCCAGACGCAACCGACGTTACGAGGAAATGGGACCAACCAAGCAACGTCAAAAGAGAAAGTCACTAGATTTTTTTTTTATGACTGATTAAACGATAACACGTAGAGGAAATTATTATGTTGCTCTTTTCACTTTGTCTGATTGGTCCCACCCGCTCGTGGTCGGCTACGCCTTGACTTCGAAACGAAGTATTGGCGACGTGGGCGATCGAAAGTGTCGCTTTGGTCGGCCCACCACAATTGGCCGAATGCTGATTATGACGTTAGCAAAGGATGCCTCACCATCGGAATTAAGAGAAATGTAAGAACATCAATTTCGACGGTGTTGGCTATGTTGCTTTGAGACCGCTATGATTTCAGGCTTCCAGAATGCTCATTACAAGCATTATCGAACTTGTTGTTCACAAGGTAATGACGTCACGAAAGGTAACCGAACGAGGGCGCCACCGAAACATCTCGCCGCTGATAGAGCTCTCCTTGAAGAGGGAGGCTTGTTGAAAATCGACAAGCTCGACTCGAGTGGTTCAAGCTCACGTGCAGTCGAAGCAGTGACAGATGGTCTTTTTATAGTCGGTGACCGACTAAGAAACGCAGGGCGTGGCTTAGTGACGTCACGCTCTTTGCTTTGCGATTCATCCTTCTTATCGGCGAATGATCGTTGTGCGCGCAACGATAATAAGATCCCGTTATACTGGTCGTCATTCCTATTAGTCCCTGCCGAGAGAAACGGCGTTCGATGGTGTCAAATGTATGCTGCAGCATACGCATACATCCCTGGACAATATCAGCACCGACCTGGGCTCTTGCCGCGCCTGCACTTCCCGCAGGCTCCAGTATATCTCAAATTGTCGAAGCATTCAAAGATTGCGAACTAAGCTTCGTATCCCAATCCAGGTTTGAACCAAAGCTTACTTAAAAACTGACCGCTATGCCAAAAAGGCACCGAGGGCTGTTACGGTTCACCTTGTCCGCTTGATATAGAACGAGCTCAGCGGGCCCTTTTTATGGCCACTGATGAAACCTCAGTGCGAGTCATATATTGAGGGGCCAACAACCAAAAGACGCCGCATGTCTCGTCGTCGTAACCCAATCGAAGCTTTCATAGCCGAGATCAGATCCAAAGTGAAACGGCCGGATAAGGTGTAGACTACACGGACACGCCGCGATATGACGACGTCGCCGGCGAACGCGTTGGCGCGCGATATCTCTTCCGCGGACTAAGCTCGCGTCGGGTTTCTTCCTCGGTGTTATTCGGTCTCTATCAGTCGCGTTCCGGACGAGGCTCGCGACCGAGAGAGGGCCGTCACCGGAGAAGGCTTTAGGTCGCGGTTGCGAGCGGAGAACTGCTCATCAATCCCAGCCGTGGAACCGGAGTCGGCCCCGGACAAGGGGACGCATTGAAGAGCCCGAGCCGGCTGCCCCAGACTGGCGCCTCCGCTCCGCTTCACCGCGCCGTGGACCGAAGCGGACGACCCACCCATCTTAGCCTCGTTGTTTTCGGCGCTTTTAAACTTTCAGAACTAGGAACCAACGTAATGCCCGCCGAACATCCTTAACGCAGTTGAGTCTGACCTCAGTTTAGGGGCGGCTCGTGCCGTGTGGACAGCATCGGAGAGTTTGAGTAGATCGTTCCGCTTCCTCCGATAACGATGCCCGATGACGATACGATGCATCTGCGAAGGCGTCGGCGTAATATCGGGTATCGTTATCGGAATCATCGAAAGGATCTATACACTACAACTCCCAGTATCGCTTCAGAGTCAGCGAGATGGCGAAGTCATACTGATAAGAACTAAGGAAGCAAGAATCGTGAGCCTAATAAGCGGATGTTCAGCTGTCAACTTGCAGCGCTGCGAACGAACCGAATGTCACGTGACACTCGCACGGGGCCGGATTGGTTGAAACGGCTCGTAGAATCCGCCGCGGTCCATTGCGACGTGAAACGGAGTGTAGCTGCGCTGGCCCGCGCGGGAAGCGACTTGCCAGGGACATACGAGCCGCACAATACGCCAAGGATTACGAGCGCTCTTTCGGCGCTTGCGAAACGAAGAAATACGCGTACGCCTACTTTAACCGCAAAGCTTTTGTCAATGGCCGCAATCTCACACCTCTAATAGGTCGTACAGTCTCCACACTGTCGGAGGAGTTTGTTTCGTGTGTGTCTGACGCTCAGATTGGTCATACAAAAACTGTCTGCGGACATGTTCCAAGCATACACACGTATAAAGCGAAACATGCTTCGGATATGGCATATCCGGAGATCTTCTCTCACCATGTCTGCAGCCAAGTGTTTCTTGTATAAAGGATAGGAGCGGTGCGACGCCAGCTTTCGATTACGAGCACGCTGTCAGCGCACTCTAAGAAATGCGTGCGCGTCTCCTCATCCGCAAAACACTTAAAGAGCCAATCTGTGCGATCTACGAAATCAGCTCAGCGAATGATGAGGCGGAACATCTCTTTAGACCTAAAAATCAAGTCTGCGCTGTGGCATTACGCAATGCAATCGTGACGCTTTGCACTGCGTGATGCCACAGCGCAGACTTCATTGTTAGGTCTAAACGGATGTTCCGCCTCATCATTCGCTGAGCTGATATTGCAGAGATTGGCTCTTCAAGTGTTTTGCGGGTAAGTAGACGCGCAGGCATTTCTTAGAGTGTGGCTGCCAAGGGTGAGGAATACACGCACGAGGAATCCAGTGAGTTTGCTTTGTTGCGAAGCATTTGGGAGATGAGGATGAGAGCAGGGGGGAGCTATACTCTGCGTTGGGAAAGGGGGAGAGTAGAGTCATTGGTAGAATCAGTCGTGGAAATCTACGGATATTAGTCGGCGAACTACTACGACTATAAATATATTTTGAAAAAAACAAAAACGTTTTGAGTTGTGGTTTTGAGCATGAAGTTTTACGTGCTTTTTTTTTTCATCGCGCAATTCCCGTAATTTGATTACAGGTAACCAAATTACTCGTAATCGATCCCATTTCAGAGTAACTGTGCAATCATTCGAATACATTTATTACGAAGTAATCGCGAGAGCAATCCGAACACTTTTGGAAGTGCTTAAACTACAGGGGTAACCGTTAATATTTTACCTCCTATACTCCTAATGAAGTCCGTTTGTTTGTACCAGTTTCCTACCATCCTCGAGCCAGGTCTCCCACGGGAGGATGGTTTACCAAAATTGGTATACATTAAGAAGATTAGTGATTTGTAATTCGGTGATTCTAATTCAATAATGGACAGCACAAAAGAGCCGTTTTAAAACCGGCAGAAAAAAATCCGTCGTTTCGAAAATTTGAAATTGGAAAAGTAACGCTTACTTTTGTAATGAAAAAAGGAAAATAAAATATTATAATAATTAACCGACGCTAGGAGCTCATGGGACCAATCGGACTGCGTCGAAATCTCACCATCGCGGTGTTCTTTATGTTTCTGTACAATATAATCTTTATTTACATTGAATGTAATACTGATAAAGCCCACACAAGCCGACGGTGACTTTTGCGTGGGACGCGACAGGACGATAAAAAAAAAAAAAAAACTGCTCCGACTTTACTCAACAAGATTAACAATTTAATCAAACGTTTCGTCTCCCATCCGGGAAACATCGTCAGTGAAACCTACAAGCAGGAATGGAATATTTTTGCTGACGCGACAGGACTTCCGCTTTTTATTGTGCAGTCAACATAAACACCAAAGCACACTAATTTTATTACAGATGACTGCAGATTTCGGCACCTGTGTTACCACTTAATAGTAATCTAATTCCCGATATGTTCAGTACGATATACTTAGTATTTGCGCGTGTGAATTTCTGTAATGAATATTTTACCACAGTAATTTCAACGCGCCTTACACCGTGCTTCCTGGTAAATGTAACTGCCGGAAAAAGAGAGCCTTTATGTTTACTTGAACAGGAGTATTTAATTTCTATTTCATTTATTTTTATTACGTGTTTTTAATTAATTATCAAGTTTAAGTTGGAGCTCTTAATTTTTGAGTTTTAGCATAATTAGCTCATCTGGTAGATTGTTAAATAGTTTAGAAATATAATTTTTCCTCGTAGATCCTCCGTATTTTTTTTTATCCGTACTTCGATAATTTTTTTTATTTGGTATTATTTTTTTTTTGCATTTTTCAATGCGTATTTGTTGCTCAAAAAATTTTGTGACAACATAATATTTCATTTGATCGCTAAAACGAAACATTCCTAGTTCTTGAAGCATATAAACTGGGTGATCAGCTTTTGCACTTTGATAACCAATGTTCCTCACTAGTCTTTTCTTTATTTATTCTATCTTTAATCGTAAATATTTAGCACAGTGCCGGTACGCTGCTATTCCGTATTTGATTATGGATTCCCCTAGCGACTGGAGGGACAATATATTGATCGTGATACATATTCGCCATTGCTATTCATAATTTTTCACAAACGCGGTCTTTATGAACATCCCACGTTAAGCGCCGCTCACATATATGTGACCGAGCCTCTTGCGATGTCTTAAAACCGGATGCGCTGCTGGTCCTAAGAAGTTTCAAGAGGCTTAAAAACCGGTCTAGTCTCTCTCGGTCTTACTCGGTCGCAAGAGTGTGAACGGGCCTTTACTTGTTTGTCTATCTGGACGCCTAGGTATTTTACATCTTCAGCATATTTGAGAAGAACGCATGCGCAGTTGCTTCAGCTTAACGCGTTCTATCCACGCCGAATCAATCGTAAAAAGAAAGGCCTTGTGACTCGCTTTTTTGACGCTGCTGAGTCATCATCATCATCACCCCAGTTTTTGGGCACTTTTTCTACTTTGTATGTAGGCATGGAGATCCGTTTTGTTATGTCCTCCTTCGTGGTACCAGTTGTTTACCGGAACAGAGGCGGAGTAATTACGGCTCCTGCTGCGGTGGCGCATTCCCGAACCGGGGGTAGGGGGGGGTTCTATTTGCGCACGTGTTCCGTGACGTAACATGGCGACCCCACGTGCGGGGCTGCCGGGCAGTGGGGCACGTATATCCTACGCTTATGGAAGGACCAGACGGTGGGGCGAGGAGTCATACGCCCCAGAACGCGGAACCCCAGGCACGCTAGTTGGGCCACATTCCCTGGCGCCACACGCTCTGACGTCAGAGCGTGTGGCGGTGAAGCTCGCTGGAATGGGAACCGTGGAAGTGCTCGACGCAGGACGCGTTGCACGAACTTCATTTGTCCCGCGCGCTGTAGCGTGGGACATGCCGGCCTCTGCTCGCTAGAACGGAGTAGGCGTGAGAAAAATAGCGAGAAAGCTGACCTCAACATGTTTCTTAATGTTATTTTATTTATTTTTTCCTGGGAGCTACAGTTTAACCGGAGGAATCCGTGCCGCTCCAAGTCGTACGCTCTAAGAAATGCCTACGCGTCTACTTACCCGCTAAACACTCAAAAGAGCCAATCTTTGAGATCTACGAAATCAAATGAAGTTTGCGCTGTCGCATTGCGCAATGCAAAGCGTCACGCTTCCATTGCGTAATGCGACAGCGCAAACTTCATTTTTAAGTCTAAACGGATGTTCCGCATCATCATTCGCTGAGCTGATTTCGTAGATCTCAAAGATTGGCTCTTTTGAGTGATTGCCGGGTAAGTAGACGCGCAGGCATTTCTTAGGGTGTACCGCAGCCGACGCTGCCATCCGATAATCAAGAAGAGCCAAAAGTGCATGCTCACGTCGTCTTTGTGCGTTTGCTATCACGGGCTAAACTAATCACGCATGTCTCGTAATTTTTTTTTGTGCGTGAATAATCTTAGTTAATGATGGCCAACTCAAAAAGATGATGACGTTGCACTTTTGACGCGGCTTGACCGACTCCATCGGATCACGGGACTGCGGTCCAACGTGGAATGAAACGGACATATATAAGTACAATACAGGCACTCCGTTCTCTGATTTTCTTGCACTAGCCGCCACTTTGGTCCTTAGTGCAAAACGGGCGCGTCTGGGGATCGTTACAATAGGCGTCTCTACACTCTAAAAAAAAAAAAACAAAAAAAAAATTACCCGTTAGTTTACTCTTTTGCACAACACTCGGAGAGCCAATCAGCGCAACTTACGGTTCGAGCTCAGCGAATGACGATGCCGAAACATATGTCTAGACAAAAAAAAAAAAAAACGCAGTCTGAGTTGTGACATTAGGCAATGCAAAACGTCACGCTTGCATCGCTTAACGTCATATCTCAGACTGCGTTTTTTGGTCTAAACTTATGTTCGGAAATCGTCATATGCTGAGCTGGAACCGTAAGTTGTGGTGATTGGCTCTTCGAGTGATGTGCGAAAAAGTAAACGCAAGGTGTTTTTTTTTTTTTTTAGAGTGTAGGTAGTGTGTGGGGGAAGTTGGGGCGATATCATTTTGGTCTTTCGAGGGACGTTTTAATATTCCGCGAAGACGGAAATCCGTTTCCTGCGATTTCCGATTAAGCTTCGGGTGATAGACCCCTTTTCAAAACCTCGTCAGGCAACATTGGCTATCGTCATTTTTGGGGGGCACGAAGCGCGTGATTGGACCCGAGTCCTCGCCGAACGATGACGCAGTCCTCGTGTCCAATAGATCCTCAGAAGCCCTAGCAATGGCGGACAGGCGTTGGTGCGGTCTTTTGAGAAGGGTCTAACAGACCCTTTTCAGAAGTCCGCACCACAATTTCAAAACACCAAGATGGCTTAAACGTAATTATAGTCGACCGGTTATAACCGAAGTCGGTTATAAAGAAATAGCGGCTACAGCGAAGCGATCAGGATTTCCCCTTCCCTTTTGCACTTCGTTATAACCGAAGTCGGTTACAACGAAATAACGGATATAGCGAAGTGATTTCCGATTCCCGTTGACTTCGTTAGAACCGGTCTCGACAGTACTCCGAGCTTCTGTTTAGTGGCTCTTAATAATAATAACAATAATAATAATATCTTTACTGGCTCAGGTGAGCCGCGGCACCACAGAAAGGCAACAGCCCGTACCATGGAGGCCGAACGGTGCCCCGTCTAGTGATGGTGATTATGATTACTTTAATCGCGCAATTGGAGACTTGATCAGACCGGACGGTACGTCCAAAGATTGGTGCCCTTTGCGGGAGCCGGCACCAAGGAAGTTAAATTTGCATTAAGTAAAGGTTTTCCGGGGGGAAAACAAGTAACTATAGTCCATTGCAACTCGAGACGGTAGGGCGAGAGGGAAAGGAAGGCCGGGGAGAAGGAAGCAGACGGAACGCTGGAGAGCGGAGGAGGTTTCCCTCTCTCCTCTCCAGTATTCGCTTCCTCCTCACTTGCCTTCCTTTCCCTCTCGCCCTGTCTTCTTGAGTTGCAACGGACTAAAGCATAGTTGGGTGATTTCAGATAAGATCGACAAAAGGATGGCTAGTCGACATTTTTAAATCAACTGATGTTTTTATATGACATTGTCTAGTGTCTGGTATAAACGAATCCACACTTAGTTTTGACCAGAAAAAAAATTTGGAGACAAGAAAAATCGTAAGGCAGGGAGAGGTGGACAGTTGCAATAACGCGCACTGATGGCGGGGGCAAGTTTAAAAGTGAATAATTAAAACAATAAAATTAGGAAAATTTTAAAACTTTTTACAAAGAAACTAGGGGTACAACTTGCTTGTAATATAAAGTAATAATATTTATTAAAAATTTATTTAGTTTTCTAAAAATTGCCAAACATGCCTGCTCGAACGACAAATGGCAAACTTTGGAAATCTGTATCTCATGAAATAATTTAATCATTATTGCATAACTTGCAGACATTACTTTACTAATATATGGCTATTATTAAAAAAATAAATAAGGTATCTGAGTGACACAATAGTTACAATATATTTAGGCAAACATGGGAAAAAATCAAACAAAGAAAAATTCCAATGCGAATAAAAAAAAAAAACACCACCTTCGATTTTTTTTAAATTTGGGTACCCTGCTATACTCTATTTCGGCATTCATTTCTATTAAAAACATGTTGCATCATTGCACTGTGAAAGAAGAAACAACTCCCCAAAGTAGGGTCCTTTTACTCTGAGTTCCAGTTTCATGAAACTTGCACAAATCTTTTATATACATTTATTCAGATGAGGTCATTGATAAAAAGAGCGATCGGTCACACAGTAAAAGGGAGGAGAAACTATATACAGCATTTTACATAAGCGTACAAAGTGGTATCATATTAGAGACTAATGATTTAAAAAGATGATGCAGTGTGAAGTTGTACCTTCCGGTATATTTTACATCTAGAGTAAAATAAATAACTTTACTTCCACACACAAAAACAAAGATATAATAGTAAGATATTTAGGTTGGCTGTGTATTTACGATTACAAACAATTTCAGGTGACGGATGCCATAGTGCCTAACTGGAGCAGCTTCGATGCTCTCGGTGTATGAATGAATCGTGGCAAGCCGATATATTTTATCCTGCTCAAGGATAACATTTTGGGATTTTTTTTATAGTGATCAGATAAAAATTATTAGTAACCACCAACAAAAACAGTAGGTTAAATACCCCGTGAAGAAAAATGTGATAAATAAGATGTCCCTGCATTCAAAATGAGCAGTCCTTGGGAAATCAAATTCGGCACTTTACGCTAAGGTTTTCCTCGCTGTACCCATTTAATAAAGTTGCTTCCAAGCAGATCCGACTGTCCGTGCTACATATACGTCACAGGTCCCTTCTGTTGATGACTTGCTGAGCCGCCACGCGTGCCAAGACTGAATGCCAGGGAAGGCGCGCACCGTCAGCCACTCTTCTTTTTTTTTGTTCACGATACCGAACAACCTCATTTTCGTCCAGATATACAAGATGCACGCCTTTCAGTTTCTTTGATAGAACGCTCACCATTGTCCTGGCCGTCTGAATTGCGCTTACTGAACGTTCTCTCAGGTTGTTCAGCGTGGCCTGGTGCTTCACGAGTCCGCCAACTCCGTCACATGCATTTTTCCCATGTCCAGATGCAGAAAATAACCACTGGTTATTTTCTGCATCATCGCAACGTTGTCTTCAACCCACTCCTTCACTTTTTCTAGAGCCAAGCAAGCGTGAGCGGCGTCGTGACACAGGTCCTCACTGATGATGGCAAAGCTGTTTGTAGATTTTCTTGTCGTCACTACACATGTAAATATCGAAACTTGTTTTTTTTTCCAGTGATATGCTTGCACTTCGTCAGGAAGCACGATGGTCCAGTTTTCAGCAAAGTCAAAATGAAAGACAATGCTCCCGCGTTGCATGCACTGTTTTTCATCGTAGATCGCTTTACCTTGCGTTTGCCGGATATGGTTGTGAAGTACCCAACTTCCAACCGTCACTTGGATGACTTTTAGGAAAGTCTCAGGTTCCAAAGTTTTTTTCACAAGGTCGCCGGACTCCCATGTTGCAAGCACAATCTCTTCATCCTCCGGGATATCAAGTTCCTGGCGTGTAAGAAACTGGCCTTTTGGGCAGTGATCACAGTCTCCTTGAAGGCACAGTTCTGTTGCTGGGTCGCACAGAAATGCCGAGTTCATTTCACCAGTGTTGAATGTTGAGCCTGTAACGTTCTCTAGAGCGGCAATACAAAGATAATAATTGGCGCAGCGCACACAAACGCACACTTCCTGGTGTGGAATACATTGGACCCATCTAGGGCGCAACGAATAAAATTTCGTTAGCCCAACGCCGGAATCGGGATGCTTGTCTTTGTATATACGGAAGGCCTCTCGTATTGAGCGTGTCATGAAGAGCTTTGGCACAAACGTTTTCTCTCCGTTGAGCATGACAGAGATGACGTCCTTCTGGTTGGGACTTTGGCGCGAACATTGTAGCTCGTCTTTCGTGAAGTACTCTAGGGCAGCAGACAGGTTCTCAGGGCTCACCTTGCACCTCGTGTAAGGATCCGGCTCATACCACACGCCATGCTTTTCCTTGAGTTTTCGGGATTTACTGATGAGGTACATTGAGGCCTGTGGAATCATCTTTTGAACCTCATTCTTCGTCAGTGTTGACGGCACGAGTGTAAGCAGTTGACAACGTTCCCGGAGAGAGGTGGCGGTTTCAAAGGCCTGCCGAAAGTTGTCCACCCACTCAGTGCATGTGGAGCATGTTGGTTCGGACGACCCCGATGGTGCGTCCCTGTCGTACGCAATACGTAGCCTTGAGCGTATATTCTTGACAGCAACCTGCTCCAGTTCTGTCTGCTTTCTCTTGACATAGGCAGGCCTGTCCCGACTTCTTACGACGCTTGGTTGTCTCAGCGGCGACACATCTGTAGGTAGTATGCTGCGATTTAGATCTTCAATTGCTTCTTCAGCTGGCACAAATATGTCAGGGCACTGCTCTGAGCTTCGCATCGAGATTTCCTTAGTGATGTGCATGAAGCAATGGTAGCACAGGTAGTCCGTCGCACTCACTTTGGTGGAACAGTCAGGCGGAAGAATTTGCTTCAACGAGTTTAGGTCCAACTCGCCAACACTTCGAAAATTCCGCTGCTTTGGTATAGTCTTTTTGTGTTTGCAAAAGTAATCTGCACAAAACACTCGTTCGGAGCTCCAGGACGTCTTCATAATGTATACATAAATAATAGAAATTAAACCCCAACTGATGGCATATAATTGCCAAGTGAAAGAACTACTGGGTGCACAAGTGACAAGTCCGAGGCTGAGGAGCTCACTCACTGCAAACGTACATTTGAAAAGAGAGGTCACAACTGAGGCTGTCGGCAAAGCTTGATCCACGTCAAAGGAAGAAAGAGGGAAAGTCTCCAGACAAAAAATTGTGGTCAGCGGCCTTCGAAAAAGACTTTCCGGAATCGCACTGTCGTCCCTCCACGCGCTGATATGAAAGCACCCGAGCTTCTACCACGTGGTTCATGACACAGCCTGAGCCATGTCGGCGACCGGTTCGCGAGGGGTTGGCGGTGGGGTTACGTTGATGGTCACTCGGATTAGCCCTTGCTGTACTGAGCTACCGCCTGCAGTTCCTTATCGCCGGCTGGTGTCAACAACGAGAACACACACACCCTGTCTACACCAAAACTACAAGCGTTCACCGCACACGCGTCGCCGCCGCTTTTAAGCTTTTGTGAAATTGCTTTCTTTTGCCGCGGAGAACCGCCTTATCTTAACTACGCGCCTGAAATCCTTCCAGGCGGGCGTACACAATATCAAGCGTTTCGAGAAATGCCCGTGGAGTAGAACTATGGGAAAATTCGGAGCCCGCGATGTCGATATCGTCGCCGTTGTGTTAGTACGCCGTCGCGTACTGCAGTCCCCCGTTGGGGAGGGGGGGGGGGCGGTCTTACTACGATAACATGGCGACAGCGTTTACACTCTATGTATTTACGCGAGGCTCGAGTATTTGGGGATAATGCTGCCGGTTGGTGTGCCCGCCCCTTTGTGCCTGATATTATCGCCCGTGACGCCAGCGAGTGAGATGGCGACAGGCGTGACTGCTCAGTAAACAGGCGTCGGCGGCCATGTTTTGCTGGTTGAAGCGAACACCCTTGTCCTTGACAGCAAGCGGGGAAATGCGAAAAAAAGATTGTATCGGCCGTTTTGCCAGAACTAGCGACGAGTGTCGTCTGCGGTTTCCGGCAACTATTTTGCCATAATCGTGAGCTTAGCGAGGAAATGATTTTTGCTAGCCACAGAACACTACCACGCAGAAGGGGAATGCTTGAACATGTTTTTGTTCTGGATATATATCAGGGATATATATGAGAGAGAGAGGGAGAGAGATGAAGGTAGAGCGGAAGAGGGAATAGCATATAGTGTCGCAGGAGAATAAAGTAAACAAAGTTCCTAGTGGCCGATGGCTGCATGATCTTTTCTCGGATCACTAGTTCGTAATATGATACCTCTTTGTACACAGTAGTTTCTCCTTAATTTAAGTGTGTGAACGATTTCTTTAGTTATCATTGGCCTCATCTGAATAAAAATATATAAAAGATGTGTGTTGGTTTCATGAAACTGGAACTCAGAGTCAGTTCTTGGATAAAACACTGCTAAGTGTAGGCTTTGAAAAAGGACCCTACTTTGGGGAGTTGTATCTTCTTTCTCAATAAAATGATGCAACATGTTTTTAATGGAAATGAATGCCGAAATAGAGTATAACAGGTTACCTAAATTTTAAAAAAAATCGAGGGTGGTGTTTTTTTTTTTTTTTATTCGCATCGGAATTTTTCTTTGTTTGATTTTTTTTCCATGTTTGACTAAATATATCCCAACTATTGTATCACACAGATACCTTAGTTATTTTTTAAATATTAGCTATATATTAGTAGAATAATATCTGCACATTATATCATAATGATTAAATTATTTCATGAGATACAGACCTCCAAAGTTTGCCATTTGTCGTTCGAGCAGGCGTGTTTGTCAATTTTTAGAAAAATAAATAAATTTTAAATAAATATGATTACTTTATATTACAAGCAAGCTATACCCATAGTTTGCGCCTAAAACGTATTAGAGTTCTCCTAATGTTATCGCTTTAGTTATTCACTCTGAAACGGGCCCCCTCCATCAGTGCGCGTTAATGCAACTGTCCACCACCTCATGCCTTACGATTTTTCCTGTCCCCAAGTATTTTTTCTAGTCAAAACTAAGTTTGGATTCGTTCATACCAGACACTAGACAATAACATATAAAAACATCAGTTTATTTGAAAATGTCGACTAGCCATCCTTTGGTCGATCTTATCTGAAATCACCCAGTTATTACCCGCAAACCACCGGTTTGCTCACTCGTCGTCGTTCCACGATCAACGCCATTTTCATACGTAATAGTTTTTCGGCGCTTTATGTCGCGTTTTCATTAGATACTTTTCGAAGATGATTTCTCTTAATCGTTTGATGAAACACAAAGAGATTTTTATTATTATTATTATTATTGCAATATACGCTGCGCATTGCGGACATTGCAGGGGCGTGCTCAGCTCATGCTTAGTATGTGCTCAAGGTCACGAGCTCCCGCTGGCGACGCGCAGCTTTTGGGTACACTCAATCCAACGCGTGTATACATACCAGCAAACCGCTTGGGAGAGCCAATCACTGAAATAAAGGACGTTGCTGGGCCAATCATGAGGCTGAAATATGTTTAGACCGAAAGCAGTCTGTGCTGTCACACCGAGCATGATGTTTCAGGGGCTCAGCTCCGTGCCATTTAGCGCGGCCATTTAGCGCGGACTATTTTTTTTTTTTTTTTTTTATGGGAAAAATGAGGTTTGTTTCTGGTAACTGGCACTATCCAGCTCATGCATTCGAGTGCTCCGTAGGCCACCATTTTCCCATTGAAAATTAAAAAAAGTAAAATAAAGATACGATTATAGTTCCGAAATTTTGGCATACGGTTCTAATCACTAGCGCTGCATTTGGCCGAAGAACGAGTGTTCGCCGATACATAGTTAATTTTTGCAATAATAAAACACAACATTTTTGTTTCTATGTGTGTCTGTGTGTGTGGGGGGGGGGGGGGGGGAGGAGGGGGAATTACAAAGGAGGAAGGGGGGGGGGGGGGGGGGGCCTTCGTACAAAAAAGTTGGTAATCTTTTCGCTCCTCGATATGTAGATACAGACCGAAGCAGGTAAGGGGTTTGTCAAATCCCCCATAAAACATGGGCACTTCTCCAAAACTTATGGGAAGTGGGGAATAACCTCGGGGGAAAGGGACTCCCGCGTCCCTCGCTATCTGCGAGGACCGTGCGGCGCGGCGGGTGGAGTCATGCGCATGCGCGGAAGTGCACTTCACCGGGGCCTGCGGCAGCGCAGCAGCGGCGTCTGGTTTTTCCCATTATCGATAATCCAATAAGGGCCGACCGCTGGGTTGCGGGCCGGAACCGCGTTCGCCGCGTGGCGGCGCTGCGCCCACCGATGTCGGGCGCTTCGCCTGCCGCTGGGGTGTATTATCGCGCACTAGAGAGAAACAATCAAAAACGCAAAATGCCTCCATGAAAGAAAAAAAGAAGAAACGGTTAAGAGGTTTTAGATGTGTCCCGTTCCAAAGTTCGCATAGCATCGTCTTCTGGGCGTCCGTTTCAGGTTCCAAATTGGGCGTTGGTTTGTTCGATGTGCGTGAGCGCACGGGACCCCGGACTGTCGTTATACATCTCTGCAAACACAGGCGCGTTTCTTCCTCGTACGACGCTCACATTGGCCATAAAGGCGCTGTCTTCAGACATGTTCAAAGCATACACATATGTATGAAAGCAACATGCTCGAAAAATGCCCGAGGCCTGTTCGCAGATCCTTTTTTCCTCGTGCGTGCAGCGAACACTGTGTCCTTTGCACGATGCACGAGCAGGATGACATGCTGCATAGAGAACTCACTATTGTTTGTGCATGCAATCTTGTAATCACCGCTCCGTGACGCACATTCCCCCAGACTACACTCTAAGAAAAAATGGAGGAAAAAAGTAGCAACGGCGCGTCTTCCTCCCTTCTACTGACGCGCCCCCAAGCGGACACGAGAAGAAGGGAGGAACGAGACGTTTTCCTCCTTCTCCAGGCAGACGGGAGAAAGCTTTCGCCCTCCAGACTCATCTTCTTTCGGTTTCGTTCTTCGAGCACGTCGCGCACGTTGTTTTATAAATTAATGTCGAGTTGATTAAAATTCAGTGGCAGCGAAGGCCGCCTGTAATTCAGTCTTCTAGTCCAAACGTGCAGAACATTTCGATTGCATTGACGTTTTTACCACTAATTTTATCAAACGAGCAAACGAAGCCGCTAGAAACAGCGAAGTTCCGGAGCAGTGCCAGCAGCGTCACGTACACTGGGGGATGGCCGTCTCCGGATTGCGCGATTGCGCATTGGGATTGCAGGACTCGCGCGGCGCGGAACTACAGTAGCGAAACCACGCGGAACTGTGTCGACGTTTTCGACGTTATGGAAACCGCAGGAACTGCGTCCAAGACAGGCAGGTTTTGCTGCTGGCTGCCTGGGTGCCTTCCGTCCCGAGTTCGGTTCTGTTTTCCGATGCCGAGTGCAACCGGCGTTCGACGTGGTTTTGTATTTGTGCGTGTCAGCAACATAGCTGCAACATCGTGATGGCAGTGTTGTGGGTTGTGAACAGAAGACTGGAATTATCGCCGATGTGACCGTGTGTTCGCGTATCAGTGGTGTAACAAGATGAGATCGTAAACTGTAGGGCATTGCATGATGCCATTGGTCGGGCCGTGATCGGAGGGGGCGGGGTGCCGCAGGTTGACATTCCGCTTTACATTAAAAAGTTTAATACCACTTGAGGGATTACGTGCAATCGATCAACGTGCGGATGGTCATGTTGGAACGCTGGTCTGAACTGTAGAAGCTCCTATCGCTGTCGTACAGTGGCCAATGTGACTGTGGGAATTGTCTCGACCTAGGGAGGCTCAAGTGTCTCAACCCCGAGAGCGATTGCGCTCTGGGGCAAGGACTGAACAGTACGAAATCGTGACGGAAAGTACGTATATTTACAGTATGGAATTTCGGCATTAAAAAACAATAGTAGGTAAAATCGAAAGAGAAAAAAAGGCTGCCCTTTATTTTGCTGTTTAAATATACTACGGTTCCTGGAGAAACTGCCCTCCAAGTGGCGCGCTGGGATGAGCGCTAGAAGTTTTCGGGCTCGCCACGGCGTACCTCCGTACAATTAGCACCTGCCACAAGTCGCGGCTTTGACTGCATTCAAGTTGATCGAAAAGCAATTTCTCTGCCCGTGAAGTATCACTTCCAGCTGAGTGAATATCCGCTCAACAGAGATTAACTCAAGACGGCAATTGCAGCTTTGCTCGAACATCGCAAATAGAAAAGCAATAGAAATACAGACTACGGCGTGCCGTGTGGGGAAACAAACTCATGGCTTCGAACCGCATTGGAGCGGCTTGATTTATTGGCTTTCAAATAATTACGGCATGATCGAGCGTTTACGTTTTAATAAGAGATTAATCCCCTGAGCCATTCAAAATACTCTCAGAGGTATGAGATTGCTGGGAAAAAATTAACATGCTGGGAATATTTTTTATTGCTTAGGGAGTCACCGAAAAGTTCCGTGCGTTCAAAACGACCAGTATATAAGACGGAAACGCAGAGCACGGGTGTAGTGTTCGGGTTAGTGTGGTGTTCCGTTGTGTCGACCTGTGTGTGTGCCGTGTATGTGCTCCATGTATGTTCACCTGATGCGCCTGATGCTTGTAATGTGTGTATACCGTGTATGGTGTATATGTGTATAGTAGAGGATCACCGAGCGCAGTAGTGGCCTAAGAGCAAATTATTTTTTGTAGAACAAGAATTGGGCGGTACCTAACGCCACCTAGCCTAGTTACTTGCAATTACTCTGCTTAACCCCGCCATCTGGTGGCTAGCGATTTAACTTTTCACGCCACGGCGATAAACAGCGGCTTCGAGCTTGTTCTTTCGAGAGCGGCTTTTGGTTTCGCGGATTGAGTTTGCCCTTCTCTGTGATATGCGGTTGACGAAGGAATTGTGACTCGAGGAACACCAAAGGTAAGACGCAAAGTGCGCGAAGTAACTGGGTATCGGCTGTCTCCGTTTAACATCGCTGTGCTGTCGACGAGAAGACTGAGTAACTGCTTTCGAAACGCAAGTTTCTGTACCTGTGGGGGGGAATCTGGCTTCGGAAATAAACACAGTTTGCGGAAAGCTCGCGTTACGCTTTTATTTGCTGCTGCTCTCGTCCCGTACAAGAGACGTAGCGTCCTCGTCAAGCCCTATTGGGCTCGATTTGCTCGATTCGGGGCCGCCATATTGAGATGCAAGCGACGGAGGAACTTTGCTCCCTTGCTTCAGGGACGAACGTTTCTCCCTTTCTAAAGGAACATAGGTTACAAGACCGTTCCTCCCCTAAGGGAGGACTATCCATACCCTTTTTTCTAAGAGTGTAGCAGTTGGTTAGTTTTCGCGTCTTCAACAAAGTCACCAGACACCATTTCACTTCCTCCATACAACACATTCGACTTTTCTTTGACCCGAGCTTTAGCCCCCGTCCTGTTGTTGTTATCCCCGTTTCTTTCCGCCGAGCGGTGGCGGCCCACTTGGAAGCCGACGCGACTCCCTTCCCGATAACGAGGATGTAAATGGCCGGCGATCGCGGAGCGGCGCCGTCGCTCCTAGTCCGCCGCTGCGCTAATGTTCTTAGGCTGGGCCGATGGGCGGGGGCGGCGGCCAACAATGCGGCTCCCGTTTGGAAATAGGTTGTCCGTCCGACACAAACCAGATGACCGGGTTATATTTAGGGGCCGGCTCTGACGTAGCCCGCACCGCCGCCACTCATCGGGGAGAGGGGGCACCGTGCAAACACGCTGCTCGGGACGCTTCATCCCAAAGCTGACAGTGGGGTGGAAGCTACGTGTTTGCCGGACCAATCACCGGCCTCCCCTTCACCCCCTGCCGCTGTTCTCTGCGCCTGGGTAGGGGCGGGAGCGTGGTCGCGTGGCGAAGGATGAAGCGTACGACTGGCTCGACGAGCACGTAACTTCCACCACACTGCCGGCTTAGGGGCGGACTTAGTACGGGAAGATCTCTCCTTCGTGCGCTCTGGTTTCGTGGCCATACACCCCGAACACCGAAGCCGCCATTTCGGTTCTTTTTGTTGTTGTTGTTGTTTTTGTAAGGGGGTTCTGGAGAAGACGAGGCGGAAGTGCGGTGGCGTACCGTAGGTACGGTAGTACGGTGCCTGGAAGAACGGGTCTCGGACTGGTGTGTTTAGCGTCCTATTCCGCGAGCGCGTCCAAACTCGTTCCCAAGTGGCAACGAAGTGACGTCACAAACACCCAAGTGTCGTGCTGCCAGACGTCGCGATCCTAGCGGTTGAGTGTAGAAGTTCTGGAAAAGAGCATGAGAGAACGCGAATGTTGCCGAATGTCTTGGAGACTAATACAGGAAATTTCGGGGTAAAATAGGAGACTGAATCAATAACCGATGCTGGTGTCAGAAAATTAACGAGCTTCTTTTTTTTTTTTTTTTTTTTCATTGGAAATGCAGAGAGTGGGTCCGACTCAGAAGAAAAATTTATAATCTATATTTCATTTTTTTTTTTTTTTTTTTTTTTATGGAGCATAAGGAGCACAAGCTCGTGGTATTGGATGTCATGGTCTTTTGATGTCAAAATGCAGTGTACTGTAAAGACGTGTCAGGATTTGCATAGCGATTTTGTACAATCTAAATAATTATTAACCTTTTCTGAGCTTGTTGATTTATTTTGTTTTATTTCTACCGAGACCTGTCTTATTATTCGTCACTGGCTCCAAGTGACCATAATTGGCAATAGGCATACATTTTTTATGAGATCGACTTGAAATGGTTCTAAATGACTAGAAGTGAGTATTATTGATATTTATGTGATTTCTTTTTTTGTTTATTTACACGTATGAACGGCTTCAAGTAGATTTTGTTAGCTATTAGCTTCTTCCTTGACCAGATTGACCTTAAATGGCTGCCAATGGCTATTGATGAGATAATCGGCCATATGCAAAATTCTTGCCAGCTGTCATGCCATTAAAAGCCGCCATATTGATTTTTTTTTTTTCACTTCTTCCAGTTGTGGACGAGGCGCATCTGCATTTAACTCGATTTTCATTACATTAGGACAATTTATTTGTGCACCCAACGGGTTGCTGCATAGTTTCAGTTAAAAAAAAAGACTCCGCGAAATTCTGGAAAAGGAATTGTCACCAGCGAGGTCGCAAGCGTCGTCACTCAGGCAGTGAACAGGGGCCCTATGTTGCGCTTTTTGGACTCCCACGGCGACTAGGGAGAAGGAAGTGACGTCAACAACGCAGCAAACGCAGATTGGATGTTGACTGGTGAGAGTCGCTGATGACGAATTTCCGCAGAAGAAAACGAAGAAAAAGACAGCCATGCTTTCTTCTGCGCATATTCGTCATCAGAGACTCCCACCAATCAACAACCAATCTGCGTTTGCTGCGTTGTTGACGTCACTTCCTTTTCCCTAGTCACCGTGGGAGTCCAAAAAGCGCAACATAGGGCCCCTGGGCCATCCAGGTCAGTGAACGGTCTTTCTCGAAGACGTTATGTGAAGGGTTCGTACTAAACTTGCAGCAGGGACAGTATTTTTTTTTTTTTTTTTTTTTTTAGTTCTACGACTTCCAGTTTGCCTTGGACATTAGAGAGTTTTGGGGAGCCCTCCGGTACGAAGTGCGCACATGCGAGTCTTCTCTTGTGTAGCGCATGCGCAGTTTGAACCGGAGAACCCATCGCACCGTATCGGATGTGCAGAAACGGTTCTCTAAAACTCTCCATTGTCTCTCGGGCGAAACTATCAGTACGGGAACCCTCCAATATGGAGGAAATTAGATATTTTATAATGACTACACTAGATGGCGCTTCTTTTTGCACATGGTCTATCTATTTCAGTGTTGGTGAATGAGTATGGCTTCAACTGGTAATTATTGGCTAGCAGCCTCCAGTTTTATATACAGGATTTTTTTTTAAGCTTTACAGATTTGTTTAAAAAAGCCGTGGAAGTTACACTTCAGCGGTATGTGCAGGTGAGTTATACGGCCAGAGGGACATTATGTGGGTGGATAATCATTGCAATAAGTCGGCTAATTAATTAAAATTTGTTAATTAACTTTTTAATTAGTGAAATAGACAAATGGTTCAAATTAGAAACTTCCTCAGCGTCATCGAAAACCAGCGAATCAACTCTTTTTAGAACGACCTGAAGCTCGTGGGAAACTCGGGGGCGCGCCAAAGTTACAACTCGTGAAGCAGGCGCAAAGCTAGCAGTGGCGGAACGCGATGATAATCTTATCATCCGCGTTCCGCCACTGCCACTGATTTGCATATGAGCTTTCTGGAACACATCAAGTTATACAAAAGTGCCATAACGAAGTGTTCCTCAATTTTGATCGGTAACTATGCATTTTTTAACGATAGTGTAAGTGGGGAAAACAGTGGAGCACATGACTGATTTCAATTTAATTTTCGGCATCCATTTTTGAACACTCCTCGCCAAGAGATGGCACCTCTTCTGTGCCTCCCACCAAGCCCACGTACTTTTGGTTCAGTTTTCTGTATTAGTCTGAACCAGACGCTGAAGTAATCCGTTACTACCAACAGGAGAACTTGTAATCCATTACATTTTTTTATTTTGTAATTTATTGATTAATGCATTACTTCTACGAACATGTAATTTCTAAAGTAATTCCATTACTTTCTGCGTAATGAATTACTCAATTACCCGCTACATTTCTACCATGCGGCGAAAAAAAAAAGATATGGTGAAAGAAGTGCGAGGCAATTATATTTGCGCTTTTAACATGGTCACACAAGATGCGGGTTCGCAGCGAAGGGAGTGCTAACCAGAGAAAGGAAAGGAATTCGCGGAATACGCGACAGCGCAGTGTTCCTAGCAATGGAGTGTTTGTATGTGTGTGTGTGGTATATGGGGGGGGGGGGGGGGGGGGGGGAGGAAGACAGTCCGAGTGCACCCTCCCGCGGTTCGGGAGAACGGAGACAGAGAAGCTGTGCTTTGACACAGAGACGCAGTTCGGTGTTTTATTGCCCAAAGCGCCTGAGACCACTTCCGGACAACTCAATGAGCGGGTCCTGACTTTCAGAGCCGAACGGACGTATTCCAGGAACCGTTAGCCGAACCGGGGGACCAACCAAAGCACGTGTGCATGTATATATATGTGAGCGCGTGCGTGTAGGCCAGTTGGGAGGAGGAAGGCACGGACTAAAAACACCGTCACCTCGAAATGAGAATGTCGGAGTTGGAGGAAGTTCCATTTGGGGACGATGCGGGTCCTCGTTAGCGGACTGTGCATGCGGGAAGTTAAACCGAAACTTTGGGGGAAAAGGGAAGCACTGAATAATCAGTAGCTGACATGAACATTCAAGTTGAGAGAGGAGAGAACGGCTGTAAACCTTTGAGAGACGTGGATGCGTGCTGATTACTGATTACGATACATTTGATAATTTCTTAACGGCATACTTATTTCACCTGTGACTCGTGCATTAATATTTCATTTTGGTGAACAAGAAGAAAGTCATTCGGTCTGAGAGCCACCTTCATCAAGCGCAGCAGTCTTCGGAACGTATCAAAAAGCGAGTAGGGCATTTTGTTCTACTACTAAACCGTTTAAATGAGCAAAAATATATATTTAGCAACATGAAGCAGCCAGTGGGAGCACGTGGGAGCAGTGTTTTGCGGTTTGCCGATGCTGAATCGGGATTATTTAGAGCGGTGTGGTGTGCCTCAGCGTTAGCACGGGAAAGCCCAACCAAACGTATTCGTCGTATGTTCATGCGATGCAACCCTCTCTCGGTGGATCAGCGCAGGACCCATTTATCTCAAATGTCAGTTTAAGTATTTTATTATTTATACCTTCGACCTCTTAAAGTTCTCAACCTAAACACATATGCCAAATTTTATTGGGTGCATTTAATCCGCGTTTTATTTTAGATAAGGCAATAATTCCCGCCCCCAAACACGCAGTAAACGTTGAATGCCCTTTGTGAGTTTCTTTGGAGTAACGCAAAAATAACCGAGTAAAGTAACGAAGTAATTAATCGATTACTTTCTACGGCGAGTAATTTGTAACGGTAATCAGTTACATTTTAAGTCAGGTAATTGTAATTGTACTTAATTACTTTCCAAGTAACGGGCACATGTCTGGTCTGAACGGTATTTGGTGTCGCTGTCGTCGCGGCGTCCCAACTCCTGGCTGTCGATGCTTCCGTGGACTGTACAGCTGGAGAGCGACCTGCAGCAGAACAGGCGTCTGCCACACCCGCCACCGCTGTTGTGACGCCGCCAGGATCGCGACCGGCGACAGCATGACACTTCTATGACGTCATCAGGCGAAAATTCAGGGAGCAGTGCTTTGCACGCAGTAAACAGACCAGTCGTGTTTTTCAGGCACCATAGCATTAAATGCCGCAGGCGAAAAGAGTTCTAAGATCGTCTGTTTCAGGGATTCATTGATCGGTTACCGTTCCAATCATCGTCGTCTGCGAGCTGCTATCTTCAACCGGGTCGTGGAACGCGTTCTGAGCATGCGCAATCTGGCTCTCTGCTACGGAATATCAGACGCCGCGTATGCGCCCGCAACTCTCGGAATAAAAAAAATAAAAAAAAATAAATAAATAAAACGTTTTGTTTGGGGCCGGGGCGCCAGTCTGGAAACCGTGGGTATGCCTCAGCAATGCTTGACTATTAGACGATCTATTCACACCTACAAGCAAGATGGCGCACCCCCAGAGGACGTACTTGCAAACGTCTCTGGTGAATTCGCGTGGTCGGCTCTCTCCTCTGACCTCGATTCAGCAGAGCGCCCCCTACTCGCCGCCAGAGCTACTCGGGATCCTTTTCAGCCGATCACAACTGCTGGCTTCAGAGCGCTCCGAGATTCTCAGACCAGTCACGGATTTAATATTTCTTGACATTGGTCATGCATTAAAGACAACACGATCTAACAGCGTACGGTGGACGATTGAGCAAAATTTACGCTCGCAACGTGATGAAATAACTGTTGTGACGTAAATTGTTTTACGCATCGGCATATAAAAAAAAAGAAGAAAACAGCAGTATGGGAATTGATTTTCGCAGAACGGAACGAAAGCCAACGCTTGGAAAGAGTTGTCAACTCATCGCGTTTTCGGCAGTGAACGCGCTGCGATAGCGGTCACGCGTACGACAGAATAGGCAAATATAAAACGGTTAATAAACCGCATTTTTCTCACGGCTAAATATCGTGCAAGCATCGCCATGTGACACAAATCACAGTGCATTATATTCGGCTCTTCCTTTATTTTAGAACACAAACGTTTGAATGCACTTTTACCAAACCTGAAAATTTCTTGAAGCGACCACAAAACCCGGTAAAACAGCGGCGAGCTCTACGAGCTGTTTCTTCGTCGGTTAGGCTTAGTGGATTCACCGCCGTGAGATCAACGATCTCGTGAAAGCGCTGGGAATACTTCACACGTCGACTTTTCCTGTTACGGTCGCAAAGGAATGTCGTCCCGTCCGTCGTAATCCTCGCACCGTCAAATTCAGAAGCACTTTGTAGAACCACATATCAATCGCCGTCATGCCGTACCCCGCACACCACCACAGACCACTGCCGGCCATCGTCAACAAAACCACGTGATCCCCGTCCAAGTACCACGTGACGCCTGCGCCGCTCCGCACTCCGACGGCTAGAGACGGAGTGCCAGAGAGCGCTCTGAGAGGGAGAGGCGCCCTCGGAATGAACCACCCGATCAGGCCACAGCACTCTCTTTCAACCACCCGATCTCGCGCGCTCTGGAAAGAGCGCTCGAGAGCGCGCGGAAAGAACCACGCGAATTCGCCTACATGGCCGCTGCCATGTTTGTTTATGCTGACACCATGACACACAGTAGTGAGGCTGCGCTTTTTGCAAAACTCCGTTTTTTTTTTTGTTTTTTTTTTGTTTTTAAGGACTTTGCACTTGTTGTACTGCAAGAACGTCCGACATACATAATCACGAAGCTCGAAGAACAACACCGATGCCAAGAGTGCCGTAAAAAGCAAGTCTTGTTTTATGCGCAGCCCTTTTCTTCCCATGGGCCTGCGTTTGAGATTATTATTTCCCAATTTTATCGCTGGCGGCTAGGATTTCGGACACTACACCTTTCCACAGGGGCGCTGCTATCTTGAGTGTCGTCACCTCTGGTACGCGTTAAAACATCGATTTGATCTCTCCACGCCACTGGAAGGTGTTCGAAAGGAACACGTGATTGGCCCACATTCTTGTTTTGCTTCACCTATATTTTCTCGCACATTCCAGATAGATATGTCTTATTATTTTTTTGTCCCTCATACCAGACACGGAATCCACGTGACTGAGAACGAAAGGAAACAAAAAAAAAAACGTCTATACTCTTTTTTCGCCCCAAGAACCGTAGAAAAAAAATACGGCTTATCACAGAGCGTTACCAACTTCCCTCTTTATGCTGCGAATTGGGATATACGTATAGATGCATTTCAGATTAAACATATGTTACCTTATCAAAATGTACACGTTTCAAACGCCAAAAGCATGTCTTTTGCCTCAAATCTTGTAAGAGCTGCTTCGCATCGCGGCGTATTAACATTGAGCAAAACGTCCTTGTTTCTTGAGGTGAAAACGGTTATATACGAAGAGAAATCAAGGGAGAGGAAGATCTGAGAGCACGCCAGGCGTCAGAACACGGAGCTCTGATTGGAGTGAGACTTCGATAACGATGCCCGATGTTCCGCCGCCGCCTTTACGCATGCATCCTATCGTTATCGGTTATTGTTATCGGGGGGATCGGAACGGTCTGCTAAGGCTCTCTTTTATCTCTACTCGTTGTTTGAAGGCCGCACGCCGGCGTCCGCCGTTCAAGCGCGCGACAATGTGCGAGGAGCAGACGACACTGTTCCCTCTGTGAGGAGGGAGAGTACCGTAGGAATACTGCAATGCAATGCGTTCTCACCTGTGCTTCGGGGCATGCGAATGACCAAAGGCTGGTTTAGCGTTAAACGACTGCGTTAGAACTTCTTGCATTTCCACCGAGACGTGCGCCTGCGCGCCTATACGTCACTCTTTCACAGATACACCTCAGTGCGTGGTGCTCCCTAGATTTATTTTTCTTTGCACACATTTCTTTCTATCCTCGCGATATTATAATTTCGGGTCGCGACCCTATCTTTGAGGAAACAACTGAATAACGAATGTCGATTTCTCGTTGTGTTTTTTTTCAGGCCCACGCCATGCAGGCGGCCCAGTCCGAGAAAAGGGCCAGAGGCAGGACCGGCTGGCCACAACATGTCTGGGCTCTTGAGCTCAAGCAAGATTCCTGAGGAGTGTCCACTTCAAACGTCTTCCACATCAGCACAGCTCTGGTCTTCTGCGCAGCGTCGCCCTATCAACAGCATCGCCTCAAGCAAGCTAGACAGGGCATCATCTCGGCCATTACGAGCATCATCCTTCCGACAACATCCTCTCAAGGGGGCCTCATCTTGACCATCACGTCTCTTCAGCACATCGGTGTCCCCAACAAAAGAAGATATCACGTTTTCCTGGAGGATACCAAGTTGGAATGTCCCTGCAGTTGCAACACCCGAATGGAGGAGCAAGAACGGACAATGTGGGATAAGTCTAAAAAAATACTACAGAGGGGAAAAAAAAAGTCGGCAAGAGTACCATGGTTGTTGCTTGCGCAACAACCGCTCACGACGACGGTGTCACGAGGGCGTGATCTGGCTACGTGATGAGACTATGATCAGCAGTGGCGAAGATGGCCGCGTGCGAGTTGTGATAGTTTTGAGGGTGTCAGGACTAGGAAGGCAACAGAGAGATCGCTTGACGACTGAGGGGCTCGCTCAACCGAAGCGTCTGCGAGATTCTGGGTTGGGAGATGGGCCTTGTCCCGAGACGGTGGTGTTCGACGTGTCTACAAAGCGGCCTGTTTGTCGCGCCGCCCTCTTCCGATGCCAGACAGAACAGCGAGTCACGTGCCCCTGACCGTGTGAAGAGCGCGGGTCGAGCAGCACTGGGCAGGAGCAGACCGCGCATGACTGGACCCGTAGTCGAGAACGTGGGTGCCCACGGATTCTCCGGCCGCCATTCGCGAGGAGGTCGAGAGAAACACGCATTTGCGCGAAGCTCGCTTTTGGCGAAACACGACACGCGAAAAGAGGTGTTCTTCGTCGTACCCCTTTCCCTGGGCAGTGAGACTTCACTTTTTTTCCTCAACTTCCGAAAACGCCTGCAGTTTTTCTCCCTAAGAGGCAATAGGCTTGCTTCCAACGTTCTTTATGCGAGATTCTTTGAAAAACTACAGTCATTCGGAGAACAGGTGACAGCGAGATCATGTTTCAGCGTACCAAGCAGCCGCAATATTTTCTTTGAACATTCGCTACCTTCTTTGGGCCCACTGACACTTTTTCCGCCGCTTTATTTTCAACTTTGTAATACGTCTACTGTCGTTGCCGTGGTTCACTAGTTATTATTAATTCGTCTGAGCTTGTAAATTGTTCTTGAAAAAAAAATGCTTGTTTTCGTTGCCTGCGCAGACGTTTTCGCTTTAAGGGCTCGTGGTTTCTCGCAGTTTACTATACCAAAGACAGCTCTTCACGTGCGCTAATTATAGGTGATAATATTTTGTAAGGTCATTGAGAGACCTCACCAATGCCTGGTACTATAATACTCAGAAATCAACACACACAGAAAAAAAAAACGTCGATGACTTTCGCTGAAAACAGCTATGGTCTCGTAGTGTCGACAGCCAGCATGGATGGTCACTATAGCTAGAGACAGAAAACGTAGCGGGGATCATTTTGCAATTGCAAACCCGACTTTCTTATTTTTATTCTCAGGGGAGAAAGAAATACCGTAGACGTACCATTTTTTATGTTTCCGTATTCTTTTATAAAGGTTATGGCCTTAATTACGACGTCAGCGTTCTTCGGGTGCGCGCTTTCTCTGGAGTGCAATGTTTTAAAGTTTCGTTGGTTGGTTCCTTTTAGTATTTTTTTTTATTATTATTTGTCACGCTCACGTTTTGTTTTGGAATAAAAAATTATAAAAAAACATTCTTTGTGTCCTTATAGCGATTATCTGATAGGGCAAGCGCGGCAACAGGCATAAAGACTCAGATTCGCGCAAAAAGTGATAATGAGTAACACAAAAGAAGCCTCAGGCTGTAATACATACACTCTAAGAAATGCCTGCGCGTCTACTTACCCGCAAAACACTCGAAGAGCCAATCTCTGCGATCTACGCAATTAGCTCAGTGAATGATGAGGCGGAACATCTGTTTAGATCTCAAAATTAAGCCCGCGCTGTGGCATTACGCAATGCAATGCATGACGCTTTGCATAGCGTAATGCCACAGCGCAGACTTCATTTTGATGTCTAAACATATGTTCTGCCTCATCATTCGCTGAGCGGATTTCGTAGATCGCAGAGATTGGCTCTTCGAGTGTTTTGTGGGTAAGGAGACGCGCATGCATTTCTTAGAGTGTATACAGCGCGCCTTGGCACAATATATAAACTCAATCGGGGATGGGCAAAGTACTCGCAAAAACGCATCGAAATATAGAGTTAAGATACTTAGACAAATATGTATTTAATCACATTACCAATTATGCTTTTCAAAAGTGCATTTAAATGCCAAATATACAAGGAACAAAGGGCATTTTATCGTCTTCAGATGCATTTACAGAGCACGCTTTGTGCCCATAGTTTAGTCCTAAATAACCCCAGGTAAGAACAAAACAAAAAACAAAAACAAAAAACGTTTTCGTATGTAGTGGAATCTATAAATGTACCAAGTATCAAGTTCTTAAACAGAAAGTGTCAGCATTAGGATATTTGGTGTATGATAGGCGGGTACATCACCAGAAAAAAAAACATGTATTCAGTGCGAGCTTAATTTCAAAGTTATAACTGAAAAGACAAAACCTTTGCAGACAATGTAGATGGTTGAGCGTGTTGGTTATTAATTTACGATAAGGAAAGAGGGGCATTTAAGGCAGACAGAGACAGGCTTATTTTTTATTCCGAAGCGCGTGAAAGAGCTTGTCCCGTGGCGCTGGCTGTGCTACGGCGACATTTTGTTCTCCACAATTTCCTCGTATTTTCCCTGTGAGTACGTGCTGTCGGCATCGGGTACTACCGCGGATATCTTGCACCGTGGGTACAACAAACGATGGTATCGCCCTAAACAGAAGTACGTTGAGGGACCCTAGCATAGACAATGTGCACGACGTTTCACGTGCTCGTTGTCTCAACGCACACCAATTCTCTTTTTTAGTCTGTATTGTAGTTTAAGTTTCATCAATCGCTGAGATATCCTTTCGTTCTTCGCAGTGACCGGCTGCCTGCGTGTCCTGTAGCGAAAGGGAACATACGGGCCCATTTTCTTTTCAGTGGATATATTATACAATCACATATCGCGATGACTGGTACACTGACGGTAAACCATAGTTTGTTGGATACAAAAAACAAGCATTCTGTATCGTTATTTTGCTTTCCAGATGTCCCGCAAGTTATATATATCTAATAGTGTCTCGCGGTATCGGGTGTTATAGAAGCCGAAGGCAGACAGTTAGTAGGCACTGATCAGTGTCTTTGTTGCTTGTTGCGCCAAGTCGTCGCACATGTCTGCCGCTCCTCTCATTCCAAAAAAAGCTGGAGCGCCTACTTCCCCGCAAAGCACTTGGGAGAGAATTAATGAGCTCGGCGAATGACAGGACTCGAAATAAGTTTAGATATTAAAACAGTGTGCATTGCGGCACGAGTACGGGAAAGGGTAATGGTCAGTGCTATAACATACACTGTTTTTTTCTGTTTTTTTTTTTATATAGTTTTTGCACGATTTATAGACTCTCGTGTTAATGCGGATGTAAAAGAGAAAAAAAAGTAGGAGGTGAGAGCGCACGCGGCGCCGCGAGAGTACGCGAACTACAGGGGGCGCTTCTCTAGCTATCATCATCGTCGTTTGTGACGTCACGGGTAGGACAGACTGGGTCAGACCGCGCAGATCCTGGATCCCTCGGCTCATCAGCTCGCGTCATGCGCTGTTTGGGTAACGCGCGGCCAAGCCTAGGGTGCCTCAATGACCTTCTGTTTAGAGTGATGCCACCCTTTGTAGTACCCGATGCCGACAAAACGCGCTCACGGGGAAAATACAAAGAAATCGACGAAAACAAAATGTCGCCATAGCACAGTCAGCGCCACAGACGCGTGCAGGGACACGCTCTTTCACGCGCTTCTGAACAAAAAAAAAATGTAAAAGTGGGAACAAAATGGCCAGATGTCTCCACCCTAAGCAAAGCGCACATGAAGGCACCCTAGCCAAGCCTGTTTCACGCGTTGCGTTTATTCGGGGAAGTAATATTTGTAGGAGGACATTTTACCAAAGCTTGAAACCGTGGCACGCGTAGTCGTGCTAACAAACCTTTTTGACGCTGAGGTGTCGAAGCGCTGCGATGTTGGTGTGCTGTTCTCTACCCCAGTACAAAAAGCTGGAGGATGAAAATAGAATATCCAGCGCTTTGTCGCACTACAACATCTACCACGGCGAATAGGGTGTATTTCTTTATTATGATTCGGACAAAATCAAACTGAGAAAGGATTGTCTCATCAAATTGAAAACAGAAAAGCGAAATTCGAGAACCTCTCGCGTGTGTAGTAAACACTTCAGTGAAAGCGGCTTCATGTATCGTGTTGGTTCAATTGTGTATTCTGGGTCTCTTATTAGTCAAAATAACTCAGCAAGAAGAAGCGGTGGCTGGCTTACGGAGTCGTTTCAATCAGATCTTTGCAACGTATTCGATGCGGGAGGACTTAAGTACCAGTTGCTGACGAGCCTTTGCTCGTCAGCAGCTGTTGAGTAACACTTGGATAGAAGCTTCGGTATCGGCATTCTCAATGTAGTACAAACCAAGTGTGCGTCGCTTTGCAACACAACTGTGCGCGCGTGCACAGCTAAGAAGACAGCCCGACATAAACTCTGGTGAGGGCAAAACTCTTTTCTACAACAATCTCCACAGATCCGAAAAAAAAAAAAAAAAAGAAAACACGAATCAGACAGGTTGTAAATGGCCCACACGCACGCCTCGCAAGCTGTAAGGTGAAGCTCAAGGCTCGTTTCTTAACATATGAAAGATTTTGATTTTTCTTTTTATATAGTATAAGAAGCAATTTCGAGGCGCTGTTATTCATTAGAAAAATCACTCACAAAAACGTCGTACACGTTTCTTTAATAAATAACCCGCTTTTGAAAATCGGCATAGATGTGAACTAAAATAGCCACTCCGTGCTTTGACCAAGCGCGTCGTCTGCTCGCATCCTACCAGCTGCGTCACAGAAGGGCGCCCGCGAGGTGGCGCCACCAAAACATCTCGTCGCCAATAGCTGCCTTTGTGTTCGAACGCGAACTTCGAATGCCGGACACCGGCGCTCGAGCGCGATCGATGAGTGAGTAGAGACTCAGATTTGCGTCTACCCACCTATCATTCCAGTCAGACCTCGGTGTTTTGACGTGCCCGCGCTTTCTCGTCTCCATCAGTTTTCACCCGCATACGCTGCAAAGCCAGTAACGAAGATCCACTTGACTGTGGTGGAAAGAGCACGCGTACTCGCGCAAGCTTCAAGGCGTTGATTACGCCTTCAAGCTTGGAGCCTACAAGTTCAGTGTTTCAAGGCCTAACCAGCTCATAAACGCACACTTAGAGTCGACTCTATCTCATTTCTATGTACCATGTTGTACAATATTTTTTTTTTTTTTTTGTGGCATGCGAAGAAAGCTTGTTGGGGTATATTTATATATTCCCCCAAGCAGAGCATGCTTGAGATAGTAATTCATATATATATATATATATATATATATATATATATATATATATATATATATATATATATATATATATATATATATATATATATATATACAGCGGGCATGGTGGCGGGGGCCGAAGGCGTGGGCATAGAATAAGAAAAGAATCCTTAGTGAAAACAGCAACAACGGACGATTTAATCTTCGACGTTTCGGCCGGAGTCCGGCCTTCGTCAGGAAGGCCGGACTCCGGCCGAATATATATATATATATATAAAGAGAGAGAGAGAACGTAGCGCAGGATGTCGAAAAGTGTGTATGTGTGGCAGAAAAACGTACTTGAGACGATTTTCGGCCAAACAACCGTCTCAAATACGTTTCTCTGTCACACACACACACACACACATATATATGGAAGTCGAAACCGTATCCTTACCCCGTGTTGAGCAGAAGTCGAGCTTGGAGGAGAAACGCCCATGCAACTTGACAACGTATACAAGGCAGTTCACACTCGGTAACGGCGCTCCAGACGGACTGGTCGAGCAAACTCTGAACTTTACGGTGCCGGGGAACGCGTCTTGGACTGGTGTGTTTCGCGTCTTAAGTGGTCCCCGAAGCGGCCACGAACGACGCCGCAGAAGCCGGCGTGCCATTCCGTCGGATGTCTCGCGATCCTGGCGCTAGAAGCCCCGGCAAAACGTCCGAGCGAACGCGAGTGTCCCTGTCGACGCGGCGTCCCAACTCCTGGCAGCCCAAGCTTCCGCCGACGGTCGAACTGGGGAGCGGCCTGCAAAACAATAGGCAGTAGCACCTAGAAGGGAAGGCCTGACCCGTTCTCCCTCAAACGTCACCGATCCACGCAGCGTCGCCTACCTTGGCTGTGTTCCGAACCTTACCCAAATGGAACCGAGTTACTGCGGCGGATCACGTCACGTGACAGATGGAGCAACGCTGGACGCGGGTAGGTTTTTGAACGCCAAGATACAGAACCTTTAACCTAGACTGAGATCAAGTCAACTGGAACACGGCCCGAGAATCAGCATCGTCGACGGCGCGTCTGGTAGAGCCTCAGAACGAGCGCGACGGCACCCGGAGGAAATGGAAAAACCACTCTTTTAGGACACGGTAAACACTCCGGTCGGAAACGCCGACGTCATGCACCAAACTCTTCAGACCTCCTAGCACAAATCGCATTAGACTTTGAGCGACCCTTCCGGAGACAGGGCGGTCACGTGGGTTCATTTCCGTAGCGTCATTTTCCGAGCTCGTCGGCTTTGGGCTCTGGGCGTTACCGCGTGCTGCGCACCGCGCGGGGAATGGACGCCTCTGTAGGACAACACGATGACTAAGCACTTTCTGCTCCACAGAGAAGCGACTGCCGCGGGTTTGCCGTGCGCGCTTTGATTTGCGTTTCGAGCCGCGATCCCACTGCGAACGCATCGTACGAAAGACGATCTGCAGACAAAGTCTCAGGCGTTCCTTGTATATCTGTCTGCAGGGAACGCTGTGTGATGGATGAGCAGCGTGGCAGCGTCTTAAAGCCCCGCGTTTACTTTGGGTCACTCTAAAAACCCAAAGAGCTCTCAGTTTCCCAAGTTATCGAAGGAGACATTCAACGAGTGACGGCGTATTTCCGGTCGGAATGTGGATAATGGAACTCGCCCCGCGGGCTCGGAAAAATCCTCCAAGGTGAACCGTGAGTGTCCGAGGACGTCTTGCAACAGGCAAAGCCCGGAAGCGCGTAGCGTCTTTACGAGCGGCAGGTGTCCCCAAACTGTCTCCTCTCTCCTCCTCTCTACACGGGGGAGTCGCGTTCCTGAGTTGTGTTTCCCCACGAGCGAACCAAACGAGGGGGATTCGAACCCACCCCGGTGAGGGTTAGCTCGTAGTTGAGGGGGGCGGGGGACGCACCCCGCGGGTACGAAGTTGTCGGAGCTCTGTTGCTCCTCCCGACGTCGGCTTCAATCAAGTCCGAGTCAGAACAGGGCCTTCCTACTCTCCGTGTCACTCGTTGTGTGCAGTGCAGGCGAAGGCAACGTCAGGCGAAGAGGGAAAGGGCGAGCACTAGGGAGGTGGGGCGGGAGGGGTCAATGGAGAACGTTAGAGAAGAGAGGAGGTTTCTTTCCTCGGTCCCTAGCCTTCCTAGTGCTTGCCCTATCTCCCCTCGCCTGGCGTTGCCTTCGCCTGTACTGCGCGCAACTAGTGACACGGTGTTTCTGGCATTACAGGGTAATGCTAGGCCTTCCTAGCTTCCTTAGGTGCGCTTTCCGCCGACATGTCGACGACTTCGGTCGCCTACGTCAAAAGGTGTGACCGTCGGAGCAACGCGTCACACCGACGCGGTGGCGCTGCTGTCGTCTGCACGGCGCATGCGCAGATGCCTCATGCACCTCACGCACGAAGTCGAAGCTCCTCCCACCCCTTTCCACTTCAGCGGAGCGAACGGTGGAGAGGTTGCCTCCTCTCCAGCGTTCGCACTGCTAAAGTGGAAAGACGTGGGAGGAGCTTCCACTTCGTCCTTGACCTGTCACGGACTTATAGTTTCTGCGCTGCGTGCACTGCACACGGTCCATAGCTGGCGTGGTCAAAGGCGATCTTGCTCGATAACAACTAGCGGGAAGAATTCCTTCCTTGAAACGGATGCGAATGGTGACTGTTTGAAGTGAGTTTTCGAAGAGACGCCAAATTAAATTTAAAACAGGGGAGAAAATGAACGGGACGTGCACAAGGCCTCCGAAAAGTCGGGTGTCGTCCCTTCCTTTCATGTGTCACTTCTCAGCAACTCGCTCGCGCGTTCATTCTTTTCTCAAAAAATTAATCTCCTACCATCCCCCACCCCGTTTCCCCCATCAAACTTGAATTTGAGGTGTTCTAATGTATAAAATATAAAATATATTTTTCTATTTTTTTATACATATATACTTTTATATAGTACAAAAAATAAAACGTTTTTACGGAGCACAGGAAACGTAAAAACAAAATCGGAATTTTGTTTGAAGATTGCTTTCAAGTGCTCGAAGATATATGCTCTGTTTTCGTATACTACGAAAATAAAAGTGACGATGTCGTGTTCGCACTAACAGTCGCTCAGTGCACACTTCTTGAGTTAGAGGAGCCATGAAACGATTTTTCTACTTTCGCTAAATACATCACTCCCTAACGTTAATAACTGAAATCGTATTGTCCGTCCTTGTGATTTGTGTTCTTCCCATTATTTATATCATCCTTACCAGCACGCTTTCTATTCCAAGTAGGAATAAACTTGCCTTAGTTTCTTTTTCTAAGCAATGGCAGTCGCCAAAACAAATTCGAGAAATATGAGCACCGTTCATCTCCTCAACTCGGAGCCAGAACAAGCGGCCACGTGGCCTGGTGCCTATCCCATGCCGCCTACGTTAATTATAGCCAGGCGCTGGGTTGGCAGAGTAGAAAAAGCGTGCTGAGCTCCAGGCATTCTAAGAGTTCGGGTATTCTCATCACCGCAGTGGTTGGACACGAGCCACTGCCCGAGTGCCCACCGAGGATTGTTACGAGCCGAAGTCGAGTGCACACGCAGTTCCCGTGTCCAATCCATGAGTCGCGCTCGACTGTCGTCAGGCGAGTGATTTCGATCTGCAGAACCCAGGGATCCTGGGTTCAGTCTCCACCCCTGTCCGTTTCGATCTGGATGAGCATCTTACCGGCGTGCGGTCGTGTATCGCTACTGCGTGGTGAGGCTGCACCAAGTGCTTCGGCGTGGTTCGTCGAGTGGCAAGCGGTGAAAATGCAGCCGTTTCTTTTTAGGCTTCGGACTGCGCGAACTGTAATTCGGGCACTTGCAACCGTTAGCTACGGCTGCGTTCGTTGTGACAGGAGCGACCGGAACGACCGCTCTGCGCCGCGCGTACACACTCCTGCAACCACTGCAACAAATGCAGCAGGTCGTCAGCACGACGGCCGCTTCTTCGCTGCCGTCATCTGTTTCCGCGGTGCCTTTTAAAAGGAGGGGACGCGATGCCACTCACTGGCGTAGCAGAAAATACACAGAGGTTTCGATGGGCTCAAACTTTATTAATTTTCATTTTGTCACGAAAGACTCGCAGGGCAGAGTGGATGAAAAAAGAAAGGAAAAAAGATGCAGTGCGACGCCTTGGACGAGCACGACTTTAACACACGACTTTACCGATAGTACAAATCTCGCCACACGCCTTTCCTACAATTGAAAAAGACGATGTAACCTTAGCGGCGATATAGCAACGTAGAGATAGAATTTCGTTATCACATGGACGTTGCGAGAGTTCAGGAATGCTGACACTAAACACTTTTCTCGGGTGATGAAAACGCGTCAAAATTCGCACCCTTCATACACACCTTTCAATACCGTACGCACCGGTAATACCTCCAACCTGAGCACATGTATGGAATGCGCGAAATAAGAAATCCGGGCGATGTTCGAGGACACATATGCAAAGAAAGCACCGCTGTAGTCGAAGTAAACAAATACGACGGCACGAGCGTTTCTGCTGTCTTGAGGGTGCCGCTACAACGTCGCCACACGAGTAGATGGATCTTCACCTCTAGGACACGCTGGGTTACCTTCGCGACGCACGACAAGGACTCAGTCAGGAATAGCGCTCTTCACGGAATGATGAGCTTCCACCACGCCGACGATCACCACTGACACCTGCGACCGGCATGCAACGCGCGCGGCCGAGCCGGCTGAGCTTTCCTCAGCAGACGAAGCTCGTGGGTTAACAGCGCAGGCGCAGTCTGATCTTTTTGTTGCTTCGATTACCACACGATAGATGGCGCATGGCTCCGAGCATTATAAAATTCGGCAAATTTCCGTCACATACAAAATCTGGATAAGGATATTCTTTAAGAAAACGTTTAAGAAACATGGCCGGCTATTTATTGTCTATGATCGCGGTGCTAATGAGGTAGGCTCGTGCTTTGGCACCGCGGATCAGGGGTGGAACTCATGAAATGTACTTGGGAGCAGCCACGGGAGCAGCTGAAACAGCTGTTTTGGAGCAGGTTGGGAGCAGCTGAAACTACATTCTGGAGCAGGCTAGGAGCAGCTCAGATCAGTTTGCATTGCACTTCAGCTTGTATCTTACACAAGCACGAAAGCAATTTCAATTGTGCTTAGCAGCAGAGATGAACATGAGGGGTTAGGGACCTAGGTAGAGGGGATAACAGTGTAATATGTGCGAAAACTTGAATCTTTGTCAGCCTTAATGAGAATCAAAAAGCAAGTACTCTATGTTTCTGAAGATAGCGTCCTTGATATTTTCTGAGTGGCTTTCAGACGCTCAAGATGCAAACCAGCTCTGCTTATCGCACAACCCACACGTGCTCGACATAGTAATTATATGTGCGAACCACGTGACGTGCGTAAGCAATGGACGTGCAGTTGCACGGAGGAACAGGGCAACAAATTTCGAGTTTATCCTATTGTGCAACTCGATATCGAAGCAGCAGACTACGATTAACAAAGTTATCGTATTTGAAGCGATAAGCAGGAGCAAGGCTAAAGTACGCCGAGCAGATAAGTAGAGCTGCTGACCGGCAAGGTTTCGGATCGGACCGCGTTTCAGTTCTATCAAATCACGATTTATCTTGCAAGAATGCGGTTCCAACTCCTAACGATGAAGCACTAAAAGGAATATTTTGCTCATTTGCTTTCGACTGGATGACGTCCGGATCCCGGGCCGCAGAGCCTCATGCAATTTGACGCTTAACGACTCGACCTCACCTCGGCCTACTTGCCCTACCGCTTATGGTTGAAGAGTAACAATCCAGTCGCAGGTGGTGTAGCGCTTAGAATCCGAATTTTTTCGCGCGCTTCCGACTCGGGATAGACAAGGGGAATAAACAGAACAAGGGATTGCAAGGCCGACCAGGCAACGCCCTCATTGTTGACAATCGAGTCGATAAAAACCGAAACCAAGACAAAATAAAAGTTTTTTTGGCGCACGTTTTGCGATTTGGCGCATAATGGCGCCAGATATTGGCTGTGGCGCAGTTTCTGCAACATGGCGCAGGATGGCGCAGACACATGCGTCTGGCGCAAAATGGCGCAAATGGCGCAGCCGTTCCACCCCTGGCGGATGCATCGCAGTGAAAAGGCAGAGAGTTTTCGAAGAAGATATAAAAGAGACCGTTTTCTCTAAAAAATTCTATAAAAAAATGGCTCTACTTTTTTTTCGTTTATTTTATTTATTTACACCTTAACGGCCCATGAGAGGCATTACATAAAAAGGGGGGACATTCAAGATTTATGCAATAATGAAACGCAAATGCATGAAAAACACGAAAGGAAACAAAAAAAAAAAAAAACTTAACACACTCAGGATTGCTCAGAATTACACAAATCATACAACTTTTAAGACGGAAAATGAAGTTCAACACAAGATAGAATATTATTCAGGTCCACAGTGGTGACAGTGGATGACAATGGATGATGGAAGGTTGTTGCTGTCGCTGATGGTCTGAGGAAGAAATAATCGATTAAATGCCTTCGTAGAGCCTGAAATGCATTCAACATGTTGTTAAGGCGCGAAGATCTTCGGTCGAAGAGTGGCAGGAACTCATTTTTAACGTCTGCAATGTGGTAGTAGATTTTATGAAGGCAGAGCTTAGAGAATTTCCTGCGGAATTACAAAAAGGACAAGGTTTGTTCCTCTTCAGGGCGGAAACACTGATTGAAGGATCATGGGTAGACAAGATGAAACGGGCAGCCCTGTTTTCAACTTCTTCGAGATTGTTAATTAGGTCAATTTGATGGGGATTCCAGATGGTAGTGGCATGTTCTAGTTTAGCTGTGACGTACGTGTCGTACGCCAGCTTGCAGACAAGGGGAGGTGCACATCGTATATACGTTACGTCGTATTAGTCCGAGGGTTCTTGACGAGTCAGCAGTGATGACTTCAATGTTATTATCCCAGGAGAGGTCTGGTGTTAGTCTTACACCAAGGTATTTATACCTATAGCAACGGTCTCAAACAGGTTGTGTTCTAGTGAAGCGAATTAGTCTGTTAGTTTGTTTAGCGACATCAACCAGTCATTGCACCATCTGTTAATGTTAATTAAGTCACTTTGAAGTTGGCTGTTATGTTGCAAACTTTTTACTTCCTTGTAGACGACGGAGTCATCTACGAAAAGACGTATATTAGAGGAAATAGTGCTCGGGAGGTAATTTATATATATTAAAAACAATAGAGGCCCTAAAACGGACCCCTGCGGAACACCAGAAGACACGTTTGTTAGGGAAGATTCTTGGTCATTAATGGACGTCAGCTGCACGCGGGACGAGAGAAAGTCACGTATCCATGCAAATGTGAGCGGGTCAAGACGAAGAGATGAACTCAGGCAGCAGGCGTTGATAAGGGGCACGGTCAAATGCTTCTGAGAAATCAAGGAAAAACGGCGTCAGTCTGAGTCATAGAATTATTACAATAGACGCTAGAGGCTCAGCTGGCGCTAGTGTCTACGGGACTTCCGGTTGCAAATTAAAGCAGACAGCATGCAGTCTACATTTCCGGCCTCCTTGTGTATTCCTATGGGAAAACGCGCGTGAATTATGTCTAAAGTAATCCCTGGAGAAGGGGAACAAGAGGGACAAAGGACAAACATAAATCTCCAAACACAGCTAGGTGACTGGTGAGCGACCGAAAACATCCGCCTGGTCCGGGTATCGAACCCGGGACCTCTCCATTACAAGTGGAGCGCTCTACCAACTGAGCTAACCAGGGGTTAGACGTCAGTAGAGCAAACCGGTTTTATCAGCTGCCACCAGTCGAACACCAACAAGGGTGAAGCTTGCAATTTAAGGTTATAATTATAATGCAATTAAATGCAAAGGTGCAAGCGAGCTGGACAAGAATGACGAAAGTAATCCCTCGAGAAGGGGAACAAGAGGGACAAAGGACAAACATAAATCTCCAAACACAGCTAGGTGTCTCCAGGGATTACTTTCGTCATTCTTGTCCAGCTCGCTTGCACCTTTGCATTTAATTGCATTATAATTATAATTATGTCTCTTCGCCGGAAAATGACATGAATAACTTTTGTCATTTCGGTTGTTCCGGATAGTATGCACCTTTATTGGTATTGTGAAAGTGTAATTCCTTTAGTTACAGCATTCTTCTCTACCACTGAACGATGTTAAACTTCGCTCTATTTCAGGAACCTCTGTTTAAAGGAAGGTATGTGAAAACGAGCGACGATTCTAAGCAAACTAACGATCGAAAGGAATGTAGAGTGTGTTCAAGGTTTGCTAGCATTTTGATGGTGCTTATATATTGCTAATATGCCCGTCCTGTCATTGGATGAAAATGACTCCGTCGTGCACCTTTACGATCGGTTAAAGAAACATTCGAACGCAAAAAAATAAAGCACGTGAACTACGAAAGGTGTCTTTTTATTATTTTCTATGTCGGGCAGTTTTTATCGGGCACCTGCTCTCCGGCTTTCCCTATTTGCAAAGATTTGGAGCGTGCGGGTGATGATTTGAACCCAGAACAAGCATCTTCGCACATATTCGTGAGCAGAAAGAATAAATCAGTACTTATTTATTGCAAATCTGACTATATTACGTGGCTTTCGATTTATTTTGATCGTCTGCGTGCACAAGGAGTTACTTATCCAGTGTTACTGCGTAGTTCTTGCCGTCTCTTGGTTTTCCAAATGTCCTTCGATCGTTTGGCACGTATATCCGCCATGCTGGAAAGCGTCGACGCCGTGTTCGCGCTAACAGTGTCCGACAGTGCAGATAAATACACGACGTACGAAGCGGTTTTTACACCGTTTTTCATACCACGAATTTCAAATAAAAATACTGTAACTGACCAATTATTTCGTCTGCGTGACTGAGAAATGTTCCAATGTGCCTAGTACGTACAAATTATTTGTGATATTTGCTTTTATAATCGAGCGCAGAGAGAAAATGCACTCGCTTTTTCCTATAGAAATGCATTACCGGAAGTCAATTTCTGACTGCTTGCTGTCTGCTTCAAAATGCAACAGCACACTAGCGCCAGCTGAGCCTCTAGCGTTTACTGTAATAACTCTATGACATTCAAAGTTAGTGTGCAGGTCATGAATAAAATCACAAACCTGAGTCTCGCACGAAAGTCCCTTTTGAAATCCGTGCTGCTGCTCAAAGAAAAATGAATTACTTGTTAGGTGAGCCATGAGGTGGGAGCAAGTATGTGCTCTAGTAGTTTGCAAGAGTTATTGGGCTTTAATTAGACACAACAGAAGAGCGACTACCCTGCTTAAAAACTGGGATGACCCTGCCTATCTTCCAGTAGGATGGAAGGCGGCATTCTGATAGTGATTGGGTAAAGATCAGTTTAAAAAAAAAAACTCGCTAGAAATTATACTAGCATGTTTTTTAAAAGATTTTAGAGTTAATGTCACACCTTTTACGACATGCGGTGGATGAAATTCGACTTCAAAATCGTTTAATGTGCCCTTTAAGTCTTGCCATGTGCCAGGGGTGGCCAGCAATCGCAATGCGGCCACTTGTCTCCTACGAATGAGGGAAACACACCTGTATTTAGCCGTTGCACGGAAAAGAGCGTGTCGTCTAACTGCTCTCCCCGTACCACCCGGGCCCGGAGGACAAAGTCTCTTTGACCGAGAGATTCCCGAATAAGAAGTGTCGCCTTCGGGGTCCCAGCGCCCGAGACGCGACGTTTGTTTGGACAGGCGCCCTGCGGGGCCAGCTGGTCGAATTCGGTACAGCGCTGGCGCAATTTGCGCGTTTCGCATGCATGGGCCAGCTTCAAGCCATTGGGAAAGTTCTGTTTTTAAATAAAAGGAACCTTAGGCAACATTGTTCGTGAAATATACCTGTGTCTTGGGCCATCATCTTTGGCATCTATCGCGAGAAGAATTTGTGCTACTGGAGTGTTTTGTAACGGTTTTGTGGCGTAATGATAGCGAATCTTCGGGGGACGTGTGAATTGCAAGATCAGAAATTGCGAGGCGTCTGTAGTCCAGAACTTTTTATCTGCTCTTCCTTTTAGCTCCTCCCACCTCTTTCCACTTTAGCAGAGCGAACGCTGGAGAACAGGCGACCTTCTCTCCAGCGCTCGCTCTACAAAAGCGGAAAGAGGTGGAATCACGTGGTAGATACTGCAGTGCCAAGGGGGGAAAGAGGTGGAGGGGGGGGGGGGGGGGGGAGGGGCGGAGTACCAAGCTTCGCGCGCGGCATTTTTGGGATTTTAGCAAAGAGACTATTTTTAACCTTGAATAGAGGGAACAACAAGGACAAGACACAGCCATTTACTGAGAGATAAAACACCTCAAAACTTCAATTCGACGTAGAGCGCCCTATAGTAGAACAGACGGCCCCAAAGTTTACGAGGGGCTTGATAGCCGTGTGGTACGACTGATTAAAATAGCTAATGTGTGTGTTACTGACTACAAAAAATATATATATAATCGGGGTTTCCTTGGCCCTACTGCAAAATCTCGGTGTTTTCTTTATGTGGTCTTTGATAGGTACTTTAGCTATTTAAAAAGTTATATCGCACCGTTCTCAAGCCCCTTGTAAACTTTGGGGGCGTCTGTTCGACTATAGGGCGCTGTACGTTGATATGAAGTTTTGGGTTGTATTATATGGGACAAAAGGGAGTAAGGTGACACCCTTTTCTTTTTAGAGTGTAAGCAGCCGATCGAGCAATGGCCGGTTCGAGTCGCGCTCACTCTCTTCTCCGCGGACACGTGCCGTTTTCTATGGTTTAGACACAACCACCAAATATAATCATAATCGTGGGTCATCGAAGTCACACACACACAATATTAAAAATAGAATAGAAATTTGATACCCATTTTTTGTAGCTTCTAAAAAGCCGCAAATACGCTAACTAAAAAAAAAAAAGAAAAGCTTGCACAGTCACGCGACTTTAGGTAACATTCTCCTCCTCTATATTTCTTCTTCCTTCCCAGTCCAGTTTCAATTTCGAGCAGTTGCGTTTTTTTGTTTTGTTCTTTTTATTGTAGCAAAATATTGATTGGGTATTCTTGGACACCATAATAAATCGCCTGACAAAAAAAAAATGGGGGGGGGGGGGGGGGGGGTGTCAGTACGTGTCTCTTTAAGCGAAGAATTGAATGAATTAATGAAGTTTATTTTGACATGCAGAAAATGTCGGGGAGGAGGAACAAAAAGTTTGCCGAAGCTACGCCTGACGAGGCTCCAGCCCCCTCAAGTCGCAGCGGCCATATTGAAATCATACATAGATCAAGACGTACGTACATACATATACATTATGCACCTGAAAACACACCGTATCTTTTTTACTCACGTTTAAAATATTCTCACAGTCAAAATTTCGCCTAAATGAAACATAAAAAGGGATGATATAGATGCATAAAATGTCAATAACTTTTAGAGTCTGGGAGGAATGAATAGTGACCAAAATATTTAACTTTCGAGCATTAACATGTACTCCATTTCCTTTTTAAAACTCTCCAAAGAAGAACAGCAATTTAGAATATCTGAAACTTCTGAAAAATTGCTTAAAATTTCCGGAATCATGTATGTCTGAAGCCGTAAATTATATGTCATATTTTTCTTTGGGTATATTTCTATATATTCCCTAGTTTGCATCTATGTGTAAATAAGGCTAATTTTAAGGTATACTATGTTGCTGAATCGTAAGGATTTTGTGTTTAAGAAAAGGAAGAGCGGTGTGAGCACAAAAATCCAAGTTTTCTACGCTTCGGATCGCTTTCTTTTGTAGGACAAGTATCAAAATCGCGTAAACATAGCGCCGATCTCAACAAAGTTGACACCGATCGTTCTTCACAAAGTGTCGCCGCACGTATCCCAAAACACCGAGCGCGCTTTACTCCGGTCCCCTGGGGTCTCGCAACCAACCGCAGCCCCTGTGCCAACCACGGCAATCCCGCGAATACATACAAATCCCGCAGAACCTGTCGCCATCTGCCGCCGTGTGTAGCAATTAAAGCGATATATCTTGGTGGGAGCCGAATAGATCCCGCGCTACGATACGGACCCCGCGAACCGCGCGCTTGATCCTGCAACCGATAATAGACGGTGGTCCTTTCGAAAAGTGACGGTGTTTAGGCGGAACGAGTTAATTGAATTTGAAACGAGTTTATCTCGGCCGAGTTATATACCACCCAGAGGGACCTGCCTCCTGCGCCCGACAACTGTTCGGTCGTGAGCATGGATTCCGGAGTTGACCGAAAGATCGCAGTTTCAGAAAGGCTGCCTGGCAGGAGAGAGAGAGAAGGCTGGCGAATGAGGAAAGGCTAACTTGTGTGTCACAGCAACACCTCCTAGAAATAAGGCCGTAGAGCTCAGAGTGGTTACGTCACAATGTCGGAGAAGGAAGCAACGTTGAATGGAAGGCCATGGCGCAACTACGTGAGAAAATATCTGGTATCGGCGTGAAAAAGTTTCTTGTCGAGCGGTGCGGTGGTGTTCGTGCGCGTTTATACGACATTAATATAGGGTTTAAAAGTACCATCTGTTTTTTTTTACCCGAGTCGTGAACGGTGCACAGAACGGTGCTGGCTGCGTTGCGGTGACGACTCCAGCGGCCGGAATGGGAGAAACGAACGAGAAGAGCCTCCCGACTCCCCGAACGACTCGCGCGCGCATGCGCAGTCATCGCCGCAGGAAGCTCACACGATCAAGAGATGGGTGACCTCAAGGACGACGCCTAGAGGACGACCTCTCGGACGACGTCTAGGATGAGCTCAAGGACGACCTCGAGGACGACCTCGAGGATGACTTCAAGGACGACATCGAGGATGACTTCTAGGACGACCTCAAGACGACGCCTAGAGAGGTTCAGACTTCCCACTCTGGTGAAAACGAGAGTGGAAAGGCTGGAAAGGTTGCCGCCATCTATGAGCGACGGTGGCAACCAGACAACCGGCAGGCCGGTGGTCTGGTTGCCGCTGTCGCTCATAGATGGCGGTAGCTGTATGGAGTTTTGTGTCGACATTTGTTCGCGGACACGATACCGGGGGAACTAGCCCTTAACAGCTCCGCTGTAATAAACGCAACTTTTAATGCGTGTTGATCATATTCGTCCAAACACGGTTAGAAATATTGTGCGCGGCATTATTTCTAAACCACACTAAAAGCATTTACTTTACCTCGTGTTCGAAACGGACTTAAAACAACCAACTCACGCGGTTCCCCTCGTGCTGTTGGCGCTTGACAGCTTATCGACAAGAGACTATGAAACGAATAGACACTCACAGATTATTACTACAGCTGCATTAGATCATCTTTTTTTTCGAAGCAATTGTTTTCAGAGGGCAAAGGAAGCATCGTGTATTTGTGTAAAAAAATGTGTTTGCTGCTTTTTTTCTTTGGCTCGATGATTCCAGACTGCCGTAGTTTAACTCGGTTATTTATTGATTCTCGCCAGTTCGGTTTTGGAGGACTGTTTCTCTCCCGCATAGCAGCAGTGTTTACAGGCACTGCTCGTGTATATTTTGAGATGGGACCGGCGTGTGAATGGGTTGTGACAGTTGCTTGCACGAGGGCAGTCATCTCCTTTCAAAACCAAGTCTATAATATCAGTGCTGATCGTCGTTTATACCTCATGTAGTGTCAGTAAACCGAGATAAACCTGCGGTCTCTGTGTTTTTTTATACTGCCTGAACATAATAAAACGGACGTCACACACTTTTTTGCACCGTGTCTAATTTGCGCACACTTCAGACATAAGATTTTATCGGGTCGGAATTTTTAGGCACGGCCCAAGCTTGGCCCAGCCAATATTTCGGCCCAAGCCCAGCCTGACCTGACCCCAATCTGTAAAGATCCCAAACCAAACCGGACCACCAATTTGGTCAATTTGCCCCGCTAAATTTAACGGGGAAATATTTCTGCTAAATATTTCCCACTAAATTTATTAGAAAAATTTCTCGCCAAATTTGGCGGGAAAATTTTACCCTTGTGACGTTACACGTGACGCCACTCGAACCGTAAAAATTTTGGTCAATATAGTGGGAAGATTTTTCCGCTAAGTTTAGCGGGGGAAATTTTCCCGGCAGATTTAGCGGGAAAATTTTACCCTCGTGACATCGCACGTGACATGAATGAATGTGACGTCGCATAGACCTCAGCAAAAAAATTTAGCCGCTAAATTTAGCGGGGAAATAGGTGTCACGTCACCTACACACCAATTCAGTTTTGCTGCTAAATTTAGCGGGGAAATTTTCGCTAAATTTAGTCGAAAAATGATAATAAATTTCCCACTAAATTCAGCGGAAATATTTCTACGTTAAATTTCGCAGGGAAATTTGTACTAATTTTAGCGGGAGAAATTTTTGCTAAATTTAGTGACAAATTTAGCTAAAATTTCCCACTAAATGGGAAGGGAGGGGCAGGAGGGGCACACCCTTCCCTCCTCAAGAGCCGCGCTCTAATAGACTCTTCGTGAAATTCAGTCTGGCCACTTTGATCACTATCATCATCTGAAAAATGACATATGTGCCATACTAGAGCCACCAAATCAGCTGCGCTTAGAGTAAAGGCACTCCTTTCCTCGACACTGCTGTGGGCGCCGCCATTTTGGGGCTTGTGCAGAGCAGAAGCAACAGAAGCACAGACAATGCCAACGTCCGTGTCAGCACGTTCTTTGCGTGTAGATGCAAGCATGAAAGTATGCTTGGCATCTACTATAATAACCAAGTGTGAGAAATAGTGGCTTCCTAGAGAAGAAGTATATGAACTATGTGAATAATCGCTTTTTTTTTTTTACCGATAATCACCGATTTTAGCCTCGTCGTTCCACCGAAATACACCGGTGTTTTGAAAATAAATAAACACCGAAAAACATCCGCCGATTTTTCTCACAAATAAACACTGGAAAGTACACACCCTAGTTATAACCATAGAGTTATTATAATGTACGCTAGAGGTTCAACTGGCGCTAGTGTCTATGCGACTTCCGGGAGGCAAATTGAAGCAGACAGCAACCAGTCTACTTTTACGGTGCTCCTGTGCATTCCTATGGGAAAACGCACGTGAATTTTGTCTATTCGCCGTAAAATAACACGAATAACTTTTGTTATTTCGGTTGTACCGGATAGTATGTACCTTTATTGATATTGTGAACGTGTAATTCATTGATTTACAACATTTTTCTTTACCACTGAACGACACCGGCTGTTGAACAGAGGTTTGAGCCTGAAATAGAGCTTCGCTCTATTTCAGGCTCAAACCTCTGTTCAACAGCCGGTGTGTAAAAACAAGCGACGATTCTAAGCAAAATAACAATCGAAAGGAATGTAGAGTGCGTTTAAGGTTCAATAGCATTCCGGTGGCGCTTATATATTGCAAATATGTCCGTTCTGTCACTATATGAAGACTCCGTCGTGCATCTTTACAGTCTGCTAAAAAAAATAAAGTATGTGGGCTACGAGAGGTGTGTCTTTTAATTATTTCCTATGTCGGGCAGTTTTAATCGGGCACCTGTTCTCTGGCTTCTCCCCATTCGGAAAGATCTGGAGCCTGCGGGTGATGATTTGAACCCAGAACATGCATCTTTGCACATATTCATGATCAGAACGAAGTACTTATTTATTACAAATCTGAGTATAGTACGTGACTCAATTTATTTGATCGTCTGCATGCACAAAGAGTTACTTATCCAGTGTTACCGTGTAGTTCTTGCCGTCTCTCTTGGTTTTCCACATGTCCTTCGTTCGTTTGGCACGTATGTCCCTCATGTTGAAAAGTGCCGACGCCGTGTTCGCGCTAACAGTGTCCGACAGTGCACATAAATACACGTACGAAGCGGTTTTAGCATCGTTTTTCGTGCCACGAATTTCAAATGAAAACGCTGTAACTGACCAATTATTTCGTCTGCGTGACTGAGAAAAGTTCCAAGCTACCTAGTACGTACGAATTATTCGTGATATTTGCTCTTATAATCGAGCGCAGAGAGAAAATGCACTCGCTTTTTCCCATAGCAATGCATTACCGGAAGTCAATTTCGGACTGGTTGCTGTCTGCTTCAATTTGCAGCAGCTCACTAGCGCCAGTTGAACCTCTAGCGTACATTATAATAACTCTATGGTTATAACCTCATTGGCCTCGCCCCCGGCCAAGGAAGATTGAAGGGTAGGAGAGGGCATGACGTCGGGAACGTAGCCTCCACAAGCCATGCTCCCTTGACGCCTAGCCTTTCTCATTTTCCCCCTTACTCTTTTCACTTACCATGCCAACGTGACCACATCACGTGACCGTAGCTAGCTTGAGTCTTGCCTATGGGGTACTAAAATACACCAGTCTAGCCTTCAATCTGATAAAACCTACCGGACGGAGCGCGCGCAAGCCTGCAAGGAGTCATTCTACAAGCAACCATCCACCTCACAAGTGACATGTCACGCGCACCAATCACCAGAGAGATCTGCGGTCACGCTGGGCACAAAATCGTTTAAACTTTTTATGACTAGGCTTCACCAATATTGCAACGTGCCCCCTCCTAGTACTTCTGACCTCCTTGCCTCCGGCCACGACGAGAGAAGAGAGGGAGGAGAGACTCCCCTTTCCGAGAATTCCTTTAGTGTGTCCCAGAAGTCGCTATTGTCCCTCTACAAGATTATAGAAGATGAACCCGTCACTCAAAATTCGTACAAAAGCAGCTGCTTCGGTCGCAGGAACGACTAGGCCATCCTTTCGACGTCAGCCTCGCCGTACCTTTGCTCGTCCCGACACGAACTACGTCACGATTACGTTGGATGTCACGTGCTCTCCACTGGCTGGTCTCCGCGCGCTTGCCAGAGGGGGCAGTTTATAACGAATACAGCCATTAAAAATACAAATGTGCAATCTGTCGCTTACAGATATTATGGATCATAATCAACCTATTTTTGAACACGACGGGTATATTTCAAGTTTCGTTAAACAAAACGAATTTTTTTTTTTTTTTTCTTGACTATTTTTGGTACATTTGCACTTCGGAGCACAACCGCACAGCGAAAGTGGATTGGCGCAGAATGGTGCAATTGGCGCAGCGCTTCCACCCCTGGCAGCCCGTCTTATGCACAATTTATTCAGAGAGCTTAATTCCCTACCTGCATTAGTGGCACAGCCAAGGTATAGGCTTAGGGGATTTCAAACCGCCACTCCCTTCCAGAAAAACGTTTCAGGCATCGCCACTGGTCTGCATCACACCTATCAGTCTTACTAGTGCTTAACACTAGTTCGTTATTGGTTTAACTACTATTGTACAGTGTTCACAGAACACACAGCCTGTCTTTCCTCACGGGAGCGCTATCCTGGCGGTAGCCAAGCGACAGTTTTGTGATGTAGCACTCGACAAACACTCCCGGGTTACTTCAAGGAGCCGTTGTTTAGCTTCATCCAAAATGGCGCTGCAACGAGAAAACGTGCAGTCCCCGTGTCCCGTACAAGCTTAACTAGCACTAGACATGCAGATTCTTTTGTTTCGAGTTCCACACCTGCCCTGCAATGTCTCCATACCCTTGTGGGCAAGACAAACAGAAAGATCTTAGGTTCATGGCACGAGGTCGCTCGTGCCATGATAGAGGACCAAACAGCCTTCGAGAACGAGGCAGACATGCAGTTTCTAAGAAATGGTTCGGAGGCCCTCTGGGTTCAGCGAGGAACCTTCCGGCAAAAGCATAAACATTAAATTCACTGTAGCACCCCAGTAACACTTCCTACTGAAAAGTGATCGGATTCACACAGCGGAAGAGTTTATCCCAAGGGATTGGAGTGGCACATGAGGCAGAATTTCCGCTCTCCTACTTGTATTGCAATACTGGTGCAACGTTCCCCAACCGCGTTGCAGAGTACTTTTGTTATGGCTCCCCAGTCGAACGTTCAAATGTAGCTCCTTTGACAACTTCATGCTTTGGTCACTTGGTGCCATTGTGTGACGAAGATGTACAGTACAGCCGTTTATTTGCGACTGCGACACTGCAGTTGCAACACTCAGCAGTGAAAACACGAAACTTTTAAAAGAGACGAGGAAGCGTTTTGCTGAAGCCATCGATAATATTAAGTCATAAAATGAGTTTACAACAAACAAGAAAAATTTTTAAAAACTAAATTCCCACCGCGAAACGAATTTGTAGTTGGCGCCCGCAAAGAAGTGGCTGCTATTTATTGCATGGTCCTTCCGCTCTTTCAGGAGCTTCCTTTGGCCTCTAAAAGTACTTATTCATCTTCGTTTGGAGTGCAACAAAACAACAAAAATTTCAGATTAATAAGTAACTTTTAGAGCCCAAAGGAAGCTCCTAAAAGAGTGCAAGCACCACATGATAGACTTGTGCGCCAGTCAAAAATTGACGGCAGCGGCGCGCCAAAGCGTTCCCTTCCGGTGGCGGCGTGGAGAAATGCATTGAACCGGCGGCGCACCATGCTCAGCGTGCGGCTCCCACAGGTGCCAACTGCAAACTCGTTGGCGCCGTAAATATAGCCCTAAAAATATTTTTTCTTTGTTGTAAATTTGTTTTATGACATTCTTTTTCCATATAGGCTGTTTAAATAAAATGCTTTTTCCTTCGCATGCGTCCTTTAAGATGATCTAAAATGAACAAAAACATTAAAAACCAAAAAACTCCAACAAAAATGCAGACTAGCTAGCCCAGACTGCCAGGGACCCCATCCCACTAATCAGTAATACGACTAGACAATTTAAAAGGTTCGAGCAGCCCAGGGTATCGTGAAGCTTCCAGGTCCAAAGCATTTACCCAGCGAAATCGAGAGAGCGTATACACGGGGCAAACAGGGAAACCATAACCACGGGTGCACAGTAGCAAGTCTGAAGTCTCTACAGTGTCACTGAAGGCCGAGACGACCGGCTCGCGAGTTGCCGAAACCAAAAGGCGTCCCATGCGCGCCTTCTAAGTCACACCCAACACGTACACATTTCCTTTACACCAGTCAGATGGACACTCCCATCTTGTCGAGTTTCACGTGGTCTACTAACAAAGAACAAGTCACCCCGAGCGCCGAACCCGTCGCCCAAGCGTCGAACCCGTCGCCCCGAGCGTCGAACTCGTCGCCCCGAGTGCCAAACCCGTGACCTCGAGCGACGCATCCCACAGTCGGCACGGCTCAGTCGCTGATTTCGGTGATGACAACCGAGGACACCTCGGGTCTTGGCGCCTGCGGTTGTGGTGGCGCATGGTCGTCTTCCTCGCTCACAACCGGTATTGGCTGCGATGTGGAGCCCATGCGCTCAAGCATTTTCTTCCAGGCCTCCGCCTGCTGGTACTCCGCAAACTTCCTCGCCATAAACGGCGTCGCCCCCTTGGACACGGCCTGCTGGTAGGCGGCCCTGTATGCCGCATTGTAGGCCTGCTGTGCACTGCTGCTCATTTGTTGCGCAGGCCTCCACTGTGATGTCCCCGGAGGCCTCCCTCGTCGCACTTCTTGGTAAGGCATTTGCTGCTGCTGCGGCATTCCCTGCCGCGGTGGCATCCCCTGCTGCGGCATCCCCTGCTGCGGCATGCCCTGCTGCGGCATTCCCTGCTGCGGCTGCACATGCCGAAAAAAGCCATGGTTGAAGACACTCTGCGTGCCTTAAAACGAGTGCGTCTGAGTGTTGCACGGCATGCTCCCGTGCAACTTTTCAGTTGTCTACGTTCCGGCTCTAACGGAGAAATAAGACTGAGAACTCTCAAGTACCAAGGTCTGGAGTTTGGTGAGCACTTGATTCAGTTGTTGCAGCGCCACACCAGCCTGCGTGAGCTGGTTCAGGATGTGCGGTGGCACCACCTGCTTGAGCCTCAGGTACTGCGTAAAAGACAGAGGCCTGGGTGTCATCATTTGAACAGCACTGCTCAAAAAACATCAACAGTCACTAGAAGACTTTTGTCTACATCTCTCGAGAGCACGTCAGACGGTAACTCCAGTTCTCGGGATCGGCGGGCATCATCACTATTGTTCGTTGGCACTGCCTTCGCAGTCGTTTGGTGCGTGCACGCAAGCTACGCACACTGCTGAACAATTTCCTTTCATTCTAGAAATAGCAAGCTCACAGCTCATCACATGATCTGCTCTAAACATGTAGAGAGAAACGCAGATTCATCGTGGCTAGCACTTGAGTCTTATTCTCTTCAAGCTGATGCCGAGTAGGGTTGTTTTGCTTGCCTAAAACCCAAAGTTTCACTGCATTGTTTCACTTTCTCTTTCTCACTGATGCTTCATAGCAAGAGATAAGTTCACATCCATATTTAAAGAAAATAGGATATTTATTACGATAACACAAATGTTAAAAATAAAATACAAACGACCATCTGAAGTGTGGTGACTGACAGCAGCAGCTGTTATGTTGTTGAAAGATGTACTTCAGGAGCTTTGCTTCTAGTAGATTATTTGTAGATGATGAGGTCTAGGAGATATGTGCTTCTATGGAATATTTTTGAGATGTGCTCTTAAGAGATATGCTTTTGGCAAGAAAATGACACTGAGATGTACTTTTGAGATGAGGAGAGAACGATAGCACGGCTGAGTGGGTGTTTGCATGCGGGCACTGCTGGATTTCACCGGAAAGGGGCACTAACAGCTCTTGCAGTAAGACTCAGTCCCGAGCAGAAATTTCCAAAAAATTAATTTCCCCAAGTGCATCCCAGCGTGTGACACTCACCTCTGCCCTCTTTTCAAACGCATCCATCTGCTGTTTCTTGAAGTACCCCTGATAGGTCAGCAAAGTCGTCTGCAAGTGCCTACTCAGTTCTGTCTCGGTCATCATTGGGTTCTGCAAAGAAAGCAGCCGACAAAATCAGCAAGCTGCAAAACGTCTCGAAATACAGGGTGCACACAATCATATACAATTTCCAACGAGCCATGACAGTAGGAAGCATGCAACTAAATCTATAAAGCCTTGTCTCATTAAAATAGACTACACCAAAATGTACACCCCGCTATGTAGACAAAATTTTCGGGGACAAACTGCTTAAAGGGATGCTGAACCGAAATCTGGATTCCCCAAAACACGCGGCAAAAGCGTGCAACGGGATGCTAAAAACACCAAAACATCACTCATACAGCGATATCTCGAACGGATGACCGTATTTTTTTAAAAAAAGAGGCGCATTTGGCAGGAGTGTTGATGTCATGTTTCTCCGAGAAGAAGAAACGGCCTCGTGTCTTCTCCGCCTCGCAGTCTTGAGGGAGCGAAGCGAAGAGAGGAGGCAACTAGGTATCTTGACGTCACGCGCCTCGTCGGCTTTGTTCGATCTCGACTTCTTTTTCCAAAAATACGGCCGTCCATTTGAGATATCGCCTTACTAGTAGTGTTGTAGGGATTGTAGCGTCCCGCCTACATCGCTAGCATTGCTTTTTTTGATTTCGGTTCACCATCTCTTTAAATACAGGCATTTTCGTCCCGCCATTGCAGACAACTTGCATTAGGGACAATGTTTCGGGGAAAATGGGGGTTGTGTTTATCAATGAGATATGACTATGTAAAGGTGCAGGCACGCAGTTAGGATATTTTTCCGGGAGAGAGAGAGAGAGAGAGAGAGAGAGAGAGGGGGGGGGGGCACCCATGACAAAATGTTGCATGAGGGGGAGGGGGAGAGGAGGTCCCAGCAAAATGGAAGATTTCAGGGGGTGGGGGCCCGGGCCCCATGACCCCCCCCTACTTCCTGGCTCCGTGCCTGTGAAAGTGTGTAGTTAGGCAAGTCGGTGCACGAGATCAAATGAAAGGGTACAAAAGAAAGACACAAGGACGAGGAAGACACACAAACACAGCGCCGACTGTCGACTCCTACGTCGAGAGTCAGCACTGTCCGTTTTCCACTTCCCCGTGTCCCTTTTTTTAATGCGAAAGCATGAACTATCCCATGGAGCGAAGCCGGCGGCATCTATAACCGCAAAAAATTCAAAAGAAATGCTCATTCTCCCATTGGCTGAGCAAAACTGCTTCTAGGTAGCCCTTGGTGGCTGCTTCACAAGAGTGCGCGCTTCGCCGCTTTCGCGGCAGGCATTGCTGGAGGAGGGGGGAGGGGCTCGGTATTTTATGCGAGTGTTTTTATTTTTGTTCTGTAATTTCCTCTGTAATTTTATTTTTGAAATATTTTGTTACCTTAGTGTTGTCGCACCTATTAACGGGAGTGAAAATTATATATATATATATATTTTTTTACGTTTAGTTGAAATTTATTATTTTGAAGCCACACTGATAGGTTGTCCAGATGGTTATTTGTCATAGATTCTAACGCCGCTTTAGAGGTTGAAGCAGAAGACACGTTAGCGTTGTCTGCGTACATGACAAGCTCAGGCAATCTCAAAATAATTGTGATATCATTCACATAAAAAAGAAATAAAAGGGGGCCCAAAATAGACCCTTGTGGAAGACCATACTTTACTTTGAGTGTATTAGAAAAATTGTTAATATAAATATACTGCACGCGATTTTCAAGGTAGCTTTTTATTAAACTCAAAGCAACCCCCTGTATGCCATACCTTTGAAGCTTAATTAGTGATGTGTCATGCTGGATTGTATCGAAGGCCTTTCTAAAATCTAGGAATAAGCCTAAGCTCTATAATTTATTTTCAATGTTGTTTATAATTTTATCCTTTACTTCTACAAGTGCCTGCTCTATGAATTTAGATTTCTAAAAGCCATATTGACATTTGTCTATTACATTGTGCCTGAAAAACAAAGTAACCCCTTCAAGTTTTCAAGAAAATTGGCAAAACCGAGATTGGTCTATAATTCTGTAGAAGGTGTTCCCCGCCACCCTTGCAAATCAGAGTAACTCTTGCAATTTTCAGTTCCTTAGGAAATATTCCAGTTTCTGGAGTATGATTGATTATATGCAAACCCATCCAATCTGCCTTGCTTGTTTTGCAAAATGGTGGACAATATTGAACAGTCAATGCCGGAATGTTGAATTCTTTGGTGATTTCGGACTTGAGCTGGCCAACCTTGCAGATCTAAGTGACTTTCGGTAAACACTCCCCATCTCCCATACGATGCCCGTGTGCATGTAGTACACCGCAGGTGCGCCCGCGCAGGTGCGCGTGTCGGGGGCTCCTGAAGGGATTATCTCCTCGGCGCTCCATCGCTTCCTTGACCCAATTCTGACAGGAGTCGTGAAGCGTGCCGCAGGCACCGTGAGTGGCATCGGAACGTTGACACTGCTCCCGCTGCTCCCTGTCCATGTCAGTGCATCGGTGTCGGTTAGCGGCGCTGTGCCAGCTCTACGCGCTTTGCCTTCTGTCACCTGTTTACTCAGTTTTCCCAGTTTGCTGTTTGCCTCAGTGGAGAGAGGGGGAGGGAACGCAAGGGTCTCCGTGCGTGTCCGTGTAGACTTGCATACTTTCGGCACCTGGGCCTTCGTAATAAGCGCGGTCGGCCGCCGATACATTTAGAATAATTCGGTTAAAAATACGTGCATTTCGGTCGGGACCACATTGAACTTCGATAAAAGCAATTTCGTTATAACGAGAGATTACCATACAACAAAAACAGAATATGATAAAAGGATTTTCACCGTATTCCCACACAACATTCTTTGTACAAAAGTAAGCAGACGGCTTATAGGATACCATCCAGACGCTTCTTTTCTTTTAGATTCATGCTTGATTTTATGATGCAAAATGAATGCGTGGATTGAGGGTCAGATGCTGTTCCGAATTTCGCGGATGCAGTACGGATGCTGACGGAAAGTCTGCAGGTGTGGATTAAATGGGGATGATCAAACTTGTCCGTGCAGGGCTCTACCTAGAAGCCTTCACACTACAGTATAGACCACTTACAACGTAACCGCTTATAGTGCAGGACCGGGTATAACGCGGCTTTTTTAAACCACCGGTTCGCCTCCCATAGAACTCCATGTAATTACATACCGCTTAAAATGCAGGCGCGCGAAGGGAAATACCGGTTATAGTGCGGTTTTCGGAACAGCCCGGTGACCGCGCCGACTGACCGACGCAGAGAGCACGCTTCCCTGTGCGACACTAGATAACAGCGCGAGCCGCAAGCGGCACTCGCGGGGCAAGGAGGTTGCTCGAAGAAGTGGGGAGAAGCGAAGAGAGAGGCTTCAGTCGCCATAGCTACGGAGGGACGTACGCATGTGTCGTTCACATGCGTGCGTCCCTCCGCTCTGTGCGTTGGAAACAACTGCAACGACAGACCCAACGCAGGTCGAGGAGAAGTGTTTGCACGCGTTGCATGCCGGTCGCGGGCCGGCCGGCCGGCTGCTTCTATCCGCAAACATGGAGTCGGTTTTGATCGTCGACGTAGACGGCGTGGTAGAAGCTAATCGTTCCACGTAAAAGCGCTATCCTTGACTGTGAATTTTCGTTGTGTGTCGCTATGATAACCCAGCACATACTAGAAGGGAAGATCCGCCTACTCGTGCGGCGATGTTGTGGCAGCACTCTCAAGACAACAGAAACGCCCGTGTCGTCGTGTTTGTTTACTTTGACTACAGTGGTGCTTTCTAAGCATTTGTGTTTTCGAACATCGCCCGGATATCTTATTTGGAGCATTTCAGCCTACGCTCAAGTTGAAAGTATTACTGGCGCGTACCATATAAAGGATGCGAATTTTCACGCGTTTTCATCACCGGAGAAAAGTGATTAGGGTTAGCAATCCTGAACGCTCGCAACGTCCGTCTGTAACCCGCGACGCCGTTAAAAGGCTGCGCCAGGCAAAAGTCGCTCATTTCTTTCAAAATGTGTGACACACTTGAGAGAGAAGTCTACTAGTCTGGTGAAATAAAGACTTTCCTCAAACTAGGCTTTATTTTTCATCTAACATAAAATGAATTCTTTTACAAAGGTAAGTTGTCTGATGGCATGCATTTTGGCCTGAAAAATTGATGCTTTGGTTATAGCGCGGTACCGCTTATGGTGCGGATTTTCGCGACTCCCACGACATACGTTATATGCTGTCTACACTGTATCTCACTAGTTGGGCACTACTGCAGAGGCTATGGGCGAGCGAGAGGAAAGCCTCTTTTGTACAAATTCTGAATGACAGGCTAATCTCCAAGGGAGAGCAAAGTGATGTGGGGTTCACAAGAGAGGGTCTGGGTAAGATCGGGATTCCCTTCTTTCCCTCCTTTTCAACTGCTCGGGTTACACTCTCGCACCTGTACCTTTGGCAGTGCTGCTCCCAACTAGTGAGATAGAGTAGAATAAATTTTTCAACTGATCTACTGCTCCATTACTTGGTCGCCCCCACATTCAACACTGACCTTCAATGTATTGTAAAATCACTCATGGTTCAATCTCAGAAGTACTTCCGACATTGCATAATTTATACTTTGCGGTATCTAACCATGTGCTAAACAATTCTTTAGTTGAGCAGATGTTTCCTTATTGTTCCTGAAAACAAAGGCAGGTGAGCTATAGATTTTTTTCAGGACTGACCTACCGATTGAGAGGCTAACCCAATATTTGCCATCAGGAAAAAAAAAAAAAAAAAACTGAAGAAGCTCGTGAATTTTTAATGGGTTCGATCAAACAATAAGGAGAAAAGCACCAAGTCCAGTGCTTCCCCTTTAGCATTATTACAACAGGTATGGGTGCCTCTTTGATGCATAACTATTATGCCAACCACGTTCTAGAGTGTGAATTACCGTTTACAAGATCTGTAGGCGTCTGTACTGCTTTACTGCATCAGTGCCCAGAGCAGGAGGGTTTCACCGACAGGGTGAGGATGGCGGGTAGGAGCTTCAGTTCCTTCCCAAACCTTTGACGATGCTTTGCTGCCTGGCGAGCTTCGAGCGCATGCACCCAGCCAAAGCATGGTGGAAAGTGCGTGCTTGAGGCTGGGCATTCCAAAGAAGCGCCATGCAATTCTAGCTCCGTCGGTGACTACATCAGTCTGGACAAAATGGGGATTCCTCGCGACTGAAATGTTTGAGGACCCCTGCTCTAAGTTCAGCCTATTTAGTGGCTCTCGGCCCAACACGGAAAACATCCAAGGCGAATCGTTCCGCAGCACTTGCCTTTGCCCGGATGTCGCCGATTAGTTTGTGCAGGTCAAGCGAGAAGTACTGCTGCTGGCCTGACGCATTGCTGTTTCGCAGCAGTTCCTCTAGAAGAGAAGACAAACGCCACATCAGCGCTGCCCTTCAGAGCCAAAACACCGAATCAGACACGTTGCGGGGGAACGCTGCTCCCAACAGGTTGTCTGCACCCAGCTTGGCAAGGGTAGGGTCTCGAGTACCAAAATAAGGCGGACAGCATTCCAACACAGACGGCCTTGCACTACGATAATGTTTACTTTATATTACTATATACTTAGTTCCACCTCGAGTCCCGATGCAGCCGACGCCACGAGCTGATGGCACCAAGTAAACGGCGTCAAAAGCGCAAGTCATTAGGCCTTCCACATACATGATTGGCACGGCGATTATAGAATGCATTCATGAACATGACGAATGCCACATTGCTGCGCTTTTGACGCTGTTCGATTAGCTACCAGTGTGATGGAACGCCACGAAAAGCATTATGAAATGTGCAAAACATACATCACTCAAGAACATGTAACTGTAAAGAAATAGTCATTGACCGAGAAGGAAAAACTAAATTCCAAACAGGAATTGAACCCAAGACCTAACGATTAGGAGCTTCGATACAGGCGCAATGCAAGCTGCCTTTGCCTCTACTCAGTTTGAATGTGCACACCTAAAGCCTGCGTCTGAAATGTGAGTGGACACAAAGGCGGCTGGCTTTCTTAGTCATTCCAAACGGATCTCTGGGCTCCGACATCCACACATGCTCTCATTTCCTACTCTCCCTCTGTTTCTATTCGTGTAACAAAAACAATACAAAAACCTAAAAAGTGTTTCTTTAGAAGCTTTGAAGAACGCAGCGGGAACATATTTTGTGTACATCAACATCAAGGAGGGACACTACCTGGGAACGTCAACTTTTGAACAGCTCGTTCAATCGGCGTAATATTTGCAGATGGCGTTTGTAGTCATATAGAAGAAGGGCATGCAAAGTTTCAGTTGTGTGAACCAATTTCTATACCCCCAGAACAAAGTGAAGCATAGCTTTGATTGGAATACTGCTCAATGAATATCAGTGAGGAATGATGTTGATAACCACATATTTTTCTAGTGGAATGCTTACTGGAATACCTTTTGCCGATTACTATAAAAAGAAATTTACAAAAAATAAGCATTTTTCAAGCTAAAAAAAGAAATTATGAAATTTTTTTTTTTACATTTATTATGTTTTCCAAATTAAAAATTTTTCATAATGAAGGAACATGAAAATGCAAAATCTAAGCTCACAGTAACCGGCTCCATAAAAGTTTGGCACATAAGTCGTAAATATTAAGTTTCTCGATACTTTCATACTGAACCGATAGGTTTATTAAGGTGGGATTTACTGCCAAAAAGCTGAACGGAGAAAAACGCGTTCAAAGTGCTCGAACCTCTACCTTTTCTTTAGCAGCATCGCAAAACTAAAAACAATTTAGAAAGAAAAAAAAAAGAGCTATGCTGTGTAAACAAGTGAAACTTTCTCTGAATACTCTCAACATGTTGGTGGATGTAAATATGGCATTTTTCAAAATCAAATTTTTGTGGAGAAAATATTTTTTTTTTTTGGGAAGTGTCCTTCTTTAACCTTGGGATTGCAATGAATTTTATCCTTGAGCCAATCCTTACAGTAATATCAGGAAAGCAGAAAAGACTGTGTTGTGGCACAGATGAGCGTGTCCACACCACAAGATGCTCGACATGGGTGGCACCAGGCCACGTATGACCTGTGACAAAGTTCGGTTAAAGGTATGGCCGTTTCATGCTTCGAAATATACACGCCGCTTCAATAAAGTCACGGAACACCCCGCGTTAGCTCGACTTACTCCAACTACTCGTTGGGAACGTCCGTGGAAGTCTACAAGTCGACGCTGCGTCGACACCGAGGAATTTGACACAATTAAATTGAGCGCATCCTCACCCGCGTGTTCGACGACGCAGCAAGGAGAACTAAAAAAAACACACCTTTCTCGCGCAGCTTAAAGCTTGTTCGCATTCTAGTGCAGTTGAGCGGGTTGCACTGGCTTACAACGAACACACTGGGGCCAGCCCTGAAACGCATCTCGATCGGCATTTACACTATGCATAATTTTTGCGCTACATGCGCGAAATAATTTCCACAATATTATGAGACCGTTTCTCGTAAGGTTTGATCCCATATATATATACTGCGAAGCCTAATGATAGCATATTGGAGGAGTTCCGGGACAACCTGATAGATGGCGCCAGCTTGCCAGTGCGAGCTCTCGTTGCAAGCGGCTACAACGCCGCCCATCACACTTGAGCACAAGTGTGTGAATCACTCTTCAGCAATAGCTCCGTTTCACTTTAGGCTTGATCGCAACTAACGCTATCATTCGACACAGCCAGCCAAGCAGCACCACAAGTGGATCGTGGATTGTGGGCTTGCCACCACCACCTCAACCGATCGTGCGGGAAAAAAAAAAAAAAAGTATGATCGGGGTGCATTTTTTGCGCGCGATCGGTTCGGTTGTCGGTAGCAAACACACAAAGGTGACGAGCGCCGCGGCGACGCGCTTTTGGCCTTGCTCGATCGGCTCCGTTGAAGCGTATGGCGTCGGCTGCGGTCACACTCAAAGTGAGATGGAGCACGGTACTTTGGCGCTCGATGCGAAGGAAGAGAGGGCAGGTCGAACCGACCTGCGTCGCTGGCGGCCCTGCGTCCTTCGTCCTTGAACTCCTCCCAGGCCAGTTTCCTTTCCTCCTCCGTCAGGTCCTCCTCCACCACATTCTGAAGCAGCGAGTCGTGCTCGTGGTACGACACTATCCAGTGCTGGTGTTTCATCAGCATCTCGGCCAGCAGGCGGTCCTGAAAAGGGCAAAAACGGCATCGGCTTTCTCTTTGCGAAATGTGTATGGGATGGCTGGCAACCAATCACGCAGAGCGAATGCAATTCTGCGCCGCTTCTATGCGCGCAATTGCTTTTGCCGGCGACAGCGTACCCACAAGGACAACGAGCGCTGTGGTGATGCACTTTGGCTCCACTGCATTCGCCTCATCAGACCGTAGTGTCGTCTGCGGTCAGGGTGTAGACGTTTTGTGTCGGCTGGGGACGTTGCGAGACGCGCGGTAGCAAAAAGCCCAGACCCGGTTTTAATACGGCGTCGCAGTTAGCGAAAGGCAATCAATGCGTGAAATGTCACGTTTGACTAATTGGGGTTTACTCGTGCAAAAGTAACCTAGGCCACAATCTGAGAATCTTCAAGTTCTATCTGGTCCCCCAAAGGAGCATCCTGCTTAAAAAAAAAATGTATAAATTGTAGGACAGACAGGTTTGAACACAAGTTTTCACCAAAGAGGTCTACATATTGAGCCTTTAAACAAGTTTCCGTACAAAGTTGCACCCCGCTCGAAAAAAAAAACTAAGGCAGTTCAGTCCATTCATCTAACATCCAAACGTCCCGCACGTGGAATGCATTAGTGGTGCATGCACAAGTGTGCCACTCGAGACTGACGTCACAGTCATGAGATGTGATGCCACATCCCACCACGGCTTGACACGCAACGTTACTAGATCCAATACCGCTGTTGATACCGCGATGTTACACGACAGCACGACTTCACATGACCCGACGTTCCACGACACTGCAACGAGACTCGACGCACGCCACGTGCGTCGCTTGACCCGTAGTGGTGTCCCACTACATTTAGCCGACGTCGTCACGGCCATTGGCACAGTACAGCTACGGTGACACAGCCCAAATCCGGACTTCGCTTGCATTAAAATACTTTCTGCACAAACAAACATCTGCTCAGAAACGATATGTACCTTGGGCACCATCGGGGTGGGCCTGTTGCTCTTGCTGTCTGGACTGAAGCTGTACAGTTCCATGAGATCGGCCGCATTGAAGTGGCGCTCGATCTGCTGCTCGTCCACTACCCGGCACGCCAGGGACTGCTTCGTCACCTGCCGATCGTAGATCTTCTCCTCCATCGTCCCCTGCAAAGCCGTCTGCTTTGTCAGCGACGCAGGTTCGTCTTCTAACACGGAGTGCATTTTATCTGTGTTCTTTTATAAAATAAAACGTCGTGCCGATGGGTTTTTTGACAGTTGAGTCTTGGATGAACCAAGACGCAACGAAGAGCTGCTTTCACCAATTCCCCTCCAAGGCCAGCACGGTGCTTCTCTCAAAATCAACTCCGTGGCCGGTCATCCAACGCACAAAGGGGAACGTGAATCATTCTTTAGGGTTCCCTGCCCAGCAGCTACGTCTCCTAACTGTGTGACGTCAGCAAAGCCCCATACATCCGTATGTGCATTTAAGCGACGCGTGTTCTTTACGTCACTCACCCGCAAACAAGAGACCAAACTCATTCTTGTGATTTTCTTCTAAATGATTAAGAAGTAATACAGAATAAATGTACAAGTGCTACCAAAAGAGTACATAAAAAGCCTTACAGTAAAGACTTACTCATCGTTAATGAAATTAGCAACTGGAAATATAAAGGCACCAAACGTACACATGCTACTTAGAAAAGACAAAATAAATGCCATGATAAAGAGCCACGTAACAATGAAACAAACGTGTCATGGTTTGTTGTCTGTGCGATTTCGCTTGTCAACTCATCCCAGTGGACTACGACCTGCAGAAGTGGGGAAAATTCATACAAAAAATATCTTTTGCCTTTCGTATATCGTTTTTGCATAGACGTGCACACTCTACGCACAATTGCCAGTCATGTTCCGTACTTGAAAATTTGGCCTTTCTGAACGGTCTTTTCTTTTTCAAGATCACCCGTTTTACACTTTGCAAAAACCAGGGACTGTTCTCACTTGGGGTGATAACCAACTTCGGGATAAAGTTTTCACGTATCAGTATTAGTTAATTTTACAGCGGAGCTGCTACGGGCTTGCTCCCCCAAGATCGTGTCCGTCAGCAAACAAACGATGACACAGAACTCGGGACAGCTACCACCATCTATGCGCGACGGTGGCAACCAGACAACTGGCTTGCCGGTTCTCTGGTTGCCGCCGTCGCTCATAGATGGCGGCAACCTTTCGAGCATTTCCACTCTGGCCTGCCGACTAGCGGCCGGCCATTATTTTATTCCCACGATAGTACATACAGGTTCACTGGTCTTCCTTCTTCACCAGAGTGTAAAGGGTGAAAGTCTTTTTTATAAATTGCCAATTGTCTTCAACTGGGCATGCGTGGCACTCGCTTACATATTGCGCCAGAAAATCCGACAAAGAATCTTTGATGGCACCGCTATTTGCCTTAGAATAATCATAAATGACCCTTCTAAAATCTACTCTCTTTCTCATAGTTTTACGGTTGCAAATTTCATCGATAATACATACAGTCATGTTCTTGGGGGGGGGGGGGGGGGGGGTTACAAACAAAATGCTGTACGGCATCACCTCGTGTAGGCTGATTGATGAGTTGTACAATTGAAAAAGAATTTAACAGCATAATAAAGCTTGAACACTCTTCTTCCCGTCAACAAGTGGTACACACACCAAGGTTAACCCAGTCAATTCCTCGGCAATTAAAATCACCAGCCAAAATAATCGCTGAACGTGGATACTTTGATTCAATATGTTCGAAGACAATGGTTAATTCATTCGCAAATTCATCGGTTGATGCAGGCGGGCAACAGCAAACATCGACCATAACATTTTGAAAAGAAACACCAGAAATAGACACCCGAAGGGTTTCAGGAGGCAAGTCCACGGGCAGCACAGTGCAGGTTATGCCCCTGAGGACCCCGTCTGGTCCCTCGGTCTTTACGAAATATGCTGAAATCTGTGCTTAGTAGTAATCCAGAGTTTGGAGTCGTATCGGAAAGCCATGTTTCGGTTTCAATGATTACTTCGAGTAAACAAGAAACGATAATGCCCGCTAGCTCATCCTGCTTAGATAGGATTCTGAAATTTGCTAAAAGAAAAGAAAGAGGGCAGTCTTGTCTCCCGGAGGCAACGGGTTTTGGCAGCTTTGGGATTGCTATTGCATCACTGTGGACGCACATGTGCCGTATCAGAGGCTCTAGGCTCTCTCGGGATAAGTAGTACTCTATCAGTTTCAGCATCGTACATGTACATCAGGTTGTTCACAGAAAGTTTATCATAAACCAAGTTTACTCTATCGCTTGTAGTGTCGCACCGACTTCCCGAAATCCCATATCTTCCAAATTAGCCTTACTGCGCATGAACGTCCGAGCAGACAAACTTGAGTACCGTACGGCTAGACCTCGGAAAGTTTGTAATGCATCCGAAGGACGCAACTTCCAGTTACGGCGTGCCGAGGAGGCTTCTCGTAGACCAAATACGGATAGGGCACGGGAGCAGGATTGAGAGTGGAAGCAAAAAATGACACGAAATATCCTCTAATCGTGCTCAAAGGGGGGGGGGGGGGAAGCGATGACCATGGCGAATTACACAAGTGCCGAGCCGCCGTCGCCGCAACACGTGTTACGCAATCTCTTTCGGTTCTTGCGGAGTCCCCCCTCTAAAAAAAAAAACAACAGCCGCTGCCCGTACCTGAGCAAGGAAGCGGTAGATGAAGACCGGCTTCTTCTGCCCAAAGCGGTAGACGCGGAAGATGGCCTGCACGTCGTGTGTGGGGTTCCACGAAGCGTCCATGAGCACCACCCGGTTCGCCCCCACCAGGTTGGTGCCCAGCGAGCCTGCCTTGGTCGAAATAAGGAACAGCCGTCCCCGTGGGTTCGACTCGTCGTTGAACATCTCGATCCAGCGCTTGCGCAGGTCCACGGACGTCGAGCCGTCCATGCGGAAGTAGTCGATGCCGGAGATCCACGTGTTGTGGCAGTCCTGCAACGGATCGCTTGGATCCTCCCCCGTGGCGTCAGGCTGCACCGCGGAGGCGCGTTCGTCGCACTGCTCCAACAGCTTCTCCACCATGTTGAGCGTCAGAAGGCTCTGGCTGAACAGCAGGCTGTGCACCGCACACGAGCAGATGTCAGTGAACAACAACGCAACGCCGACAAACCTCTAGACCATCGCACTATTAATCTCAGTTAACCCCAGGGGGGGTAAAGACGGGAGCAAACCGCGACAAATCACAATCACCAGTGGTCCTGAACGAAAGCAAGAGCGACAAGAGCAAAGAAAGAAAATAGACAATAAGCAAGGCGGGTTTGTATTGCCACCATGAGTCAAGTGGTTTGTGTGCTCACCAACTATAATTTTTCTGCAATGCACGACACCAACCTTTTTGTAAAAAATAAATATAAAAAAAATCACTACAGACGGACCTTGCGAGTGATGTTTTCCTGCTTTTTTGTGTATGTTTGAGCACAGCCTGCATACACAAAGTCGGTGGTCCCGTCGGGGCCACCGTGGGACCACCGCGATGCTGGCGTCTCTGCCCCGCCCTTCCAAACCGGCCGAAATGCATGGAACCATTCTGACGATTATAGTATAACACTACGGTTCACCGCTTGGCTGAAAGGGCGGCTGAATCCGCTAACAACGCTCCAGCCACCGCGGTACTAAAAATATTTGCTGCCAATCATTCGAAGTCGCAACCGAAATCCCAGTAAAAGCTTTACTGTCCTCCAAAAATGTTAAAGCAGCTTGCGACGCAGGAAGACGATATCATATCGCCCGAGTCTCCCGACACCGCATCTAGAGCTCACGAAGTTTCATTGTCGAATAGGAACGATCAGCAATCACGGTTGCTCTACACTGAGCAACGAAATGTCGGCACCCACAAGAAGGTCGGGGAATGGAGCGTCCTTACTCCGAAGCATAGCTCATCTTGCGGTCCCAATTGGACTCATTGTACATTGATTTTTTCCCTACGGCCACGCCCCTGCCCACAGCAATCTGCAGAAAGCAGACCACTAACTGGGCGAATTGGCGGTTCATGCTATTTAACGTCGTAGTGCACGAGAAAAAAAAACACTCACAGACACTGGCACACTACCGAACTCTTGGCAAGTCTCACAATGTACTACCGAGGAAAAGTGTACAAAGTCTGATGTGGTATGCTAAACCGAAAACAATGAAAAAATATAAAAGAAAAGTGAGCAACGTTGCGTTAAGCTGAAATGTTTTCTCTCAGAGACTCAATTTTAAGAGGAGGGGCTCGAGATACAGCTTTATGCTACGCTACAGTCTCTCCAATGCGAGCTTCTGCAGTGTACAGCTTTTGATGGACAGCACGCTTGCATTTGGGAAACTTCTTCAACTTCGGCAGGTATTCAGACTCACGGGCTTTTTTTGCACGCACAAGATTTCATGGTATGTCGGTAAAACAAGACACCTACACAGGACGTTACACTAACAAGGAACAATAAAGGACCAGGTGTTAGGAGAAAAGAGCTTTGCGAGTTTCTGAACACAAAAACAACCTAGGCATCGCTGAACACTCGGTCGTTGGGCGCTCAACATCTGATCCCAGCTAGCAGCTGGGAAGAGATGCCAAAGTTCAAGCACTTAGTTCTCTCATTAAACGTTGTAAGCAATTGACCAAACCTTTTGAATGAGAAAATGGCAGCCAACATATTTCGCAAATACCGTATTTACTCGCATAATGAAAGCACCCCTTTCCAGTGGGTACCAATATTTGGACTTTTCTATTTTTTCCTCGCGTAATCAATGCTCGTTCAATTTTCGGCTGCACCAGTCTGAAATTGCATCCAATTTAGCAAGCCACCAAGGCATTTTTTTTTTTGCCACCAAGCGGTCAGGCCAAGTCAAGTCAAGCCAAGCCAAGCCAAGCCGCTCTCATAATGGCCGCAAGCGTGTAGTACCGGTAGTTGCGGAAGTGATCAATCGTGAAATTGAGCGGCGCACACACTTGATGAAGCTTGGATCGAGGAATTACACTGCCGCGGACATTTTCGTCTATCGGATGCATTAATGTCAACAAACACGCCGTCGTCCGTGATCTGCTTTCGGACAGTGAAATCGTGAAAGTGGTCAGGTCTAATTTTACATACTCCGGGTAAATCCATTGATTCAATCTGTAACAGAACGGCGCAGCGAGGTGCATCCTACATTGTAGGTTGAGAGTGTCTAGTAACAGCGATCTTCATAAACGAAACTTGATCCATGAGGGCAGGCCCCGGGGGTCGGCAATTGGACTTGGTACGAGTTCTTATACCTGTGGTCGCGGTATATACCCGAGCGCGCCGCCGGATACTAGCAATATATATATATATATCACCTAAGAACTGTCGCATTGCTCTCCATGCTGAATGAACATCATAGAGCCACAATGTTCAGTGTTTGGTTTCACTTTGTTTTTCTTCGTTCTCTGTTGTGGTTTCTGTTTTGTTATTCCATGCCCCGGGTGGTTGGCTGACAGGCAGACTAGTGTACGGGCTCTCGCCTTTCTGTCTTTGCCTAGCAAGCCACTCAAGGTAAAATTACTCTTGCAAATAAAGATTATTATTATTATTATTATTAAAAAGGGCACCAGAAGCGTTCTAAAAAGGTTAGCCATTTTTGAAGCATGGTTACTGTGGCGCGCCCCCTACCAGCTGTGGGTGCACCTCAATCAGTGGAGACCTGCCACACTACCTCGCCGTGTCATAGTGGCACCTAATATGACATTTGCACGAAGTGTGTAAATGCAAAAATTTTACCCCACATAATGAACGCCCCCTCCCAAGTATGTGTCCATTTTTCGGGACAAAAAGTGCCTTAATTATGCGAGTAAATGCGATATGTGCGGATGAATGGCATCCACTACAGGCAACAGGCTCCATTTCCTTAATAAAAGTTTCTGTAAATCGTTTATAACTTTTCGATTGAACAACGGTAAGTTCCGAAACTTTGGCATCCGGTCCCAACTGCCGGCTCTACGTTTGGGCAGGCACTGAGCACTCGGCGACGCATAGTTTATTTTTGCGGCATGAAACGCGAGGTTCCTTTTACTCCCAGATACCCGACGAACCGGGCGCAGATCGTCAGCGGCCCGAAACACTCACAGTTTGTCCCCGATGGCGTCGCACTCTTGCAGGATGTTGTAGAGCAGGCTCATCTTGCCGCTGACCTCGAACTTCTCCATGTCCTCCTTCGTGACGTATTGGTCCCACCATTCCTTCGACTGGGGTGAAGGAGCCTTTTCTTCTTCTTCGCTGTGTTCACCGAGTGCCGCTGACAATGAAACCACACTACGGTCATCGACTGGATGAGAATGGCAGGGCGCCTCTTCCCAACGCCCAGGTTTTAACACACGCTCCTCGCGTTTTGCCCAGCACTACTGGAAGCAAAACTACCCTAGGCAGAAAAGACAGACACAGCCGAACCTCTAACTTTAAGAAAACACTCAATTTGTAAAACACAAGAAAAAAAAAAAAAAAAAAGAAAAAGCAGGTAAAAGCACTGTCAATGATGCACCTGCTGAGAAGCCAGGTCGGCTAACGAATCTCACCTCGGCTCCTCGTTTTCCAAGTTTTGACCACCTCGTCTCCACTTTCCTGGCCGCTGCCCTTCCTGCAACGGCGAGGGATGTTTCGGTCATAAGCAAAATCATCATTGAGAGCTCTGTACAGTAAACTTGCATCGATTCAACCTCGATCGACTTGACATCTCGTTTCGTTCTATCGCATTCTCGCACGGTCGAAGTGTGCTGCGAATCTAAAAGAATACCAAGCGCCATTTGCAAGTTATTTTAATTTTCGCGGATCTCTGCTCGCAACTTATGGCAATGTGAAAGAACTGCACTTTGTGAGCAAACTGCAGCGTGTCCCAAACTAGGAACTGAAGTTGGAGAGCTTGGTTGTCAAGATCGGTGCTGCCCCCACAGCGTTTAATGGCAACTAACGACCGCAAACCAATTTGACCGATAAGAGCGAGTTCAACGTTAATCGTTTTCCAACCCCCCTTTTTTTGTTTAATTAAATCTTTGGATAATTCAACCTAACTTCAAGGTCCTGTCAAGGTTCAATAGACCGATGCCACCAAGCGAACTGCGCAGGCGCGCGCATTCCGGAAGTGGTGCCGCCGCCATGCTACTTGTAGTCACCCCTTCCCGGCTACATACGGCTGCGCGTACGTACATCATCATAGATTATCATTTGGCACGCCCCGGTATCACCTTGATTCTCTTGCAAGTTTCTACTTCATAAGATTGTGTTGTTTGTGAGGCCTTACGTTCCTCAGCAAGTGCAGAAAAGCAGTTTCAGTCGTCTTATCGCTTTAGAATCGCCTTGTCGTCTGCATCATCGTCGTCTGCTTCTTCGTCTTCGTGAACGCGTGAGCCCACTGCCATTCACGCGGTAATCCCAGTGCGGCCGCGGGAAAAAAAAAACAAAAAAAAAACAAACAAACAACGGCGCTACTACTCGAGCATTCCGACTCCTCAGACGTCTCAATTACCTTGCAAACAAGTGAACATCTAGTGCAATAGCAAAGAACAACAAAATTCGATTGACCATCGGCTTGGTTTAGCACCACGGAACAGCATCAAATGTGATGAAAAACTGAGCTTGGTGGTGCTCAGTCTTGTGCATAACGTTTAATCAGCCATCAAGTAAGAGGAGCTTAATAGACTTTCTCGGTGAGCGATAGTTTTCTAAAAGTTGTTTCATTCTGGTTGACAGCCTGTGCGACAGAGTACAGATGAACAGCGGGAGAAGCCTGCACACAAAGAACTGATCTACAGAAAGGCCATGCCTGACGCGCCGTAATAATTGACATATATCAAAAAGAAGCAACCACGCCAGATACCTGAAAGCTTGGGGTGTAAATGATTTTTTGTGCAAAGTTTCTATTCAGTTTTATTTAGTTTGCGTAAGATCCGCACGCTAACAGTCGTCCGACGGGGGAAGCTTTTTTCTGCGGTCTCGACTGGGGCTAATGCAGAATGGATCAGTAATACCAGCCTAATAGACCACCACAAAATGAATGAGGTTCGTTTGTTACATTTTTGGCGGTAGGTACGTGTTGCACTTCTAAATTGCATTATGTAATCTTTTCACGTTTGTATGAAAAAAAAAATGAAGGCTGCTTCTGAAAAGGTTGTTTTATTTCAAGTGGTGCATATCGGGAATCGCTGCTCTTTTTTAGTGATTGTCCTAATCTTTTGAAGCAGAGTTGTGCTTGAAACATGTCGTCGCAATAACAGTTATAACCACCAAAATACACCGAGCAAGATGTGTATTAAAAACGGCCTCCACAAAGCAGTGCGGAGGTTATATTTGAGATAGACCAACGAATAGACCGCTACGGAGCAAATGGTCAGAGAGATTCCAGCTTACGGAACACTTCTGCAGGCTCCATGTCTCGTGCCCTGTAATCTTATACATTTTAGCTGACGTGCAATAGGTTGGATATAAATTATGAAGCAAATCGCGAAACAAATCGTAAAACGCTATTTTTCCTGCCGCTCTGTCGGGCTCTGTGGACCTTTCTTTGCCATGCTTTTTTCTTGCGGGAAGACATAATATCCGAGGCCTTTTTGCCTGGTGCTGTTATTATAGCTCCGTGGCATACACCATGTGAAGCCACCGATTGAAAACCATGAGTAAACACCTGGCTAAAAGTCTCGTGCTAACCCGAAAACTTCCAAACGCCGGGCGTACAATGCGCATCGACGCGGCCGGAAAACTGGGGAGAACTACAGGTACCAGGATGCACCGCGGCAGCGGTGGCGTCGCGCAACTCCTGGTGAGATCGGTCTATTAACCAAAGTTTATCGCACATTGTTATTTATTTGTACACTGTCACATACTGTAAACGACTTTATTTCTGTTGGCTTGCATTGAACAAATTTTGTAAAGTGTGAATTTCGGAAATATTTCGCAGGCACCGAATTCCGCAATTTGAAGTGACATGCTAGGTATTTGTTACTATGGGGCGATATAATTGCGGGACCCAATGTTTTTGCAAAAATTTTTCGAGCCGAAAAACTTGAGGATTTTAGGTCGTTGCAAAAGATTAAGTGGCAAGTTGACCTCGCTGGGCCCGTTTCCTCAAAGCCGGTTAACTCGAACTGCGGTAAGAAGTTAACCGCAATTCCCTACGAGGGCAATGTTTAGGTCATGTGACTGGCAGAGTAAGGACAACAAGGAAACATGACGGTGCCCCCACGAGCGAGCGTTGCTCGCTTAGGGACTATTATGTCGTAGCAGCTGCAATACCGGGCGCGTTAGTCAGAAATGAGCAATGCAGGAGGCTTTCGCTTTGCCTTACCACACTTAAGTTGTGAAAGCACGAGCAATGACCTCGCCACATTTTTCAGATAGCTTTTCGATTCTGGCTATTCCTAAACCTAAATGAATGCGGTAATTGTCGGTATGGCAACAGCTTTGGAATACTATAGTGGATTGCCTCGACTCAATCGGCCCGGTATTGATGGCAGAAGCCGACAGTGTCCCAGTAGACTTTTTGCTAAATTTCTTAAGCACCAAGGTGTCTGCTATGAGTGCACTAGTTACACACATTTGGAGGAAAATTTCAACAAGGGCATATGTCTTCACTTTAGGCAGGCAAACATTTAAAAATTTTCCAAATAAGGGTTAATTTAGTTTTACCTTGCCCAATGTCAAAACCCCGAGCAACAAAAAGGGTTTCTTAAGCTCAAATGTATACCTTGCTGCGTCGTAAAACCGTGCTAGTGCACGTTCTTGGGTCCCCCCCTTTTTCGGAACTCATCCACAAGAGCCACTTGTAATCGCTGCAACCAGTGGGCGACACCAGCTACCATCCCATAATAAAACACAGAGCTATCGCTCATCCAGCCCTCATCAAACTTGGGCACATACTTGTAGCTACCTAGCAGGAAGGGACGATTAACTTTTTACAGCGGTTAAAGTCGACTGCCTTAGAGCAAATAGGCCCTGGTGTCTAAATTAAGAAAATTAGAAATGCAGAAGACAAGACAAACATAGTTTTCTACGGTAGTTATCGCTATAGTTTATTGTCGCATCGTTCAGAGCCGCAAAAAGCTACATACCCTTTGCTGGTGGAAGGCTTGTCTTCGTCGAGGCAAACCACTTCTTTGTCGTCATCGCTTTTGCTGCTCGAACTCTCCGAACCGTCGTCGATGAAAGAGTCCATCGAATCGCTCGATTCATCCTGAGTGAGAGAACAGTGCCAAAAGATGTTCCTCTCCAACGTGCCCTCCAAATCAGCGGAAAGGCCTCCCAATGGTGCTTGGAACGCGTCTCTGAATGGTGCGTTTACGACGTCCTTCCTCCATTTCCGGTCTCAATCCTGGCGGCAGTGGCTGTGGCAGGTGCCTTTTCGTCTGCAGGTAGCTCTCAAGCTTGACAGTCTATGAAAGGTCTGGCAGCCGAGAGTCGGGTGGCGCGACGACGGCAGCACTCTCGCTCACTCGTAGTTATTGAACGAACTTCTACACCCAACTGCCAGGTATCGCGACACCCGACACCGTGACACACCGGGCTTTGTGACATTGTTCTGTTGCCCCTTCGGGATCACTTCTGATGTACGGGAGGGATAGGATATGCTAAGCCCATCATTCGGAAACACATTTCAGGCGCCACGGCCACCAGCCAGGCTGCATTTGAGAACTCGCGGTGGGTCACTCGAGACGCCGTGGGAAAGCGAAAGCACAAACCTGTAGCCTCGAGAGACAATACAAAGTATGAAGCTGGTGTACGAATAATGCTTTTTCCGGAGATATTAACGGCATTAGCGCACACGTATGAGGAAGAGAGAAGGGACAGAAAAGAGTGCTACTCACAACTGTATTTACAGAGATGAAGAAAAGAAAGAACATCGTCCAGCTCCCCATAAAGATGAAAAAGGAAGAAGAGGAAGCGGAAATATAAAACAGGAATATAAAACACAAAGTCGGGTGTTCCCTCGCGCGCACAGGCTTAATGCACTGGTTCTTTGATTAAACCCTAAAACCTTTTTTTGGCTGTGCCTTCGTTGTCGTGGTGCTGGGTGTGTTTGCCTCAGTCTTCGCTCGCGCCTGGTCACCCGTGTCAGGGGGGAGACGAACACATCATCCATGGTCGGCTGCCGCTGGGTCGTCGTGCCTGATGTCTCGCGGCACCCGTGACTCATGCGAGTTCTGCATTGTCCTTCTTAAAAAGTCTGTTTCCTTGCTCGTCAAGGCTACCGATGCAACACTAATGCATTTAGTAGCTGCGGATATGATGTAGAAGGCTTCTACCACTTCGCGGGTCATTTTATCCTTGTGCCTCTCTAGGGTTATGGTTTCCCCGAACAGCGGATTACAATTGCACTCCTTGCAATGTGTTGCAAGATGGCCTCCCACTGTGGCTCTCAAAGAATAATCATGCTCGCGAAGTCGGTCGTTAAGACACCTGCCTGTTTGCCCTACGTAGACCTTGCCGCAGGAGAGTGGAATCTTGTATACCACGCCTGAAGTGCACGGAACAAAAGGTTTAGCATGTTTTTTTGTGCACCTCTGTCTTGTGGCACCTTCGGCTTGCGAGTTGACTATGGAGCAAATTTTGCTCATTTTTTGCGGGGCTGAAAATACCACTCGGACCCCATACCGACCTGCCACGTTCTTTAAATTGTGTGACGTCTTGTGAAGGTACGGGATTACCACCGGTCTTGTCTTTCCTACATCTTGTTTGTTGGCTTGGAGGCCTTTTGCCCTTTTCAGCAAGGTGTTTGCTACATTAGCCAGTAGTGGTAACGGATAGCTGGCTTTTCTAAGTCTTTCAACCTGCATCGAGAAGCTGGCTTCCATTGTGTGGCAACACGATTTCTGGAGCGCGGATCCCAAACATGTCAGAGCAATGCCCCTCTTGACGATCTTAGAGTGAGCCGAACTGAAATCCAAAATTCGTTTCTTAGAGCGTGGAGAGTACGTCCAGCACACATGCGTATCACCTAAGTGAAGCGAAAGGTCTAAAAACTGGAGAACGTTTTCTTGAGGGACCTCATACGTGAACCTGAGGCCCCCTCCATACTCAGTGAAGGTCGCCAAAATATTGGTCACCTGTGTGTGCACATCGGTGTTATCTTGAAGAACAACCAGGAAGTCATCCACATAGCGGGCTACCTTGTTAACTCTTCGACTTCCAAGCTCCCTTTCAATGGCACAGTCTACTGCTCCCAGATAAATGTCACTGAGGACTGGGGCTACACAGGAGCCAATACAAACTCCTGACTTTTGTACATAGCACCCATCTCGCCACCCAACAATCATGGACGTTAGATAAAAATATAAAAGCTCTAAAAAGCTCTCCGTTGAAATTCCACATGAGCCCCTGAAGGAGAGCTCTCCATTGGCTTCAATACATGTCTTCACAGACTCCAATAATTGTGCATGTGGCAATGAGTAAAACAAGTTCTCCACATCTATACTGAAGGCCGTACCGATCTCATTGCTCTTTAACCGGAGAAATTCGACGATTTCCTCAGAATTCACTACTTTGAAGGGGTCCTGTATTTTTACTGTTCGGGGAAACCATAACCCTAGAGAGGCACAAGGATAAAATGACCCGCGAAGTGGTAGAAGCCTTCTACATCACATCCGCAGCTACTAAATGCATTAGTGTTGCATCGGTAGCCTTGACGAGCAAGGAAACAGACTTTTTAAGAAGGACAATGCAGAACTCGCATGAGTCACGGGTGCCGCGAGACATCAGGCACGACGACCCAGCGGCAGCCGACCATGGATGATGTGTTCGTCTCCCCCCTAACACGGGTGACCAGGCGCGAGCGAAGACTGAGGCAAACACACCCAGCACCACGACAACGAAGGCACAGCCAAAAAAAGGTTTTAGGGTTTAATCAAAGAACCAGTGCATTAAGCCTGTGCGCGCGAGGGAACACCCGACTTTGTGTTTTATATTCCTGTTTTATATTTCTGCTTCCTCTTCTTCCTTTTTCATCTTTATGGGGAGCTGGACGATGTTCTTTCTTTTCTTCATCTCTGTAAATACAGTTGTGAGTAGCGCTCTTTTCTGTCCCTTCTCTCTTCCTCATACGTGTGCGCTAATGCCGTTAATATGTCTAACTACCAACTAGCCCAGTTATCAACCCTTTTACAGTTTACTTTTTCCGGAGATCAACATTCGAGCAAACTTGAAAGCCCCGACTCGCGTGAAAATGAGATAGGACAGCATGTTGACAGTGGCGACTTGCCACCAGTAAAATTAGCTTTGATTGTCACCAAGCTTCGTACCTATAAAAAAAAAAAAAAAAAAATACATGCACGTTTCTAAGTATTGGCGACCGACATTATCCTTTCAATCACTGTGTCTTCATATGTACACGCAATCGTATTAGCCTTCTTGTTCGCACTAGAAGCCATAAATCACACCTTGCACTGCTGCAGCTTATATTCGAGACATTATGGGGCGCCATCTAGCACTAGGGGCTCGAAGCATGGATAAAATCACGCATTCAAGATGGATGCCTCCATCTTTTATGGAAGCTCCGGTAAGTGCCTGTTCAAATTTAGCTTCTGACTGAGTATCATCGTTCCCGTAGACATAAGAGTGCCATGTTTTAATAGAAAAACATATTCTCTTCCATAAAATACTAAACACGTGCTTGGCACTAGTCATTAAGTGAATACCAAAACACGTCCATGAGCGTGCACAAGCGTACACAATGTGCCATGAGCGGCACCCATGGGAGCGGTGCCGCTCATGGCGCTAGGATTGCTGTCCACTTGTACCTGCTTGTGGGAGGGCAACAAAGGACAGATTTCAGACGACGCACTTCCATGGAGCTTGTCAACCAATATTCTTACATACCTCACTATTGCGATTAATACCTCATTACAGTTGAACCTCGATCTAACGAAGTCACCAGGACCCGCTAATTATTTTGTTAAATCGGGAACTTTGTAAAATCGAGGAAGGGATAGCTTGCGCATAGGCTGCGCGGGAAATCCGTATTTGTTTGTTAAATCGGAAAATTTGTAAAATCCGGTTTTGTTAAATCGAGGTTCAACTGTATTATATGTTGCCCGCTGGACTCTAACAAGTGCAGTTGCTCACAGCTGTCAAAAAACAGCTTAGACAGTAGCGTTCTAAGGCTGAACGCTGCGGAAACAGTTGAGAAACGTCTAACACACACTTCAGAGGACAATCTGTACAAAAGAGTGTCAAATATTGATGGGAAGGAGCGAAATTCTAAACGTGCCCTCAACAGGAATCAAACCCACGACCCCATGATTGTGAGCTCTACATTCTACCACTGCACCAATTAGTGAGAAGTCGCAAAGCAGCTGGCTTCGTTTCTACCACGGTGATCTCTACTAACTGACCGAACGCAAAGCCGGACAACGACGTTCGCATTCGAACGGTTCACTGGACGAAACAGGAAATCCAGGACGTGCCCACCATTACATAAGCAACAACAAAATTTTGAATTAAATAACACTCCACAACTAGGATTCAATGTTTCCGGACAAATTAAAAAAAAAACCGAGAAACACTCTCCGCGTAAATCTTCCTTCAATTCGGATTTATCCGAAAAACAAAATCTTTCGAGATCACGGTGACAAATAACGATAAAAAAAAAGACTGTTTTACAACTAAGCTTTATAAGAGCATGGGGTCAGTGGTCCCGAGGAGACACCACTTCAGTTTCCATTGATATCTAGAACTACTGACAATAGGAGTTCGCCTCTTAGCACGTCGAGGTCCCTTCATGAAAACGGGTCATGGTGCCCAGACTTTATTTATTTATGTTTTTTAATTCTTTAAATATAAAAACCCTGTAAAACAAGCTGCAAATTTAAAAGAATTGGGAATCTAGACCAAATGAGCTCCGATAAACCCCAAATTTTCAGCGAAAAATAAACGTAGAAAGAGCGCCCTCTGAATTTTACGAAAAATTAGCTTTTGAAACATAGATCCCTTTTTTAACCATTTTGTTCTTAGCCAGAGACTAAGGCAGGAAAAGAGAAACAAGAACAAAATGGTTAACATCCACCAGCTCGCCTGCACACTCACTACATTATCATAGATCATATCATAGAAGGGCACTACTGACTTTTATCCGACGGATCAAGATAAATCGAGCATTTTGTCAAGAATGTTGGTCTGACCTTGAGGAGCTCCTTGGCCGTGGCGCGCTCGGCGCTCATGACGAGCAGCATGGGGTGGGTCCAGATGTTGCGCAGCATGTTGAAGTCCCAGAACAGGGACATGCCCTGGGTGGGCTTCCTGTTGCGGCCCCCCCTGGCCAGGTGGTCCAGGAAGTGGCGGTACAGCTGCACTTGCACCTCAGACAGCCGCACGCTGATCACGTACTCGCACTTGGGCGGCAGGAAGGGCTTCAGGGCGTTGTAGTCGCAGCGCTGCGCATGATTGAACCCAATTTGGGGGTTTTACATGCCGAACCATGCCCAAGCAAAGGTATGGGAATTCGTTCGAACCACCTGGGGATCTTTTGACGTGCAACCGAAATATTGCATACGTCTTCTCTGCAATAAGCCTCCGTTGGACTGCGGGCACCTCGGCCAGAATTCAAACCCGCCACCTGGGGATCTGTGGGCCGGCGCTTTGCTTTGGAGCCACCCAGGCATTTCCCTTCTTCTAAATGCAATCTCTGAACAAACCTTATGCACTTTCACATCTGTTGCTGTTTGCAACCAATGAAGCAGCATCTATTGTATAGTAGCTACTTGTATTATACATACAGGGAGTGTTGCGCTGAACGAATCCGATGGTCACCAGAGAAAAGGGGAAGAAGGAACTTTCCTCTTACCAGGACCCTCTTTTGTGTCTCCCAGAGTTGCCGAGACCCCCCATTACTATCCTCCTCCCAGAAGATTATAGAATATTAACCCGTCGCTCAAACTTCCTGCAAAAGCAGCTTTCCTCTCTCTCTTTCATGGTGGTCAAAAGTATGCGATGCGATGTCAGTGCAAGTCATGTATACGATATTATAAGTTAGCACCTGAATAATGCTACGACGAAAGTCGGTTGGTCATGGAAGGCTTGTCCGCAAAGTGCAATTGCTTTTAGACGTAATGAAAGACTTTGTGGAGATTGCGAAACATTTAGAAGAGAAATTTCCTCGGCAAATATGGCGGATTCCCAAGCACGTCCAGAAACCTCTCCAACATTGGCTGTAGCTGTAAAAGGGAAGTGACCTGGACGCAACCATTCAGCAGGCGATGCAAGATGTGCACCCGCTTCTTCATCAGCCTCACGTCCAGGGCCGTTGAGTCGGCACACTGGCCGTTGGCGATCGGGTTCACAAAGCGGTTGGTGAACTCCTTCTTGGTTCCCAGCAGGTTGGGCTTCACAAACTGCACCATGCAGTGGTCTGCAGGAAACAAAACTTTATATCAATATCTGGGAGTTCATCTAGCTACCAATCTTTTCTAGAATGATACCATAGAGTACATTTTTAACAGAGCTAACCAATCTTTAGGATTTTTACGGAGGCATTTGTATATGGCAAACCCAGAAACTAAACTACCTAAGTTGGAGTATGCACCTATAGTTAGGAACCCGCACCAGAAACATTTTATTGACAGGCTAGAATCTCTAAAAAAACAGGGCAACTCAGTTCATACTAAAAAGTTATACACCTGTAAGCGTAACTCCACTTAAAACGTCGATAGGATTATTATTGCTCCAGCAGGAAACATGTATCTTGTTATGCTATCCTACTTCCATAAAATCTATCACGCATCAATTGAATTTCACAAAAATAATGTCATCCCACTCCAGCGGCGTAGGCAGAGGGGGGGTTTGGGGGGTTGAAACCCCTCCCGAAATGCTTGTTGAGGAAAGAACCCGAGCGCGTCCGTTTCGTTGGTGGCCGTTTTATTCTCTCGTGCCCCGATCCTGCCGTTCGTGGTCTCGTGTTTTCCTGTCGTCTCTTTCCTCTTCTGGTAGTTGAATTCCCGTAATCTACAACAACTTCCCGCGCCGGCCGAAGAAATGAGAGACAAGACAATACACGAGGGGTCAGTGACAGTACTGTGAAAACAAAATCCCAAAAAAAGGGCGGGGTCAAAAAAAGCCGTTAACACACAAGCAGAAAGAAAAGAAACGTTTTCGCAAGCCAATTAAATAGAGAGTAGAGGACGAACTCCGAGCTCCGTCTGGAAGCGGCACGGTCTGCGGGAACAAGTCCAGGTCCGACAGCACCAGAGCGCGCGAGCTCACGTTGGGAGACGAGGCGCTCCGCCGACACACGGGCGCCACGCAGTCGCCGTCGCAGTCCAGGTCGATCAGGGTGCCCTCGCAAGAGCGTTCCTCATCCTGCTCCTCGGGTATGGGTGTCGTGTCGTCTGCGCCCATCTGCAACCTGGGCGAGAGTGCCTGGTTGTTGGCGTAGACGGGACCCAGGTGGTGGTAGTCCCTCCGCCCCAGGGAGTGCCTCGGGGCCGGAACGGGTGTCGGGGGCGGCGGTGGTGGCAGGGATGGCGGCGGGGGCTGCCCGGGGGGCCAGCCGCCCCCGCAACGATGAGACGGGGCCTGTCCCATGGCCGAGCAGCAGAACTCCCTTGCCGAGCCGCAGCCCAGGCCCTGAGGCAGCGTTTGTTCCATCTCGGGCACACGATTTGGTCCCGAACTCTTGCGACGCACTGTCTTCCGTTCCCCCTCGGAGTGTCCCGAGAAGAGGTAGGTGATGGAGCCCGCAGCAGATCGTCGAAGCTGGACGCCTTGTAAAGCCTGCTGGCCGCGTTCTGGTTGAAGGGTGACAGATACTCCCAGAGTAGGTCCCTTGAACCACCCAGCCAAAAATGGTTTCAACGGCGGTTAAGGTTCGACTCATGCGTTGGATCCTTCCCTTGACCACTCGCCAGTAGACATCTGAGCCTATTAGGACGCTTATGTTATTGTCCACTCTTGTGTCAGAATCTGGAGGAATGTCTGCGGCCTGAAATCCGTTTGAATGAAGTTGCGTCAGCAGATGATCATCAAGTTGCTGGTGCGATAACGTGCACAGCTCGGGAATTTCCAGTGCTTCAAATGTCACCTTCTGATTGCTACGATGGCCCTGAAGGGTCACAGCCACGCGTCGACAGGAGTGTTTGGTAGCTGTATTGCCAAATGTGTAGATGGTTAGATCTTCTCGGCCTACAACTTCGCAGCCGAGTTCTTCAGAAACATCCCGTCTGATGAACGTGCGCTGGCTGCCAGTATCTAGCAAGAGTCTTACGAGAACATTTCTTGGTGTCCCTGACGCCCACGCTCTAGCTGTTTGGAGGAGGACAGGAGAAGAACAGGAGTTGCTAGCTGGCGCGCTAACAATGGATGTGGCGTGTTCAGGGGGCTCTCCAGGTTGCGGAGTGTACGATGGGACTGGCAGGGGACGTGACAGTTCACAAAGGATGGTCAAGTGATGACCCCCACATGTGGAACACGACAAGCTTCTGCCTGAACGGCAAACACGAGCGATGTGATTTCGCTTCCCACATTTAAAGCAACAGCGCGCTCGTGCAAGCTTGGTTCGCTTATCTTGTGTTGAAAGTGGGGCCTGGCAGTTTTGGAGTTCGTGCTCCGGGGAACCACAGAAGGGGCAAGCAGTTGATCGGTAGCCTTCCGATTCCGTCGATAGCGCGAGAGTTGAAGGGTGATTTGCCGAAACTGATTCTTAAGGTGTCGTTGGCGATAGCCCTCGTCGAAAGCGGTAACTTGCTCGATCTATTTGGCCATCTTCTCGTATTTCGACTTGTATCCTCAAAAACTTCATGATAATATTAACTTGGTCTTCTGGAGCCAGGTCTGGTGTACTCGTTGAAGATGGTGGTGTGGATTCTCTCAGCTTCTGACGGTAAAGGATAGCCAGGTCAGCGGGAAGGCAGCGCATGAGAACTCGATGGAGAACGACTGCGTAGCTGCTAGGTGGAACCTCCAACCCTTCAAGAGACGTTGTGCGGAAACGTATTGCGTCGTGAAGCTGACGAAGTTTTGCCACGTCGCTGGAGGTGTTAATCACAGGTAAGTTCAAAAGCTGATCAATGTGATCGTCGATTAGAATGTCACGTCGTCCAAACCGATCCTGAAGTGTTCGTACTGCGAGTTCGTAGTTTTGGTCGGAGAGTCGAATTCCCTCGACGGCGCGTTTAGCGTGGTCTGTTAGATACGTCATGAGATATTTGAATTTTTCTATTGGTGGGAGATCAGGGTTTGCGTGGATGGTAACATTAAAATGGTCCCAAAATCCCTGCCAATCGCGGAGGTTACCGGCAAACATGGGGACTTGCAGTTTTGGAAGGGCGACGGTCCGGTGGCTCCTTACTATTGTTGCGGTTGATGGAGGGTTGACGGGAGGTGCCTCCGGGAGCCGAGGTTGAGGGTTGGTGGCGAAAGTGTCTAGGGTGTAGTGGAGACGCGTGAGAGAGGTGCTGATGCGTAGCCGGTATTCTTCTGCACCCTCCACTTCGTCCTCCAAAGCGTCGTCCGTGATGGCCGCGAGGATGTCGCTGTCGAGGTCTTTGAGTGCGGCTTGCTTTTGCGTGAGGTACTCAAGTGGGATTCGCAGTTGGACTTCAGTGGAATCCGGGTTCTCCAGGAGAGCGTCGATTTGGGCGAGAGTGCGAGAGACGGCGGAGCGGACAACGCCACGGGTTCTGCGGAGGCGGTCCATGGCTTCTCAAGGGGTTTCGGCACCAAATTATGTTGAGGAAAGAACCCGAGCGCGTCCGTTTCGTTGGTGGCCGTTTTATTCTCTCGTGCCCCGATCCTGCCGTTCGTGGTCTCGTGTTTTCCTGTCGTCTCTTTCCTCTTCTGGTAGTTGAATTCCCGTAATCTACAACAATGCTTAAGCTACCTAACCCCCCCCCCCCCTCCCCCAACGGGGCCTGCTCGGTTTTGCACGAGGCACGGAGCAACGGAGGAGCACGGACCATCTCCAACTTATAGGATTTCGGAAAACTTTTTTGTGGGGTAGAGAAAGCTCAAATTAATAAAATATGGAATATTGCTTAATTCCTGTTTATTCGATGGAATGCGGAACTTGATCTCAAATATATAGAGAATGAATATTTCAAAACGTTTGTGCAGTGAAAGATGGCAATTTCAAGGCAAAGAATAACAAACTTTCCTCACTGAAATACACAGTTCAATCAAACCAGTGTGAAAATAATAAAACAAACACAAGGTGATAATATAAAGCAATGTCAGTGATGTAAGGAATACTAAATTAATTGTAAAAAAAAACAATCACACTGTAAGCAACGGGTGGCGCTGCGCTCACGCACACCTTTTGTGACCAGAATTACGTGCTTTCGACTAGAAATTACCGCAAATAAAAAGGTAACTGTGACTAGTTATATTAGAATGCAATTTGCAGGTTCTCTTTATCATCTTATTTATGCCAAGGGCCTACACATTAAAATGAAGCCGCCTGCGTTCACGGGAAAAAAAATATTCCGGACGTCCTCCGCTTGAAATTTAATGTCGCGGTGAACATTCAAAAACGCTACAATTCGTTTCAGCTTAGGTCCAGACGTAACCGATGCTACAAGTGCCAGCTCCGGGCTTTCAGCGCCCCTGCCAAGCACGCACGCTCATGCAGTGCAAGCACTGCTCAGGGCACATGCTCGCGCCCGTAGCATCGGCTGCGTCGCTCACTCGAAGTGGACGCTCTCAGGTATGTTTTCAACCGTCGCAGTGAAGAGAACGAGCGCTCAGCTTTCGCCGTTGTGAAAGGCAGAGCCACTATAGGATGTTGAGGAGACGATGGACGTTCTGAAATAGTGCCTCCGGACAAAGGGCGACCGCCTGTATACCGCAGACGTGACGGGCGCTTCACGTTCCTCCCTCTTGCATTGGACGCCTAAAAGTTCCCTATTTTTGGTGAAGTTTTCCTGACTTTGCGAAAATCGTCGCTCACGGATGCGATGAAGTCCGTCTTGCTTTCTATGTCAAGGTGGCAGCAATTCCTTATTACTATTAGCTTAATCTCTTCGTTGCACAGAACATCAGAAATTTGAAGAGACAAGCCTTCATATTCTCACTTCGCACAGGCAAAAGGCTAGTCAAGTTCCTTTCCACGTTCGGCGTGTAGTTTCTGTGTGGTGCGTCATGTCATTTCTTCGAGTGAGGGAACGACGAGTTCGGACTGATGACGTCTCCTTACCCCGAAGATATGCTGCTGCTGCCTTTGGACCACGCTGCAAGATAAAACGGTCTAGCGAAGATAACACTCTTTTTCCTTCAGCATCTGGTACTGTAGCACGAATTGGTTAAACCTTTAATAGATAATAGATTTTGGTTTTGTGATTGTTCAGATTCAGAATTACCTTCGCCCTAAATATGGACCCCTGGTGTTTGTGCGTGGTCGGTTGCTCCAATTTTTCAGTGTCAAAAAAAAAAATTGTTTTTTGCTGTTTAATTTTTTATTTATTTTTTTGTGAAAGTAGAGCTATCCTTGTGTTTTGTCTGGCCTTCACACGTTGGTATTGCAGTGCTACTTCGAAAAGCGGAGGGAGTTGTGTGTTGTGAGGGAGCTTTTAAAGTTGGTGGGCCGCAATCACGACAACAGTAGAACAGTGAGCCACCCCGCCGGTATTCCTGTAAATGAAGCCTGCTCCGTTTTGAAAAAATGACAATGCAGCGTTGCGCCGTTTAATCTTAACAGCGCCTCCCTAATTTTTGCCCGAGCGTCCGTGTCGGTGAGTTCACCCTCCGTCATTGAGGGGGGAGGGGGGATGCCGTTGAACCCCTCCCGAAATAAAATCCTGGCTACGCCACTGTCCCACTCGTATTTTTCCTCGTCATGATCGCGCTAATGAAGCCCATATTCCCTTCGCCAGCATTAACTTGTATAAATTCTCCCCGCTACTACAGGCTACGTCCGACTGGAACGGCTGTCAGGTGAAATTGCTCCCACCAGAAACCACGACGGTTTTGTAGCATTATTGCGTGGACCATTGCCGTGACAAACGCTTTGTGTTTATGTTTTGGTTCTTAAGCAGCCCCTGTATTTTTTTTTTTGTTTGAGTGTATGCGTGACTGAAATGCCTGTGTATGCGACCATGAGCCATGCTATTCTTCGTTAAGTTCTGTTTAGCATGATTCTGTGTCCCTTTTTATATTTGTCTTTTTAGGTGTGAAGCTCCTTAGGGTCTAGCCTTGTATGGCGTCTGTGCTCACATCAACCGCACTGCCTCCGGGATCGGCCCACTTTTAAAAAAAAACATACGCCTGCACCGGGGTTCGAACTAAGGACCGCTTGCTTACGAGGCAGACGTCTTAAACACTACGCTACACTCCAACGTTGCATGTAGCCGCTCAGGGCGCTGCGGCCAAATGCGTATATAATCGCGTTAAACTTTGCATGCATTGGCTTAACGTTCATAGACGAGAGGGTGCTGCGGTCAAATGCTCAACTGCGTATATAACCACGATCCATACCACACATTCTCTTTATGACATGGACCGTTGACTTAAGCGGTGGAGAAGCGTTCCCACGGCTTCTAGCGGATCCAAGCTGATCCGCCAGAAGAACGACTGGTTCTGCATTTCACCGACCATAAAGCAGTAATAATGAAGTCGAAACGCAACCCGGAACTCAGCACTACTTAGGAGCAATAAAAGAAAAAACAGTATTACCTATGAACAATAAAATCAGCATCATCAGCACCACCAGAGCTTTACCCCGATCAACATCATTCACCACGTGGAGATGTGTCCATTTTTACAACATGTAAACGTTACACGTTGTAACGTTTACATGTACAACTATGTAAATGCTACACGTATCCTCCCTCTTCGTAATGCCTTTCTGGGACCTTTAGAGGTATTTAAATAAATAAACAAATAGAAGAGCAAAGTTTTAAAGCAAAGCAGAAGACATGTTAGGCCGGATTGGAGCTGAACTAGCTGAGCCATGCTTATGATTTTAACTAGCTGAACATATTTAGATATCTACCGCAAAATACTTCAGAAGCACCCACCTCGTTCAAGTGTCCACTATTAACATTCCTTGAACTTGGGAATTCTGCACATTATACATTAAGCGCCCAATTTAACCGGACAAGTGCCCATGTCTAGATTAACCCTGTTTTCAGTAAAACTGGGGTAGGCACTCCCCCGGTGTTTTACGGTATATATACCCAGCTGGTTCAATTCATAACCAGGTTAGGCGTGCTTGTGTTGCCATAAAGCGTCGAAGTAATTAAATCATTTAGCTTTGCTTTATACAACGCACAACGCCCGCATTTCTGCTTCTTAGCATTCATCAAAGTCGTGTCAGCAGTCTGGGCCCGCCGGTACAGAAGATGGTGAACCGCAATGCCCCGTCATCTTGAGCTGGCCGAGAAGCAAGAGACCGAAAAAAAAATAGACCTTATGATCCGGTAATGCCAATTTTAGCAAATGGCGGTAAAAGCAGGCGGTACCGGCTACAAGGCAAGGCCTCGGCCATATCCGCCCCAGGCGGAAAACACGCCGAAGCCGGACGAAAGTCGTTGCAAAGCGGCAGACGCGGGCAACTTGGTGGTTCGTGTGCTAGCGTCGCGCTTGTTGCGAGACGCTGCAAGAGCAGAAGCGAGCTAGGCGGGGCTGCATGGATGCTGTTGACATTGCGGGAAGGTCTTCCAGGTGGCACTGACTGAACCCTCCCCCCAAATTTTACAGAAAACTCACACTCTTGCAGGTTGTTCTGGAGGGGAGTACCGGTGAGGACGATCCGCCGGCCCGTCCGGAGGGAGTTCATGGCGATTGACAGGCCAGTCTTGTCACTCTTCAGGATGTGCCCTTCGTCGCACGCCACGATGTCTGGACCTAAAAGGACGCATCGCGGCAAACCATAAGAACGTCGCCGACATTAAAAAAAAAAAAAAAAAAGAAAAACAATACGGCTGTGTTCCACAATTTACTCAATCCGACATTGGCGTAAAGGTTTCGTGCCGTGGCGTTCCAAAACTTACTTGCGCTTACTCTATGACGTCAGAACTCGCGTTCACGAAGCGGGTTGTTTACTTCGGAGTAATTATTCACGCTAACCTCTTCGACTAGGCGTAATGTCGGATCAAATCGAGTAAATACGTCACGTGATCTGTTTGTCGTCTGCTTTCTGAAAGAATGAAGTGCTTTTTTTTTTTTTTTTTTTTGTGTGGTTATTGCAATTTGCTGTTTTCAATGCAGAAATTGATTGCACCAGGAAGGTATACTTGTTGTTATTATCAGAGTGCGAGCGTAAATAGGAGCTTCTCCGCATCTTCGTCCTTGGCGTTAAAATGAACTCCGTATTCTGATGTTAAAGGATGAAAATGTTAATACACAGAAGATGAAGTGGAAGTTTTTTGTTTGTTTGTTTTTTTCTCCCCAGAGTGTGTGCAATGAGAGGGTAACACTTGCAAAGCAGTGAAGGCATGGAAGATTTTATGTATATGACCAGCCGAACACCCCACAACATCTCCCTCCCCAAGAAATTGCCTACAGCGGTTTTGAAGTTCTCCCTGTGATTTTGTAATCATATTCGTGTCAAAGCAAATGTAAGTTACATATCACTGTTAACAAAGCCCCATGTGCTCTACCGCTATGCTGTGTGGAAGCAATTTCCACAAAAACATGATCGGCACAAATTACGATGCGTGGAACATATTCTTTTAGGGCACCTGGACTAGACTTACAGCGATCGCAGTGATTAATAAAAACAATATTTTTGATATCTAACTGAAAGGGGTAAGCAATTTTGAACTCAATATACAGGCCAAAAGGAAGGTCAGCAAAAGGAGCTGGTGGAGCCACCCCAGCGTCACCGCTGCTATGTTTTCTTCTTGCCGTAGCCCAAGACGAAGCCAATCCGCGTAGTGTCCAGGTGATTATCCCGGCCGTTCCAAAACCAAGTCGCAGATCGTTTACTCGATGTCAGGTGGTTTTACCCGCTGCCATAGGAGACAGATTACTCGGGTAAGGCTTGAGACGTAGCCTACACGACTGGGAACCCCTGGAGCATCGTTTCGATAAACTCAGTTGGCTGGAACGCTAGCCCAATCTTTTTGTCACTTCGAATACAGTGCAATCCACTTATAACGTTAACGAGAAAACCCAAAATTTTAATTGTTATAACCGATTATCATTGTATCTGGACTAGAAACTGATCGTTTCTAGTCTTCAAACACTAGAAACTGATTGTTATAAGCAATATATTGTTATATGTGGTATAGTTATAGGTGGATTGCACTGTATGCCCTGCACTTGTTTGCAAGCGCAACCTAAACAAGAACTCCCGAAAAAGTTGCATTTAAAAAAAAGCGGAGACGTCTTTAAATGGAATATATTCCCCGACTTGTTCAGGTTTTCTATGATCGTTTTGCTTAAATCAACTGACCATTACAAAAAAAAAAAAAAAGAAACCACAGAGGCAGCAGTGTTTAGAGCTGTTCCTGTTTAGCTCTGTAAATCGGATGGCAATTCACGTTACCCACAGACGCCTCGGACAACTGCCACCGAGCACGAAGGCCATTCTTGCCACTGGACGTCGCACCCTTCCACTTCGCTGCGTGTTTCTGCGCCGTCCAATTTGGTGGTTCTCTCATACTTGAACAATTTTCCTACAATTTCCCCGACATTTTCACACATGTTGAAATTCCCCTACAATTTCAGGTTTTCCGGGTTGGCAGGCACCCTGGACGTTGCATTGAGGTAGACAAGGCCGTTCACATGGTTCAATCGTTCTCGGCAATATTGGCTTACCTGGATCGAGCAGCGCCTTCCTCAGCCGCTCCTTGAGCCTCTTGCTGACCCCCTTGGCCTTCTCGTTGGTCAGCCGACGGAACATGTCGTAGCCCATGATCAAGGCGCCTCCCTTCTTCTGCCAGTACTCCAGGATCTCCACCCGCGAGTGGTTGTCCTTGACAGACGACATTTCGTGCACCTGCCACGAAAATAAAAGGGGTTTTGTGACTAACTAAAGCCTTACTTACATAACTATAGGACTGCACCGGGATGGAGCCTAGATGTCAGCGACACTGTGACATCGTCCCAAAGCTGCTCTAAATGTGTCGCACTTATACGTCCCCTGTGACGACACACGACGTCAACATCAGGGGATACCCAACGTCACGTCACGCGACACCGATGGTTTTAATATTCACAAGACCCTCGCAATGTGCCCTTCAATAAGCCCCTTACACTACCCGGAAAAAGAAGCGCAAAGAGGCCCTATAAATGCTACGTGCAGGGTGAACTCTGCTGCATTCTACGATTACTAGACTGCAAAGGGAACGCTCGTGAGATCTTTTATTCTGCCAGGCATGTCTTCGAGCCACTATCGACCCTAGCCGTCGCCGAAAATTAAACGCAGCTCACGGTGAGGTCGAGTCCCTTGTCTTCGAGCCAGCGCTCAAACTCGTGAGCCCAGTTGAGGATGGTGTTGTAAGGGCACACGATGAGGGCAGTCCGCAGGATCTTGCCGCAATCCTTGTGGCTCAATACCGTGTGCAGGAACGAGATCACCTGCGGCAACGCCGGCACCCGAGCTCCACATAAACACGAGTTTCACAATGGCGGCAGGCTTACAAGAACAGCTAGCCCAGGTGAAAATCACTCCACTTCCAGCTGGATTATGGAACTGGAAATGAGGCATTTCAGCTGGAATCCAACTGGACCCAGCTGGAATCCAACTGGACCCAGCTGGAATCCAACTGGACCCAGCTGGAATCCAACTGGACCCAGCTGGAATCCAACTGGACCCAGCTGGAATCCAACTGGACCCAGCTGGAATCCAACTGGACCCAGCTGGAATCCAACTGCACCCAGCTGGAATCCAACTGCACCCAGCTGGAATCAAACTGCACCCAGCTGGAATTCAATTGGTCCCAGCTGGAATCTAGCTGGACTGCCTCATTTCCAGTTCCATAATCCAGCTGGAAGTGGACCGATCTTCGCCTGGGAAGTCTAGCCTACTGTGCACACCCACACATCATGAAAAGAGTGTCCCGCGAGAAATAATAACTAAAGGTTGCCAACAACAGCCGTTACGAGGACTTCCCAGCTGCGTTCACAACATCGACGCTGTGCGAGACAGAAAACAGCTTCGTATGCGCTCACGCGTTCACCATGCGACGTCGGGCAAAGTGAGTGCACTCGGCTCTGGCTGCCTCGTCTTCAAAGGTAGACAGCGGCCCACTCGCAACGATACCAGACGTAACAACATACTGCTTGTAACAGTTAGTTTTTAGACTAGAAACGCTATTTCTAGTCCAGATAGAATAATAATAGGTTATAATCATTACATTTTCGGTTGTTCTCATTATCATAAGTTGTTGATTAAGGGCTTTACGGCACAAAGCATTGTTATAAGTGGATTGCACTTTACTATCACACACAAAGTAACCCGCCACTCGTAACGGTACCCGTCTCAATTAAGTGTTGGGCAGGGACGTCGACCCGTACGAGGCGTGATCAGAAAGTTTGGCAACTAGCATATAACGAAAACTACCAGGGTTTTGAAAAATATTTATTTTTCAACATAATCCCCCCCTCACACTAATGCACTAGAGGCCAGATCAGGACTGTAGGTTGGGTGGTCAAGCTCTTCGAAAGCACTCTCGAATGACAGCCTGGGCAGTGCGAGACCTGTGAACGGGGGTGTTGTCATGCGGGAGGAGAACGTTTTTCACCCATCCGCGTCGTTTTTGCACGACAGTCTCACCAGTTTGCGGAGAACGTTGGCATAGTATTCGCCTGTTAAGCGCCGTTCACACTCTTGCGACCGAGTGAGACCGAGAGAGCCCAAACCGGTTTTTAAGCCTTTTGCGACTTCTTAGGACCGAATGCACTACAGCGGAGCTGGTCCTAAGAGATCGCAAGAGGCCTAAAACCGGTCTGGTCTTACTCGGTCGCAAGAGTGTGAACGAACCTTTATTGTCCTGCTGTTTTCCAGGTAACCAGTCAGTAGGATCCCTTTTGCATCCCAAGAAACTGTCGCCATCACTTTCCTCCCCGAGTGTTGCGTCTTGAATCTTTTCGGAGGGGGGGACCCCGAATGCCTCCACTGCATAGACTGTTGTTTCGATTCGGGGTACCCAGAGAAAACTATGTCTCATCCCCAGGATCAAGGGGGGCGAGAAAATCTTCTGGGTCGCTTTCGTAGATCAGCTCCCTTGACAAATGCAAGTGGTGCTGTCAATCCTGCATAGAGAGGTTCTGTGGCACCCATCGTGCCGACACCTTCCACATACCTAAAACGTTATGGATGACTGTGAAAGCACTGCCATATGAAATGCTCAATTCTGTAGCAACTTCAGACACCTTAATTTGGCGATTCTTCATGATGAGGCTCTCAGCTCGGGCTGAATCATCCAAATCGGTCAAAGTGCTGGGTCACCCTGACCTTGGGTAGTCTTGCACGTCCACACGACCGCATTTAAGCTCGTTGAACCAACCAGTTACTAAAGCATATGAAGGGCATTCATCGCCATACACATTCACCATTCTACTGTGAATTTCCTTGGCGGAACTCCCTTCTTTGCAGGAAAACTTTATCACGCTCCGGTACTCAAGCTTGAAACCGGGGGAGGACGCCATGTTTAACTGACTGGTGGAGATCTAAAGCAGAACCGTAAGTCTTCATATTACGAACATGTTTGGCTAGAGAGATGAGCTATACCAACGGTTATAGACGCATCACTGTCAGACTTTTTGTTATAGCAGTTGCAAAACTTTCTGATCACCCCTCATATGTGCAGTGTTCCCTTTCCACATACATGAGTGACCACAAGGCTGCATTGTCAGTGATCGACCGTATGAAGAGTGGATACGCATAAAAGTGGATGAAACTATGCACTGCAACAGCCATCGCTGTTACTTCTTCGCAAGCTGCAGCAAAAAACTGCAACTTTTTTTCCAAGAAATCTTGCAATCTCTAAATACTTTTTTTATACTACACTGAGCCACAAGTAAATAACTTCATAGCAGTCAGAGGTGCAGCAAGGTAACATACCTAGGTGTCTGAAAAGAATCATTTGCTATCAAAAAACAGCAGACGCTACAGGAGTACCTTGGGTATCTGTGCCGAGTACAACTGGGAATTTACTATTGTGGTCCAGACGGCAGCCTGCATGCGTGGACGTACCTGGAAGGTCTTTCCCAGCCCCATGCAGTGGGCAAGAATGCAGCCAGAACCCTTCTTGGGGTCCTTCTTCAGCATCTCCAGGGATTCGATGGTGCAATCGTACATGAACTTGACACCTGCCACAGACGGCCACAATACGAAACATAAAAATTCCCACCTCAGTGCACCAGGGTTAGTTAGCACGTCGACATTGAAAGCAACCAAACAATCAGGTCAGAGCATCCGATCAGCCGGCTGTTACTCCGTTGCGGTCCGCATCTGCTGTGTTCGTGTCTTGCTTACATTTCTAGATGACGCTGTCTTGTATTCTTTCATAACTGGAGTTAAGGAAGCTCTCCTAGCACCCTTTCTTTCAAAACTCCCTTTACTCCCCCTTTGCACACTGCCCTTTTCCTTCACTGCACGCCATGCCATGAAGAAAAAACACCGTTCGACCTGCTGGACAAGAGCAGGCACCTTAACCCTTTAAGTGCCTTCGACGAGCTGAGCTCGTTGGCCGCTTTCTGCGCAAAAATGCCATGGACGAGCTCAGCTTGTACAGTGGTTTTCCGGTAGCTTTCAATACCACAGACGGGTTAGGCTCGTCCGAGTAGTTTGCAGCGCTGATCATAAGTGGCAGCACTCGTTTTAGTTGGCGCCTTCTTTTTTCGCTGCCACCGATTTTTGTGTAATATACTTTTGAAATTTCATTTGTGATACTAGAGGACTAAACTCCTTAATAAAAACATATGGCACTTTCAGGTTGCTTTTTTTTTTTTTTTTTTTTAAGTGGCACTTAAAAAATTAATGGGTAACTGCAAAAAAAAAAATATTTTTGTTGTAGTATTTTTTTACCACTTGACGGCTTGCGCTGATGAGGCCTCAAAACCGAAACTACTACCCAACCTTGTCACAATACTTTCGCAAGATGTCACTGTAAAATTTTCAGTAAACACACAAAAATGATATCGATAAAATTATTTCATAGAATATCCCCTTATTTAGTAATAACCGTGTCAACATGCATTTAGAAGAAAAACCTTAGAGCTTTTGTTGCCCGAAAAAAACTGAAGTCTGGCAACAATGTATTTCTGCCGAACCTTTCGAAAAGTTTGGCAAAACTTTGGCTTTGTTGAAACCCGAGATTCGGCGCCGAAATTTGGATTCGGCAGAAGTTTGGCCCGTCGCCAATACATATGTGGGCTTCCAACATGTTTGCACACAGCTTTTGTACGACTGATGTGACAGGATACAAGGAACGCCTTAGAAAGTCTCTGCAGACCGTCTCTTGCACGATGCACGTGTACTGCGACTGCCGCTCTGAAGCGAACTGCCGGCACCCCCCCTGCGCCAGTTGTCCGAACGCTTACCGTCGACCTGGTGAGGCTTCATGCATTTGACCAACTTCTGATTCACCGTCACCAGCGGCTCCTTGGTCTTGAGGTCCATCTCTAGCACCAGTTCCTCCAGGGTCGTGTTGCCACACTCCGGAGCGCCGCCTCGGATCTCATTGAACTGCGATGAATCACTCTGCTGTCGGATTCTTATTCCAAAAAAACTGAAGAGGCATTCTCCTTACGTACGAGACTGAACCATTAAAATGCCTCCTAAATCTCTCGCGTCCAGCTTGTTTGAGTTGCTAAAAAGTTCCTTACTAAACTGGACGACTCCCTTAATGTTCAACGCTCGCGGGAGATTCCCGGCAACCGTGGCTTTTTCTTGCTAGTAAAACGTGGGGCAAGTCTTACAAATAAGGTCCTTTAAAGATGAAAATGCAAACTTAATTCAGAAATCCAACTTGAGGAATCATGCTAGGGCTGAGAACAAACTATCGAAATAATTCCTGCGTGTCTATCACCAAAGTCTAGATTGGGCCTACCTCAACTCTTCAAGTGGCTCTTTGAATTGTACGAGTTACCTTTTGTTTTTAATTAAAGGCGCGCACTGCAGGCCAAGACTGCATCGTTCAGACTAATGTTCATTTGTTAGACCAGATCACACCGGCGTGCGTAAGTAGCGATACCGCCACTTACGCCCGCAGCCGACATTGCTGCACTTTCGTTTCGCGTTTTCGTTGCGTTGATCTCACGGATTTACTCCCACGTCGCGGCCCGAAATATTTTAATGAGCGAGAAAACCATCAAGCTCGCTGGAGTCACTGACAGGGTGAGAACGACGGGGATGAGCTTCAGTAGACCAGACTTCCTACCGTTGACAATGTTTTTACGTCTCATGCACCAAAGCAAGGAGGAAGGTATGGAGCATGGTGCAAGGCACGGAGCGTGTGCTGCAGGCCGGGTGCTCAAAAGACACGTCCTGCCGTTCTCTTTGGACTATAGCGCGACTGCATGCCAGAATCCCCGAGAAAGGCAAGTTACCAGCTTCTGGCGCTCCTGGACCCTCTTCTTGCGTTCCTCCTCCGCCTTAGCCGCCGCCCTCGTCTCGTCACCGACTGGCCGGAGCTTTCGGAGGTTCTTGCGGCTCTTGTTGCCCGCCTCCTGGCTCTGGATTGCAAACATTGGCGTGCGGAGAGGCTCGACACTGGTCGCACAAACCGACTGTCGAAAAATTGCAGCGACCCTACCAGCTGTGTTTGTCAATTCCATCGTCACTCTGACAGGAAAGTACTGCTGTGCCTCTAAACATGCAGCGGCACCGCTAGTGACCGCGTCGTGTTTTAAAGGGACCTTTTTTCTGTTTTGAACAGTATAGATGATATGCTGAATGGTGAGACGCAAGCATAGTGAGAGGTGGCTCTAATGAGAAACTATTCCTGCTGTGTAATTTAAAACATAACATCCCTTTAACCTAAAGAGGTAAGGGGACTAGAAGGGAGAGGAAGGGAGGAGAGAACAATGGGGAGAGGAAGTGTAAGAAGTGTCACGTGACACGAGATGTTAGGTATTGTGAAGTTGGGTCATGCAATGTCGGTCGCTTTGCTAAGTTTAGCGAGAAAACTAACCCGATGCATAGGTCACACGATGTCAGCTTACGTGATGTCGATTCACCAGCTACGTTTAACGGAAAATGCACGAACGGAGAAATTTCACGGACTACGGAGTTTGATTAAAAGGCATCTCCTGCTTTGAGACAATTCCTGCACAGGAGTCGTATCAAAGTCGAACAAAGCAAACAATAGCTCTGGACCGGCCCTTAAGGACAAGTAAGTCCATTCCTTCTTCCCACCTTGTTCTATCATAAGGAACAAAGGGAGCTCACCGAGTTGATAATCTCAACGCTGTCGTCACTTTTCTCCTTGTCGTCTTCCGAGGAGGCGGCCACCTTGATGCGACGGCGCTTCTTCTTGTTTGCCTTGCCGGAATCCGGCGACGCAGACGCGTTTCTGCGACCGCGCTTGCCCTTCTTGGACGGCTTGAAGTCCGAGTCGTCTGAATCTCCGCTCGATCCTCTCGAAGAAGACGCCTGCTTCTTTTTCTTCTTGCGACGCGGCTGGATGTCCGAGTCGTCCGATTCGCTTGAGCTGCTCGAGCCGAGACTGCTGCTGGAGGTGACCTCGGGTTTCTTAGAGTCGGCGTGTTTGTCTTCGTCTTCGCTCGACGCCTCTACCCGCTTGCTTTTGGGTTTCCTGCACGGAAGATGCAGCGAACGAGTCTTCCACGCTGCCTTATTTACAAGACCATACAGGCTTAAAAGCTGAAATCTTACGCGGTACAGACTACAGATTGTTTCAGAATAGAGCTGTAGGCCGGTTGCCATTTTTAACATTTGCCGCGTGGCTCGCTCAACTTCCAAAGCCACAAATGGATGTGCTAAGCTGTAGATTTGTAGGGATGTGTTCTTTCCAGGTCGTTCGCTATGGCAAGAGAAGTCATTTACTGTACCGTATTTCGTGAACTGTAGTCCGCAGACTATACGTGTTTAAAGTTGAACTTTATGCGTTCGGGACTACAGACCATTCCAGAAAACAGGGGTTGCCCAGCCAGTTTTGAGATTGGAGGTAATTTTGGAGCAGAAAAAAACCTCGTCCTGGAGCTCCTTTGTAACAAGAAAATCACACTTTGAAGCAGCACATACATAAGCTTGGAGCAATTCGGTGAAGTTCCTTTTTAATGATACCGGCATGCATTCATGTGATCAGTACCTAAAGTTAGCAGTTTCACAGCCCTTTCAGGCTGTGAAGCTGTGCTATAAACTTAGTTATATTTGTGCTGTTTCCATTAGTACTATTGAACAAAAGTCAGCAGGAATCATGTAAGCATGTTTACTATCAAAATTAATTAGTCGGTGTAGAGTACCAATTTAAACTTCTAGAAAACAAGTGAGGGAAATTGGCACTACAGTTTTCTCACGCGACACAAAAATCCGCAATTTTAGGGCCTCATAACTTCTAAAGACAAAATGCGTTGCAACAAAAATTTGATTTACAATGACACTTCCTGACAGCCTATCACTGTGTAAACATTCAATGTCTGATTTGCTTCGTTTTTCCTCAGTCGTGATCACAATCAAGCTGCTTGAAAATCCAATTTAGTGAACAGGATATCAACACAAATATTCTAGTTCCCTAATGCACAGATGCTTTAACGAGTAGGACAATGATTCATAATAAAGCAGTCCCAAATGAGCATACTAATGAACTAAGAATTATGTGCGAGCTATGTGCGAGCAGATTCTACAAAATAGTGTCATTTCTCGACATGCGCACGCAGGAAAAAATTACTTTTACTCGTTATTCTTCAATATTGCGTCTTGAAATGCCACTGAAATGACTGAACTACACTGCTTTAGGACCTTCCAAAAAATTTGTCCAAAACAATGCCGCAGAGTGGGAAACCTGGATGGATTGTGATGGCAGAATCCCATTGAATTTCCACAGTTGCCAGATGAAATCTCCTCCAAAAATGAATTTGTTTGCAGATAAATGCTTTGGCTCATTAATGGACGAAGAGTGCGTTGGTGCGGGTCAGATTGAAGAAAAAATAAACAAGCAAGACGAAGACAACACATCTTTCAACTAACGACAGATATATAAAAAGTCCAAAAGCGAGCAGCCGATTAATCGGTTGCTCGCTCTTGGGATTCCTATATGTCTGTTGCCAGTTGAAAGATTGTGTCGTCTTCGTCTTACCCGTTTATTCCTTTTCCAATCTCACCTGAAGCTTTGGCTCGGCTTGGTGCAATTTTTCCTTTTGGGGGCCGCAAGGCACAGGCAAGCAGGAATTTATCAAAATGGCGCATATGGCACAACTGGACCACCCCCGAGAAAAATGCCGCATGCCGGTGCTACTTTAAGCGCTTGCACGAGTGGCGCCTGTTTTGTTCAAATTCCAAAACCATGAATGCTTGTGCTGGGCCGTGGATTTGTAAGGATGCTTTTCTTTCTAGATCATTTGTTGTGGCAAGAAGCGACGCACCTGGCGAATGACAGAGTGTGGTAATGATGGTTTATGTATGATACAAGCTTGTTCGTGAGCTAATAAAGCAGGCATTTGCCAAGGTGTGTGAGCATTTCTCGCGTGCGGACTAGGCGCCTGTTGCGGATTGATCAAACCAATCTATCACAGGCAGCAAAAAAGCGCAGTCATGCACTGCGCATAACTGGCTTAGTTGGCGACTGCAAACGCACAAAGCCAACGAGAGATGCAGCTTTGGCGCCGCTTGATTGGCTCCATCCATCGCAGCACTGGCTGCACTCGGACTTGAAGTGAAACGATTTAGAAACATTATGCACCGTTTCGCGTGAGATAATGAGCGCAGGGAGGCTCACCTTTTCCGGCTCTGTGGCGGCGGCTCCTTCTCCGAGCTGTCGTCCTTGCCGCCGGGAACTGGCTTCTGCAGGAGCTTCTCATACTTGAGCAGCTTCTTGCTCTTCTTCGTGGCGACCCTGATTTCGTCGCTGTCTTCTTCATCGCCGTCAGGAACAGCCTCCTCCTTCTCAGAAGCAGCCTCCTCCTTCTCAGAAGCAGCCTCCTCCTCCTCAGGACCAGCCTCCTCCTCCTCAGGACCAGCCTTCTCTTCCTCGCAGTCAGGAATGACGCCCTCTTTTTCCTTTGGCACCGCCTTCTTCTTTGGCACCGCCTTTTTCTTCTTTGGTTCTGCCTCGCCGTCTTCTGCACAGAGACGCACCATCTCAGCTAATGCTTGGCTTCTCCAATTGGATTCATAGAAAGCCAGGGGGTTCCCCTATGTACCCTCAAGGGTTCTGCAGTATGCCTTTGAGGGTTCTGCAGTATGCCTTCGAGGGTTCTGCAGTATGCCTTCGAGGGTTCTGCAGTATGCCTTCGAGGGTTCTGCAGTATGCCTTCGAGGGTTCTGCAGTGCCCTCAAGGGTTTCCCAGTATGCCTTCCAAAGCATACTGGGGAACCCTTGAAGCACATTTTGTTTAACAATATGCTTCCATCAATTCTTGCTTGTAACCCTTTAGAGTTTTGGTAGATTATAAAACCTACTAAGAAAATATCTCTTGCGGATCAAGTGATCACATTATGCACAGTGAAGAATGTTGCTCTGTACTAAAGAATGTTCTTCAATCATTTTCAGATCCTTGTGTACACGCAGTGCCCTAATTACGTAACCGCGAGTTCCTTCCAATGGATCCTATTGTTATGAATTCCGTGGGAATGAATTTAACCTGCCAACTGAAGCTTTCCTCTTGTCGTGCCATTGATGAAATGAACTCAAAGTATATAAAGAACACTGAAGTCTATTCACCTGTCTTCTTATTGCACAAAAACAGTCTATTCAGCGCTCCACGGTGCTGTATCATTGTAAGGTGGATCCTCTTCAGAAGTCCGGCAATATACAATCTCCCCTTAATTATAGCCCCATTTTGTTAACGAGCATTGCCTGTAAAATCTTAGAACATGTCATCCATTCAAAGCTGGCCTCATTTCGAGTCTAATTTATATTTTAGCCCATTTCAGCACGGTTTTCAGAGACATGAATTATTCCTGTGAAACTGATCTGCTCTTCTTTACTCATCACGTAGCCTCGGTCCTTGACCATGAAAAATTTTCAACTGCATCTTCCTCAACTTCCAAAAGCGTTGGACAAGGTACCACATCAATTACTCCTCCTTAAAATCAGTACCTTAAATATTGACCCTACCGTCATCAAATGGATTGATTGCTCTTTGACTAACCATACCCAGTTTGTAACTGCTAATGATTGTACCTCATCTCCTTGTCCCGTAAAGTCTGGCATCTCTCAGGGTTCCATTTTAGGCCCTTTGCTTTTTTTTTTTTTTTTTGAGACTATATATTAATGATTTTCCCGCTGGCATTCAGTCTTCTATCAAATTATTTTCTGATGACTATGCTCTATCTGTGAAATAATTAACCAATGTGATCATTCTCTTCTACAATCTGACCTCGACAATATCTCTATATGGTGTAATAAATGGTCAGCGACTCTTAACATTAGCAAATGTAAGAGCATGAAAACTTCCTGCTTTTCAAATCTAGCACAATTTATACACGGTGTGTGGTTTGAGCAGGACAGACTTTGTGCTCCCTGGTCTTTGTCGGCATGATCGAGCAAGTAGAAGAATTATTTTCCAGTCACTTTACTAACTTATTAATGTATCAATGAACTTTTACTGTAGATGTGACAAGCTAAAAAACTAAGACAGGGCAACTGGTATTGGCTCTCGATAGAAACAAAAAATCGTGCAAACAAAGACGGCGTGCCACAAAGAAACTGAGACTTCCTCAGGTCTTCGTCAAAAGACAAACGCTTGCGTTACCCTCTTTGCTGTCATCGCTGCTGCCCAGAAGTGCCTCTTCCAAAAGGGCCCGTTGAGAGGCTTCGTTCGCATTTTCCACAAGCTAAAAAACAAGAAAGTCAATTACTTTTAAGGAGACACCAAACTGTTGTACAACACTCGGTGAAGGTGCTTTTAAAATTTGGGGGCGTGACAAAACGGGAGATTAGCACTTTATCAAACAATGAACATTGCATGCTCAATAGTCAAGTCAAAACGTGTTTTTATTTTCAAACAAGTTGCGAGCTCATAAGGTATTTATCAAGCCAGGTGTCCCAAAGATCTCGAAGAAAACAGTGGAAGGGACCCCTTGATCATAAAAGGTTAAGTTAGTGATCAAAAGTTAGCCTAGCAGTTAATGTCAATCAAAGAAACAACAGTGTAAGTAAAGAAAACAAAGCTACACAAAGTAAAAAAGCAATCGCGGTACATACATGATAAGAACAAAGATGTAAAACCAGTTGAAAAGCAAAAAAAAAATAACATTAAAATATCAAAGTGCAAAATAAGGGGAAAATTAACAAGCTATGCAGAAACAAAACCTTTTGAGGAAAAATATATCGAGATTCACACACATACTACACAAAGGGAAGCAAAGGGTTGACAAATAGTACCTTGGACAAGGGAACTATTTTCGGCGCTGACTCCTCCCCCGTTTCCTCCTCTGAAGACAGTGAACTCAAATCTGAAGATAAAAGTAAATGGGCATGGTTAGGAAAGAGTTAACAAAGAACCTTCAAACAACAGCGAGGTAACAAGTCTCAATATGTGTGTACCAAACACGCATATAATGAAAACACCTCCGGGATCAAATTCAAACATGTCTACATGCAAGTGGCAAATTAGTATCAACCCAAAAATGATAATCTGAAAACTGTGATCCCTTAGATCTCATCACAAACACACCCAAACCAAATGTGGTTGATTTACGAAAGGAAACATGACGGTTTAGAAAATAAAACGGCTCAGTATACCCCCCAAGGATGAGATACACATGCTCTGCAACGAAGTATCAGAAACCTATTCTACAAATAATTGCTGAAATCGTTGCTCACATAGTCGTCAAAATGACACTTCATATTGCACCATTGCATTCCAAACATTGCGTGAACTTTTCTTTATTAAACTGCTTAGGAACTGCTACAATAATCTACAAATACCTTTCATAGACATCTGAAATCAGCTCGCTTAATTTTCTGATCTAACCGCATACTTTCCAGATGGGCCTACACTACCAACCGACGACTTTGGCTGTATTATTAATGCCTTTCAAATATATCTCTCTTACAGTAGACATAGGGATATAACACACTTGATATTTGCCATACAGAAGCTAATTTATCCCATCACATTTGTTTGGGTGCATTACCACCCGTCTGCACAACTGAAGTAGTTGTATAACAGATGCGTGCCACCTGCCTTGGTTACAAACTGAGACACAAACTTGGAAGTGCACAGGGTTCGCTCAGATGTTATCGCATTTAAAAAGGCCGTGCAACGACGCATATTTTTCACTTTACACAAGCTTACTGGCGCTAGTGGAACTGCGTGCTTGCACACAACACCATTGACCAAAAAGCCTTTGTCGTTGCATGATTTCAAGGATAAAAGCAGACATTTTCTTTCAATCTCTCCTTTGCAAAACTTGATGACGAAGTTGTGGGGATCGCGTTGTTGGAGTTGTCAACAATGCAGTCCCCAGGATTTTGTTATCAAGCTTCGAGATCCTTGCGGAGATATTTAAATGTGGCTCATGCAGTGGACAAGCACTGCGTAAGCATTTCACTTGGGCTCGTGACCAACCAATGCCTTGACATGCATTCAGGGAGTGGCTTGTGCCCAATCACAACGATAACGGGAAAAGCCAAACCTGAGAAGGTAAGGAACTTGGCACGTGTCCTGTGCTTTGGAAACCCCAGCACGCGTCTATGATAAACACGGCGATGTTACTGGTCCGAATCATTTCGGAGGAGCCAAAAGTGCATTTTGGAACAGCAAAAAGAACTTTTGAGGCATAGGCGCATATTTTCATTCACACCACACAAATACTGTGCTAAGATTCATCTGTTAGCACATTCAGCTACATGACAATGTGTCTTGGCCCTCCAACTTATGTAGAACTTTTTGATAGCATCAACTGCATGGCAGGTTTGATTACTTCAAACTTGGAACCAGCTGTTCACTTTCGCGTAGAAGCACTAGACACATATCAACAATATGCTGGTTGACGAAGGACAGTATGAGCTGCTACGAGTGGTTATTTTAGGTACAGTCAAAAGTACCATATTTTCCAGTGTATAAATTGCACACTGGTGGCATAGTCTGCTAGAAAACATTTGCGGTTAAAAGTTTTTGCTTAAATAGTCCACACCTGCTGCATAGTCTGCACTTATTGCGTAGCCCGAACGTAAAAATGATGATACGCAGCCCACCTCGAGAAATGCCTGCTGTATTAGCTTAAAAGAAGCTTGTACCATATATAAATCAACATTAATATACACCATTATTATTAAGATCCTTCACGTTTTGCCACAGTGAATGATCTAGAAAAAACAAACACCTGTACAGCCCGCTTCGGGTAAAATTGCTTCCATCCACTGGTGCAGCTGATTCGATTCCAATTTATCTTTTGACTGTGCCTATATAAAGATGATACAAGCGCATTGTTCGTAGCACGATCAGCTAACGGTATGACTAAATGCAATTCAAACTCCTGTCCACATATTGACACTTTGTATTATTTATACTTGTTGCCTCGAACCTATAGGGGTGAACTGGGTTCAAACTTTGTCAAACTTTTGTTCAGAAGTTCGAACTTTTGAACTCAGCAGGTTCAAAAATTGAAAGATTGTCAAATATCTTAAAGTATGAAGTTCAAATTTCATAGTGCAAGAAATCTGAAGTTTGAAAACAATTGAATTTCTCAGTTCCCAAAAATCCAAAAGTTTGAAAATTGTCGCATTTTTATGCTGCTCGTTTTTCAAAAATTTTTTTTTTGCAGCTGCCATTGCTTGGATAAAGAATATAACGCACATATTATGGGTTATAAATGTCAAAAAATAATTACAGGCTGTATTTACTGAATCTACAAAAATAGTTAACCTTTTAACTTTATGACCGTTGCCGCCGTACATGTACTGGAGTAGTCTTGATTACCCATTTGAAAGCGATCGCTTAAACGCAAAAGTGTGCGCACAGCGGGAGATGTTGCTTTTTGTTATGTCCTCGGTGATCCATAAACGTTATATTCACACTATGATCTGCTTTCCTGGGCTAGTAATAATTTTCAAATTAGATGCTCCACGAATGTAAAGCTCACTTTGCACACCAGCCACTCTGACGATAGTGCCGATGGGAGCACTGGCTCTTCCGATTCAAACTTCTGGCACATTTGGGAATTAAATTCAGAGACAAGTGCTCATCACCCGACAGAGAAGCTCTGTAAAATACCTCTGGCTAGGAATCTGCAGCCGCTGGATTGTCGCGGAAGCGGACGCGCCAACACGAAACCGAATGAAAGAAAGGTGACTACCTTTCACTTTCAATATTTCCTTTTGATGCTTCTAAACCTAAATGGCTTGTAAGCACTGTATGTGCTCCCACTAGTTAAGAAAAAATCTGTCAATTGACACTTTCTTTATACTAGTCTTTTGGGAACAAAACCTGACCACTGGGAATTGTGAAAAAAAAAAAAAACTTGACCCTCAAGGGTTAATGGGGGGCTGCACTTACCGCTGGCTTCGATGCCCTCAGCGTCGGCCTTCTTGGAGTTCTTAGCCACTGCCTTCGCCTCCCCTGGCTTTCTGGGCGTCCTGTCGCGCTTACGAGCTGGCTGCGGAAACCTGAGCAGTCCCGAAATGTCGTCTCCACTCTTCCTCCTTTTTTGCTCCGTCAATGTGTCCAAAGAAATATCGAGCTTCCGTAGCACGACGACCGGCTCCAGACTCAGCTTGGGGTCGTCAAGTCCCAGATCCTTCACATTTACTGGCGTTGGGGTAGAGGAGCGAGAGAGTGCCGGAGTCGGCGGATCCGCATCAGCTTCCTGCGCCTTCTTCTTGGGACTCCACTTTGTCCGCCGCTTCGTAGGAGTCTTCTTCTGGTTCCGCCGCGACCTCAGCGCCAGCGGCAGGTCGTCCTCACTGTCCTCGTCGCTGGAACCGTCCTCAGAGTACCGCAGGCTGCGTATTAGGGCCTGACGAGCCTTCTGGTTCTTGCTGAGCGGAGAACGCTTCTTGCGCTGCTCGTCATTCGTCTGTGCCGTCAACGGCTCGTTTTCTTCCGACGAGCTCTTGTTGCTTTCAGTCGGCAGGTCGCAAAAGTTGTCGCCCTTTGATGACGAAGCGCTGCTGTCCTTGTCAAGGTCACAAAGGTCCTGCGTCTTGGAACCGCCCACCTGCGAAGCCGATTCATCCACGGCGGCAGGATTCCAACTGGTGGATGCTTCGTCGTGGCTCGGACTGAGCTCGGCGACGACGGGAGTCGCCCGTGACCCAGACTCATCGGGTAAATCCTGCTCGACCAGGTCGGCTAGAAGCGACTGCGACTCCACCAGAGAGTCCTCGCAGTCTGCTCCGGCAACAGGCGGAAACTCGTCTCCGAGACTCAGCGCTTCGGGGAGGTCCAGCACTATTGTCGGAGTTTCGTCTGCTCCGGAAGGCTCCCCGCACTCTGTGTCCTTGCCGTCTCCGTCCTTTACCTTCAAAACATTCTTCGTCTTGTCCTTTCCTGCCTGTAAGTCTTCCTTCACTTCTTCCTCTCGGGCCTCCGCAGTGACGTCCAAAGTCTCGTCCACGATTTCAGACGCGTCAACTGCGGGTTCGGACACATCCTCGCCTCCTTGCCCGTCCTCTTCCATCTTGCCCTTCCCCTTGTCCTCCATCTTCTTGGAAGTCCTCTTCTTGTCCTTTCCTGCCTGTAAGTCTTCCTTCACTTCTTCCTTTCGGGCCTCCACAGTGACGTCCAAAGTCTCGTCCACGATTTCAGATGCGTCAACTGCGGGTTCGGACACATCCTCGCCTCCTTGCCCATCCTCTTCCATCTTGCCCTTTCCCTTGTCCTCCACCTTCTTGGAAGTCCTCTTCTTGTCCTTTCCTGCCTGTAAGTCTTCCTTCACTTCTTCCTTTCGGGCTTCCACAGTGACGTCCAAAGTCTCGTCCACGATTTCAGACGCGTCAACTGCGGGTTCGGACACATCCTCGCCTCCTTGCCCATCCTCTTCCATCTTACCCTTCCCCTTCTCCTCCACCTTCTTGGAAGTCCTCTTCTTGTCTGCTGTCGTCGTACGGTCTGTGCGCTGCAGTTGTTTCTTCCGCCGCTGGGAACGATCCACGCCTTCCGTTATCCTGGCCAGCTTCAGGGCATTGGCGTGCATCAGCTCGGCCGTCTTCACGAGGTCTTCGGGGCCAACGCCCTTCCCCTGTTTTGCTTTGTTGAACTCATCCAGTGTCCGCTGAATCTGCGACGTCATCTCCGCGATCATCTTCAGCTGCACCTCCTCGCTAACCTTGCCGCTGGGCGAGTCGGCCGAGGGAACCAGTTGGTTTGACGGCCGCTGTTGCTGCTTCTTGCTGAACTCTCGTATCATGTCGGCGTAGTTGACGAGGCCCTGGATCGGTGATGCGTCGCAGACGTAGCAGTTCCAGACGTCCAGGGACGTGATGCGGCCCAGTTCCTTACGGGAGAGGTTGCGTCGGATGCACGACTTGCAGAAGCTGCGGCTGCACGAGTCGCACACCACAAGGCTCCCACCCTCAGCACACCACCGGCAGTACTCGTCGGCACCGCTAGAGTCCTTCTGGAAGATGCCGTCTCCATACCTCTTGTAGCAGTTCTAGGAAATGCGAGTTTGCCACGGCAGCTGTCAGCACTGAACGCGTCAATCCCCGAATACCAAAGAGCTTGTCCAATAATCTGCTACAGAACACCTTGCAAATCTAATGAGAATGCATTTTTTTTTTCTATACTGACTTTTATCAGTCTTTCATCAAAATTCACAATAAGAGAGCAAGATGCTACGAAATAGGTGATGTACAGCGCTTAATTAAACTACTAAATGGATCATCGAAGCACGTGGCCTCACTAGAGTAATTGCATATGCTCCATGTTCCGTAACTTTGTATGTAGCCTTTGTAACATGCTGGAGACTGAGTCGCAGGGGTGTAGTGTGTTACTTTGGTTTGAGATGGATGGCTGGCTTTCGTTAGGAGTCCCCTTCGTAGTGGCCGCCCGGCGGGGCTGCGTGGCCGTGAACAGTTGGGGAACAGGGGAGTACCGGGAATTGGATATTGTGGACACAAGAGGTATCTAATGACTTCCACGTGCGTCTGCGGGGGTCGATTACTGGAATGTCTAGAGTCGGCAGCGGAGGGCTGCTTTGGTTTAGTGGCGCCAATTTGACTTGCGATTCGACTATGCTTGTCGAATCGCAGTCCTTCGGAGATGACAGTGCGTGTCTGGGGGAGAGAGTGAAAGAGAGGAAGACATGAGGGTAGCTATGCTGAGAGCGTGGGAGTTAAGAAGGGAAGTCGACTAAGAGACTTGAGAGGAGATGCATCGAGAGTGATGCAGGAGGATTGGGACGGAGTGAGAGCTGAGAAAGAGATCAGCATGAGTTGAGATTGAAGTACTATTGAGAGCGATGTGGAGGAATCGAGTGGCGAAAGTGCAGAGGTGTCACTTATAGAGTAAAACGGCAGAGGCCCTAGAGTTTTGAGAACGAGTGAACTTTGAATTATGTTGCAATTTTTGTGTATATACCTGTATATAAAACCAAGTTATTCAGTCCTAAAAGTCCACGATCCCAACATCACTTAAAGGGGCCCTCCAACAGTATTTGAGAGTCGACTTTTTTTTGCGGTTTCTACACGCTAGTGGTCCCGGAAACCCAGTGGACAACGGAAGAGTTTGAAAATATTAGCGCATCATATTTTAATTTGACAACTCGGAAACACCTCCTCCGACGGTGGCGCCGCGAGGTGCCGAATGCGCGCGCAAAACGGCGCTCCCTTTCACTCTACGTCACATTCTCTGGGTTTCGTGAATGGCGAGAGCCGTCCCAGGAATTTTGAAGCGAAATAAAGTATATCACACGTTAACCGTCATTATTTCTCGAACAAATCATTTTTACAGAGCTAATAAAGTTGCAAATTAAAGTTCAAAAAGAGCGAAAACAACGCCTTGTCGTTACGTCGCGGACGCCGCTGGGAGGCGCATGCGCGCCTCCCAGCGGCGTCCGCGACGTACCATCGCGAGCAGACAACAAGTGGTCCGTGCAGACAACGCGCATCGTATTTTCACTTGTGCGCCCCCGGTCCCGGTCAACTAAAAGCAGTAAGAGGAGCGAGGGGAACCCTTATTTTCTTTTAGTGCTGTGACAGACTTTTCACTGTTCGAGTGAAGTGCGGCGACAGGACCCAGCTTATATCGTGCCCAATGGGAACGCTTCCCAGTTTGTACCTCCTAGTCGCCGAGGCGGCTCCGGTGGCAGAGTTGCGGGAGACGAGTCTTCCGCGGCTGTCGAAGCGGATTGAGGCAGAGACGCGGCGCTTGCGTGGAGTGTCCACGTACGGCGCGACGCCCAGATCTGCCCTCAAAATCCGATAAGCCCGGTAAATTCATCGATGATGGCAACCCGATCCCAAAGCTACGATGGTTGCAACTAGGCCTAATGGCCGACGAGCCGACGGGCTATCAACCAAACTCGCGTCCAATTGGCCAACCGCTTTGCTCCAATCGCTAAACAGTTTCATTTTACGTCATGAAGCACAATGTTTTGCTTATTAAAAGTTGTTTTTTGCAAAATTTTATTTGCTACTAACTCGCAAAATATTGCGAATTTCTGTAATATTTTTTCTCCTGGGTGTTTCTGCTTTGATGGAGCTCCGTTTCAGCGCGAACTTCATACCTGTCAAAAAACTGTTGGTGGGCCCCTTTAAACCCAAAAGAAGAGACCCTTGGCTGGCAATCGGCGAAAGTGACGCGAGCACAAACCTTGAAGACAACGAGCGACTTCACGCTACGTGGCAATGAGACGATAAACTTTACACTCCGTTTCTGGAACATATACAATTACTCTAGCTTAGAGTAAATATATGGCTCTGAAATTTAGATACTCCAGACATTGCTATAGGAACTGTATGCTGTAAATGACTCAATTTTCACAAGGACATCATTCTCGCAAATTTCACGACCCGGTTAATATCTTGAACAATATATCCCGCGAATATTCTTTCCTATGGGAACAAATACATGGCATTCCACCATGAGCCTCAAAATTTTGTGCCCACCAAAGATTTCCCCCATAAACCACACTTCATCAAATTCACAAAATATTGAGCTCTTCTTGACAATAAAGCCTTTTACAGTATGCGCGAGGCCACGCGTTCTGCCAGTCCATTTCATTTCATTCAGCACGGTATGATAAAAAGCTACAGATGCAGATTATCTCTTACAAAAGATATCCAGCCATCAATTCTTGCATGTTGTAAAACATATTATATTACTTTCCAAGCCTTAAAGTCATCTTTTGGTACGCCATTATTGCACTTTCTAGACGACATTGTGATTTCTCAAAGATGACGCTTCCTATAGCCACCTTCCTGCTTGACTAGCGTGTTGCCTTAGTTAAAAGGGATGCCTCTTACCCTGCACAAAATGACCTTCAAGTGCTTGTGGATTAGAACCTTCTTAGGGTCGAAATGATTGACCTGTTCTCCACAGGCAGTGCACATCACTCGCAGGGTGGTGATGAGGTCGTCTGCACATACAGAGTCATCCCACTTTAAGGCATGCCGACACACTAAGCACATTGTGGTGAACAGTCACTACAATCAATGTAAATGTCTGACAAAAAACAATGATGAGTAGAACTAAAGAGTTTTGTGGAAATTAGGCAAGATACCCAATAAGAAGTTGATGCACCTCTTTTGACATACTTCTTGGTTGCGGCATCATAGCATAACTTGTTAGAGGGGCCATGAAACGATTCTTGAACTCTTTCCTTCTTCGCTTTCTCCCTGAACTCTCAAATCGTACAGCATACCCTACAGTTCAAGAAGAGAAAAAAGAGGAACTCCCCTCTTGCTTGGACGCTCGTCTGTGTGCCCGGACATCGCCATTCTCCCCCTAGAAGATTAGCCCGTCGCTCAAAATTCGGACGAAAGTTGCTTTTCTTACCCCGCTCACCCCTAAGCTGACAGTGCTGTCCAGTTTGAGTTCGGCAGTGGTGCAGGACGAACAAATGTCTAACCACAACTACCTCAGTTTGCAGAATTTCTGGGCCATCAAAACCAAGTGCTGCGCCAGTTTCGAGTCCTCCCTTGCTGACTCCCCATTTCACCGCCACGTGTTGCCATCAAGATCGGAGACCGCAGCACCACCAACGACCCCGACAAGCCCTAAGGCATACAGTGCCGGCCGATTTTCTATCAGTTCGGCGGTGGTGCAGGACAAACACACATCTAACCACAACTATTTCCGTTTGCAGGTGAGAATTTGAGGAAAGTCTTAAAAAGTTTCTAAAAACCTTTTTTTCTGAATGCACTGCTGCCAAACAGCAAATTTTGTGAAGTGTGTAAACTGTTCTTGAACCGTCCAGTTTGTGTCTCCGCATCTCAAAAGGAGTAAAGATCCAAAAGATTTCACCAAAGCTCTTGAAGACTTGACGGGAAATAAGAACCAAAACAAGAGGACTAAAGGAAAGCGTAAACTACCGCAGCAATTCATGCGATTACCTGAAAAAGGTCGCTGACGACATTAAGGAACTACGGAGGGAAGTACAAATACTGACAAAAAAAATGAAAGCCGCTTACAACTCCCTGTAACGCCGAATTAGAGCGCAGCTCTTAAGGAGGAGGAGGGAAGGGCACTGGGGGGGGGGGGGTTCAACTAACCAGGGGGGTCACGTGACCTTGGGGGTCACGTGACCCCCAAATATTGATGATGTCATCACTGACGACGTCATCAGTGACGATGACGATGCGGATACCGATGACGTCATTAGTGACGTCACTGATGACTTCACCAGTGATGATGACGATGACGATGCGAATGTCGGCTACGTCATCAGTGACGTCACTGATGACGTAATCAGTGATGATGACGATGACGATGCGGATGCCGGTGACGGCATCAGTGACGTCACTGATGACGTCATCAGTGATGATGTCGATGACGATGCGGATGTCGGTAACGTCATCAGTGATGATTACGATGACGATGCGGATGCCGGTGACGTCATCAGTGATGATGACGATGACGATGTGGATGCCGGTGACGACATCAGTGATGATGACGATGACGATGCGGATGCCAGTGACGTCATCAGTGATGATGACGATGACGATGCGGATGCCGGTGACGTCATCAGTGATGATGACGATGAAGATGTTGATGCCGGTGACGTCAGTGATGATGACGATGACGATGCGGATGCCGGTGACGTCATCAGTGATGATGACGGTGACGATGCGGGTGCCGGTGACGTCATCAGTGATGATGACGATGACGATGCGGATGCCAGTGACGACATCAGTGACGTCACTGATGACGTCATTAGTGATGATGACGATGCGGATGTCGGTAACGTCATCAGTGATGATGACGATGACGATGCCGGTGACGTCATCAGTGATGATGACGATGCGGATGCCGGTGACGTCATCAGTGATGATGACGATGACGATGCGGATGCCAGTGACGACATCAGTGACGTCACTGATGACGTCATCAGTGATGATGACGATGACGATGCGGATGTCGGTAACGTCATCAGTGATGATGACAATGACGATGCGGATGCCGGTGACGTCATCAGTGATGATGACGATGACGATGTGGATGCCGGTGACGTCATCGGTGACGACGACGTCATCGGGGGTCACGCGACATCGGCGGGGGTCACGTGACCTCGGGGGGGTCACGTGTCCCCCCACGAGGTCATGTGACCCCGGTGGGGGGCTCGCGCGGTGCATTATGGGAAATTTCCCATGATGCACCGCGCGGTTACGCCGACGCCGCTCAAGCCGGAAACGGGCCCCTAAGAGCTGCGCTCCAAAAATGAAAGCCATTCACAATTCCCTGTAACGCCGGTTAGAGCGCAGCTCTTGAGAAGGAGGATGGAAGCGTACTGAGGGATAGGTGAATCCTTGAGGTCACGTGACCTCAAGGGGGGGGGGGGGGGGTCACATGACCTAGGGGGAGGGGGGCATGCGACCTGGGGGGGTCACGCAACCTGGAAGTGGGGTCACGTGACCTGGGGGGTCACGTGGCCTGGGGGGGTCACGTGGCCTGGGGGGGGGTCACGTGGCCTTGGGGGGGGTCACGTGGCCTTGGGGGGGGTCAGTGGCCTTAGGGGGTCACTTGGCCTTAGGGGGGTCACGTGGCCTTAGGGGGGTCACGTGGCCTTAGGGGGGTCACGTGGCCTCAGGGGGTCGTGACCATGGGACCTCGCGGTTACGCCGACACCGCTCAAGCCAGAAACGGGCCCCTAAGACCTGCACTCTAAGAACAAAAATTTAGAAACTGAGAACTGCAAAGTAACTAGCAGGTTGGAAGAAATTGAACAATATCAAAGGGCAAATAACCTTGAAATCAAAGGAGCACCAGAAGTAGGTGATCCCATCCTCATTGTATAAAGCAGATTGGAGAGATTCTAGGCGAGCCTATAACCGAGGCGGACATTGACATCTGTCACAGGGTGCCTACACAAAAGCCAGCAGAAAAAAACATGGTATGCCTTGTACAATGAAGCAAGAGAAACTTGCTGATGCAAAAATGTAAAAAGAAGCGCATGACGGCTTCAGACTTCTATGCTGCTGGTGCGGCATCCCCCGTGTATGTGACTGACCACCTGACTCGACAAACGGAACCTGGGAGCAGCGATTGCTCGAAAATGTGTAGTAGGATGGAAATCTGTTTGGTTATCGGGAGGAAGGGTATACACACGAAAAAATGAAACCTCACCCGTTATCAGGATTGCTCACATCTACGACATAGAAAAAATGACAAGGTAATCTCTGTCTTTCTGTAGATCTTATTTCAAATACAAATTATATCTTTAATGGATGGAACGTATCCGATGGAATGTAGATATTTTGACGACTCATCCTTTAATCTCACTTTCTGTAACTTTGAGAGTAGTTTTTCTGCAATCCACGTTTACACCAGGAGTAGCAGTAACAACCGCGACGACCTGGAAATCTTTTTTTGTATCCTTGAGCATGCGCTTTGACACGTTACTTTTCTGATACTAGGATTCCCGAACATGCTGAACCACCTTTTTTTAATGATTATAAATGCGCCAGTTTAGGCAGAGAAAGTAAAAGAGGAGGGGTGTTGCCTTCTATTTAAGACACAATATTTCTTGGTATATTGTTGAAAATTTCTTTGTGATCACAGCTGACACTGAGTGCCTTGTTTTAGATGCTGAAACTTGTTTATAGACCCACTGGTAATAAGGAAGATTTTTAAAAATTTTTTTGGAAGACCTCCAAATTATTTTTAATTATGGGTGATACAAACATTGACCTACTTGAATGTTATAGTTATGTAATAGAGATGAATAGTCTCTTATCTGCTTGGGGATGTTCTAATGCTGCGACACTGCCCACGTCAGTGACTTTAAAAACTTCTAGTTCAGTGGTTCTCAACCATCGATGTTTCGCGGACCCCTTGTGGATCGGCAGAGATGGAGGACCCAGTTCGTGACGAGGGGAAGGGAAAGGTATAGGTTAATTATGACAATGATTCATTGAATGGATATAACTAAGGGCTAGTTTGAAGTAGACTTTTCTAATTGACATACAGACGAGAAAACTCATCCAAAAATTGGAACATTTCATCTCAATCTAAAAAGAAAAACACCTTTTATTGCCAGGCTTGACTGATGAGGCAGGGCTTCGCGGACCCCTAGAATGCCTTCGCGGACCCCACAAGGTCCGCGGACCCCCATTTGAGAACCACTGTTCTGGTTCAATAAATATGTGCATAACTAATCTCAATGCTAGGGAAGCCACATCTGGCGTATTTACACAAGATATAAGCGACCACATGCCAGTTTTCTGTCCACCATCTTTCTTTTGTGGCTAAAATACATCGAAAGGCGATAGTTACTCCCACCGACGCATAAATGAAGAATCACTGGAAATTTTGTGTCCTGCTTGAGCAAACTGGATGAACGTCCTTTTGGAATGTGACCCTAACCTTGCATATGCACTTTTTTAAAACAAATTTAAGCTTTGCTATGACGTTGCTTTCCCGCTTATTCAAGTAAATAAATGTCAAAATAATATATGAAAACCTTCGATCACAAATGATTTATATTGACATATTAAGAAAAAAGATAGGATGTACCATAATTTTATTAAATGAAGGAACCAAAATCTTCTCATCGAATTTAAAAATCTTCTCATTGAATTGCCGATGTCGTCAGGCGGCCTGACGGACGTTTCCGACGCCATCAACGGCGGACATTTATGAACCAGACGTGATGCACTCTCTTCATAAATGGACAGCGTACAATTATTTTATTCTATCAATAAAACATGAAAAATGAAGATGAAATGAGAACAAAGCAAATGTTCTATTTCTTCTGCTTAGCACTTGTTGGTTGTTACTGCGTCTCTTCTCTTCTCTGCAACTTTAACCCATGCTGCTGTCATCTTCCATGGTGCGCTTAGCTCCCAACGATTGAGCGAAGGTTGTTATCCATTACGGGGAGTGCCAGAGGACGGAAAAGGTACACCCGACGTTTTCGAGCAGAGCTTTGACGGCATCCTCCGGGCTCCTCTACAATTCTACACTGGGTAAGGCATCTCAACGAGGAGGAAAACATCCAAAACAAGCCGACAAAAAGCCGTGTCATCACCGAAGCCAACGCAGAAAAATGCGGTACTCTGCCTCCAGTCGACGCAGAGAGCACTGCTGACATCTGGCGACTGTTGTGCCAATCGGATGTCTTTTATTAGCACATGGCCACTTTAAGTAGGAATTTCAAGTTTTTCATTTCCAACTTTTTACTCGGCCAAGGTTGTGCAGAGAAATTTTTATACTTTTAATACACGTTTGCCGGCCACCTCTACAAAATTTTAGCACAATATGTCTAGAAACCGATTTATGCCATCTGTTCAAACAGCCACGGATCCTTTTGACTCACCCTGTAGAAACTACTAAAAAACTCGGTATTCAAAAACTGTAAACAAATAAGTTACAGCTCCAAATTATTCTGAATAAACAAAGGTCGAATAAGGCCATTCAAAAGAGGGGTGCGAGGTCACGATTAACGCAAAAGTAAAACGGCAGCAAAAAAAACGGAGGACCAGAAGACGAAGTGCACAAAGTACTGACCTTCGGCTGACTTATTGGAAGAAAACACAAATTGGACAGGCATCATAGAGCATCAAGAAAACATCAAAAAGGATATCAAGTCTTCTTGTGCTCCATTTTTTTGGCACTGTTTTACTTTTTTGTTAAGCATGTACCACCAACTTGCCCAGCTTTCCACCATATTGCAAGGTCACTCCATTGCCATTGTGTAGTACCATGCCTCGATCGGTAAAATATTTTTAAAAAAAAGAGCGATGCTATATGCACTACGTAGTGCACTTTGGACGGAAATTGCTATATGCACTACGCTGAGAGCTCATGCCGCTCGGGCCACCCTTTTTCGAACTGCGCGTGTATCACTGGGGAGCTCGTTAACCCAGCCCCCCGCCTGCGTTCACGCCGCTTCGCGGCGACAGTATGCGGCTGCTAATTAGAAAAGTTAAGCAGTACACGCCGCTTCACGGCGTCCAGCCAATTGGTCCAGCCGGCAACCCAAGCCCCGCTGTCCCCGATCTGCGAAGTCTGCAAAGTTTCGTCGACAACATTCGGTGTTTCTTTTTTTTTTTTTTTTTTAGTGGTCATCGCAAAAAAGAAATATAAATATCGCCAAATGCCTCGTCAAAACAACGTTCAAGAAAAAAAGAAAAAGAAAAAAAAAAGTTAGAATCACCGCGATTCGAACCTGCGTCCACTTGCGTACAAAGCGGACACGCTAACCCCTACGCTATGCCACCGGTTGGAAAACTCGTTGCGATCATTCATTTTATACGAGACAAACGTAGTGCATATAGCAATTTCCGGCCTAGCTGCACTCTGGAGTGCATATAGCATTACTCTTTAAAAAATTGCCCTAGTTTGGAGGCATACAGACTTTTTTTTACCATACATCTGCATGTCTTTGATAAATAAATATTCTTCACAGAGCATGCTACAGTGTTACTGAGACCAAAGCTTGCGTCCAGCCCGCGAGAGAAAAAGAAATCCGTCACTCAAAGGGTTAATTGTCACTTGGCTAGTTGGTAAAACGACTCGCAAGTACCTTGAAAAAAAGGTTGGTGCCCCCCCCCCCGCTCCGCCCCCTTTGTGACTCCACTGGTGGAAGGTATTTTGCGTCGCTGCGCGGCATAATTCACCACAGAACTTACTGGTTATTTGAGAGCGTGGCACAGCTCTCTGCTCTGGACCCAGCCAAACCAAGATTTTGTCTGGCTTCTTGCTCGTTGAAGCTTCAGAATCAGAATCTGTAAAGCATAAACACATTCCAATTTCTTAGGTACACGATAAATTCAACTGAAGCGCATCTGCAAGAGCTTGTAAATCGGCCAAAGGGCAAATTTTGCCGAAATGCGGCTCCTCGCCGTCGCTGGCACTCACCTGATGAATCGCGGGAGTTTTGTCCAGGTGCAGTCTCCTTCCCCGCCATCCCGTCGGCTTGTGTCAGCGTTTCAAAGCCGATTCGCAATTCCTGTAAAAATATATATGTATACATACATTTTTTTAATAAAAAGAAACAAAAAGCGACTTTTGCTACTCGAATAGGAAAGCGAAAACGACCACCTCGCGCACACTGCTTTCTTCGAAATTGATCCCAGTTTACGGGGAGCAGGTTGACAGACCTTTTGTATCGTGAATACGCTCGAAAAACACCCGTAAATTGTCCAGTGACCTTTAGGCACTCGTGACTCATTGACAAAGGAAAAAAAAGAAAGGGCGGCAAAGGTTTTGGTGGGAGGCCCCGGGCCAAGAGATTGATTCCGAAAGTAAACACACACCTGAACAGGTAAGCACCGGAGCTTATATGTGTTCGCTCACTTCTGTCGACATTTGACGAGACCGAGACGAAAACGTAACATAGCATTCAAGGCTTCCGTAAAGATATGATTAATATGGAGCCTGCTACAACTTGGACAAGCCGGCTGTCACATTCCATTCAAACTCCGAAACGGCATGTGCCTTCACGTCTACACACCCAGCACGGTGATCACGTTTTGAGGCTAGTTGGCGACTCTAACCCATCACAATATTGTACCATATATACACAGTTCAAATGTCGAAGCGCGACGAAGTCTGTAATTACTGACAATCAGCACAGTAACTCAAGATTCGAGCTTAAACTGGAACTTCGCGCCTTTCCGCATCGCATTTTGTAAGCTGGCAACGGCGAACGAAAGTGAAAGGAACACCTGATGGGGCATGAACATCCTCAGATTTTCACATGATCTCAGGACTTTTTATCCCCGGCTTTGAGTTTTGTCATTAACGCAGTAACATTAAAGTTTTTAATAATAATTTACTGTGCGCCAGGCAGGTTTCTAGATAAATGTTTACTTATAAAACGAAGCTAAACTTTGCAACTCATTGTAAAACCCGATACGACACTCACGCGCCTGTGGAAACAGTTTCGGTTTCGAAAGTAGCTTGGTGTTTACAGCATCCTGACAAGCGCAAGACACGCGTTCGTGCGCTCCAAGCATCGTTCAGAGCTACATGCTTATGCTTATAGCTCCGGCTAAGTTATATACACTTCCAATTTTTACAAAGGCACAGCCCAGCTGGTGTCAAACAGCAGACAATCTTTTCAACTCAAAGAGGCGCGAGCTTTGTGGCTACACCGCAAATGTGAAGGCATCTCCCTCGCCTCGTATCGCCGTCTGTCTTCGTCAACAACAGAGTGGCTCTGCGCGGCGTGTCAGCTCCCACCCTCTAATAAGGTCATCAGCCCCTCCAAGCAACGGCCCGACCATTCCCAGAAAAATCAATGCGACGACGGCCTTCCCTGTTCGCCTGACGATGATTCTGTGGGTGGTAGCACCGGTAGCACCCCCGCAACCTCCGGTGCGATTACCGTGTGGTTCTCAAACGTACGTTCCCTAGAGAACTACTCGAATTCCAAGCCCTGACGTCTTTCCTCCCGAACACGATCTTTGCCGTTTGCGAAACATGGTTATACCTCTGTTTTTGATGGGAAATTAATCGACCCCCTACAATTCACTCTTTTTCGGCAAGACCGACCCTCAACCGGGGGTGGCGTCCCACTAGCAATACCAAAACAACTCCCGTGCCGACGCCTATATCACCTGACCCCACCGGGCCTTGAAGCCATTTTTGTCGAAGTCTTGCAAGCGTGGCATATGCTACTTCTGGGATGTGTTTATTGTCCACCTTCGCTCCGGGAACACTCTTACGCCCTTCTGCAAGACAGGATGTATCAGATTGAACACAGAAAGTTCTCTGCATTGTTCATCTTTGGGGATTTCAATAGCCACATCAGTTGGTCCGATCCTGGTACTCCCATCCCATCCGATCCACTAGACGACCTGTTACTTGAGGTATTCGAAACAGCTGGTCTAACTCAACTCTGCGACACCCTGTCCTACATCTCCCGGAATGGCTCCACTTATTTCCTCGACCTTGTCCTGACCAACAACCCCACCTTGTCCCATCGCTGCTCAGTCATCCCCAGCCTCTCGGGCTGCGACCATCAGGCCCTCATCACCACTATCCAGTGTTCAGCACCCAAGCGAATCCTTCAAGCCAAGAAATTAATTCCATCAGTTTGCACGAACCGATTTCTCTCATCTTAATCATGCAGCTAATCCATCTTGCTCCCTGGTCGATGGTGTTTGACAACCCTTTCACTGATGATGCCTACGACCTCTGGCTCAACATCATATATCAGCCATCCAGCGCGAATGCGTTCCTGTCCGGGCTAGTCGGAAGCGAGCTAACCTCCTGTGGATGACAAAGGAAATAGAAGCTCTGATCAGGCGCAAGCGCCGCCTATTCAAGAAAGCACAGAAAAGCCAAAATCCTGCTCATCTTGCCCAAGCCCACGAGGCTCGCAGGGATGTCAAGCGTCTAATCCACATCTCCCACAACAACTACGTGCAACAATTAGCAGCAAAAGCTGCCAGTCAACCCAAACTTTTCTGGACCTACTTTCACCGCCAGCAGAAAATGTCCCAAGCCCCCGTCTTACACCATGTACACCCTACTCCAAACCCAACGACACAGCCGAACTCTTCTCCCACCAATTTTTTCTGGCTCCCCCACTAACTGACCCTGCCACACCAGACCCCTCCCCCGCACACCCCGAGATTCCGCCCCCCCAAACAGTCCCAGAAACCGTGCTGTCGTCCATAGACATCCTACCAAACGAAACGTACGAAGCCAGCTGTCCCGCCTCAACCCCTCACAACGCCCCGGGCCAGATGGCATTCATCCTGCTTTCCTCAAAGCCTGCGCTGGTCGCATCTCCCCGTTCTTACTCGTCTCTTCAATGATTTCCTCACAAATTGTTCAGTGCCTAGTTCTTGGAAAGTTGCGTAACACCCCTGTACAAAGGACATGAAGCCCCCAAGTCTGAAATCACTTCCTACCGGCCAATCTCCACTACCTCTATAGTGTGCCGGACAATGGAACGGGTAATCAATAAACATCTTCTTGTCCACCTCGAACAGTCGAACCTCCTCAGCCCACATCAGTATGGTTTTCGCCCTGGCAGGAGTTGTGAGACGGCCCTTGCATCTGTCACCAGTATGCTTAGTGCCAGCCTCGACAGCCGACTCCCTTGCAAAGTTGTGCGACTGGACTTCAGAAAGGTGTTCGACTCCATTAACCACAACCTGCTCCTACCTAACCTCAAACAGATGGGAATATCTGGCTCCCTGTATGCCTGGCTGCAGGACTTTCTCTCGGGACGCAGCCAGCATGTGTTCTACCAGAACACCCGATCTTCCACGACACCTGTACGCCAGGGAGTACCCCAAGGCAGCGTACTCGGTCCCACCCTGTTCAACATTTTCATCAACGACGTCACATCTTCCCTCTTTTCCACCCCACTTTTATACGCCGATGACCCCACCCTTATCCACCCAGCTTCAGCCCCCTCAGATTACACACGCCTACAAGCCGACCTAGATCGCATTCTTCTCTGGTCAAAAGATAATAAACTTCCCCTAAACTTAACCAAACGCGCTACCATGCACATCACTGCCTCGTGCCAACCCTCAACCCCTCCAACACTTTTCCTGGGCCGAGTAGAGATCACAAGAAACACGCACATCCGCCTCCTAGGTGTCGTCCTCGACCAGCATCTCGATTTCCGTCACCACGTCCAGAACGTCATGTCCAGGGCAAGACGACTCCTTGGCTTTGTCATCCGGTCAACAAGAGGAGCCAGTCCCGATGTGCCCAGGTTGCTTTTCACAGCGCTGGTGTTGCCCATCCTGGAGTTCTGCTGCTCGGTCTGGGACCCGGCAACCAGGCAACTTGTTGCCTCCCTCGAATCAGTGCAACGCCGTGCTGCCTACCTTATTATGAGACGCCAACTTGGCCCCCGAACACCACCCTATCGAGAACTGAACTCTAGGGATCTCCTCCGTTCAGTTGGCTGGGACCTACTCCAACTTTGGCGTCAAGCAGCAACCACGCGGCTCCTAGCCACTTTTCTGCTACCAGACACCTCTATCGCTTTTGCCTCTTCCCTGCGGCGTACCCGCACCGGTGGTGTGCAGCCCCTATTGACCCGAAAGCTCCGTCATTCGCACTCCTTCGCACCCTGTGCCGTGCAACTTTGGAGGTCCCTCCCAGCGGCAATCACCAGTTCACCACCAGTTGACAGTGCCTCGCTACGAACATTTTCGAAGAGCGTCACAGTCCACCTGCAGAGCATCTAACCTGTTTCTCCCACGGAACTTACCCCTTTATCTATGTACCGGTTCTAGTTATTTATTGTTTTTCTTCTTTTTTTTCCTGCCATAGAGGCACTGTGGACCCCTTGGTATGAGCGTAATGCCTGCTCGCAGTTGCCTTACCCTCCCGGGTTAAACCAATAAACAAACAAACAAACAATGTCAGTTGCCAATGCGATTCTATCATCTTTACTAATAAAACATATTGAATGGACACATAATCAATTAGAAAAATGGTTTGTCCGGTTTCTTTGACTTTTTTTCGGGGCACTTGTGTCATCTGCTTTGTAGTTCTTTGTCGTTACCACGCCTGTTTGTGGTTCTCCTCGAGTTTTTGCCACCTGCGGAATGCGCGCCGCTTCAGTCGGAAAGATTGTCTGCTAATGACGCCGGCTCTCGACGCCGTATGCTCGTTCGTTGGCCGCAGTTGGCGCTGCGACCGCTTGCGCCATCTCGTCTCTTGTGCCAAACGACGCCCTATGGTACGAATACCGGTGGCTTCGCTGCGATTCTATAGAAGTTAAGACTTTTTTTTTACTTTTTCCTCAGGTAAGTTTGCTATTTGGAAATTGTATAGAAAAAATGCACCACCTGTGGACAACGCTGCACAAAATCGTAGCGTGATAGGTTAAGACAGTGTTTCTCAAATGGGGGTCCGCGATGGCATTCTAGGGGTCCACGAAGCCCTGCCTCGCCAGTCAAGCCCGGCAATTAAAGTTGTATTTTATCCGATTGAGAAGCGTTCCAATTTTCGAGCGAGTTTTTTCGTGTTCATGTCAATGAGAGAAGTCTATTTCACATCAGCCCTCAGTAATATCCGCTTAATAAATCATTATCATAGTTAACTTATACCTTTCCCTATTGCTCACCACGAACGGGGTCCTCTATCATCTCCGCCGATCAACAAGGGGTCCATGAAGCATCAGTGGTTGAGAACCACCGGGTAAAGAAATCAATTTTTGCACTCGCCTGGTGGTCCGGGTTTGGTTTGTGATCTTTTCAGAACGGGGTCAGGTCAGGCTGGGCTTGAGCCGAAATATTGGCTGGGCCAAGCTTGGTCCGTGCCTCAAAATTCCGGCCCGATAAAATCTTATGTCTGAAGTGCGCGCAAATTAGACACGGTGCAAAAAAGTGTGTGACGTCCGTTTTATTACGTTCAGGCAGTATAAAAAAACACAAAGACCGCAGGTTTATCTCGGTTTACTGACACTACATGAGGTATAAACGACGATCAGCACTGATATTATAGACTTGGTTTTGAAAGGAGATGACTGCCCTCGTGCAAGCAACTGTCACAACCCATTCACACGCCGGTCCCATCTCAAAATATACACGAGCGGTGCCTGTAAACACTGCTGCTATGCGGGAGAGAAACAGTCCTCCAAAACCGAACTGGCGAGAATCAATAAATAACCGAGTTAAACTACGGCAGTTTGGAATCATCGAGCCAAAGAAAAAAAGCAGCAAACACATTTTTTTACACACATACATGATGCTTCCTTTGCCATCTGGAAACAATTGCTTCGAAAAAAAGATCATCTAATGCCCCCATCTAAAAGCATCCGAAATGAAAAAGATACTATTGAAGACAATATTGGTTTCCTCTTCTTACTGAAAAAGAAAAAAAAAGCACGATTAGACGCATGACCCTGAGTGCAGCTTGTCTTGTTTTTAGATAGTGCCAAATCGTACTGAGGTGAGCCCTCAACGTTGCCCAACCTGTCTTATCGGGTTGTTCCACAACACTGTTCCAACACTGCTCCATCACGTTGTACCCTCCACTTAGCTTCAGCCCAACACAACCTCACTGGGTTTCCAATGCTTTCTTTTCGTTCCACTGTACCTTTCTTTCTTTACTAAGGGGACACACCCTTTAGGAGGGTCAACTTTTGAACCCTTGGCTTAAAATTGATGAAATTTGCAGGGTAGGCTGGTCGTCATGCTAGAGGGTGCATAACAAGATTTCAGGTATGTCGGTTAAGTGGGAAGGAAATTAAGGCAGCTTCTATCAGCGACACGCCTACATTGTTTAGTTAATCTATCGTCGGAAAACTATCACGATATTCAAGATTTTTATTTGTTAGATATGTAGCAGAATGCCTAGGAGGTGCGGCTATGGAAAGCTTTTTCTAAAAAATCATTTATTTCTATCAATTTTCTCTTCTGCAGAATTGGTCAACTTTTTGGTCTTCTGTGTCTTCGACAAAATGTCAACATTTTTTATAAAAGGCATCCTTAAAGTGACAAAAAAATTCCATAACCACATTCCTTATCAAATTTCAGCCAGGAAAAGTGAAGAACGAGCCTTCCCTGTATTGCCATTATCAAACGATAGATTGACTAAAATGGAATTTAAACCAAAAAGTGAAACGGAGAAAAATGCGTTCAAAGTGCTCCAAACCCTACCTTTTCTTTAGCTTCGGTGGACAGAAAATAATTAATAAAAAATTAACTATGCAGTGTAAATCAGTGCAAATTTCTGGGAATACTGTCGAGACGTCGGTGGATGTAAATATGTAATTATTCAAAATCACAGTTTTTTGCAGAATATTTTTTTTTTTCTGGGTAGGGTAGTGTCCCCCCAGTGAAGGAAAAGAAAGAGACGTGATCGTGCCCCATCCAGAAGGGAGAGAGAATTCTTTACTCAGCTAAGTTGACTTGCAACAGGAAGTTACGTTTGGTTTGCTACGGAGTGCTTAAAGCCATTAATACTTAAAAATGCCCCGAAGAAGTTCTTGACTGTAGCAGTATTCCAAGGATGTGATCACCCGATACAAAGGCGACCGTAATTCAGGGCAATCCAATTCAACAATCTAATGCCCCTTTTTTTTTATGTTTCAGCTACAATGAAAGCTCGGTCATACGACACATTTTGAAGGTAGTAGTGGCACGGTCCTTAGATTACATGGTCTGGAATCTTTTCGTCAAGCTACAGAAAAGTTTTCTCTAGGGACAAAGCGAAGCACCAGAGGCACAGACGTGGGTTTGGAAAAGGCCACCAAGGAGAGAGTCTGAGAATGCGTAAACTCTTTCATAGAATCTCATGGACCTGTCGAAAAGACAAACAATTGGAACTGTCATCTATAGCTCCGACCGTGTTACGCTACATCTTCTTTAAAAACATAAAACTTTTTGAAGATTTTTTTTTTCTTAATATTTTACTTTATTTTTGCTTTCTTTGCTTCTCCTACTTCCATCAGCACCTCCGGTGGTGACAAAATTTACTAAGGTAGAAACCACGGAAGTTTCGAGACCAGCAAGTAGTTTACCTAAGCATTGCGCGGGTATTATCGAGTAAATCAATCCTTTGAGTGTCTGTATTTTTTTTGTGCGAAAGCATTAACTATTTTATGGAGCGGAGCCGGCGGAGTCTGTGACCGCAAAAAACCGAGAAATGCCTATTCTCCTGTTGGCTGAGCAAAACAGCTTCTAGGTAGTCATTGGCGGAAACTTCGCGAGTGTGCGCGCTCAGCCGCCACTCTCGTAGCAGACATTGCCGACGGGAGAGGGGGGGGGGGGGGGGGGGGTGCTGCGGCCACTTTATGAGAGTTCGCGCTCGGCAACCTTGGCAGTAGCGAAACGTGGGCGTCCACGCCAGTTCACTGCAGACGAACTAAGGGAGCGGAAGAACGACATTCCTGCTTCCGCATTCACAACCCACAAGAAGTGCTTAGGTGTCCTCGTAATGTTTTTTTCCCCCGCACGCCAATGCAAATATTGGTCTTGTAACACTGCAGCATGTTCCGTGAAGAATATTTATTTGTAAGAGAGACATTACTTTATGGGCAAAAAGTTAATAGATGTCTGCATGCCTTTAACCCCCTTAAGTGCCACTTTTTTTTTTAAGTAACCTAAAAATGCCAATTTTTTTTTTTTATTGAAGATTTTTATTCTTTTAGTATTACAGATACAATTTCAATTTATTACCCAAAACTCAGCAGCGGCAAAAAAAAAAAAAAAAAAAAAAGGCACTAACTAAAGCGAGTACTGCCATCTATGATCAGCGCCGCAAACTACTCGGACGAGCCTAGCTCGTTTGTGAAATTGAGGGCAACTGAAAAAACCACTGGACGAGCTGAGCTCGTCCAAGGCACTTAAAGGGTTAACCTATGACATATTCCTCGTATCATACTTTTCGAAACACGGTACCTACTATCCAGTGGCAACTTAACCTCACACCCCAAGGTCACTCTTTTGTGTGGCCTTCTTGGGCCTCCATTTATACGGAAACGTAATTTCCTCCTTTTCACAGCTGTCAGATACCGGGTTCATTAGTAGTTTGTCGGTCTCAGCGTTTGCCATGGAGTGCGGATGGCATAGATTTGCCTTTCCGCAACAACGAAGGAGCACACCAAAACAGAAGTCGCCTAAACAGCAAAACATTACTTGCCACCAAAAAGAGACCACCACAAGATAAAACACCATTTTCATCACTCGCTCGTATATGCCACCAAATCATTAAAAAAAAAACTGACAGCCCAGTTGGGAGGGGCGGGGGGCACAAACCGAAACTGAAACCACACCGGAACGCGCTCAAGAGGGTTAAAATATTCCCCGTCCCATCCCCAAGCCCACCCGGGTCGTCCGCGAGCCGTCCGCTACTTGTGCACGGCGTCTGCCCGCATGTAGATGGTGCCCGGCGGGGGTCTGGAGGCCGCCAGGGACGGGTGCAGGGGCGGCGGGTAGCAGCGCACATGCTCCACGGGCAGCGCGTCCGCGTCGCTCGTCTTCAGGTACTTGTTGAGCACCGCAAAGATCTGCGAGTTGAGCACCTGGAAGCGCCGGATGCGGTCCACCATCCGCTTCAGGGGCTGTCGGGAAGAAGAAGAATGTCAAAAGAACGCCGGTGCTTTTGCCGACCTGCCACAACTATGGTGCCTGGAACGCTTCTCCGGCCGGTGAGTCTAACGCGTCTCCAAAAGCGGTCTTTCGGGTTCCGCACGACGACGTCCCAGAACCGTTGCGCCTGCCGCGGAAGCTTTGGCAACCGGGAGTAGGGACGCTGCGACGACAGTGACGCTTGCGCTTGCTCGCGCTCTCTGGCAGGACTTCTACTACTGACCGCCAGGAATGGCAGATACGACAGCACGACGCGCCAGATTTGTGTCGTCGCTTGTTCCCACTTCGGGGCCACTTTTGACGAATGGGCGGAATGGGACGCACCCGTCAGAGACGCAGCATACCAGAACTATGGGGTGTCCGAGAGCGCTATTCAGTCACAGAAAGAGAAAACATACAACTACCGTAGTATCCCTAGTCGTTGTCCACCCCACTTTTTGGGCCAATATCGATTTCCAAAAAAACACAGAGTCATCGCCTCCGCTACGAATACCCCAATGCGGACTTCGCGATCCGCGTACATTCATCCTACCAGAATGACGCGGCCGCGGACCTTATAGTTGAAGGACGTCCGTGACAAAGTAAAACGAAAAATGGAAAGACACTTCTCTCCACCTCCGCGAGCAACCCCAAAGTCGTAATGCATCCATGCGAAAAGAAAACGATGGAGATAACTCCAAATAAAACTTAGCTTTGCTTAAAAGAATTCCTCCGGACAAAAAAAAAAGGAAGCACCAAACAAGAAAGTTGCGCAAGAGCTTGTGATTGACAAGGCGCCCGACTTGGCCCGACACCAAAATATTTGCCAACGCGATCGACGTCTTTTCTGCTTTTCCAACATCGCTCTTCGTCACTTCTTTAAATCGCTCGCTCGCTCGCTCGCTCGCCCGTCGCGCAGATTTAAGGGCATATGGTACTCTCTTTGAGCAGCAGCATCAACCAAACAGTTTGTTTACATTTTTGTCCGTGTCCATAGGAATGACCCATTTTTATTTACTTTCATTCTTTTTTCCAGAGACCTACCATAAAATCTTGAGAGATGCCCCACCTCTGAAAGGTAACCCGACCACTAGTTTTTGGCACAATGTTCTATTTTCCCAAAAACATTCAATGACAGCCCATGTCTAGCAATTGCAGGGCCTTGTCCAATCGTGACTTAGCAGAAATTGCGTTACTTAGCCACGGCGGAAGATAAGCGAACGTTGCTGAATGAGGATGACAGTCGTCCTCGGTTGGTTGCCCCTCTATGCAAACAGCCACAAAATCTAAAACTAGCATTTTTTTCAACCTTTTTTTGATCGCACACTAAAACTTAGCCCACTCCCTATTTTTACCCAATTCGCATTCGATTTTCGGTGGGCTACCTATCATGATATTACAGTACACTCGCGAAATTCGAGAGCAAAAAAATGCACCACCTAAAGGCCCTTTTGTGAAAAGTTGTCTCGTCCATTGGCTTATTCCTGCTGGCCAGATTGTACTGTAGTGGCCTACACCTAAGCAAAAGAGTCTAGCGCATTACAGAAAATCGCATGGCAGCACACCCCTGGTTTGTGTTTTGAGATAAGCTGCACTCGTAAATTGAATACTGCACCGTGCTTGGAGCACAGCCGGAGCGGGAGGTGTAGGTCGGTCAAACGAGCACTCTGTCTTTCTTAAAGGCTGACCTACAAAATTAGCCCTCTGCCGGGTGGAAGACCGGTTCCCAGTTTCCTTCTCTCCTTCCCCCCGCGATCTTCTCTCTTACTCTCCCCGCGGAATTTGAGCTATTCCTTGCAGAAGGAGGGTCTCCCCAAATGGAAAGGAAGAATTGAGGAAGAGTTTCCCCCTTTGAGACAGCGCTTGCAAACTCCCCGTAGGAAGGGGCGGGGAGGGTGCACTCACGATGCCCTTGATGAGCTCGTCTTTGCCGTCCACGCGCTGCACTCGCAGGATGTGGTAGCAGAAGTCGAGGGCCTCGAAGCGCCGCTGCTGCCCCAGCAGCACTATCATGGTGCAGCCGGCCCAGTGCAGGCCTTCGCCAAACAGCTGCCTGCGTCGCGCAAACGTCCCAGGGGACCGAAATCAGCAGCTGCACCCTTCGGATGGGGACTACGAGACGACGGAACGCGGCAGCGGCGCGGCAGAGAAGGAAGAAAATGCCGCAAACCAGGCTATTGTAGGCGGGTACACGGGTAAGAAAGGATGTAGCTCACAAATACGGTTCGGTGTTTCCAGAGCATACAGATAAGCCCGAGAAATCCTTAAAAAGACACAAAGTAAAGCTGCTCCCAAATAAAAAAAAAACAAGCTTCGCATTTTTGCATTTTTTAACGGTGTTAAAAATTCGTGGCATTTAGAACACCCTCACTCACATTCGCACAACGAAAACGCAATCAAATCCACGCGTCGCACAGCACCAAATTAAACTGTTTCGTGAACTGGCGCTCGAACTGCCAGTCGTCCGCTACGTAATGAACTGCCTTCCCGTCGCACCGCGCCCACCACTCTCGTTTTGCAGCGGCGTCTCTCTTCACCTGCTGCACCGGACGTTCTTGCTCCCGCACTGCTCTGGTGCTACAGAAAGCCGCCTGGAAAAAGCGTTTCCTAATGCTCGTACCCTACAATACTGCGCATCCGCCCATTCCCCATTAAGTGCCCATCCCCAAATTTGTAAGATCTGAGAAAATATGCACAGTACATTTATATGTAGAATTGATGACAGGACAAGCACCCATCCCCCATTTTTTGTGATTACCTGTGAACTTTGAGTGGGCGCTTGCCCGGTATTTTACGGTAGTCGGTCTGCTGCCACCGAGCACACGCCGAGAAAAGTCCCCACTCCGAAAGCAGTCGCCGAGTGCACCCTCCGCATGCATTTGGCGACGGCACGCTCCGTGCCGCGTGCTCCGACACTGCACGCTCTATCCGGGCTACGTCCGCGAAATCAGATTTGGGGGATTTCCATGCCAAACCAACGACAAAGCATCTGGCACGCCCCGGCAGAGCACTGAGGATTAATTTGGACCACTCTGGGATCTTTTGTATGCAACCGAGGCTACCGCTACATCTGCAAACACAAAGGCACTAAGGTCGGGCTCAATAAACGCTACGTATTTAAAAACCATTTCCGCGGACTTATTTTGCGTTGACCTGGAACACAGCTCGCACCGAGCTGTCGACGGGGCCGCTTTTTTCGTTGGAAACCGCACCCTTTGTCTCTGCCCTTTTTCTTATCGGTACCATAGCACTTTCCGAGTATGGGGGTTACGTGCACATACCTTAAAGGTTGGGGGAATCCCACGCCCGCATCCAGTTTTTTTCTCGGCACAAACTCCGACAACGTTAGTTTTTCGTCCCACACAAAAAATGCAGAATCAGCAGGGGGAAAAAAAAATTGTGCCAATTGGAAGAGGAATCAACCCCAAAAGCACGAAACCCTACTTATAAATTAATGCACGTAAACATCGTCACCCTATGTTTCGGTTGCAGCTTCAAGGACGACTTCTTCGACAGAAGTGCACCGCAAGATTTTTGTGCGTATTTTCTGAACCAACACGGGAAAGAACATCCACCTCCGAATTCACGTACAACAAAATGCATGTTTGCGTTTCTTGAATCAAAATCGAGATGTGGCTCAATCTAAAACCTCGAGAGAGTTTGAGTAGCGACAGAAAGAAACCTAAAGCCACATTTTTTCCCCCACAGACCCACAATTCGAGCCTTCCCCGGACCATGAACAAAGCGTCGCAGCCCGGGAATTCTCAAACCGGGGTTTCTTCTATAGTCACTGAAAAGTTGAGAACAGCAGGGCGGTTCTTCGATTGTCCCACCCCAAATGCGAGCTTCCTGCCTTCGGCAACACTTTCAACGTCTCGCGAGCTCCGCGCGCGCGCGCAACCAAAGCACGGCCAACAAGCATGCGCTGGAGGCCGGAGGTTTGAAAGAGACGCTCTGCCCTTCTCGTCACTATGGGAGCGACTTAGTGACGACAATCAACAAAACGGATAAATATTTATCGAAGATCAGTGCAAACACAAAATGGGTTTTACAAGAAAATTGCGGCTGACGAGTGTCACGAACGAGCGACACGCTTGGAGCACAACGCAATCCAGGTTCCCCGCTAAACTCTGCGGGGAAATTGACGTTACATGTTTAGATCACGTGACGTCAATTTCCCTGCAGAGTTTAGCGGGGAACGTCACGTGATCTAAACACCGATCCAGTCTTCCTGCTAAATTTAGCGGGGGAAATTGATGTCACGTGATCCCATGTTACGTGTCCAATTAAAAATAATTTGGTTTCTCTGCTATATTTTACCAATACATAAAAAACAATAAAAATAAAAACCCCATTTAAAAAAAATACTGAGTGAGTGGGGTTTGTGCACTGGTCTTTGTTGGCATAATTAAGGTTATAATTTTTTTTCTTTTTACCTCCATATTTATTTAAATCTAAGCCGATCCAGAATCCAAGACACTTATTAACAAATACTAATATATTTTAAAAATTGTATCTTTTTTTTCTCTGTACAATTCTGATTCAATAGTGTTGCACTGTGTATTTAGCGAGGACATTTCTTCCGCGTCGGAGGGAAGAAGAGGGGGTGGGAACCCGCACGCACTCGACGGTGAACTCGTTCTCGCCGACGGGGATGCAGTAGACGAACTGCAGGGCACTCCAGAGCCGGTGGAACTCGGTGCACTCCTCCACGTTGAGCACCCCGTTGGAGGGCGGGGGCCCCACCCAGAGGGGGTCCTCCAGGTACGACTTGATGCGCGTCAGGATCACCTCAAACACCGACAGGCCACAGCACAGCCGCTCCTTGGTCAGCAGGTCCCCTTCCTTGGCTATGCCCGCTTGCTGCGAGACCCCCAAAGGACGCGCCGTCGGCAAAACGCTCCCTCTCTGCCGAGTCTGCACAGCTTGTTTTTGCCAGACACTGGAAACGACTCGAGTGTGGTTTGCGCACGTGCGACTGCTTACGATTGACTGCATTACGGCCTCTTGCGATCTCTTACGACGAGACAACGTCCTGGCACCACCAGTTTGGCCACTTGCAATTTACGTATATTTTCCACTTTTCTTTACACATCATTCTTTCTTGATTGGCTCAAAAACTTTGACAATGTTATAAACGACCATATCCCATAGATAGTATGCACTTTGTTTTACCTTGTAGAACCTTCGCACTAGTGAAATGCAGTCCCAGGGTCATCTTGCAGATGTTTGCAGATGGCGCCAGAGTGGCGGTGCGTTCTCACGTCTTAAGAGATCGCGAGAACTCGTTCGTAAGCAAACGGAAGTGCGTGAACCAGCCTTTAATTTTCGCAAACTTCGCAACTCGAAATTTATAGCAAAAAATAGGTAGCGCGAATATATTACCGTACGATAATCACCTACCTGGAGGAAAATAACGAGCACTCGTGAGGAATATATTCTAACAATGCTGCCCTCGGTAGAAGAGATGGAGGCAGCATCTCCAGTAGCTACGAGAACGAATAGGCATGTCCGATATCCCTCCCAGTCGCAAAGTTTCGTGCCTGCAATACATTCCCGAAAGCTATGCTTCACAAAATTCACGAAAAACCGAGCTCGCAAAAATGAAGTCGCTTACACGATTTAATCGCTCCGGACTATCAGGGTCGTCCGTGAACTTGCAAAGAGCTTACAAAAAGTCGATCGATCGGACAACATTGCAGATCACGAAAGAAAGCCGTCGCACTTCTTTTGTCGAGAGGATCGACTTGTACAGAGACTGTTCTGGCTTCCCACATTGCCCAGCTGCGACAGCACGAGTGTCGCGCGTGACCGCTTCTCATGTCACAGTCGCCGACAGGAAGGTCTTTCCGTCGTCCCGCCTCCAGCGATCTAGCTTCCACGACGCTTCGGCATCTGGCTAGCCCCAAGTGTGCACACGCAATTCTCACCCTGTCGGTCACAAGAGTACCATATTTTTTGAGCTATAGTCCACACCCAAAGTATGCAGATTTTTGTTGAAAAAAAAAGGAAGTTTTCCTTTAGATACCTACCACCTAGTCCATACGTCAAGCATGCTCACATGCGGAACACCCCAACGAATGCTCGCTTTATCAGCTCACAAAGAAGCTTGTATAGTACACAAATCATCCTCAACACACTCTGTCATTCAGAAAATCTGTCACGCCTCGTCATAATGAACAATCTTGAAAAAATTAAGTCCTCGCATAGTCTACCCAGCACAAAAGTTCAACTTTTAGATGCATGTCGTCCGGAAATTACGGTACGTTCACGGTAGAGAGCCTCGCCTGGCCACGGGTACTACGAGGCGGCCACCCCCTGGCTCGGAGGTGGCTGCACCCACCTTGGGCGTTCCCAGCCGCTCAATGTTCTGCACGACCTGGAGGGGGGCATACTTCGACTCCAGGCGCTTCAACTTCGTCTCGGGCTTCTCTCCGTCTGCAAAAGCCGTGCTTGTTGCTCGCTTGACAGGTAAAATCAGAAACGACTCGCACGTGACTATCTTTTGGAGACACGGCACTGTACGATGCGGTAACCACATCAAAACACCAGATAAAAATCGAGCGATCGGATGGGTTTGAGGCCTGAATGCCAGGCGATAAGTAGTCCGAAAGTTGGACACAGTGCAGATTTACGTGCATAAAAGCAAACAGACGCATTGCCACGAATACCAGAAAGCAGAACGAACAAGCTCCTGTCGCGGACAATGCCTTACGTTCTCGGGCCAACAACGATCTGTCCGAGATGGGCGAGTGTTCGGGCTCCTAAAGTCGAGGGTTTGTGGCACCCAAAATAGAAATGACACTGTTCTCCCCATGCATCTCGTTTCCTAAACGAGCCGATCGCCTGCAATTCCAAAGATATAGATGGGCCTTTTTCGCAAATAAACTCGCTGTAATCAAGTAAATGACCTCAAAAATGGCCATGCATAGATTCAGACATGGAAAACGCACTCAATCCTTCGCACACTTTTTCCAAACAAAGTGGAGACACTAAACTCACATTTCAACATTCTTCAATAAAGTCTCTTTAAATTACCTTAAAGTTTCTCCAAGTTTAGTGACACAGTTCTTTCTGTTCAGATAAACCAAGGTAGAAAATTACACTGCATATCTGTTAACTCTATGTTTTACTCTCGGAGAACTTGGAGCAGGTGGAACGAAAGTTTGCGCTGCAGGACCCAGGGTTCAGTAGGGAAAACTAACCTGTCGCTGTCTAAGCAAACGCATGACACAATTACTATGCGCTACCGTCAGCTCACAGCCGCTCGATTGAAAAAAAGTGGGAAAACCGACGGTTTCCCCGACCTTTGCAGTATGGCCTCGGAAGGATGTTCTGGAATGGTGCTGCATGCTGGAGGTCACAAACTTCTTCCTGGGACTGAAAACAAGATGGAATTCGATTACACAAAGCCCACTGCAACACGACCCTATGCACTAGTATGTGCACCATGAAGACTGGCTCACACAACGGCGTTCGCTTACAACCGAGTCCTCGTGATCTCTTAGGACGAGAGGGCACGCTGATACCGTCTATGGGGTAGCCGTGGAACTGCATTTCACCAGCCTTAACCAGGGTGTTTACCAATTGCTTCTCTCAAATTTCCCTACTTTTCGGGTTTTCCCCAACCGTTACGAAAGAAGAAAATGAAGAGGACGCGGTTTCAGCGGATTTTCGGGCTGCTCCCATTTAATCAGGTCAATCGGATGGCGGCCCAAGCTGCCAAGCGATACCTCGGTCAACTGTTATTTGGCGTGAAGGTCATCAGCGCCAACACGCTGTACTCTCCCACTTTGTTGCGTGTAACTGCCCCGCACACGTCGGTCATTTACTCCGACTAAAACAGTCTTGATGATTTCCCTCGCGATTTTCAGATTTTTCCGGAGGGTTTGAAATTCTCCGACAATTCCAGGTTGGTAAACACTGAGTTAACACCGCCTACAAAGCAGAAAGTATGCCAACTCACCAAGCTTTGCTCCACCAGCAGGCAGAAAAGAATGGCGTTTCCGACTTCGCGGAAGCTCTGGAACATCTCCGTCTTCACGTCCGGATACTGGACAATGTCGTTCAGCTGAGCGTGGTAGTAACCCAGGATTCCTGCAAGGAGGAATGTGTAATGTAGTTTTCTGCCGTACTATGTTCTCCTTTCCTTCGTCTTGGTTAATTTATTGCAGTTAGCTTCTATTTTAGCCAATAAGTAGCAACGAGCCACAATCCATCTTTGGTATGAACTGCCTGTTTAACTCTATTGGCCGCTAAGCAGATACCACATTATTCCCGTCTGCCACCGGTGTTCAGACCACAGGGTCAAATTTCAGTTTAAAGAAAGAAGTCCTTAGATATTTTTCATCTGGCACATAGTCAGCAAGTAAAAACTTAACATATCCAGCACACCTGGAAAAATGCTTGTTTTTTATTAGAACACAATGAAGCTGGCGTCATACCGAAATCACCACTAGAAGGGCTTCGTGCAAACACTGCAGAAAATGAATTCCTGACATTTATAACCTACAAAACATGGGTTAGTTTTTCTCTCCACACAATAATATAGTCGCAGAGTGAGGAAAAACGGGACGTATTTACCTCCTCAACTTGCATCCAGAACACGTGGCCCCATGATCCAGAGCCGATTATATGCCACAAACGTCTATCATAGCCCCGCGCTGAGGTTGGCCAAGCACGCACCGAGTTCCACAAATTGTTAACGTTCGGCTATTCCTGTCGTTGCAGCGATCGGGCAAGAGCCCCTACCTGAATGCTCACTGAGTGCTCGTGTATGCAGCATGAGCCGCATTTAAATATTCTTATCACGGGGATTGCAAAGCTCGATAATGAAACCCTGGGCACTGCATCCTTAACAATGCTAACAATGCAATCCCCACAACCCCGTCATCAAGCTTTGTGAAAGAGAGACTAAAAGAAAGTGTCAGCCATTATCCTCGAAAGTATGCAACGACAAAGAAGCTTCATGGACATTGGCATTGCGTGCGAGCATACTTCGGTTCCACTAGTGCCAGTAAGCTCGTGTAAAGTGAGAAACACTCCTACTCAATATTGTTCCACGAGCCCTGTAACATAGTGAGTCATCCACAAGACCCGTCACGTTTTTCACAATGAATGATCCCCAAGAAACATATCCGTGTACAGCTTGCACCTGTAGACTGCCCACACAGCAAAAAAATTGAATTTTTAAGCACGCAGAGCTTGCGGACCTCAGTCCAGAAAATACGGTATGCCGCGGAATGCGTGCCACCAAGCCGTCGATGGCGTTTCGGTCCCACGTACTCCCAGTCGAGGCAGGCGGCACGTTCACGGAACTCACCTGGAGATCCGTAGTCATACCGCGGCAACCGGCACAATTTGGGCATCACGTTGAGCAGCGTCTTGGTGTACTGCAGCAACGTTCCCTGGATCTGCAAAATGTGGAGCAGACTTTGTCGTGCCCCTTTGTTTCTCCCACATGAGCAATCAGCGAGTTCAAAAGTAGGACGCGTGTCCCAGATTAATCCCTAATCCGTACCCCTTAAGCGTAGAAAACAGTCCAACGCAGTGGCAGGATATTCTCCACTCGAAGCAACGCATCCTCGAGATTTCCTCGATTGACACCTCGCAAGTTACCGTCTCGACCCACTGGACGGGGTAGCCCGGGACGGGGAGAGAAAAAGGGGACACAGAACTCTGCCCCTACTTTTTCCCCCTGCTCCTGGGTCACCGTGTTTATCTCAAACCAGCTCGCCCGCACATACGGCGTTACATCTAGCAGACATTCCAGACACCCGACAGCAGTCACTGACAAGACGAGAACGGCAGGGCGGGTCTTTCGAACGCTCGGCCTTTGGCACGTGCTCGTTGCCTTTCGCCGTGCATTATCAAAGGTAAAAAGGTTGTGCTGGAGGCAGGACAACCGAAACTCCTCCCTGCCATTTTCATCCCGTCAGTGACCACAGACCAGTTTCGACGAAGACACGGATGGTCTAACTTTGATGCGAGACTTCCGGCGAGAGTGTCGCTTTATGAAGCGAAATTGACGAGGCGGGAGTAGTTCGGAGACGTACGAGGCTCTTGACGATCTTGAGCAGTTCCTCCATGACCACCGCAATGCCCTGGTAGCCCAAGAGGCGGCATATTGCCCGGAAGTGGGGTGCTCCCACGAATCCGCTGTACAGGCTGTAGATCTGGCTGTACGCCGAGTTGAGAGCCTGCAACGGGCGCGCGGGAAGGTGTGACTGTGACAGCCGCAAATCCCCGGAGAGGGATTTTAAAAAAAAATTATGGTCCTGCGGGAATTTACGGTACAATCACGGCGATGATTGTGACACCTTATCGAACCGTAATGTATCCTTATGTACCTTGCACCTCACGTCCTCGCCGATATCTGCTTGGAGAGTGACACATTCGTTTATTTTATACGCATGACGCCCTCTAGAGGACGCGGCGTGAGGCTCGGATGGCGTGACGAAGTCTCCCCAACTGGAGTCATCTAGCGAGTGCTGTGCGAGACTTCCATGGGCAGCTGTCCTCAAGACATGCGGTTTACTAGGTAGAGCGTTGAAGCAGCTGGCATGTCTGCACAGTTGTGGGAACACTTCACAATCCACGAACCCGGAATCAAATACTGAGAAAACCGCAGCTCAATTTCGACGGACGTCCTGCACTAGCATCGTTTTGAGGCGGGGGAAGCGCCCATAACAGCTTTTGCAGTAAAACAAGTGAGAAACTCTTCGATACTCTGTCGATTCGGTTAATTTAATCAAATCATGAACGACGGAATGCCAGATCTAATGTGCAAAGAAGGGGCGCTACCTTGGTTCCGTAGATGTAGTGCGGTTGGGCGCCGGGCATCTTCTCTCGTGTCACGGGTTGTGTCAGGGTGATGTCCTTCACCTTGACAAACCTGAAACGTGAACGAGCCAGCAGAGTGCACGTTCAAAAATGGCACAAGACCACTGGCAGCCTAATCACTGGCACAATCAAAAAGGAATGTATTGGCAACTGTCACCAGTACAAGTTCTTGCTTTCTGTAAAATGCTTCTCTTTAAGGTTGTGCAAATATTCTAATACCGTTAAATAATACGCTACTCAATATTCGATTTGAGACAAACTGCGATATCTATATTTTTGAAGTGTTGATTTCAACGAATTAGCCCCATCCAGTGCACTTCTCACTGAGAACGGGCGCACTGCGGAAAAGCAAAACCTGCAGAGCTCACTTCCGCGGGTGTTACTTCTCTGCAGTACACCAGTGTTCTGTGAGAAGCACGGGTGTAATAGCCGCAATCAAAATTTTGGGATGTACAAATATTCCAGTTGCGTGTTTAAGGGCACAGGGTAAGGTAAAATTGAAAAAAAATCGATTTTAGTTTTTTTCGCAATTTGAAAAGTTTAGTTCTTTCTGCACAATTTCCATTGTCCCAGTGTTTTTAGAAAGCTATATTTCGGGCTGAAAATCACTTCTTCCGAAAGCAAGTAGCAGGTGACCTCGCCTCCTTTTGGGATACACTCCCTGTTTATCGATGAATTCTCCAACAAAACAAAATCAACACATGACCTAAAAGCTTGTCCAGTAACAGATAATCTAAAAAAAATTATTTCGCAACTATTGCATAGCTTTTTTTCAACCAAGACAACCACGAGACGCTGTGCACGTTTTTCCCAGGTGTGTACCGTGTGTACATTCAAGCGTTTGTGTTTTCGTAACGACAAAATGGCGCCATTGGATGCTGTTCCTTTATTCAATGGTGGCAGCATTGCAGAAGCTAATGTTTTGAAGTTTTGTGGGTGGAACCCTGTGTGGAAAACCATCAAGTGGCTGAGGGAAGTTGACGTCACTCTAATATACTTTACGGACCGAGCGACATGGCAGGTCACAAAAGAGGCCCAGCAAGCAAGGCAATAAGCCTAAAGGCGAAGACATGACTTTAGCAATGCCTTTCAAGCTGGCGGCTAATGAAAAAATGACTCTGAGGCTGTTGGTGCCAATAGAAATTCGTTATTCACCAGTTTTTTTACTTTAAACTCAATTATCTCAAAACAGTGTTTTTTAGTACATAGGTACCATTTTTTCCTTAACCTGACATTATAGAGGGTTGATTTTTTATTTCTACCACATACATGGGTGTTCAAAAATACTGAACTAGAATTAAAAATGTGCACCTAGCAGTTTTTGAGTTACAAAGTTTTTAATAGATGAAATAAACTAAAATTTCAGTACTAAAATAAAAAAATATAAAAAAAAAACTTATTTTCGATTGGTTCAAATAATTCTAGTTCAGCGTATAAAACACAATATTTCGAACAAAATGATATATACATGACAGGAATACTCCTAATAGTCACCGAGAAAAATTTTCCTCAACATGGCCTCAAATGCATGGGGAGTATAGGACTTACCCTGTGCCCTTAAGAGAAATGCAGACATTCAAAGTGGGATGTTGCAAAAGCGTGGCTGGAGTATTTAAAAAGGAAAAGAAGCTTTGTGAATATGGGTATTTACACTAGAGTAAAATTTTCACAATTAAACTGGGGCTATTGTGCGAGAGTATTTGTTTTGCAAATATGTCCCAACGACCTGCATTCATTATTCATGATTGTCTATTTTACTTCTCTGAAATTCGAGATTTAAGAAAGAATATCTGCATATAATAATAAATCCTCTTAATTAAGTATAGCTGCGCATCTCTATAGATTTAATTTTATGTGAAATGCGTCATTTACTTGACATCCCAATATGGGCACTGGACTCTATTAGGCCACGGTCCATAAATATGGCTGGATTAAAATTGCCTTAGAAATGGACAAGTAAAAGCTTGGGAACAACCTTCATGCATTCAGCTGGGTTTTCATATTTTCATTTAAGCATGGAAAAGTGGTGAAAGGCTCGGAGAAACTACTAGATATTTGATTTGCAAATATTCGGTTAAAACCACTATTAGTTACGAATTTAAAATCCACTATTCGCACATGCCTCCATTTTTAAAAACAGCTGAAAGTTTAAACTCTGAAAAGCTCTTTTATCTGCTTTATACAGGGTGTTTAGTTTTAAATAGAACTAAATTCTTCTTTTAAAATGGCGGCGAGAATTACGTCGGTGCCGCCTTCCCTGTGTATTTGTCAGGCCCAGTGGACATCAGACGAGGGGAGAACTGTCACAATAAGTGGGGTTATTAGCTCAAATTTGCTGGCCTTTTTAATTACCTGCGTTACGGTTCACGTTGCCATCGCAGCATTGACGGAGTTTCCGATCAGACGAACGAGACACAAGGAAGGGGGTCGAGAGGGAGGCTGTGCAGAAAGCCCACCTGTTGGTGGCGGCATTGTAGCAGTAGTTTGGAAGGAAGTCGTAGTTGAGCTCCCAGAAGACGTGCAGGCAGACGCGGCCGTACGGGGCCAGCACGTTGTGGTTCGCCTCGCGCAGCATGGCGTCAAAGTCGTCCAGGGTCACAAACTTACTCAGCAGCTTGTGCGTCATGCGGTTCACGGACAGGAGGCCTTCCAGCTCCTGCACGTCGGGGTTCCAATGAACCACCGGTTGAAGGGTGGCTCCGGCGGTTTTCTAAGCCACCCCATTCAAACGGATTTTCACCACGCCCAGGCTTTCCGCTTCGCAGCAGGCCACTTATTGTCACTAAATTCACGATAGCCATTGAGAACGCGGCAGATGAAGAATATGTCAAAACCAATGTAAGAATATTCCCATATTCTACAGTGGGCCGATATCACGTGTTGTAAAACTGGCAACTCAAGTGGACTGTTGAAAAAAAAAAGATATTTTGAGCATTTTTTATTTTATGTTTTTCTGGCGCGGGTATCCTCGGCATTCATATCACACCATCAAACTTCTTGTAACCTGTCGGGAGCAAGCAGTACTGCCCCCCTAATACAGCACTTGACATCATGCTTTCAGTGTTGCCAGTAGAGCCGCTCGGCCTCTCGGACCAAATATATAAAAATTCAATAATTTTGTGCAAAGATATTATAGTGACTCGTCATTTAAGCTACTAGTTCAAATGTTGTCTATCAATGTGTTAAACTACTTCTGAATCAAATCAGTGACTAATAAAGCTTTGCAAGAGCTCCCCATTAATTGAGCAAACAACCAGGACCAAAACTTCTACTGCACACAGAAGCAATTGATTTTCTCAATTAAGTTAGTACTCCAAAAATCCACACCTAAATCTACAAGCGAGATTCAGCTGGGTGGACTAAAGGGAAAAACATTCATACCCATAATCAGCACAGTTCGCAGGTTCTAGTCTGCGCAGGTTAAGAAAAACAGGACAAGCCCCTCCCAAAGATCCCTTTCCACTATAGCAGAGCGAATGTTGGAGAGGAGGAAACCACCAATCACGACGAGCAGAGGGCTCTGCGAGAGGGGCCTGCCCTGCTATGCTAAATCTGCGACAGACTATAGTGGCATATTTACTAGAATATACGTTGCGTCCTATACCAAAAAATTCGCCGAGAATAATAAAAAAATATTTGAACAGGTGAACTCTGATTTTTAAGGCTGATTGGAAGGAAATTCAAACGAAGATTTATTTCACAGTGTCTTCGGTCACCCTAGCTCACGGGTGCGCAACATGCGGCCCGCGGGCACGACACTGCGAGATGTGCTCAAGACGGCAACCGGTGCGATGATGCTAGATATTGAAAACCTGACTGCCAGATACCGAAAATCCCCGCAGTTCCCAATCAACATTTTGTTTGGCCCGCGTCATTTTTGAGTTGTGCTCCCCTGCCCTAGCTAAACTCCCTCGCCTATCACACTCGCCTCATCATCTGAACTCTCTGATCGATCAAAAACGTGCCTCCGTGATGTGGCCTCGCACCGTGCTACTCAAGTCAAACTTCACCGCATCACACCAGTGCGTTAGGAGGGGCAGCTCAGTTAGCTCAATTGGCTAACCCTCAGTTAGAATTATGAGTCAAAAATGGTGCTAGAAGAAATATGTCAACCTACACTCAAATAAATGTTGTAGCCCATACCTGGTACTATACGTTGGAAGCAATAAACGCCCGTTCACACTCTTGCAACCGAGTACGACCAAGAGAGGCAAGACCTGTTGAAACCTCTTAAAATTTCTTAGGATGAGAGAACCCACTGGCACTATGGCACCATCTATGTGGTGACCGTGGAACTGCATTTCACAAGAGGAAAGGTTCTGCAGGATTTTTGAGGTCCAATGTGTCTAATACCTATAAGAGAGGCTCGTTTATAACATTGACAAAAGTTTTTCGAGCCAAGGAAGAAAGGATAATGCGCGAGAGAAATAGAAAATTTGCCGGATCGCCAAGTTTACACTGCTACCCAATAGATGACGCCAGTGCGTCCTCTCATAAGAGATATTAGGAGGTTCCAAGGCACCCGGTTCTAAGAGGTCGCAAGTGTGTGAACAGGCCTTAAAGGGTTGTACAAAAAAACATATCTCTTAGCTCCATAAGTGCATAGGACTCACGACAACTCCGGTGATGTCCTGCGCTTCGAAGCGGGCCACGGCCAGTTCGAGGCTGCGCTGGAGAGCAGCCCCCAACCGCTGAGCCACCAGCCGGTTCAGGTCGACCGAGCGCCCCAGCAGCTGAACGTGGCGCTGGCGAAGCAGCGTCTCGTAGCGGTTTGCCACCGGATACGCAAACACCGTGGCGTTGCCTGCACACTCCGCTCGGAAACGCTTGTCCAGCAGGATGCTGCGTGCACCGACAAATCCGCGTATTAAAACAAAGAAAAGTGGCTTTCTGTTCAGTACAACTTTTTCAATGCTTGACTATTGGGGTATTCGACAAAAGCTATCGCAAATGGTGACAGTTGCGATTAGTTTCTACTTCCCTGTGTATTCCTGCACTTCCTGCATGAACCATCTGCAAATTGCATGCATTGAATAAATACATTAGTGTTGTGCGAATATTCAAAATATTGAATACTAGTTTTGAATATTATGCTGTTCGATATTTGCTTAAACATGAACTGCAAATTCATGTTTTTCTAAGTGTTGATTGTGGTGGGATAGCCCCGTTAAGTGCACTTTTTATCGAGCACTGTTGCACTGCAGAGAAGCAACACCCATGGAAGCAACAGAATAACCCACTGCGATCAACACCTGGAAAAGTATGAATATTGCAATTTCGTACTTGAAAGAAAAGCACACTTTCACTTGGGAGAAAAACACACTGGTGTATTCAGAAAAGAAATGGAAACATTGTTAATGTTGATACATCTTCATTGCAGTAAAAATTTTTAATATCAAACTGTAGCTGTTACGCAAGAGTATACTATGTTAGGCAGAGATGCCCTGACAACCCATGTTCATCATTTATGAATTCTATTCCGACTGCTTGGCGGCAACAGAAAATTGGCTTGGTGGGCTTTGGATGCAATTCGAGACTTGCGGAGCCGAAAATTGAAAATGCATTCATTACGCGAGAGAAAAAAAAAGTCCAAATTTCGGTACCCGTTGTGGGGGGTCTGTTCATTATACAAGTGTATTCATTATGCGAGTAAATATGGTACATTAGCTGGAGACGCGTTCGAGGCGCCATACCAAGACGAGTCCAAAGAGCGGAAAGATGCCAGATGCCTTACCTGCCGGCCAGGTGCTTGTAGTAGGCGAAGATCTGGTCGCTCAGCTTGTAGGCAAACTGGTCGAAGCAGAGGTTCACTTCGGCCTCCACCTCGTCGTACAAGAACTGCTTTTTGAACTTGGTGAGGGCATAGAAGGCGCTGTCGTTGTACAAGTCCAGTGGATACAGCACACACCTGCGAAGGACGGCTGACTGGTTATGCTCTCCTGGTCGATGTTCCCAAGGATCCGCTGGAAGCCAACTGCTCGTCATCATTGTAAAGTCATGAACAATCAAACCCTCAACGACCGACGTCCGCTATCGATTTGCAGCCAAGCTACTATACGGTGAGCAAGTCAACCAAAACTCAACCCTTTACATACGAGAGATGGGAGGTACAAAAAAGAAAAAGGTTCCACCATGCACGACAGAAGGCACGAAAAGGTGAGATGGAGTGATAATGTGTGCAACAAAGCTCCGCCCCAGAAGACGCCATTCTTTTCTGGGGGTAGCAAATGACATCTTGGCCGCAAGTTCTTTCCTCTTGTAGCGCAACTTGCAGTTGCTAATAAACAAAAACTCCGTACCCATCGAGCTACCTATTTGATCTTCTCTTTCTCAAAGGCTAGTCCTCATTATTAAAGAACCAATGGATTTCAGGAAGTTGTACGAAAGGTAAGGCAGCCATTGCTACGACTAGCAGACGATGCCAAAGCTCGGTGCCCTGGCCAACTTGCTCGCTCTGGTTGGAAGATACAGTGGACAGACACAGACATTTTCGTATCTATGCACAATGTCTTTCAATCGGAGCTCGGCGCCATGACATCACTGTACCCCTGCACAAAAAGCAGACGAATTTGACTGCCGTGTGGAGCTTCAAAACAGTTAAAAAAACTCGATTGCAAGGGCTTAAATCAAGATGACTACATAATAATATGACGGGGAAGTCATCTACCTTCACGGTCCATAATATAATTGGAATGACAACATTTAGTGTTGAGAGCAGTACTTTAACCAGTTTTAACTGGTACCAGGTTAACAAACACTTAATGAACTCCAAGACAGGCACTCACTCCATCATGGAAGGGTTCTTGGTGGTCAGGATGTGGTCAGTCAGGATCCACGGAAGGGACATTTCAATCGGGAACTGTGCCAGCAAAAGAAAAGACAAAGAAACAAAAGTCATAGAAGCATGGTGACGAGAGTCATTCTGTGGAACTAGAGTGCACCGACAGAAATAACAAACAAGACAATCCGAAGCAATGCATTCTTCCGTCTTCTTTCCTCTCAAGTTATGATGAAAATCATTTTCGCTAAACATTGCACCGCATGACTTATCCCTCCAAATATAGGACGATGGTTATTAGTCTTTTCCTCGGCCATCTTGTTGTACAAAGCTGCATAATAATAAAATCAAGAACAACCACCTAAGGTTTGTGGAGACAATACGACGCGACCACAAGCACGACACAACTGGGCATTCAATGCAACGCTCCAACAGGGCGCCGTAGGGGAAAGCGCACGTTTACCTGAATCCGTTTTCCCATGGTCATTTCCAAGTAGAACTCTCGGTACCATAGCTGGGACAGGTCGCAGCACTCCTGCAGTGTCTCTGGAACATTGCAGGATTGTACACAGGACATAAGTCGCGCGCGGTACCAGACAAAAAAAACTTAGAAAAGCAGAGAGCAGGACAGAGCGCACATTGTAAAGCTAGTGCACCGCCGACTGTGTAATATCAGTACCGAGATACACGCGTGAACTGGCCTTTACTATATTACGGTAGTAAAGTAGCGACGCGGCGCTACTTTACAGTAGCATTACACTGCATGTGCAGACGAGCAAAGGCGGGGTCATGTGCATAGGAGCAGCGATGCAGCATCGACACGGTGCGACGCCAGCGCTGTCGCGTACATGCGAACGGGCCTTGACGGGGGGGAAAGCAACGGCCGGCCGGGCGCTTACGGCTGAAGTTGAGCAGGTAGTTCCAGTAGAAAGAGCCCTTGTGGAACCGGTCAATCTCCATCAGGGAGGGGCCGTCAATGTCCTTGCGCAGCGTGCGCTTGCCTCCGCTCTTGTCTGCAATCAGGGACTCCAGCATCGTGCGTACCATGTACAGCTGCGGGGAAAGCGGTGGAAAGACAGAATGCAAGGGCCGCACGGAATTCGGAGCGTTGCTATGGTGCCTAGGACGTGTCTCCGACCGGTGGGTTTGCCGCGGCCTCATTCCTGGTGCCTCCATTTAGTCCGATGACATGGCACTTGCGTCGTGGTATTGCCTAGAGCGATCCTGGCAGTGGTGCCGTGGCAGACACCCGTTTAGCTATTGGTTTGCCCTCCGGCTTGACACTACACCGATACTTAGGCGGCCACATTCATGTTGGAGCGGGACAGATTGCGTTACAAGTTAGAACTGCTCGCGACCGCTTACGACGAGAGCCCACGTTGGCGCCATCCATTGGGTACTCTCGGAACACACCTAAAATTTTACACACCATTCTTTCGCAGTTAGCTCTAAATATTTTTGACAATGTTATAAGCGATCGTCTCTCATAGGTGGTGCATAGATTTAAACTAGCAAATACTATAAAACCTCCGGCCAAGTTATACGCAGCTCCGGGGCTACGCGATAGATGGCACCAGTGAGGCAATGTGTTCCTTCGTTGCAAGAGGTTACGTGCTGCCTCGACGGTCTTTGTCGCGCTCAAATGCAAATTGGTGAACCAGCCTTTAAAGTGCCGCGACGACAGTGACACTTGCTCAACTCCCGCAACTAACTACCAGGATCACGCCATCCAACAGCACCAGCTCTGCAGACGAAATTTATCGCCACTTCGAGGCCCCTTCCAGTGCGTCAGCGCATTAGAAGGCTCGGCACACAAGTCGGAGACACATCCCAGACACCGTAGTGTTGTTAGGAAGGAGGAGGAGACCTGCGTGCTGGAAGGTCCGACGTTCCTCCGGGGCGCCGAGATGTCGAATCCGTTGTCCGGGTCCTTCTTGCCCCTCAACGCCGGATCTTCGTTGGGCTCTGTTCCGCGCTTCCAGTCAGCGCAGGTCTCGCGCACCGACATGATGATGCTGCCAAACCATTAGCGTTTATTTAGAAACCAACCGGGATTTGAGAAATGGGAGGGGATAAAGCGACCAATGAACGTGCTAAAGTGAAGGCTGGTGTTGAGTTTTGCAAAGAAGGCCCCTGGAGCAGCACCTCTCCTGAAGAAGCACATTCACATATATTAGCAAAGTTGAGTCAAAGTGACTATAGTAGGTTAAGCAAAGCGGGACAAGACCCTCCCACAAGGCTCCCTGCTCATCATGATTGGTGGGTTCCTCCTCTCCACTTGCATCCTTCCTAGCGTTTGCTCCGCTAAAGGGACGCTAATAGGTTGCTTATAAACTGGTAAAGATTCGGTTAGGTGCAGTTAGGGTAGTGAAGTACAGCAAATATGAGGCTCGACTTTATTAGATGCACTCTTATCGAAGACACAAAAATAACGGAACTGCATGCAGCTGTAGCTGTTCTGTGAATTCGAGAGTGCTAACATTGCACGAGCCAAGAATTATTTTCGAAAACGAAAGAATGAGCACAGCGCAACACAACTATGGTAAAAGTCGCCCAGACACAATGCAGGAAGCACAAAGCCCAAGCATAGACCAGAAATAAAAGAAGTGTAACCTCCGGGCATAAATAGGAGAATGGTGCGGCAGAGAGAGAAGATGCCGACCTGCGCACAAGGTCACGCTTGTTCTTGACGGCCTTGCGCAGCGGCTCCCGGAGGCTGTGCTGCACAAAGCTCTGCAGCTCACAGTAGACGTGGCGCCTCACCGCATCCGTGAACACTGTTTCCATGCGGCTCATGAGCACCTGCAGCCCTTTGACCATGGCGATCACCTCGATGAGGCCAAACTTCTCCTCCTCCGTGTAGTTATAGCGCGTCGCACGCTCGTACTCCTCGGCCTCCTGGGGAGTGAAGGGCAAAGAGCGCTCGTCAGCCACGCTCCCCACTTGCACGACACACAAACAGGCCATTGTGCCGACGTGCTTGTGAACTCGCAAAGTATGTCGGCGTGCCGATGTGCTTGTGAACTCGCAAGTATGTCGGCTCCCCACCGTATTTGTGAGTCTCGCAGCGACACGCGTTGACACAGGGTTCACAAGTATGTCGGCGTACGTCAACGCAGAAATTTTCTTGGTTTTCTCGTCTTCTTTTCTTTCTTTTCTGCGCATACTCTTTCGGACATTTTTGCTGGCATCCGGCCACGATTAAACTAGTTGAAATTAGCTAATCTCCATGTCTTTTCCCTTGTGTTTGTCACTCAATGCACATGTAAGTTTCCTCGGCAATTGACGTAGCTTTTGGCAAATGCGACGCTACGACTCTGGCGTCTGGAGCGCACCTCCAACCGGTGCATTTACCGCACTCTCAGAAGTGATCCCCCGATTTCCGCCAGACAACGTCATAAAAGTGCCACGCTGTTGCGTGTCACGGTCCTAGCAATGGCACAGCAGCAGAGACAGATGTGACGTTGCCTGTTCTGCTGCAGCCTACCATCAGGCAGTCAACGAAAAACAAAGTAGACACAACATGGGACGACGACGGCGGCAATTGCATTTGCTCGCATTTTTCACTAGCATTTCTACGACCAACCGCCAGGACCGCGACGTCTGACAACGCAACACGTTGGCTCGTGCGGTGCAATTCGTTGCCACTTCGGAGTACTTTCGATGCATGGGTGGGATATGCCAGAAACACACCAGTTTTAAAAAGCGTTCCAAGCATCGTACTACAGCCCCAGTTTACCAGAGACCGAAGCCACGCCTATTGTCCCCCGCCTGTCGTGGTGTGCTCGTTATTGCGGTCCCTCTCCAGAGATCCCCCTTAAATTGCAGTGACCGACTTCCATACTCTCTGGGGCAAGGCGGACGAGCGGGCTTTGCTGACGAAACAGTCGACGCAACTACACCTCCTACCCACCGCCGGGCACTCCTTGTTCTGGTGGGGGTCCGTCGGGTGCATCAGCTTCCACGAGTACAGCTCCGTCACGTGGGTGGTCCAGTCCGAGAGCAACTGGAGGCCCCTCAGCGCCAGGTCGTTCAACCCCCGGTTCTCGGCGTCCGTGCGGGGCGTCTCCTTCACCGTGGTGGTCACCTCGTTGCTGTGCCGGGCCAGCTCGCTGATGTAGCGCTCGTAGTCGTCCCGGATGCCCGGCAGGTGCTGCAGCAGGTCCGACTGGGGGCTCGGGCTGCTCGCGCTGGCCAGCGGCCAGCGACCGGCCTCGTAGTGCGGGCTGCTCTTGATGTAGTGGAACGGCGCTATCTGCATGTCCCCAAACAGGGGCACCATCTCCAGGGCCTGCGGAAAAGGCACGCGGGATGTTAGGAAGCGGCGACGGCGTCTAAAGATTTTCCACCGACCTTACCCCCCCCCGGCGAAGTTGGTTTCGACAGAATACGACATCACTACTTCGTATAACAGCTATAAGTATGCTCCCTGGAACGGGTTTCTGATTGGTGCATTTGGCTTCCTACTCTGGCCAAGTGTCGGAAGTTGTCCCAAAGTAAGGACTCAACGGTTTCGATGGGATACCACACCACTACTCCGTGGAGTTACAAGTAGTGTTATACGTAGAGCATGCAGCTATCAGTCAAACCACATATTCGGTTAAATCGGAATAAAGCGAATTCGGCTTTCAAAGCTGGTTATCCAGATTTTCATAAACAAGCAACTGGCTTGGCAAACCGGTCAACCGGATTATTCGGTTTTATATAATGTACATTATTAAGAAAGCTTTTATTTTATTTGTACTGATTTCTGTGCATACAGCATTGAGATCAAACTATACAGGGGGCGATTTTGTACCGGTTCCGATAAAAAATAATTTATACTTACATAAAGATTCAAATATCTGGATATTCATATAACTGAATAACGTAACCAGTTATTCGAATAATTGGTTATCCGGTTTTTAAATTCAAATATTTGCTAATTTGAATAATCCAATAACTGGTTATCTACGAAGAACATACGGGTGCTGATAAGAAAATGCAACTAGATAAGATGAGTGGTTCCAAAGAATGGCTGTTGAGTGGGGGTTCTGCAATGGACTAACGCCAAATAAAACTGTAGATAAAGATTCTCTTTCCACAAAGCTTAAGTTTTTTTTATTTGAGGTCAACTCTGATTCGGGCTTTTCCGGCTTTCCCCAATCTCGATAAAACTGGTTCGGGGGTTATTTCTAGGAGTTTATCCATACTTACCAAAAGCACGGATCCCTAGTTATAAGATACTGTCGCCCAAACTTTAACATATCCCTTCTTTCTTCGCACGTGGAAACCAAGAGGGACCTGTCTATACGGTGCCGTCTATTTTATACTAATTTAACAACAAAAAAAAATTTATCTAGGTGTGGGTAAGTCTGGCACTGTGTTCCACCATGCACATTAGGGTCCGTCCACTTACCTTGAAGATTTTGTCTATCTTTCCGATGTAGATGCGCTTCTTTTGATCTTGCTTGTTGATGTTGCACACCTCTCCGTCCATGAGAAACAGGCCAAACCCCATCACCTGCGCACGAGACGCGGAGCTCGCAATTTGTTCCATGCACTGAGAAATTTGACGGTTCAAACAAAATGGTGCTGGCCCAAAAAAAAACACAAAAAACCTAAACAATTCCTTGTTAACCCCGAGAAGGTGGAGTGGCACCACTTGACGGCTCCTCGTCGTGACGTAGTGGCGAGGATCACTTGACCGCTTCTCCGCTTTGCTCGTAATCGTTAGTAGCAAATAGGTTGAGGTCTATCGTTCACAATTCATATTTGATTCGCCAATTTGAACGAGAAATTAGGGTTGCTTTTGAACTAATTTTATCGTTGTACTTCTTGTCAAAATTAAACTCGAGCAGCGCGACAACAGTGGCGTCGCGGCCTACAGGAAAGGACCCAGCTTCAATTTATTAAATCGACCACAGCCAAGTCGGCCCTCATGGTGGCATTGGAGGCTCGTCAAGTGACCAAACAGGTAGATTCTGGAACACCATAATTTCCCAGACAAGTTCCGGAAGATCTAGGTCAAGGTTCGAACCATTCATACGAAAAGGGTCCACTTAAGAAAACAAAAAGTCGCATGAACATCTTCCATTCAGCGAGGCAGCTGGTCGAAGGCAGCGAGCAACGTTACTAGAACAACTCAGTTGGGAAAACTGCCATAGAGCCTGCTCTGAAAAGTGGCACCGATCCGTACTCGACAGCCAATCTAATGGCGATCGCAACGCCACCATTTCTCCCGCAGCAGCCATCCGAGCCTTAATCCCTATCCAGAAAAAGGTTTTGTATCTCTTTGTCGGTTAATGTAGACCTCCATGCCAAAGCCATGTTATAATATTGTAAACGTGCACAAGCGACTGCTCTTTCTTTTTTTTTTCTTTTGGCTAAGTGGAGCGTTCTTTCCCTGTCAAACAGCAAAACAAACAAGCAAACTCCACAAGGTAATTGGAGCAACAGGGGTGGTTTTGCCATCCGCCAGAGAGCACGCTTAACAAGCACCGAAACCCAAACGCGAGTCACACTCGTGATTGGGCTTTATGGGTTGTAAGCACACGTGACACTCATTATTACCGTATTTACTCGAGTAATATCTGCACTATTTATGAACAAGGCCCTTGCGTCTACTTTCCCACAGAGCACATATACAGCCAATCATTGTGCTGCGCATAAGAGAATAACCAGATCGAGAACACGATTCTCCATACAAATGCAACCTTCACAGATGGTATCTTTGCACGAAGACATTATCTCTGTCCTGTAAACAGCTAGAATCATGCTGTCGATCGCGGTGATGGTCAATCTATGTGCTCCGCCACAAAGCGAACCCTCAGGTTTTTTTCATAAACAGTGCGGCTATTACTAGAGCAAATACAGTAGTAGGCAAGGAGTTAAGCCTAAAGGCACAGACGACAGAGAAAAGAACCAAGGGAGACCTTGACAAGCATGTGCTTCTCGGCGGGCAGCATGTACATCTTGGTGTCGTACATCTGGACGCAGAGGTTGACGATGTCGGCCAGCAGGTCGTCGTAGCCTGGGATCTTCTCCAGGGTCTCCTTCAGGGTGTCCCGGATCTTGTTCTGGGTGGCCAGGAACATGGACAGGTTCTGCGACTCCTGCAGGGCCTGGGAGTCTGCCATCACCTTCAGGAACTGGGCCGCCCTGTTCGAAAATTCACAGGGTCTCGTATGTTATCCCTAAGATGACTTGAAGGCGAAAGCCCAAGTGCCCTTAATTCACTTAGTCATCTACTTAATTTGCTTTAATTCCTCGTAATTCACCTCAATTCCTCTTAATTAGCTTTGATTACTCTTACTCCTCTCAACTCCTTTTAATTCACTTTAATTTGCTCTTAATTTGCTTTATAGACCTCCTTAATTCCCATTGATTACCCTTACTCCTCTTTGATTACTCATAATTCCCCTTAATTCCTCTTAATTTGCTTTGATTCCTCTTAATTCGCTTTGTCATCCTTCTCAATTTCATTTCCTCTAATTCACCTGAGTGGTCACATAAACGTTTTAATATGTTTTGTGTCACCGACGTGCTTTCACTCAAGGATTTTAAAGATCGACTTAAAGATGAGACATACAATACTTTCGCCTTAATAATCGGAACCAAATACCATGTAAGCCAATACTGGCAACTCCCGCGGATCGCGGGCGAAAAGTGATCGCAGCGCCCCTGGCGAGCTCGGAGTCTTCGCCAGCAGACGAATTCCCCACAACGCAAGCAGTGAAGCTTGACACACATGCATAAATGCAAAGTGAGACATGGCATGCACACACCAGAGCAAAGCGGTGAACCTAGATGTATGTACACCGGTGCCAAGTGGCATAGCCTGCCGTATCACTTGCCACTTCTACATCTTAACGCAACAGCGTTAAGGAGCTCGTGTCGCAGAAAAACCGGCGTCGGTGGCATTGTGACGGGAAAATCCTGATTGGTCGATAGGGACATGACGTCACAGCCCCACGACCTCGAGCGGAAATTTAAAACAACCCACAACGCTCACGGGAAACATGACGTCTTGCGTGGAATGAGAGTGAATAAAAACATGGCATGTAATGCTAATTAAAGGTCGCCGCATGCCTCGAATGATTTCACTTTATAAAGTAATTCATTTGCCTTAAAGAAACATTTGAAGAATTTTGAACAGGATTCGAACCCACGACCCTTCGGTTGCAAGCCAGACGTGCTATTGACTAGGCCATGTCTGCCGCAATCCCTGCTCACTAACAGAAAGAGCTTGAGAAGCGAATGAGAAGGCGATGCGGACGGGGCCCAATAACGCTATCGCATTCCACTCTTAAAGGCGAAGCTTAAGCGTCCTTCAAGTTTTTGTTCCGAGACCTAGCAAGTACCCAAACCCCAGTCTTGCAAGATTGTCTCTAAATTTTGGGTGGACACCTGCTCAGCATTTTAAGGTACCTTCCCTCACGCTTGAGTGGTGTCTGTTTTAACCCTCCTTTCTTCTCCCAAGGTTCTATGACACTGGTGTAATCTGTATATCTGAGGGGTTAAGAGAATGCTTGCTTACAATAGCAGTCCACACGCTGACCTAACACAACGGGACAATGTATAACTCTGCGTGAGGGGACCAGTGGCCCCGTGTGTTAGCGCACTGCAGTTCAAAGCACTTGGAGCGAAAACTCATGCTGCAGTACAATTTTGGGTTCAATCCCCACCCCTGCCCGTATTGATCTGGATGAGCATTGTATCGACATGCAGGCATGTATCAATACTGTGTGACGCACAATAAAGACCCTAGGCTAGCAGTGGTGCTACACTGGCTCAACTTCTCTACAGCGTAAACCAAAGTTTCCATTACTCAAAGGCAGACCGACCTCACACTGTCTAAACACAACTAATTTTACCTTCTTTTTTTTTTTGTCAGAACTCCTCACGAATTATGACAGTGGGCCTTTCAATGACACTCCTCACCTGCGGTATGTGGCATAGTCGTTCTTGACGCTGGACTTCATGTTCTTGAGCTCGTCGAGCACGGCAAACATGTTGATGAACTTGCCGAGGGTTAAGAGGTAGGCCTCCGAGACAAAGTCCTTCCGCTTCTCCGTGTGGCACAGCCTCCTAACCTCGGCCGTGAAACGGTCGATGGCACGCCTCTGCAGGAGAACGGGCAACCAGCGTTGGACTCAACCCCTCTGCTGCTGCATCCTTCTTTTAACAACCCGAGCCTGGTTCACACATATCCGTTTGAGTGTGTTCGAGTGGATCGCGTCCCCAAGTAACTGCCTACGAGGGACCAAACAAGCACACTGGAGATATCTATCATGTAGCTCAGGGACTGCGCACAAATAGACTGAAGGTTCGACAGTATTTGCGAGATTGTATGTATGCGCTACATCTCACAAAGAGTTACTCAAACTAATATATTTGCTTTCTCAAATATTTTTCAGAATAATCATGATTTTTTTTTTTTTTTTTTTCACCCTGGTTGGCTAGTGAAAAAAGAAAATCTTTTAGGTTAAAATTTAGGATAACATATAATACAACAGACTATTAATTAATGTGGATATGTTTTAGTATGAACCATTTCACATGTCGGGAAGAGCAGACCACACAAACGAAATCAGACCCTACTCAGTAAAACATATAAAATAGCACAACAGGAACAAGGACAAGAAGTAAACAGGACAGGCGCTATTTTGTCCTTGTTCCTGTTGCGCTATTTTATGTTTTACTAAGATGAACCAACTAGCCCAACAACGTACCTTACTAGACCCTACTCATTTCACACTGATGTTTTCACTTTCTAATTTTTTTTTTCCAAGGAATGGAATAAGTTGCCAAAAGATGTGTTCTCGACTAATTTTCAAGATTGTGTTCGATACAATTGTTTGACATATGTATGAGGAACGAGTCTTTTAGTCTTCCTGTCGTACTGGATGGGAAATGTCTTTTGTACCACTGTTGTTTCTATAAATAGTGCTTCTTTTATACTACCTGGTTGTGTTTATACAAAACATTTTTGTTGTATTTCAGTTATGCTCGCCCCCTGCAATAACGCACAACAGCAATGCAAGTTTCTTTTGTAAATAAAAAAAAATCTAGAAGACATGGTCGCTTATATTATCATCACAATTACTTTATGCTCACAGTGAAAGAATGGTGCGTCAAAAATTTTGAAATAAATATTTTCAGGTTGAAAGTGTTCCAGGGCTACCTGATAGATTGCACCACTTGAAACGAGGCTCACCTGGAAGTACATGAAGTTGAGGAGCTTGTTGACTTCGGGTGCCAGCACCTCTACTGTCTTCTCGTAAATTTCTACGCGGTTTGGCTGCTCATTAGACTTGGGCTGCAAGGGTGTACACAAGAATGATGTTGTCTACGGGGCTAGCTTGGTTTAAAAACAATGTTGGAGGATCCAGACACACACAGATATATATCTAGATGCAAAGACAATGATGGTAATTTGCAATTTAAGTGCAGTTCTCAGCAGTATCACAGGAGTATGGTGCACCTCAAACTTAACGCCGCCACGAGATGGTCCGGTTTCTTCACTTTTTGAGCTATTGCTGAACCTAGCAGTCAAACTAGTCGGTAAAGATTTGCATCCTCGATAAGAACCCAACCAGGGGAAGGTATTCCAGCAGCTGCAGCGATCTATCTATCTTTGGGTAGCATGCAATAGATCAATATTTGCGAAACCGAGTGGCGGCATTAAGTTTGACAGGCACTGTACATCAAATAGATGTGGCTAAAATGGAAATGTTTCCTCTTTTAAATAAAAATTACAACACCACAGAAAGAAAACAGTATTGATGTAGGCATCTTGTGCATTTTATGCCATCAAAGATGTTTAGAATAAAATGCAACATAGAGCACACTGAAACGGCTATTTTGTAGGATGCAAATTTCTTCCAAAATCTCCACAAAAAAATCCAATAAATTCTAAGGGTGATATCGGTGCACAATATCGATTTCGGCATTCTACAACCATTATGTTTGCCAATATATAGAAATTCAAAGTGAAATTATAAGAAATTCTCTTTTACTCAGTTTTGCTTACCATATCTCCCAAAGCTGGACAATACACAAAACCGGAAATATATATAGGCCTTTTCTTAACAACACGCCAAGTATACACTTGACTTGTTTGGAGATTTGGTTACTCTGATGCAAATTCCCGTCTTAACTTTCTCAGCCAAATAAAAAGCATGAGGCAATTCGCTTGGGTTGCACATAGTCACAGCAGCTTACCTGGGGAATGGCTCGAGAGCAGCATCTCCATGTGTATAGCATAACTGCATGTTCCTGGCCTTGTTCGAGCATTTCATTCTGTAACAAATGTGGAGGACAACCATTGGGAGAGTTCTGCAGATCATGCACCAAGTTGTCCCCCGTAAGTAGAGCCCTGCGCGGATAACAATTTGATCATCCGCATCCGATCCGCATCCGCAGACTTCGTATCCGCATCCGCAATGTTCTTAAAATATTGTATCTGCATCCGATCCGCACCCGCAGTCTTTGTATCCGTATCCGGACCGCATCAGCAAAATTCGGTAATGTATCCGAACCGCATCAGCAAAATTCGGTAATGTATCCGACTCAATCCGCGCATTCATTTTACATAATAAAATCAAGCATTAATAAATCTAAAAAAAAAAATCTGGATGGTATCCTACTATATAAGCCTAAGCCGTCTGCTTACATTTCTACAAAGAATTCTTCATGTAAGAATACGGTGAAAGTAATTTGATCATATTCTGTTTGATTGTATTTATAAAACAAACGATCACCGTACCAGAGACACTTCGTATCGCTCGAAAGATGATCGCAGTTATTAGACCTTCTTGGGAGTCCGTGACACTGACGCTCTGTCCAGTATATGCGCTCAAAAGAAAGATAATTAAAATTTATATTCCTTTTTGCTTTGTAGAACCCACTTCAAGCAGACGCATATTTTATAAACATGAATATTGTCAAAGGACAGACTAATAACGTTGTGTCATCTTTTTTAGGCCAAACAGTAAAAATGTGGGAGGAAAGGTGCTCACTCGCAGCAGCAAAATACTTGTGTATATGTGGTAAGGCACAAGTACACCACTGGGAAAATATCACAGTATTCAATAATGCCAACACCTCCAATCGGTCAGAGTTTCAAACACAAACTCTCAACTGCATGCTCGGAACGACATACTTAAAAATAACTCAGTGCCAACTGTTGAGAGAAAGAAAACATACACACACGCAACATTTCACTTGTCAAGGCTGTTGTGTAGACGAAACAGAATATCGTCAACTCGGACGGATTCAGACTGGTTCGCCTCTCTTAAGATAATACTCGCTATTGAGAACTCTTTGTTCGTTGGTACACTTGATGCTAGGGTGGCATGCACGAACTGCACTACAAGAATGAGGTGCAGAAACTCGTGCTGGTACAAGTTCCACCACTCCAGAGAATTGAATTCAGTATCCACAATATATACTTGTAGGCGAAGAAGCCACTTACAGGCTCCTTCTAATTTCTTGTGGCTTGTACGTTTTAGTTTTCTTTGCCCCAAAGAATGTTTTCCGCTCTTTCCCTGCCAAAGAAGAACACGTTTTCAAGGACGACTGCTGCTCCTGTATTCTTTGCTTTTTCTAGGGACAGTATTTTTGGCGAGATAGAACATTTTAAAGCAATCTTTAGTGAGAAACAAATCTTTATTGGCATAAAGGACAATTTTCTCCCTGATTGGCACCTTTAATCTAAGAGAGTAGTTTGCCCCCACAATACATTCAATGATGCATTTCATAATATATCTTTCACTCATTCACTCTAGACTGTACGGTCGCACACGTTTATAGGCCGCCTAGGCAAAAACAGACCCGGACCCGCGGATATCCGATCCGCATCCACAGCCCCTGGCCTCCACATCCGATCCGCAATCCACCAAATCCGATTCATTTTTAACCGAATCCGCCAGTTTACTGCAGATAATCTGCGGATATGCAGGGCTCTACCCGTAAGCATCGAAGACACCAATTTCTAAAATTGAGAACCTAACTTGGCAGACTTTGCACTTTCCACTTGAGAAACGTCACCGGCAAACAAATGCTCTCAAACTCTACCATACGGCTCAAACGCAAAAATCTTGACTTGCCTGCATTTTACTTGTACACCCTAGCATCGAGCGCTAAACTTGGGGGACTAGGGATTGATTGCGTAGGCTTCGAGAAATGACAAAAGTGTGGGGAACCAACAGACAAGCGTTCGAGCCAATAGTGTCATGCACCGTAAAACGCTTGTTACAAACGGCACCTCCTAGATGCAGAACGAAAATGTCTGGCCTCCAGCATGCGCTAGTTGCCTTCCATTGTGCTTTGGCTGCGTGTGTGCATTTGAGGCTCACGAGAGAACAAAGCACCATCGAAGCTCCTACTTTCTCATCCTGACAGTGGCTGTAATAATAATCACCTTAATTTGTGAGAGAAAGACAGCCCTTAGCAGCTACAGGACTACGCAAAAAGAATATGAAACTCATAAGCGAGGGTGCCTGGTAGCCGGTGTTTGAAATGTAGCAGCCCGTGGTAACGGAAGGAAGTAAGCAGGACGATTAACAACAGAAAGGAGCAACAGGTAGACAGTTATTAGTAAGGCATGACGCCACCCGACTCCTGCGGCATTCTCGGGTGACTGGTCATCAGCAAAGAGCAGGGCTGGCTGTCCGGTGTCAGAAATACAAGGTTTCCACAATAAATCCTAGCGCCGTAAAACGAGCCGGAAAAATTGGTGCCAACATATTATAAGCTAAAACTTTCACCAAATGTGCACTTAGGTAGTGCATTTTACCCGATGAAATTTGAAGGCATAGCTCCATTTCTGCAAAAGTCGAGACCAACGAACTTGCCAGGCTCAACAGCAAACGGTTTTGCAGACGATCGAGTTAGTGAAGGTTGTAACGTGTGGTGCCATCTCCCAAAAGGCGCAATGAGCAGACGACGCACTACGCCTCGAAATTTCACCAGGTAAAATGCGCCAGCTAAATGTACAATTCATGCAAGTTTAAACTTTCTACATGCCGGCGCCAATCTTTCGGCTTCGTTTCAGGGCGCTAGGATCCATTCTAGACACCCTATATAACAGATTGTTGTAACAAAAGGAAGTGAGCAACGACATCAGCAACAGGAAGGAACAACAGGCAGCAAAATTATCTGCAAGGTACAAACCCCCTTGGTCCCGTGGCATTCTTGCACGGCTGGACTTCAAAGGGCAGGGAGAAAATGTATGCTTACCAGCTCGGCGTGCACGGTAGCCTCCTCGATGTACTTGGCAACCCCCGTGACGAAAGCGTTGCGGTCCTCGAAGTTGGTGTCGAAGTTGGCATGGTAGACAATGCTGCAGGGCAGGGCCTCGATGCACGGCTGCTGGTCCGGAAGAGGCAGCTCATCCAACACGTCGACGTTGGAGAGCGCGTCCGCAAGCGTCACCTCGGCAGCCATGGCCGGTGCTCTCGCGGCGCTGTCGCCAAAACGGGCGTCCCCGCTGCCTTCCCAGCTTTCGACGGCCTGCAACCTGCAAGTTTCAACCTTCATTTGTTCCTCTTTTACGCAGAATTCAATTCTTGCAAAAGCAGTCAGATTTCGGAGCGTCGCGAATTGCACTGTGCTGCCGAATAGTGAGCAGTTTTCCATACACATAGCTCTGAGGGACAAGAGAAAACTTAACAGCATGTAAAATATGGAGAATATTAAAAATAAGTATATATATATATATATATCTAGGGTGATTCAAGAAGAGGCCAGGCTCTTTAAATCGACCGAAAAATCGGTTTCTTAACCTATCGCACTACGACTTTGAGCAGCGTTGCCCACAGATGGTGCATTTTTTTTTGTAAAATTTGCAAACAGCGAACTTACCTGAGAAAAAAGTAAAGAAAGAAAAAGGCTTAGCTTACATGGAAACGCAGCGATGCCACCGGTCTTCAAACAACACGGCGCCGTTTCGCACGGGAGACAAGAGATGGTGCAATGAATGCCGCCAACGAACGAGCATACGGCGCCGAGAGCCGGCGTCTTTAGCAGACGGTCGTTTCGACTCCAAAGCGGCGCGCGTTCCGCAGGAGGTGACAGTTGCAGAAACAAAAACAGGCGCGGTAACAACCAATGGTAACAACAAAGAACTGCAGTTCCTTGTCTGCCAAAGACGCCGGCTCTCGGCGTCGTATGCTCGCAGTTGGCGTTGCGACCGCTTGCGCCATCTCTTGTCTCCCGTGCGAAACGGCGCCGTGTTGTTTGAAGACCGGTGGCTTCGCTGCGTTTCCATAGGAGCTAAGCCTTTTTCTTTCTTTACTTTTTCTTCAGGTAAGTTCACTCTTTTCAAATTTTACAAAAAAAAAAAGCACCATCTATGGGCAAGGCTGCACAAAGTCGTAGCGCGATAGGTTCAGAAACCGAATTTTGCGGTCGATTTAAAGAGCCTGGCCTCTCCTTGTATATATATATATATATATATATATATATATATATATATATATATATATATATATATATATATATATATATATATATATATATATATATATATATACATACATACATCTTTTTCGAGTATTTAAATTAAGTTTTTCATAACATACTAAAATCCCGACCAGGACAAAGGAGGGACGACACAACACAAAAGTCTACTATGTCCAACTGGCATCAGGTCGTCTGCACCCTAACTTTCTCTTTGTTGAGTCTCCCTTTGTCTTTTGGAGCTAGGTTTTGATCCCCACATTACGGAAAATTTCAAACGATTCAGCAATACAGCACGACCCACATGCTGCCTTCAAAACAATAAAAAAAAGGGAAAACAGAAGAAGCAGGAGAGAAGATGCAAAGACGCTTCCAAAAGACTTTACCAGCTGCAAAAAGCATAAAAAAAAAAAGTGATAAAAGAATAAAGACGTGAAGACACTTCGAATAAAGACACGGCAGCCCAAACCTCGAAAGCTGAGACTGAACGTCAGCGGCTGCTGCATTCATAATAAAACGCAATTATGCATATGATGGTAATGCTATTAATGCAAAGGTGCAAGTGAGCCAGACAAGAATGACAATAATAATCCCTGGAGAAGGGGAACAAGGGAAACAAAGGACAAATACAAATCTTCAGACACAGCTAGGTGACTGGTGCGTGACCAAAAAAATCCGCCTGGTCCTGGTATCAAACCAGGGACCTCTCCATTTCTTGTGCAGTGCTCTACCAACTGAGCTGACCAGGAGTTAGATGTCAATAGAGCAAACGGGTTCTATCAGCTGCCACCAGTCTAACACCAACAAGGGCGAACGACCGGCAGTTTGGTACTTTAGACCCATGTTACGGATTAAAGAAAACAGGGTGTGGGATGTGCGGGATGGCAAAAAAAAACACGCTTCTGTGCAAGGCTCGTCAAATTATGAGGTGCTAGAGAAAACCTGCCTTCTGCATTAAGCCATTATTTCAAACACTTTTTGTTCACGTTCCACCCATTGAAAAGCATGGAGGAAACGCCTCACTACGCACCTTGTAACTCTGCACTGCAGTGTTCTCCTGCTGCAAAAAGGCAGTCTGCTTTCATCACTAGTCACAATGGCAACAAACGCCGAATGACCTTTTCGGACGGCGCGTGTATTAAGAAAGCCCCCCGCCTGCGTTCACACCGCTTTGCGGCAACAGTCCCCAGCTGCTCATTACAAAACTATTCAACTTTGGCTAGCAGACGGCATTTAAAAAATCGGCATTCGTTGCCATGGTGACGGCGATGAAAGCAGACGGCCTTTATGCTGTGGAAGAACACTGCGGTGCAGCGACATGAGGTGGGTGCTGAGGCCCTTCCCGCATGTTTTTCAATGGGCAGAATGCAAACAAAAAGAGTTTGAAATAAGGAAAGGTTGGTTTTTTTCTAACGCCTCAAAATTTGACAAGCCTTACACGAAAAGCATGTTCTTAGACCGGAGTTCGGAGATAGTTTTTTTACAACAACATGGGTCTAAAGTACCAACGGGCCGAACGGCCTGCATTTTTTAAATTTATGATGATAATGCAATCAATGCAAAGGTGCAAGCAAGCTGTACAAGAATGACGATTATAATCTCTGGAGAACGGGAACATGGAGAACAATGGAGAGGTCCCTAGTTCGAAACCAGGACCAGACGGATTGTTTCGGTCGCACACCAGTCACCTAGCTGTGTTTGGGGATTTGTGATTGTCCTTTGCCGCCCCCCCCCCCCCCCCCCCCCTTTTTGTTCCCTTTCTCCAGGGATTATTATCGCAATTAATTACTATTGACACAGAAACTGAGGAACGAAAAAGTGCAGAGAAAGACGGGGAGATACTTCCGAGCTTAAATTCCTGGATAGTTATTTCAGGGTCCACTCAAAAACGACGGTGACTGCATGGAATGACTAACGCTGCTCTGATACAACATAAACACGGAACGGTCTTGCCGGAAGACGGTTCTTCCGGTGTGAGTCACCGTAGATCGCTAGAAATGAACAATTCGGAGCGCTCGTTTTTATAACTAGCAACTGTGTGTCTATTCTAGTTTCAACTTTCAATGTCACGTAACTACCAAGCAAGAGAGGCGTCGGCTTCGCTACGCGACAAAGTTCATGGTCCATTTTATTTTACTTTTTTTTTTTTTTTTCTCGCAACGCCGAGGTTTTGGTGGGTTAGGGCTCTGTAAGAATGAAAGGACGGCCAATGCGTACTCTTTCTAAGAACTGTATGGTTTCTGAATAATGATGCTACGAAAGAAACCATTCGATTCCGTGCTTTTTCGGTTTTTTCTCCGAGGTACTTGGAGGTGCAAAGGTGCGAGCGGAAATGACCCTGGGCCGTTCACGATGAGTTCGCAGTAACCTACACAACGCATTTTCAAGATACCTTAAGGCATTGATACAAAATACTAGGGCGTAATTTACCAAACACTGACCTGTATTAAGTAGGTTTCCGCCGACACTATCGTCCGGACGACGCCTGTGTCACCACGAAATTCGCCATTTTGATGCTTCAACACTAGCGCCATCCGTCGGTGTATCATTAAAAACAAAATTAAAACTCTAGACTCTCACAATCCAATGTTCAAATTTAAAAATTTAAAAACAAATAAAATTTTACGTAGAAATTTGACAAAAAAGTTTAGAAATCAAAAACAAATATTGGCCTCGAGATTGACCTAGAAGTGGCGCTACTGTCGCGCTATCATCATCATCATCAATGCGGGACGTTTGAGCGCGAGAGACTGCGAGTGGCTAGACTGCGTAGATTCTTGCTAATCATGTCGTATTACACCTGAGACTGCGGTGGAAGAGATCGGAAGAACTTCCAGTAGAAGGAACAGACACAGAGAACGTCTTTTGGAGACGTTCTCTGTGTCTGTTCCTTCTACTGAAAGTTCTTCCGATTTCTTCCACTGCAGTCTCGGGTGTAATACGACATGATTAGCTACCACCAGGTCGCCTGCACTCTCACCGTCTTTTCACTAGATTCTTGCATTTATATTGTCGCATAGTATCGGTGGAAAAACAATTCTAGCTGAAAATGGTGCGGCACCGTTAAGTGCTTCAGTGAAATCGAATCGTTTTACCAGCGTACTGCCTAAATTTAAACAATCGCTTACGACGGATGCCTGTCTCCGGGTGAACTGCACGATTTATGTTAAATATTTGTTAATCTTAAATTAGATGTATCGGTTCACCAGCGTGGGAATTCAACAACAAAACAATTTTTCCAACAAAAACAAAATTTTATACAGCAATATTTATCGCGCGGGACTGATTTTAGACATGAGGAAGATACATAGAAAGGGGGACGGACAACGTTGTTCGTCCCCCTTTCTATGTATCTTCCTCATTGTCTGGGAGGCACTCACTTGATCGAATGACGTTTTAGCGAACGCCCACGTTTCATCGAACGACATGTTAGCGAAAAGTCGGACGCCGCGAAGCGGCGTTTTCGGGTGGGCCAAGTGAGTTCATATTTTTGTAATGAGCTGCTGCAGACTGTCGCCGCGAAGCGGCGTCAAGCGCAGCGCGACGGATGGGTTAACGCGCGCCCCCGTTATTCGCTAAAACGACCATTCGCTCAAATGTCGCCGTTCGCTAAAATGTCATTCGCTCTTGTGATATGGACCCCTCATGTCTAATTACCGTTACCACCACGCTCGTTTTGTACTTGACTGATTTTAATTTGCGGCTATTTCGTCCGTTTTGAATCGCGCGCCACAAAGTTGGTATATACGTACGTCACGGAGCGACGTATTCCAGCCACTCCACGCGCGTCGAAAGAGCGGGAGTTTTAAATGTGGAGAGGTTGTGACTCCGACTAAATTACGTCGTGTGGCGTAAATATTGCTAAACAAATTTGTTTTTTCGCGGAAGATTTGTATTGTTACATGCTTGTCCCAATTAGGCTGTCTAAAAAAACACTTTTTTTTTCTTTGCAGTTACCCTTTAAGAACATCTTTAGCTTACTTTCGATGAATTACTGGAACCCATCAAAATAGTCTGTCAGTCCTTTTTGTCGATCATAAGGGTTCTGATGTCTATCAACGGCTGCTAAAGACCATCACTGGCTGCTTCAATCATTTTTGGTGCTTTTGAAAAAAAAATTGGGTTGTGTGTGTGTTTATACAGCCTAGAACTTGGTCTGCCTCACAGGGGCGACAGTCTCCCAGCTGTAGATGAGAAATTTAGCCAGTGCGGTACAAACCGCTAGCCTGGGGTCTTTAACGTGCGTCACGCAGTAGTGATACACGACCGCACGCCGGTACGATGCTCATCCAGATCGAAACGGGCAGGGGTGGGGCTCGAACCCAGGATCCCTGGGTTCTGCAGCGCGAGCTTTCGCTCCACGTGCTCCGAGCTGGTGTGCGCTAGACCACTCGGCCACCGATCCTTTTTTTTTTTTTTTCTTTAATACATAGAAGATTGCGCTAAAAATTCAGGTTACAAGGGCATCAGGTGAAAAGATGACTATGCACACAGTGATAGAAATGAGATGAAAAGTTAAGGTGATTGTCTTTCTGAACCACAGTCCTGGAGCACATTTTCACTCATGGCACTTCACAAACACTAACAAACAACGTTTCAGGTACGCAATAGTCTCAAACATTTCCAGATATTAAAAATCTGGAAGTCTTAAGCACGCATCAAAAAGAGGAAACCAGTCAGGCACCGGTTGGTGAGCTTCATAAACACTTCTTACTTTAGATATTTCTTCTAGAAAAATGGATTTAGTGGTTCGTGGTGTGTCTGCATTCCTGTCAATCATCCGGCATCTCCGGAGGCTGTGTAGGCCTATCAGCATGAATAAATCATAAGGAATGTTTGTTTCGGTGGGGACGTATAGAAAGCGAATACTATGTTCTGTAAAGTCTATGTCCTTCTTAAGAGTTCGTTGAAGGACATCCCAGAAGAAAACTGCATCTGTACAGTAGATAAAGCAATGTTCTATGGGTTCTGGTCGGTGGCATAAACGACAATCAACCGACCACGGTACGAAAAAACCACGCTCTTGGAGCCACCATTTTACTGGAAGCGTTGATGTGTGCAACTTAAAGAAAAATGTTTTAGCACTTGGAGATACGCACATTCGTTTCACTCGTTTTAAAACATCGCGTCCTTCACAATCGCTAAACCGTGTTCTGTATAGGGGAATAGGAAAGACACTTTCAATTAGGGCTTGTGATAGTCTTCTTCTTGATACCTCAAAAAGGAATTCTAGCGAGAAGCGGACTTTTAGAAACATGAAGGTATCGACTATCTCTTTCCAAAATCCCCAGAGTTTGCCTGGGGTAGAATTTGTTGTTGAAATGATCATGAAGGGCAAGTGATGTGCTAGTTTTCTTTGAACTACGGTAAGCAGAAAAGGATGGGATAAATTCCTAAAGAAAAATAGTCGCGAAACGAGCTGTCGAATGAATAAATGTGCCAGACCTAAGCCGCCAGTTTCCAACGAAAGGAATAAGTTGTCACGCTTCATCCGTTCCCAAGATGAGCTCCAGATGAAGGTCGCAAAAATTCTGTGGAAAGCTTGTACTTTTGAACGGCTACAATGTAATACTTGTAAGGCATACATTAGTTTTGACATTAAAAAAATGTTACACGCTGCTGCTTTTGCGAAGATGGAAAGATCTCGCGCCCTCCATGCCAATAATTTTCGTTTGATCTCAGTTACAACAGAATTCCAGTATAGATTATTGGATCTTGTTTGATTTAGTGGAACGCCAAGATATTTGAATGGACAACAATTCCACGACAACCCAGCAAAACGTCCTGGCATAGTTGCCCACTCCCCTATCCAGAAGCCATTAGATTTTTCGGCATTCAACCTCGCTCCAGTTAGTTCGCAATACTTTTCTGTTACATGAAGGGCTTTTTCCACACTTGCCTTATTCGAACAGAACAAGGCCACGTCATCAGCATACGCCAGTAACTTTACCTCAGTGAAGCAAAGTGTATAGCCACGGATATTATGATTCGTAATAATGCTCATGCATAGAGGCTCAAGGTATAAAGCAAAAAGAAGCGGGGATAATGGGCAACCTTGCCTAACTGAAGATTTAATATGGATGGAATCGGAAAGAGAGTTGTTTACAATTAGCCTCGTGCTGCTATTTTTATAACAGAGCCGAATGCCCTCTAGAAGCATGGTCCCTACGTTTGCGTGAGAAAGAAGTTTGAATAAAAATGAATGGCTTACTCTATCGAAAGCTTTGGACAAGTCAAGTTGAACTATAGCTACTTGATCTTGCTCATCGGATACAGAGTCAATCACAGATCTCGCTACGTGAATATTTGTTTGAATGTTTCGTTCTCGTATACCACAAGTTTGATGTTCTCCAATTAGATTATGTATTACGATGTGTAAGCGCTCGTTTAAAACTTTTGCGAAGATTTTATAATCCACATTACAAAGTGATATGGGTCTATAAGCTTCGACCTTTCTTAAAGCTAATGTGTCTTCTGTTTTGGGAATTAATACAGTGTGGCCATGATAAAAGGTTGGTGGTAGTGTTTGGTGCTCATATGAATCTTTAAGGACATCAAGTAGTAATGGGCTTAACAGATCAGAAAATTTCCTGTAGAATTCAGCACTTAAGCCATCAGGACCAGGTGTCTTGTTTGAAGGAAGAGCTTTTATGGCACTTTGAATTTCCTGCAAGGTCAGAGAACCATCGACTATTTGTTTTTCCTCGTCTGATAAGGAGGGCACGAGGCGAACTAGCTCTTCTATATCTGTACTTTCTTCGATTGGAATACTCTTCCCAAAAAGACTAGTGTAATAGTCGACAAAGGCTTCTCAAATATTTGGTGCATCTATTCTCGTACTATCTTTATGTTCAATTTCAACTATTTCTTTTGTTAAAGCATACTTTCGCTCATCCTCTAAGGACCTCCGTCCGGGCGTCTCTCCGAGTAGAAATTTTTGTGAGCGCGATCGAATCACTGCGCCTCGATGCTTCTCAGCATCGTATCGCTGGAGCTGTGTTTTAGTCATGTTTATTTCTTCTGTGTATTCACCGGGTTTCTTACTTTCAAGCTCATAAAGCGTTGACAGCATATTAAAGAGAGTCTTTAGTTCTCGCCTTTTTTCAAATGTGATAGTACTGGCGCGTTCGATTGCCCAATTTTTAACGTCTTGTTTGAACATGTCCCATTTGCAAAATATGTGTAGTGAGGGTATTTGTTGCACTCGTAAAAGGATTTCTGGGATACGGTCAGTAAATATTTCGTCATCTAGAAGAGTTGTGTTTAGTTTCCATAGGCGCCATTCAGGACGTACTGAATGCCGTTTCTTTTCACCAAGGATAGCTGAGACGAGACAGTGGTCTGAGAAAAATACAGGTTTCACTGTGTAATCTGAAATAGCCTCATAGAGTTCTCCAGAAATGTATATTCGATCCAGTCGTGCGTGAGAGGAGCGTTGAAAATGTGTGTAATGAACTCTGCTGCCTTTGTGTTCTCCAATGTCAGCTAAGTTGTTTTCGTTAACAAGGGACTGTAGCAACTCTGCACTAGGGTCAAATCTGGCCGTGAATTGGGAACGATCATTAAAATTTAACACACAGTTGAAATCTCCAAGTAGCAGTAATTTTCTATCGGTGGTTAAGTATGGTTCTATAAGTAAAAAGAAGTCATTACGTGCATTCACAGCGTTGGGAGCGTAAACACACATTATGCGCCATTCGTCATTGCCATAAGTAAGATCGCACACGATGAAGCGCCCCTCCCGATCGGTGGTGAGAGCTTTAGCAGTCAGACCCGTTCCTTGTTTTAGAAACAAAAAACACCCAGCCGAGGTGCCCGTTGCGTGGGTGACACATACTTCGAAATCATTCAGAAAAGGTTTCAAAGCGATCTCGGTTTCTTCCTCGCCGGATAATTTTGTTTCTTGTACAGCTAACACGTCTACCTGTTGTAGGGACATGAGCTGAAGAAGCTGACACTGCTTTCGCTTGGAGTTAAGACCTCTCACATTTAAGGTAGCTACACCGAGCTGAGGGGCGCTGGACATGCAATCGCTTATGGTTGAGCGTTATCGCTCACTGGGGTGTCTTCGACAAGCTTAGGGCCAGAAAGTGGCTTCGAATACGGCTTGTGCCGCGTTCCAGCTTGTCGTCTGTCGGACAGTTTTGATCTAGTTAAAGGGCCGTCATTCAATTTTGCGTTTGTAAGGGCTTCAATTGTGAGTATGGGATCGGCTGCATCGTCGGTTTCTTGTGTTGAGTTACCTTCGTCCTCAACTTCGGTGGTGGTTGTTTTCCGTTGGTCGTCTGTGAGAGTCTCTCTGTGCTCTGGTGTCTGAGAAATGTTCAGTGTACTTTTTGGGTTGGTCGGGGGGCTGGCGGGATGTTCTGTACACGCATCGGGAGAGGGGAGGCTTCCTTCTGGCTGTTCTGGCGGGAGTGGCTGAAGTGTAGGGTCTGGAGGCTCAGTCATCATGGGGATATCCCCACTTGGTTCAACCACCTCGCTTGCATCCATCAGGTGTTCTGTGGCTGACTCGTCCACTGTCCCGATCTTCAGCCTGTCGGCGTAGGTGAGGACGCAGTCAGCGAGGCTGTGTCCGTACCTTTGGCACTTCGTGCACCTCGGAGTCCGACATTGACGGCGGATGTGGCCCACGCGGTTGCATCGCAGGCACAGGGGAGGCCGACCGGGGATCAGTAGCAAGCTCTGGCACCCGTAGATAGTCAGTAGGTGAGGGATCTTGCTCACGCTTATGTTGTCTCGGAGCGTCAGCTGCACCTCTCTGTTGAGAGTGTCCATTCCTTCCATTCCTTCGCATTTCCATTTTTCTCGTACGATAGAGCGCACGGTACTGAAAGGTTTTAGTGCTTCAACGACTCTGCGGTTTTCCATGTGGGGTGGGGGGGGGGGGGGGGGGTAGCCACAAAAGCCTGAGCTTCACTTCTTTTGACTCTGGGTCAACAACGAGGCATTTTTTGCCTTTCACTTTCAGCTCTCCGCAGGAGACGAGCTTGGATTTCGCGAGGGAAGTCGCACACACAACCATCCAGACATGCGACATTTGGTATTGTCCCATGGCGATGATGTCCTTTCGGTCAATGACGCCACTCAGAGCGTCGCGAAAGTCCGGAGCTCGGTAGGGTCGAGCGGCGAGATCTCCATGCAGGAACACTGAATTCAGAACGAGGTTACCTGTAGGCAGGCGTGGCATCAGCACTCGGTAGTCATTCATCGGAGTAACGGTATCAGTTGCAGCAGTAGACGGATTACCTCGGCCAGAGGCCGATGTGTTTTCTTGGGCGGAGAACATGAAAACGCAGCCGTTCGAAACGGCGTCTTCTTCTTTCTCCCTCGGCCACCGATCCCCCCTTTGGTGCTTTTGGAAAACACGGGTTCTGCATCGCTGTTGGTGACAACGGGATAGACACTATTAGTCCGAATTTTCAGGTTTTTGAGAGTTAATTAGTACGTTGGGGTAGTGTTTGGCAACATATTCTGGGCTTGTGTTAGGCTACTGTTTGCATAAGACCGCATAATTAAGTATACTTGTGAACCATAAACGACTCCGGGAAGAGAATTGTCTGCACTCTAGGATACATTTGGCTTTTTCTTTGTCCTTCAGGATTATCTCCCAAATTTTTCAATACATTGAGGCTTTGGCCAGATACATAACAGGTCCCAGTGACATAGCTTCCGGAAGAAATGCCCCCGAAAAAAAAAGTCCCCGGAAAATATGTTCCCGGTGAAAACAAGGCCTCAAATGGAAATTAGAAAAAAAAAAAATGTCCCCAAAGGTTTGCCAAAACCAAATTATTGTGTGTGATTTTTTTATTATTGCGAAATAAACATTTATAACACTTGTAGCCAAAACCAAATTTGAGAGGTACTTCTGTACCAGTTCCAAATAGGTAAAAAGCACGACACTGCTAACACAAACAAGCGATCGCTAGTTCTTTTTTTCTTCTTTTTTTTCTCTTTTTTTTTTTTATAGAAACGAAAGGTTGTCATCAAAGTTAGCATAGGTACTGAAAGTGTTTATTTGGGGACATAATGCAGACGGTAAAATTTCGTTCCCGTTAATACGCTTTCTAAGTAAAATGTGAAAATGCGCCGATGTCGTGTTCGCGCTAACAGGGTCGCGATGCGCACCTCGGAGAATCGTATATCTCCTTATTTGTTGTTGCCGTTTTTTCCTACTTTCCACAGGGCGCCTTTTTTCCCAAGGAGATCTGACCGGATCGCCCGGAGGCTATGAGTAACAGGGAAACCCAGAGATAGACTTTGGGGACATTTTTTTCCTCCTTCCCTCCTGGGGCCTTTTTGTCCAAGGACATTTTGTCCGGCCACTTTTTTTCCGGAGACTTTTTTTCCGGGGTCTTTTTTTCCGGGGACATCTTCTTCGGGGCTACTTTTTTTCCGGGGGAATTTTTTCCTACACTCCAGCGATATTGTCACGAAATGACTTCAAGGAGTCATGAAACGCTTTTCTAACTTTTTTCTATCTTTCCTCCTCAACTCATAAATCGCGCATTGTACCAAACAGTTCAAAAAGACGGAAAGAGGGGAGTCCCCTTTTGCTCGGACCAAATACTCTACATTATGCCCGGACTCTCGTTTGTGTACCCGGACACCGCCGTTCTCCCCCTAGAAGATTATCCCGTCGCTCAAAATTAATGCTAAAGTTGCTTTCCTCATCCGTTCACCCCGAAGCTGGCAGTGCTGTGAAAGCTACGTGCTCGTTGGGCCAGCCACAATTTTGCCACGTGATCACGCTCTCTCGCGCATACGCGCAGAGAATGAGGTCAGGTGATGAAAGGGAGGCGGCTGATTGGCCCGGCAAGCGCGTAGCTCCCACCACAATGCCAGCTATGGGGAGAAGGGAATAAGTGAATCCGGTCTCGTGTGACGTGCGTTTGGGCCCGGTGACGCGCTGCGGGGACAGCGGATGTATCACAGTGAAAAGGCAGAGTGCTTACGAAGGGAAGGAGGTGCGAAATAGTCCGCCGTGTTTTCGAATTTTCGTACCGAAAGTCAGGCTTTTGACTTTCTACACTTTTTTCTTTTGGCCCATCTGAACGATGTGCTATTAGTAAAATCCTAATCTAAAATGATTTATCCCAACCCAAAATTCGTTTCATGGGCCCTTTAATCATGAGAGGGAGCAGCGGGTCGGCCTCGAGAAGCAGGTGGAAGAACTGGGGAAAGTATGGAAGGCGCGTTTAGAGGAGCGTAAGAGGGAGTGTGACAGTAGGGTAGAGCGCCTGGAAGGGGTAATTCGAGCGAGTGAGAGTAGCGAGGGAAGAAAGGAGGAAGTGTCAGTTCTAGCGGGACGAACCACCAGTCTGCAGGCTGGGGTCACTGGTGCATGGTCTGGAGTCCAGCCTGTTGGCTGGCGGGCTCGACGACGCTGGAGAGCTGAGTGACCTATGGTGCCTACATTTTTCCGCCGCTCTGGAGCGGAAACATGTAGGCACCCTAGAGTGACCCTCAGCTCAACAGCGCCTTCGAGCAGCAGGCGTCGGGCAGTCAGGTGACAGGAGATAAGTCGCAGGACAAGGGCGCGCAGGTACCTGGGGGATCTAGGGTACTGGTAGTGGGGAGCTCTAACGTAGCACGGGTTAAGAGGGGCGTACTGAAGAGGGTGAAGGGAAACCAGAGGGTAACCGTAGAGGTCCAGCCAGGGAAGTGTATGATGGATGCTATGATTACAGCATGTGAGGTGGTGTGGGATAACCGGGAGAGGAAGGAGCTTAGCGATAGTCATGCGGGGCTTAATGATGTGCCCAAGGGTAGGAGCCAGAACCTCGAAAAGCAGCTAAACGTGGGAATGCGTAAGCTGAGGGACGTGTCTGAGAATGTGCACGTGGTTGTGTGCACCATTCTAGAAGTTCGGGGCAGATTTTCCGGCCCGTCTTCGGCATTCGGCGACACAGAACTCCTATACATTCGGGATCTTCACTGGCCGCCATTTTCCCCACGAAAAATGTCACAAAATCACGTAACTGTTCAATAAGATAATGGTTAGTGCTGAAACTTCGGCATCCGATTCGCACCGCGCTAGCGCTATACATTCGGTTAAACAATGAGCGTTTAGCGACGCGTTGTTTATTGTTGCGGTGATAAACGCCCCGTATAAATCTTTGAGAAGGGCACCCTGTATATTGTGAATGCCGTGCTGTAACTTCCGTTGTGTGGTTTTCTGTCTTTTAAAATAGTAAAACAAGTTTTGGCTGTTCCGTTTTCTTTTTAAATGTTCTTCTTTTAAAGAATTTAAGCTGTACGAATTTGCGTTCCCCCTCTCATCAGCACAAATCTTTTTTTCAGAGCTTGTCTAAGCCTTGCGATCATGTAATAGTCGTAACCTATATAATTTTAGTGAGGTTGTGAATGCATCAACGACGGAGCACGACCGTCACGAATGGCTCTTAATGCTCGCATTTGTTTGTGTCCTGTAAATAGTTTCGTCCTCGATATGCCACGTCGCAAAAGTAGAAATCGTAAGCTTTTATGTTTTTTTCTGGACCTGCAAATAAAACTGTTCCAGAGCTCTTGGTCTATACTACGCTAGTCCTTCTGGCGTACGCAACTACGACTGGTATGTTCAGCGTCCTATTCCGCCCATGCCATAAGTGCGTACCAATGACGTCGCAAAGGATGGAGTGTCACGCTGTCGGATGTTGCTATCTCCAAGAAAAAAACAAAAACAAAAAAAAAAAAAACAAGCAGGAAATAATGCATCTGTCGCTGTCCTCGCGGCGTCCCAACTCTTGGCTCCCGAAGGTTTTGTGGACTGTCAGAGTCAAGTTGGAGAGTGATCTGCAACAGTACAGGCATCTGGCACATCCACCACCCGTGCTGCGAAACGGCCAGGGTGGCAGCCGGCAACATAATGACTTTTATGACGTCGTCCGGCGCAAATTGAGGGACCACTCTAGCACGCAGTTAAAACGCCAGTGGGAAGCGCTTTCCATTCATCATTATGCGCAGCGCAAGTCTGCTTCTTGTACAGGGGTTGCCATGACGTCAGAATGCCGAGCTCTTATTGGCTGATCAACCGATTTCGTGTCTTTTCTAGTGGCCCCAATACCCCCCCCCCCCCCCCCTTTTTTTTTAATTTTGGAGAAAACAATTTATTTATTTTTTGAGTGCAGGAGCATAGTATTATTAAGATTTTGTTTGCTTGCGCGAAAACTCGCAAGCATTTTTTGAAAGCACATATATATGTGCTCGCACGTCTTTCGAAAGTGCATGTCAGGAAGAGTTGTGGCGGGCTGTGCTTCCCACAACGTTCTGGCGAGAAGGAGGATAGTTGTTTATGTATGTGCGTTCCCGAAGCCCTTGTTACCGTACACGGAAGCGAAAAATAGATAAATAAATAAAATTGCCGTTACCCTCACGTGTTCGTGAAAACGAGCATCGCCAAGAACGGTTCTAGGTCGAAGAAAAAAAAAAAACGTGCAAACCGTACAAAAAAAAAAAGGATAATGGAAACAAAAGTTGGAGCTGCCCTTTACGGCACACTACGCGCGATAAGAAAATAAATTACAGAGGTCGAAAATAATGCGAGAAAGAGGATGATCGCGCGCGCCCCGAAAGTAGATTACGACGAAGCCACGCTCAAGGGGCCGCCGATCTTGTACGTGGACTGTGTTTTCAGGCAAATTGTCTTTTGCTCCCGCATAAGAACAAGCTTCGAGGAATGTGGTACTTTTAATAGAGAGTTTTAGTAGATCGTTCCCATGACTCCGATAACGATACCCGATACTCCGCCACCGCCTCCCTTGTGCATGCATAGTATCGTTATCGGGGCTATCGGAGGTATCGGAACGATCTACTAAAACTCTCTACTGAAAGTGTGTATGGGGGAGAGGGTGCTCTTGAAGTGCGTCAATCTTTCCGACTTTCTTTGTTCGAGGTCACTGAGCAAGCACATTAGAAAGTTTTAGTAGATCGTTTTTTCACCCTGATAACGATACCCGATAACGATACGACGCATGCCCAAGACCGCCGGAGGGGAGAGGAGGTATCGTTATCGGGACGAAAAAACGACCTACTAAAACTCTCTATTATCCGAGTCCGCGTTTCGCTTCGAGGTCCGACTGCATGCAGCCGACGTTATTATGATCCGATGGATCAAACAGCGCCAAGAAGTGCGTCGTCACGCCGCCCCTCGTCGTCCTTGCACGGTTGCCATCATCAGCTAAACCAATCAGGATGGTGTAGGATCGCACCGCAGTCACCGTGCGTGATTGATTCAGTATAACAAAGGCACGCAGATGAGCACCATTTTTATCTTCAAGTTCTTGCTTAATGTTAGTTTATGTATTTCTGTATAATTTCCTGCCCCTTGAATTGTGTAGTCCTCAATGCCTTGGCCGGCAAAAGTCGACCTGCAGTATTCTTTATAAGTCCCCTTTATGGAAACGTTAGCGCTGACCCCTTCACTTTTCTGTTCGGCTTTCTCTTTCGCTTCCTCCATTTTTTGCTGCCTCTTTTTTGGCTTCGTTACGGGGTCAGTGTTAGCGTTTCTCAAAGGGGACGTGTGCTGCGTTTCCCGAGGGTAATTCCATAAAGATCCACCAATGGACCTTCCCTTAATTTTTTTCCCAGCCTACTTGGACCAGCGCTAGTGGTTCCCACTCCACTTTGTAGCACAAACCAAGGCATACGCGCACCGCTCACCTGCAGGTTCAGACTCGCCCCAGCATTTGCGTGCGGATTGGCTTCCGCCTCGTGACGTGGCCTCCCTCTCGCCTTTGTCCTTCCCTACTCTCGTCCCCCCTACGTGGCGCGCTTCCCTTCCCACTGCTTTGTCCACAGACGGACGCCGTCAGCTTTTCCATGGCATGGGGGTACTCATGCCAACACATTAATAAATATTCACGGGATGTGCCCGTCACATTTGAGAAAGTTTGCTTCTTTTTATAGCCGCGTCCTACTAGAGCGACAAACAGCAACAAACGACAGCGACAGACAACAACGAGTGATATGCGACACCGACAGACAGCCTGTTTGTCGGAGTCCGCCGTCCTACCTGGCGGACACGACGCAGAACACGGGGACAAGGAAACGTGTTTTCTAATGGGACTGGAGTTGTCAAAGAAAAAACACGCTTTAAAATACACAGACAAACAGAGTCTGGCGACGCAACTTTCGTGTTTTGCTCTTTGAGGGTAAAACGCGCCGAAAGACACGGTGAAAGTGGAGACGATTACTTTATTTCTTGTTTAAAGCTTCCGCTTGTCTTCATTTGCCATTGGCGACTTTCCGCAAACAGTCGTGAAAATCGACACCCAACTTTTTTCGAACTAGAATTCCCGAATCGTTCCTTTTTTGGATCGTTCGAGGCATTCCAGATTAGCGCCACGGAATTGCGCGCCGATTTTGAGGATGTTTTTAACTTTATATCCGAATGATCGAGGGCAGGCGTTTTATGGGGGACAATACGGCATCCCGATTATCACAGAATGGGATGACAAGTCTCTCGTTTGCCGGAATGACTTGCCGCGGAACTGGCGGAACGTCGTGTCCTACTTCGTGGTGAGGGGTCTTACTTTGGTCAGTCCTCGCACATGGGTGTATCCATCCTGATGCAGGGGCGTAGACTTCGGCGTCTTGAAGCACCACTTCGCGCACCAAATTTTCGCGAGCAAAGCCAGCCACAGCAAATTCCCTTTCGCAACACGACCACCAGCAAGCAAGCCGCACCCGCGACCACTACGAGCAATCCAGGAACCGGAACTGCGGGAGCGGGAACGACTAACGTCCCTGGATCTTTTTTGAAAAAAACATCGAGGGACTTTAGGAACGACCAGTGACTGCCAAGGACTGAGCCACGGGAGGAACGGGAGGAAGGTTAGAAGGAGGGTGGGGTAGAGAGCAACAGAAGGCACAAACGGACGAGGAGGATAAGTTTGTCTCCGAGAGATGTTCTTCGGTGGGACTGCTTGCTGCGCTTCAAGCTCAACGACAGACAAGAACTCGTCCGTCGTCGATGGTTTGTCGCGGGTGTTGGTCGTTGCGGTGGGACAGCATCAGCGACACAAAACTTTGTGGTGTCGCCGGACAAAAATCGGTGTTTGACGCTCTAGTGGGACGAGGCTATTAGAGCGCAGCTCCTAGGCTCCCGTTTCCGGGCTGAGCGGCGTCGGCGTCGGCGTAATCGCGGGTTGCATTATGGGTAGGATTCCGTGTTCTCGGAGTTTTATTCTTGTAAAATTCGGAGGGTGTTTTTCCGAGTTTAGTTTTCGATGGGGATTCGGGGTTTATGGGAGTTTATTTTTGTTAGATTGCTAATTCTTTCAAATTCGGAGTTTATTTTACTGCGTAAAGTTTAAAAATTCGAACGCAAAATAAATAAGGCCCCGGTACCATGATCCGTCGTCCCGAAGGAACCTCAATGTGCTTTTAAGAAGCAAAACCGTTTTCGTCAGTAGTTCCAAATTTCAAAAGAAACTAAAGCGGAATCTCCTCGGAATTACTGACCTTATGCTCTTATAAAGTATAGTTATAAATTCCGTTTTTTTTTTTGTTATTTTTTTTTTTTTTTCTGTTCACTTCATCGCCGTGACCTCGAAATTCAGAGTTTTTTCGGATAAATCATTTACCGCCGAGTATTTTTCGGATTTTTTCGGATTTATCCGAAAACAGGGAACCCTATAGATTATACCCTGTTTCCCCGCTAAAGTTAGCGGGAAAATTTTTCCGCTAAATTTAGGGGAAAAGTTTTGCTAAATTTTCCCACCAAATTTAGAGGGAAATTTAGCAAAAAGTTTTCGCTAAATGGGAGGGGAGCAGGAAAAAAAGAGGGGAGGGTACGGTAGAGGAGGAGAGGCATACCCTCCTTTCCGTACTCTCCCCTCCTCCTTCTCAAGAGCTGCGCTCTAATTTCGCATTACAGAGGATAATTGTAAACGTCTAATTTTTTTATATATTCATAGTTCTTACATTTGAATCCAACCAAAAGTGTACGCACATAACAATATGATAAAAAATTTAAATTCTTTTTCGCATATCTAACTCTCCACCCCTTTTGCACATTTCTTTTTCTTTTTTTTCTCTCCGTGGGCCCCGCGTTACCTAACGCCGGCCCTGTCTATACAGATCGTTTTCGTATGACCAATGTGTCCGGACATTGGTACAGGAAAGAAACACGCCTCAGACAGTGTATGCAGACTGCCTTTTGTATGATGTATAAGGAGTGCGACCGCTCCTTACCCGTCCCATATTCATAAGCTCTTCAGATTTGTATTCCGAGTCTTACGTATATTTTGCCTACCATCCGTGCAAAGTCTTCTATATTCGGAATACATCAAAGCTCGCTCGCGTGAATAGACACACGAGCGGCGCGACTGTGTCGGGTTGTCGCTGGCACATTTAAGAGAGAAAAAAAAAAAGGGTCGTGAGTGCCAGCCGCCTCCCATTTCCGGAAACGTTATCTAACACTTTAAGTCGTCGCTAATCCATTCGCCCAGCTTCCCCGTGCCGTGTGTCTTTCCTCCAAGAGTCGGAAACGTGCGAAACGGACGGTGCTCTGGAGGAAGACGCGACAGACTCGTGCTTGCTGTCACACAATGGAGGAAAGAAACGTCAGCGGCGACCACTAATCAACGACGGCTCAGGGAAACGCGGGCTTTTAGAGCCGCTGCTTTGTGCAAACGTACGCCGAGATTCCCAGCCACGTGAGTATGGTATACCGTGGCCCGAAATAGGACAAGCGGCAATGCTGACGCGTCCAGGAAAGCTTCTGTCCCTGTGGTGTACCTCTGGACGGTCCAAGTCTTTTCTATAATGGGCTGAGTATTTCACCGGGCGGCGATGGCTTCGACGCGGGAAGTTAATTACTCCGTGTTGAACGATATTGTACCGTGGCAGTTTGGACAGCTAAAGTGGTCATCCGCTGTTATAGTCACTGTAGAAACGCGGGGCTTTGGGAGTCCCGCATACACGTCTTAACATTTCTCTTCAGCCAATAAGATCACAAAAAAAAAAAAAAAAAGCGAGTCTGTGGGGAAAAGTACACGCGGGCGAGCCTTTGTTTATCAGAGTCACCCTCAGAAAACTTGAATGTGTGGTTTTCCGCGATTCATATAGAGCACCGATTGCCGAGTATTTTGTGCGTGTTGGCTATACACGGCGGACACGGCGATATGTGACAGACAAAGGCACTCAATTCCGATCAAGAGAATTCTCATAATGTTTTAACGGCACACCGGATGACCCAGTATATGACAATTACCTGCCGAAATTATGACGGGAGAAGAATTTCGCACGAGGTTCGACCTTCTTAGACCATCAGTAACCGATGTTGTGCGATCAAAACAAGCGAAGTAGCACGCCTCGCGCAAATCTGAAGAACGACGCCTACATCAGAACGATCAGGCCTGAGCAGACTACAGAAACGGTACATGAACGGCAAGAATTGGTCGAAAGGCGTCAACGTCGCAGTCCATGGAAACCGAACATATGAAATTTGCACGAACGACGGAAATACTTGGAAACGCGGTACATTGAACAGCTTATACCCAAGGAGGAAGAGGGAATATCTGCGAATCAAGACGAGAACCTCGAGCTGCGCAAAAACATCGAGAAAGTTCGCCCCTTCCCGCCCAGCCTCAGTCAACTAAACCTGCACAAACGTAGTTTTTTTGTTTTGTTTTTTAAGGGAGAGTTTAGACAACGGCGGATGCAACCAGAAACACCGGGAGCCGGGAAAAGCTGAGCGTCGAGCCACGCAGAAACACGGAACGCCTGGAAGCACAGGGTGCGGTTGCAGACAAGATGTTTCTCACAACACCAACCGATTGTATTCTAATCAGTTATATAAATATATCCTACCATTATCCTAAATTAACCACCAATTACTGCTAGCTTTGCGCCTGCTGCAGGAGTGGTAACTTTGGTGCAGCCCCGAGTTTCCCACGAGCTTTAGGTGGTTCTAAAATTGACCGTTATAGTGGTTTCCGCTTATGGTCAGCATGTTCCTAATTGAAACCATATGAATATTTTTACTAATTAAAAAGTTAATTCAGAAAGTTTAGTTAATTATCCGACTTATCGCAAAGATTAGCCACCTATATGATGTCTTTTTTGCCGTATAACTCACCTGCCCTAACTGTATATAGTGCATCTTTTACGGAGTTTTTGTAATAAATCTGTTCGAATTAAAATAAGAAAATAGTAGCATAATTCTTTTTTTTTTAATCATCGCTTTGCGTCTGGAAATTATAACTTTCTTTGTTGAAAGCCCTGTAGAAGTATAACACCTCTTCCAGATCTAGTGATTACATCTGGTGTACTTGATCCTGGGTTCAGTCCTCACGCCTGCCCGTTTCGCTCTGGTAGACCATCGTACAGGCGTGCCGTCGTGTTTCACTACCGCGTGGTGCACGTTGAAGGTCCCAGACCAGCGGTTGTACTGCACTGGCAAAATTGCTCATCTACAGCTTGAGAGACAAATCACCCGTTGAGGCAGACTAACTTCACGCTGTATAAACATAAACATAGATCTGGTGTTCATTGAGTGGACCTTAAATTGCCTTCCTGCGTGGGGCGTGGAACCGCCGCAGTCACGACGGTGATTTTCTCGCATGTTGTGCTGTTTCTGCAGGTTGCTGAAAGTTTTATTACCTGCTCTAGATTTTTGTTTTTTATACTGCCGGTTCCAAGTCGTCCTCGCTAGCGCTAAGTCGCGCAGTGTGTCCTGTCGCGTCCGACGACCTTTTATGTTGATGCGTCGGTATGCTCTCTACTTCTTGTTCTTACTGTTATGCGGAGATCCAGAATTGAATCTCGGTTCTCTCGCTGCCGCGCAAAAAGAAGCAGTTAGTTGAGGCAGTGCAACTTATCCCTCGCATGCACGAAGGACACAAAGTGGCGTTGAATGAATTGAGAGTCATAAAAGAAACACATTCGAAGGGAAACTAGAGAGCTTATACTCCCGGCTGTTTATCGTTGAGGGCGAGGTGTCTACGATTCAACCTTTAACTTGAGGAGCTAAGGAGTCAAACCAGGAACTCGACACGTAACTGCGAGCAACCGCCTCACGGCAGAATCAACCTGAAAATCAATCGCACCGAAACAACCTCATTATCTACGGCAGTGGTTCTCAAATGGGGGACCGCGAAGCCTGGTCTCATCAGTGAAGTCCGGCAATAAAAGTTGTATTTCATTTAGATTGAGATGAAACGTTCTAGTTTTCGGGTGAGTTGTCTCCTGTGAATGTCAATAAGAGAAGTCTACTTCACACTAGCCCTTAGTTATATTCATTTATTAAATCCTTGTCATAATTAACCTATCCCTTCCCCTCGTCACAAACGGGGTATTCCATCATCTCCGCCGATCCACAAGGGGTTCGCGAAACATCAATGGCTGAGACCCACTGATCTACGGTTTGCCAGACGTGGCGACTGATACATGGTTGGAATCCGAGACCAGGGCACTGTCATTTTGTTCTGACAACCTCGGCGTACAACTCGAGCCCGCTCACATTGAGCGAGCACACAGACTTGGCCGTTTTTCTGACGCTAAAAGTCGACCTCTTATTTCAAAGTTTTTGTCATTTAAAGATAAGCAGAAAGTATGGTTTAAGGCTTATAAGTTATAAACTAAACAGGAGTTGTTTCTCTTTGAACGAGGATTTTTCACCCGCGGTGCAGCTCGCGAGGCGGAGACTTTTAGAATATGCCAAGGAGCAGAGCGTTCTATTTAAACTACGATACAAATCATTTATACGCGGTAAAACGTACCAATACAACTCGGATGATGACATTGTGTTCGAAGACATTCGGTAACAACAACAGCACTCAAACAAACGCAGAGAACCTTGTTTTTCAAATCTTGTCGTTGTGACAGCCAACTGCAGGAACATCAAAAATAAAGAAGAGGAACTTTTACTTTTGCTTAATTCAGCCCAGGCTGATGTGGTTGTTGCTACCGAGTCTTGGCTCGACGGCTCTGTAAACAGTTCCAAAATATTTCCGGTGAACTATGAGGTCTACCGTAAAGATAGAGATTTAAGGGGCGGAGGAGTGTTTTTACTTGTCTCAAAAAGTCTACAATGTGTAGTTATACATGGTGTGAAATCCCCGTGTGCGTCGGTGACGTCAGGCGTCCCCCAAGGGTCCGTACTTGGGCCCCTTCTTTTTTTGGTTTATATTAATGATTTAACTGAAAATATAACATCCAGCACCAGTGGCGTAACCAGGGGGGAGGCTTATGGGGCTTCAGCCCCCCCCCCCCTTTTTTTTTACCAAAAAAAAATCTGGCTATGTTACTGTTGAGCACTCGTTTACACGTGGATGATTGTGTCATTTATCGTCAAGTCGACAACTATATTGACCCTTTTTATATTTCAAACTGACCTTGATAGATAGAACAGTGTCATGATGTAAGAGATGGGAAATGCCACTAAATATTAACAAATGCCAGTATATTCGATTTACCAAAAAGCGCAAGCCTTTCTTGCCTACATATAAACTTAATAGTGTTGTCTCAAAAAAGGTTGCGGAAGCCAAGTATCTGGGATTTTAACAGCACTCTTTCTTGGTCAAAGCAAGTGGACGCAATAACGATCAAAGCAAACCGTGTTCTAAATTTTATCAAATATAATTTTAAAATGGCTCAAGAAAATATAAAAAAAATCTTATGTATAACCAAAGTTAGGTCAATCTTCGAATACATACATACATAAAAGGTACAAGCGAGGCGCTAGCACGTGTACTGGCCAAAGAAGGGATCCAGGTGGCCCACAAGCCGATGTCTACGCTCGGAAGACTCATGCCCCGTCCAAAGGATCACCCGCCTAAGGAAAAAGCACAAGGCGTCATTTATAAAATTCCCTGCGCGGACTGCCCGGTCGCATACATTGGAAAAGCAAAGAACTTTCAGGAGAGAATCCGCCAGCATAAGAACGACGTTCGAAAGTTCGGCCATGAACGAAGCGCCGTAGCTGAGCACTGCGACGTCAATGACCACATGATTGACTTTACCAACACCAGCATACTGGCCGTTGAGACCAATCCCAGACATAGACTTTTTATTGAATCCTGGCACATACAAACGACGCCAGAAAACATAAATAGATCCCTCGGCACTCTACCGACCGTCTACGTGAACGGGCTTCGCCACCTCACCGATGCAAAACGATGCACACTGCCGTAGAAGAAGAAGAAAGCAGAATACTGTTCCTCAACGGCTATAGCCGCAGTCAACCCCCGAAGAAGAGACCGAGCAGGTCTCCAAACGTAGGGTTCCGCCTTTAAACGAGGATTTGGTTGGTGTATATTTTATTTATTATTATTGTTGCTCCCCAACCAGAGGACTTCTCTCGAATGTTGACTTTCAAGTCAATCTTGGAGTATGCGTATCCAAAACGGGATCCCTATTCTATTTCTTAAATTTATCTTAAAAAAATGAACGTGTCCAAAATAGAGCAGCGCGCTTTGTTACAAATAATTATAACCTGAAATCAAGTATGACCAATTAAAAAAAACACAAAAAAAAACTAGGTTGGAAGCTGCTGGCTACGCGGAGTAAATATCTCGGAATAAAGCTTTTCAGAAATATTTTTCCAGACCTTACACGCCCTTACACGCATTAACAAGGAAAAATATCTTCATAGCCCCGTTTACATTTCAACAAGGGTGGATCATCCATTGAAAATAAAAGAGTTTCGATGCAGAACGTAATTATTTAAAAACTCATTCTTTCCGAGACCGGTTCATGACTGGAATTGTCTCCCAGAGTATGTCGTCACAGAATCTTCCGATTCAACACTACTTTTTTACTCAAATGTATTATCTGAGTCTGTATGGATACCTTGCACATTATGACTGGACGACGATTGTGCACGAACCTTGCGTGCAGTCAGCAGTTCAAAACCTTACTTCGGTTATTCGTCATGCGTTAGACCTATGTATTCCGAAAAAAGTCATTCGCACATCAAAATATCCTCCTTGGTTTTCTTCCGAATTAAAATTGTATTTACAAGAAAATCAGCGATTTCATAAACAATATAAGAAATCGGGACTAGAGGTTTTCTATAATAAGTTCGCTATTTACCGTGCCTCGGTAAAGAAGCTGTACGCGCGTGACAAAGCGATTCATTTGGAATCTGTTGAACGCAGTCTGACGCTTGAACCCGAAGAATTTTGGAAGTTTACAAAACGCATGTACGTAAAACAAATAGGGTTTGCATGACAATTCCGTTTACCATTCCTCAAGCCAGAAGGTTGCAGATATTTTTGCAGGTCACTGTTCATGTTTTTTCTTGCATTCACCTTCGGTACAACATGGTGATTCGACTATCGACACCCATGATAGCCTCCCTTTTTGCGTTATAACTGATGACGAAGTTTTGCGAGCGATTGGGAACCTGAAACCTAAACGGTCCTTGGGTGCTGACTCAGTCCCCTGTTTTATTATCAAGGGTTCCGGGGACATTCTCGCTCATATTTTACGGCACATATATAATTTATCGTTTCAGCCATGGTATTTTCCCGAACCAATAGAAAGAAGCCATTATAGTTCCGATATTCAAGGCGGGAGATGCTTGCCTCGTGAACAACTATACAGGCCTGTGTCTCTACTGTGTGGACTTTCGAAGCTTTTCGAAATTGTTGTGCAAAGGCGACTTTCTTTTTATTTCCACGAACAAATCAATTCTGCGCAGCATGGATTCCTTCAAGGGAGATCAGTTGAGACTAACCTATTCACATTCTTCAATTACTCGTCCACGGTCGTTTTTGACCAGGCGCAAGTTGATACTGTGTACTTTGATATGTCGAAGGCATTCGATACGGTGAGTCATATCTTGCTATTGTCGAAACTGCGGTTGTATATGGTTTATGTCCTTTGTATCTTGCTTGGTTTAAATCCTACCTTTCTTCGCGTACAAACGCGGTTCGGATTTCGAATATTTTATCTGATCATTTCATCTCAACGTCAGGCGTTCCACAGGGCTCAAACTTGGGCCCTCTCCTTTTTCTAATTTTTATAAACGATATTGTTTCCGCTGTCAAGAGTGCTAAGATTCTACTGTTCGCAGACGACATCGAGCTTTATTTCTCGGTGCGTGGCTTAGGCGATTGTTTATTACTAAAACGGGATATTGACCGTGTGTCAGTGTGGTGCTCATCTTGTCTATTGTTCCTTAACACACAAAAAAAACAAAAGTTGTTTTTTTTGTCCAGAAAGCGTTACCGGATTGTTTTTTTAATATACGCTACCGAATGCGACAATGATTCAGCGTGTGACCATTTTGTGTGACCTTGGCGTTATCGTTGATAGCCGTCTTTCATTCAAAGAACACGTCACTTCAATGGTGGGTACTTCCCTACGTGTACTGGGGCTGATTTTACGTATGACGCAGGACTTTTCGAGTTACAGATGTTTGGTTCATTTGTTTTGTTCCTGTTCGACCAAGACTTGAATTCAGTTCCGTAGCGTGGAACTCCTTTTCTGTGAATCACTGCAACGAAATTGAAAGAGTTCAGGAGCGTCTGGTTCGAATTGCGTACAATAGATACTTTAATCGTCGTTGTTATTATACTAACGAATCACTACTTAAATACCTTAACTTACGAGAGCTAAGTAAACGGCGTACCATTCGTGATTTGTCGTTTTTACATAAATTCATCTGCGGTAGAATTGATAGTATTTCACTCTTATCATCTGTGAACTTTCATGTACCTTTTCGTACCCGTAGATCTATTTTGCAATTTTACCCAAATACACCATACCATTCCTGGCCAATGTCTAGGATCCAGCACCATCATAATGAGCTTTTTGTTCCTGATCTTGACATCTACGCAGATACGTTTTTAAAAATGGTGAAGCATTTATAGAGTGTGAAATTTTGTTTGCGTTTCTAGCATTGTGTTTTCTTTTGATTTCAGCGCTTTGTGTTATCTGTAGCGTCTCGGTATATGTGCGTATTGCGTTTGTCAATTTTGTGGCTAGTATTGATTAACCTGTGCCTCAACCTGTGCCTCAACAGACAGATGCATCTTTAATGTGATGGCTATTTTGTTTATAGTGTACCAATAAGTAGGCCTTCGTGGCCGTTTTTGGTCACTACCAGAAAATAAAGTATATTATTATTATTATTATTATTTGCTTCAAATTTTTTCCCGATATTTTTGTATGTACTTCAGACTTTTTATAATGTATCTGTACTTCAAAACATTGTTTTTCTTCTGGATAATCCTGTTTGTATTTTACACTCTTGTAAAATAGTTGTGCTTTTGAACGCTGCTTTCTTTTTTTTTTTTTTTGTATGCGTGTAGAACGAGTTCTTTGTTTTATCAAATCGGCCTACAACAACGCCCCCTGGGCGATGTAGGTAGTAAATAAATAAACAAATAAAGTCCCAGCCGTGTAGTGGCACGCGGGCATTATGTCCTAGTCCCCCTAGAGCGGCAAACAGAACCAACCGACACTGATAAACCTAAAGGACGTGCAGTATGCGCGCGAAAATAGCTATGGCGACCTTGGAGTCTCACTCGGTACTCGTGAAGGAAGCACGCGAGTGATGTCGGTGTCGGTAGATCTGTTTGTCGCTCTAGTGGGACTTAGGGCATAAGAGATATGACCTTAACCTCCATGAACGTCGCGGATACAAATACGCAAATACGCCGTTCGCGGATGAAATAACGTCTCGGTGGTGTGACCTTGAGGTGACCTTGACTGCACGCACGTATCCGGCTCTTTCCGCGACAAATTCTTTACCTAGTTTTTAGGCTTGACTTCTTGGATTCAGAGTAGGTAAAAAAAAAATAGGCAAAACTAAGCCTATTAAAGTTTCGGAGAAGGCGAGTTTAGGAGCAGACGGGAATTTCAAGAGGAGAGTGATGCACGCGTCCTCGCGGATTCTTCCTTCTTACTCTATTATATTACTCGGCCGTCACTCTTTCGTTCCTTTTATTAATTTCCCCGATTTTCGTGGTGGTCGTGGCCTAGTTGAACACACTGCGTACACCTCCGAAAACGTGATGACAAGCGTTAGCAGACGACGCGTCCGCTATAGAGACGCTTGATTCCCTTTGTCGAGTCTAACGCAGGCAAGAGCGCGCTTCACGGGTGGACTCTCCGTAAGCGTTGAGGCCTAGAAGGTGGTGGTGTTCTTCGCTTTTCGACGCTCTTTTTCGGCCAGACAGCGCTTGGGCCACATAACAGAAGAAGGACGCCGAAGGCGGCGGGAGAGCCTCATTTAAAAGTAAACCCGACGAAAAAAATAAAGATAAAAAGCTGAGACAGGCACGAGTGTGGCGAGGAGCAACACCGAGATAGACGTGGGGCGTAAAAATAACGGACGCGGTCCCGGCGTAGTTGCTTGCGCAACGTGGCCTAAAGCGGCTAAAGTGAATGCACGCTGGAAACGAATTCGCTGACGCAACTATGCCGGCGCCTGCGCGTAACAAGCTGGAATGGACCTTTTTTTAGATAAACTTCTGCGCATGCGCACAACCTCTCTCTCTCTTTCTCTCTCTCTCTCTTGGTCTTGGTTCCCGCTGTCGCCATTTTCGGAGGGCGGCGTCCCACGCAACTTGGTCCCACGCGACTAACATTGCCAGCACTTGTCTTTGCGCGTATTTCGTCTTTTTTTGTCGATTTGTTTTTGAGTGTCGGTAGTAGGGAGCCTTAAGAGAAATGAAAACCAATAAAACGGCACGATGCCCAATGTGTTCTGACGGGCGGAGACATGTTGGGCCACCCTGCATTTGTAGCTCGCAGACGAACCTCCAGACGGGAAAAGGGCCCATTGCGGCCGAATGCGTACTTTGCTTTGACCGCGCATTTCAAAGGTTAGAATTTCATTAAATAAAGTAATCATTGTCTGTTGCATGTTAAGAGTGCAGGGCATTAGCTCCTCCTACAGAGCCCTTCCCTCGTTCCACTCCAGCAAAGGAAACGCTGGAGAGGGGGCGAGGACGGGGTCGCCTCCTCTCCAGCGTTCGCTTTGCTAAAGTGCAACGAGAGAAGGGCTCTGTGGGAGGAGCCTGTCCTGCACTCCTAACCTGTCGATGGATGGATAGATGGATGGATAGGTGTTAATGGCCCTTTGTAACGGGTGGTAGTTTGCGCCACCTAACCGAAGTCTGAAAAGACAAACATATGAATCCTCCGGCCCTTCTAGGCAAATTTTCTCCCCCTAACTATCACTAGGCAGTGTGGGATATCGCCAGAAAAACCTTTGGGGGATCGGGCAGAAAACAAAAAAGCTAAAAACATCACCCCCCGCTTCTTCCCCCCGGCGAGGGAGTCGCCAATTTTCTTCTGGTCAAACCTTGTCGGCGTTACCCCAGTACCGGACCCACTGTGGGACAGGGTTGAGACTTTGGGTCGGAGCCACACGGGAGGGAGTGTCAATTTTCCTCTGTCCCGCCTGTCCCCAGCTGTGCTAGTTAGTTGTGCATCGTCCAATTTTCCCTAGACAATTTCCATCAGTCCTCTAATCGCCTCTTTGTGACCGAAATCCTTTTCTCTCTTGTCCTTCCATCGTCGCCAGTAAAACCCAGGGCCCCGGCCAAATCTGTTACCACCTCAGGGAGGGCAAGGCGAAGCCCCGTTTATACTTCAAAACCAAGTGCTCTAGTGTCACGCTCTCATTATGGCAGGCAACATATAATCTGTCTGTCTCCTGAAATTTAGCCCTATACGTCCGTGTCTACAAACCGGGTCACCGGCTATAATCTTTTCTTCTTTTTTTGTTGTTGTTGTAGTAAAAATTGGACATTTAATGATATTTTATGACAATATTAGAGCTGATAATAACAGACATGGATGAAATGGAATCCTGCGTGGACGAAATAAATTCTTGTATACCTGAGTTTGAGCGGTTCCAGCTGGAAGACAAGGCCTGTTCATGACGTCATCTTTAGTGGACCCCCGATCCGCCCCATGCCTTGTCTTTTAGCTGACAGTGGTTTGAGACGTTGTCTGCCATCCCCCTCTCCCCCCTCTCTCCCCCCCCCCCCCCCCCCCCCGCTTCTTTTCTTTTTTTAAAATTTGCTCTCTGTTAGAGTCCCAAATTCTTTTCCCCTCAGTTTCAGGGTTACCGTCGTCTGTACATCGCCTAGAAGACAAGGCCGCAGTGCTGACATTTCTACTGGAAACGAGTGCCGCGTCAGCGCTCGGCTTCGAGTCAGGTTTGAGCCGAACGTTGTCGCAATCGTCGTGTCCAATCGGTTATCATCATTCGCCTTCGCTGATGACGACATCTCTATCAGCATTACGGCTTTGTTATCTAGGACATGTTGGTCATGTTCAAGAACAATAGGTTCTTCTTCGAGCTCACTGAATCCTAATGGCATCGATCCTTGATGGTGCGCACCTTCGATGATAGCTACTCTTCGGTGTCAAGTCATGTGACCCCGCGTTACGTGACGTGACACTCTGACGTTAAGCCGTATGACATCTGACATGATGCGTGACTGTGTGCATATTTGCTTAAAACTCGCCATACCCTTCTTAAGCCCTCGGTGACTATAAATCGCAAAGCAATAACGTTGATTTTTGGGTGTCGCCTAAAAGGACCTAGCGAACGGCAGAAGTTCACACGACAGCTTCCTTTTTAGGTGTGCGAATTTTAAATGTATATATATATATATATAAATATAAACACTGTGATGTGTCCGCAATATGGACGCCCCCGCTCCCTTAAAAAAATCGTCCATAATGGGAGTGTTCCATACTAACCAGAGAAAAAAAAATGCATGTATTTTCCCAGTTTGTCCCCGAAAATGGTGTCCATACAGCGGGGTATTCATATTAACGGGATCCCTATTAACGAGACATAATCATATATATATATGAAACATCGTCAAGGTCGTCGACGGAAAAGAGCGCGCGCACACCATCATCAAAGGCGGCATCGCTCAAAAAATTGTAAGAGGGATTTATCTGCTGCGAATACCGGCGCAGGACTGAATGGAGGCCGGAGCAAAAACCTGCCGTCCTCAATTCTCGAAACTCGGAGAGCATCGAGCGACGACGATCACTCTCTCCGCGCGACGCGCGATTTCTAACGGGGTATCCAATCCTGGAGTAGATTAGCCTGGATCGATTAGAGGGAAAGACTGCGGCGCGACCTTTCTTCTTTTTGCTATCGGCACCGCCATACAAAGTATTTACCTGCATTTGACGAAAGAAAAGAAAAAGGAAGTAAAACGTTCTCGCAAAAGGCGAAATAAGGCAAGGAACTTTGTTTCTAGCCGAATCTATAGCAAGGACGCGGAATGATGAAATTCTAGAGCTACACATTCTGCCGCTGCACTCTCCCGCCGCATGATGCATGATAGATCATTTTCGCCATTGTTTGGGAAGGTATTCTGAGCATGTATTGGACGCGGGCTTGCGTCAGCCTTCGGCAAGGACTCGGGTCCAATTCCACGCTATACGTGTCGAACGATGGACGGCCGCACCTTTAGGACGGACTGTGGTACCAATGCCGCCACCTAGCCTCACGCTACCATTGGCGACCTCCAATTTTGCTCGATGAACGTTCTCATTCGCCTTTCTGCGTTCTTAACTTCTTACTAGCGAGTTTTAGTAGGCCGTGTTTCCCCCTTATCACGGTTCGCCCGAGACCGGTCGCAAGTGGAATGAAGAGAACGTCAAGCAGGAGAGATATTGCTACGTTCTATTTACAAAATACAAATACAAACAAAGGCCAAGTCTGAAAAATAATTGCAACAAAAGATACAAAGGGAAATAGGTTTAACTATGTAGTTCAACGACGGGCAAAGAGGAGTCCCTCAGTCCCTCAGAATGCCTGATAGTTCGTTGCGTGGACGAACCGCGACGAGAGAGAGAGAGAGAAAACCGCGAAGAGGTGCAGCTCACCGTAGTCACCTCGAATCCTGGGCTTGGGCTTGGGCTTGGCTTGGGAATCCTGGGCTTGGGAAGTAAAGAGTTGCCGTTGCAGCTTGAGCGTAGCAGGAGGCGGGCAAGTCCTGGACCATATCCATAGACCTCCTTGCGGAGCTCCTCCTCCGACCGAACCTCAAGTTTCGCTGGCCATCCTCTCTTCTTTCTCTTCTACCCTCCAGCTGTATTTTGCGGTGTACTTCTTTCTTCTCGTGATGGCATGGAGCCACAGAACCATGACACCCCTCCGCTAAGTTCCTCCGCTACCCGGAACTCTACAGCCAAGGCCATCGGCGCGCAGGCGCAGTGACGGTTTCTTCGTAGCGGAGGGTTAGCATAGGAAGAAACACGGTCTACTTAAACTCCCTATTGACTAATGTGGCAATATCGAAGGTTGCAGAGCGATAATCAGATGCTCGGGGTACTTGCAACACCTTGTGTTCCTTAAAGCTACGCTATGGAGCCACAAAAATATACGCTAATGCCACTAATTAGATGGCGCTAAATCTGCTTAATTATGTACAGGTGCTGCAGACCTTTCATGGGCTCCGAATGATAGGGTTTTTCGTGTACCATTGATTTGTTTTATACATCACGAATGACGCGCGTTTGCTATCAGCTGCACTAAATAACGTGAAATGTAAAAAAAAAACTGCTTTTGAATGCTGCAAAATGTTTTGGGATGCTTTGAATGTCGCAAAATATTAAAAAAAAAATGCTTCGAATACCGCGAAATAATAAAGATGGTGGGATTGCCGCACACTGTTATGTATTTTATTGTGCCTATACTTGGTGCCTCGTTCCTAGCTTGAGGAAGATGATAACCCATTCATTTATGTTTCTCTACGTTCGCGCGTCTGTGTGTGTGGTGTGGTGTGTGTGGTGTGGTGTGGTGTGTGTGTGGTGTGGTGTGGTGTATGTGTGCGTGGTGTGTGTGTGGTTGGTTGGTTGGTTGGTTGTATTGTTTGCCGGACGTGACATTTGCCTCACTCGCGGTGGGCACGTTTCACGGGCCTGGGTTATTGTAGGTTGATGAGGGTGAATGCGGGGAAAGGGAAGGGAAAATATGGTGATGAAGGGGTCCGGGGATGACGAGGGAAGCGTTAGCAAAATAATAACTAAACACGTTTCGCGGGCGAAAATAAAAAAAAATGATTAGGGCCGTTAAGACGTACTGTGCGTGGTGTGTGTGTGTGTGTGTGTGTGTGTCTTTCTCCTGCTGTAATGCAAGAGGCGATGAGGGAAAGGAATAAGTACTGTGGGGAACGGAAAAGAGGAGAATCAAGACGACCGACAACCGGGTGACGGGCGGGCGCGCGGCGGCTGTCGGAACAGGAGCACCGCGAGGATCGGTATTCGTTTTTTGAGTCTCCACATTTGGCGGCCAACGTTGGGCCCGACATCACCGCAGCTACAGTTCGACACGACCAAGGTAAATCTATCACGCTTTGACTAACATCGACGCCCTTTTCCCTCGCCCTTTAGATGTCACGTAACACGCGACCGATAATTCGCTCTCGAGACCAGGGTCGTAACCCTGGCCAGGGAGGAGGGGGGAGGGGGAGGGGGAGGGCCCTCCAATCGAACCAACAGTTAGAGATGGACCCCATATTACACCGTCGGGGTCAGCTTCTTTGCCAAATGTTTTGCAGCCTGAGGCGAGCGAACTGCTGGCGGAGAGGCGCCCCGCCCTGACACCGAAAGATGCCTCCCCCAGCCCTAACTTTCTGTTGGTCGACACCATTCAGGGCCACCTTCCCCTGCTTCTTGCCGGAATGATTAGACTGCTGCAAGGGCGCGAGGCCACGTCTCGACCTCTCGAAGAGCCAGCCGCTGGATACGCCGGCACAAAATCAGCCGCAGACTTTCTTTTAGAGCTTCTGGACTATCAGGCAGCCCCATGTATATCCGAGATAGCGCTGCTGGCTCGTGTTCCATGAGTTCTTTAGTCGTTCTTGAACTTCGACGACTTTGCAGAACGTTTCAGAGGCCAGTTTTTACCACCAGATTACGCTGCATGTATCCGGGACGAACTTCGGGCACGGACCCAACACAGAGATGAATCTTTAGTTGACTTTCTGCGCGCCCTACAGACACTCTACGACAGAGCCGAACCGAGCGCTTCGCCAGCCGAATAGGTTGCACGGGCCATCCGACAAAGCCATCAGCAGTTTCACCCTCACTTGCGAGGTCGCAGCTCTTCAAACTTAGACACTATGGCCTGGGCGGTCAGCCAGATTCAGGCTGACATTATGGCTGAGCTCAATTATAGACCACCTCCAGAACCCGAGGACTTTTTGGAACTCTCATGCGCCTGGCCCGGTGGGACACCCTACTGGGGTGTTGTAGAGGACTGATCTCGGTATCCCCGGCACCACCCTGGAATGATGCCGCGCGCCTGCCCGTCACCCGGCTGCCGGTCGTCTTTATTCTCCTCTTTTCCGTTCCCCGCACATTCGCCTTCTCGGGGGGAAGAAAGCGATTGGTTTTGATGGCGGCGATGGCCGCCTTCACGTTCATCGGCACCACGTCACCACGGTACTGTATGCAACAGTCCATGCATTTTCCTCGGCGGGGATCGCACTTCACCATCTGATTAGCCGGTTCGAAGCAGGCGTTGGTAATTTTCGACACGGTCATCTGCTCGTGGTACGCCTCCTCTGAGGAGGTCACCGTCACCGGGGGAAGTGGATCTTGGGGTAAGGCACCAAGTTCGTCTGGAACTCCGGTCAGGTTCACGTTGAGCGCTCCGTCGAAGCGGAGGGAGGCGGTGATTGATGGCGGGCGGCTTTACCACCAGGAGCAGCTCATTTCAGGCAAGGTAGATGCTGCCAACAACTACGCCCGCGGTCACTGCACCTTCGTCAAGGAGATCGTGGACTTGGTGCTGGGCCGTATACTCGCAAACTGGCGGACCAGTGCACGGGTCTTCAGGGCTTCCTGGTGTTCCACAGCTTCAGAGGATAGCACAGGCTTGAGATTCACCCCTCTGCTCATGGAACGACTCTCCGTCGACTACGACAGCAAGTCCAAGCTGAAGTTCTCAATCTATCCAGCACCACAAGTTGCGACCGCCGTGGTAGAGACGTACAACTCCATCCTGACAACGCAACGTTTTTGAGTATCATCAACACATAAGATGCACTCACGGTAGCGGTACTTCATTCCTCGATCATCCTGTGGGCGTCGCCATGTTGGGGCTTAGTGCATACAGAGCGGGCGCAATTGGTGATCGTGCACGATTCGAAAATACGATTCCCTCGAGCTTCGGGTAGGCGGTGCCAGGAAGATCAGGCGATGTCGTTTTGCCCTGTCGCGGGACTCTGAACATTTCTGGAGGACAGAAAAGCGTTTCGTGCGATTTCAGAGAAAACTTTGCGAGTAACTGCCAACCATGATTTTTAAGCACAAAAATGTCTGAAAGTGCCTTTACTTCGAAGCCTATCTTGTTTATAGGCGCGACAACGCTCTCTCTTCGAACGTGAAAAATAATAATAATTATTAAAAAAATCCCGGTTTTCTGTTTTGTTTCGAAAATAAATGGCGGCGACAGCAGAGCGACGCACACTGCCGCACACACTTACACTGCCGTGTTTAAAATTTAACGGACTTCTGCCCCAGCGAACGGCGTTTGTGTGACACTTTTGAGTCACGGGACGTCATGTGACAGAACCCGACGCCATGACGTCACGTGACAATAAATTCCCGCTAAATTTGGCGGAGTACTAAATTTAGTAAATAATGTTTTTCCCGCTGAATTTAGCAAGGTCATGACATATGTACTCATACGAGATTCGCTGCGAAACCTTGCCAATAACGGCTATCATCGTAAAAAGAAAACAAGGTAATTAACCGATTAATACGAAGCGACCGATCAGTGTTAGCGATAAATACAAAAAAAAAAGGAATGTGGGACCTTAATTAATCCACCCCAAAATAAACCCGGCCATATGTGGCATCGTATACGCACACAAAAGCGGCACGCAAAGCGAATTCCACAGGTAAGGTCCATAAACGAACGTTCCAAGAGCGGCGAAATTGGAAGGTCGGCAGCCGGTCCAATCATTCGTTCTCAAGGCAACCTTATTTTTTTTCTTATTTCTTTTCCCGTGGTCTCATTTTTACTCGCACCTCTCTTTCGGAAGCACGCAGTGAAACGATGAAAACGTCCGAGAGACCCCCTCCAATTAAATGGCCAGCCCATACCGACCCAGGAGGACAGATTGGACCGTTCCACGCACGATACTGTGTCGCATCGGCACAAAATATAGGCCAGAAGCACCTGCCTGCGCGCGCGTGCGTGTGCCAGCTTGCCGCACCGCCGCCGGACTTGCCGTCAGTTTCCCTAAACGGCCGCAGGCGGCGCGCACGTAGCCCTACCTTCCTCTATCCATTAATCAAGTTCGGCGGCGGCGCTTCACTCGTTTGGCCATTCTCCTCTGTCCAGCCGCGTGTGTTGTTGTTGTTGTTGTTGTTGTGGCGGTCAAGCGTGAAGCTCCAGTGTGCGTGTTGTAGAAGGCCATTTGCTAGCCAATGAACCGCAGCACGCGTGAAGGCTGCGAGGAAGTACTAAGCTAAAAATTTCGCGCCCACGATGTGTTTACGGCCTCGGGGTGGATTCACACGCGCTTGTGCAAGACGTGCCTCCTGTCTTTTGAGGCTATAGCCAACTCGTGATCAAATGCTTCCCGCGTGGTTGCTAAGGTGTGGCAAACTTTTTATTATTATTAGAATTCTAATCTTGTTACAGAAGCGCAACTGCCGTCTTATTTTCTTAAAAGGTCAAAACGCTCAAAATGGAAACTCGTGCGTTGTTGTCTCAAGCCAGGTGTTGGCGCCACGTTGGGCACCAAAAATGTGGAGTGGCTATATCCGTTCGAACTTTGTTATATATTGATCTGTAAGCACAGAACGGATATCATTTCCAATATTAGCATGTTTCACCGCGGCTTTTTTGCCGTGACATAAATCAGTATACCCCCTCCCCCAAAACAACACACACACGTACACATTTTTATTATTATTATTTTTTTTTTTTTTGAGAGGAGAGAACAGATTTTTAGCTCAGCTTACGGATTAGCGATGCTTCATTTTCTTGTACCATTTCTTTATTTCGGTCTGCCCGTTCGATGGTATGTCGTACAAGGTGAGATCCATTTCGCCACGTTGTCGATTCCGGTTTCGACCTTAAAGAATTCCAGGCACTGCACGCTGTCGTAGTTCGAGGCAAGTCACTGATACGCCGCTCACAAGCTTTCATGTAAAGGTAGGGCGCAACTCTCGCATTATTTTATGCGCAAGATTGTACAGTACCTGATCTGCTAAGAAAATCAAGCTGATTATTATAAGGAAAGCAGACCGATCATAAAACTCTTCTTCTTATTGTTGCATCCACCTGGTATCACGACTGCTTGGCAGACGCCCGCTCAACAGAGTTGATCCTGGAAGGCGTCTGTTCACGTCTCCAAGCACGTGTTTCCAGACCCAGAATCGACAGCTTCGGTCTTTATCCGCACCGTGACCATGGAGAGGGCGTGATGTCGGAGGACGTTAATACGCGAAAAGCCCGCACTTCAATGCTTCGCCCTTTCTGGGCTCAGCCACAAAAAAGACAGTGTGTTGATGGCGACACTGAAATGACGCTCAAAAAATCAAACAAAAAAAAAAAAAAAAAAAAAAGAAGGGACAAAACGACCCTGCCCTCCCCCCCCCCCCCCCCCCCCCCCCCCACCTCCCCCGGGCCATTTCCCCCAAAATTGTAATTTTGCGTTTTTTGTATTTTTTTTTTTTTTGTTTTGTTTTTTTCTTTAAATTTGTGCAAGCTTACTAGTCCGACTTAACTCGAGTAAGCTGCACTGCGCTTTTGTTTACAAAACAAAAAAAACTTTCTGACTGAGCCCGCATGGAGGTCATTACTCTGCGACCCGAAAGAATGACAATGTTTCACGCGTTGGCAATCTCAGTGGTGCATAATATCGCACTTTGGGGTCAGTTTCATCATTGGTTGGATTTTCTCCGCACACTGCTCCGATTGGCTGTTCACGCGATCCTCTGTGTAGTATAGAGCAAAAAGGTCTGTGTTTAGGCTGCCAAAACAGCGCGCTGATTGGGCGAGATAATCTATGACAATGCCAACGATGAACGAGTCGATGCATCCTGGGGCCCTAAACTCGTCAAATACAAAGTTGGAGGCAAAGTTGACGGAGCGCGCCGATTGGACAATCACGACAATGACTTCGCGTTTTTCTCGTCGACATCCAATCGGCGCGCTCCGCGAACTTTCTGCTACAACTTTGTATCTGACGAGTTTAGGGCCCCTGGCAGAGCATATATGCGTGCACTTCGGGACGTAACAATATCGTTGGGTCATTGATTGGCCCTTTCTTTGCCCACTGCTGTGATTGGCTGTTCCCTTTATTCTCTGTAAAAGAAACGTGCAAGGTTGTGTTTAGGTTTCTGCTTAGCAGCGCCGTGTGATCGGGATAATGTTTTGAAGGAGCCAAGATCCAACAAGTCAACCGCTTCTTTAGAAACTTTCTTTTTTTTTTTTTTTTTGCGTTTTAGACGTTTAAGTTTTTGCCGCACCTGCCAGCCTCATTTTGGGCTACAGCCTTATATAGACTCAAATATTGGTGGGGTCGTGTGCACAGACCCAAAGTGGCGCTCGCGTGCTTTCTTTGCCCAGTGCGCGCTTTCGATCGCCACTGCGCGTATCAACAAAAAGAAAGAGAGAAAAAAAAAAGTCCTGCACTTTCGTAGCGTGTCACAATTAGAGTGTAATAAGCAAACATATAAAAAACGGGTCGAAATAAAAAAAAAAAAAGAGAACGGGGCCGATCATTCCGCGCTTCTTTTCTCCTCCAGCACCAAAGTGGGACGCTCGCTCAAGGAGAGCGCTCCAAGCGAACGTGCTGTGCAGCGCGTGCTTCTGCAGTCGCTGCATCGGGCAGCGGCGGCGGCGGTTCAAGTGGAACTTAAACGCTTTCTGAAGCCGGCCGGCCCTGGCGATAGATCCGTCTAATTGGACCGGCACGACGGGCATGTCTCTGCTGCCCGGAGCGATAGCGCGCACCGCCGCGCCATCGCAGCCATTTTGAGAACGAGTTCGACGAAGGCGGCGGCTCGCCGGTCCGCTTCGCTTCGCCCCGAGCGCAGGCCGGGCGCTGCCCGCGGGGACTCCTCGGCGGGACGAGCGACTGCTGTAGTACGTCGCTCATCTGATGCCTTACACAACAACAACGACAACCGAGCACCGGCCGGACATCGAGCCGCAAGTCACGCTCCAAAGTGATTTAGCCATTGGATGGATGGATGGATGATAACGGCCGTACCCTTTGTAACGGGCAGTAGTTTGCGCCACCTAGCAGAAATATAATGACAAAATTCTGATTTCCTCTTTCAGGCCAATGCGTTTCTCTGACTATCACCAGGTCATGAAGATGATCGCCAGGCAAACTTCTAGGGAATCGGGCAAAAAAAAGAAAAACTAAAAACACCATCCCCGCCTTCTCCCCCCAGCGAGGGCGTCGCCGATTGTTCTCTGGTCGAACCTTGCGGCGTCACCTAAGTCCATACCCACTGGGGGACAGGATTGAGACTTTGGGCCGGAGCCACGCTGGAGGGAGTCCCAATTTTTTCTAAGTCCCGCCTGCCCTTCAGCTGTGCTAGTTAGTTGTACTCAGTTCAATTTTCCCTGGACAATTGACACCAGGACTCCAGTCTCCTCTACGCTCGTATAATCCAGCCTTCCGTCTTCTTCGGTGAAACCGAGGGTCACCGGTACATCTGTCGCCCCTTCGGGAAGGGCAGGACTAAGTAAGCTCCTTACATTTTAGAATCACGTGCTCAGTTGTTTCCGTCTTCTCCTCACATACTGCGCACATTGTATCCGTGTCTTCAAATTTGCCGAAAGCGTTATCTGAAGTCGCAGGAAACGGATTTCTGTCCTCCAGAAATAACCTTAAAAGAATCCGACAAAAAAATCTGGGGACGGTGTGCCGGTACCCTAACCGGAGACTATTCCTCTTTTAAAATGTGGTAGCAGTTCTTCAAATGCTACCACATGGTACCTCGCTTGAAACATTCCGGTCGACACATCGAAATCGCATACGCACGCCCGTGTATCGCGTGACGAGGCGCTCACCGGATACGTCGCCAAAGGAGGGAGCGGACGGCGACTGCTCAACAAAAACAGCCACGTGCTGAGTTTCACCTTGTTCGACGCAACAAAGAAACACCGGAGAAGTAAAAAAACAGGCGAGCTGATTCTATACGACGGAAGACCTTGTGATTCCAATTTTAAGGGAACATTGCTTCATTAGAACAAATTCACATAAATTACGTGACCCGCCACAATGAATATTGGCAGGTCCTAAAATGCAGATCAAAATATGGACAACAAATAGGTAAGAATATAGGGCTTGAGTTCCTCACCAGCTGTGTAGAGAGAAATACAACTCACTTAATTATTGTTCTTAGTTTCAATTTTGCAATAAATTAATAATCTGTCTTTCTGCGTATTCTGTACACTCTAAAAAATGCCTGTACGTCTACTTACCCGCAAAACACTCCAAGAGCCAATCTCTGCAGGCTATGAAATGAGCTCAGCGAATGATGAGGCGGAACATCCGTTTAGACATAAAAAATTAAGTATGTTCTGTGGCATAGCGCAATGCAAAGCGCCATGCTTGCATTGCGTAATGCGAAAGAACAGACTTAATTTTGTGGTCTAAACAGATGTTCCGCCTTATCGTTCGCTGAGCTGATTTCGTAGATAGCAGAGGTTGGCTCTTCGAGTGTTTTGCGGGTAAGTAGACGTACAGGCATTTATTAGAGTGTACGGCCTCTACAAAGTGATTTGTACCACTGCCGATGAAGCTCAAAGTTCGACAAGTTTCGTATTGAAGTTTTTTCGTTGTCGCTCCATCATTTCTTTAAAATGGAAATAATATTAATAATCAATAATAATTTCATTGCAAAAATTTCAATACAATACATGAAAAAGTGGGTCCGTCGAAAGCCAATAGCGGCTTGTGGGACTGGACCCAGCAGCGGCGTAGAGGAAAAAACTATATTACACAAAAAATATATATATATATATTAGCAATCACAATACATTTTCGAAGTAGCTAAACACAATGGGAACAAATACAACCTATAAACAATCGAAGTTGAAATAAGCTAAACAACAAAACAAAAGAAAAACAGTTGAATGGTTCTACTTGCCTTTTGCAAAAAGTATTATTATTAATAATAATAATAATAATAATATTTATTCGTCATTTGAAGTGGAGTATATTATTATTATTATTATTATTATTATTATTATTAGTATTATTATTACAGACAAGCACCGCATTCCGAAGCACTACTCAAACACAGTCCCGTTTTTATACCTCATTAACAAAGCGCGCCTTTACAGCGCTTATCTCCAACGCGGAAAAGGCCGAGTTGCACGACTATGAACACATCCAAGGCATCTAATTATTTCGCAGAAGAAATATCTCCCTCTCCGCAAGCTCAGAATGCATTTCCCAGCTCATCATAGACAAATATGGTGCAGGAAGTGATCATTGAAACGGCCTCTATGTGTATATTCACTAAAGCGTAGATTGACGGAGCTCTCAACGCGGTATGAGATGAATGCCGGAGACGTTCGATGCACGTGCAATCTGGCGTCGAGTCAACTAACACGTCGAGATTCTTTTTCTTTTTTTATCTGTCGCGAATACGACCGATTACAACAGAACTGCATGCTTTTTCATTTTTTTAGAGTCAAGTCCCTCTTCGACCGAAACACGCGAACTGGAGGACAGGCAAAATAGACGACTCGCAAACAAGGCCCTCGACAGACGACAGTGGCCTCATTGAAGAGCTTGAAAAGAACCCCTTGAATGAGCCCTGTCATTCTTAACTTGTCAAAAGCTGAAGTAAAAAAAACACGTGCCGAAGTGTTTATTTTATTGTTACAACGTTTACGCCTACCATAGTGAAAAGTTTCTCGAACGTAGTTTATTTATTTATTTTCGCCGCCCAATGGAACCGATCAAAAAAGGCCCTGCGTTTCTCACCTCCAAACAAGACGCTGGAGAAAGATAACCGAGTGAAAATGCCGCCACCATGTTTAACACGTATATAGGCACACGTCCGCTATCCACAGACGTCTCCAGGCGAGCGTAAAAAGGAATCTGAGCAGAAAGCGACGTCCTCAATGCTCCCACGCTAGCGGAGAAAACGCCGAATCTAGGGCTGCCTCAAAAAGGTTCTGTGTGTGTGTGTATGTGGTGGGGAGGGTGCCTCCCTTCGATTTTGGCAGTCAGTCGATCCGCTTCGCCGACTGTCTGATCGTCGACTCCCTCCGCCGAGGAAGCATCGTCGACGGGCGCAAGGCGACCACGACGTTATCCGCTCCGTTCATCACCGAAGCTCACAGTACCGTGGAAACTAGGCGCTTGGTGGACCAGTTGTACGTCTACGCTTTCGCCGCGTGATCTCGGTGCGATCGAAGGCCGAGTGCGTTAGCGCACACCGCAGCTCGGAGCGCGTTAATCGAAGGCTCGCTTTGCCGAAGAACCCGGGGATCCTGGCTTCGATCCCCATACACGATGGTTTCGAGCTGGGGCCCTCATCTGGACCAAAAAAGTGATTGGCCGGCGCCACACTCCACCGTGGCGCCGGCCAATCTCAATCGCCGGGTTTCTTGGAGATTTTTTCGCCAACTTTCTAGATCGGGGTCCCCGGATGAGCATCGTACCGGCGTGCGGTCGTGTAAACGCTACTCTCTGATGCAGGTCAAAGCCCCCGAGGCTAGTGATGGTCATGGGCGTACCAACCGGACGGACAAGGGGGGCGCTTGCCCCCCTCCCCCTCCCCCAGTTCTCTGAGGGGGGTGGGCAAGGCATGTGTTTTGCCCCCCCCCCCCCCCCCTCCTTTCTGAAACAGTCACCACTAGGCAGGGCGAACACTGCCTAGCACTTTCCCCCCAGGGCACCGGCCCGCGGCCCTAGGGGGAAAAGGTGGGGTCTGGTTTGCCCCCCCCCCCCCCCCACTCATAAGCAATTAGGTACGCCACTGGTGATGGTACTGACTAAATGTATACCATCCACGGCGAGTATACACTGCAGCGTTCCCAGATGCCCAATGGGGCTGGCTAAATTTGTGCTATCTGAACGTACGCGCAATTACTTCTACGAGATCATGATTGTTCGATCGCCCATACCAACACCAACGAGAACCTCTTATATACGCCCAGGCAACGTCATTCCACCCTGACGGCGGTAACTCAGCGGTTGGTCCCGACGCCGACGTCGAGCGTCCTTCACACATTCATTACCAGCAGAACCCGGGCGGAACTCTCGCGTCCAATCCCTACCTGCGCACGATGTTCACCGTGATGGCGTCAGCGTGCTCTAATCACTGCCGAAGTGAGAACGGCAAGGGAGAGCTTCGGTTGTCCCGCCTTCAGCGCCAGCTTTCTACAGCTTGTACCTTCGACGACGCTTCGGGCGTTTTGCGCATCTCAAACGCGCTCGCGTAGCCAAAAACCATAGCCTGGCAGTTCTACGACGGAGCCATAGAGTGCCCGGCCGCAGATTTGGAGTGCGAAGATCGGGTAGCACAGAGCGTTTCTCGGGGAACCTGGACGTCAGCGCACAGCTTTTACAGCGGCGAGGACCCGAAACATGGTTTTCAAACCCGACGAGAAAAGAAGCGGTAGCACGAGGAACAACGAGGAGCACGAACGGACATTCCATCGCTCGGGTGAAGTGTGCCTCGGCGTCTCGCCGCAGCGGGGCGCCCATCCCCTGGTCGCTCTACCTTTTCTAATTCGGCGGCCGCTTCTCGTGGCGATCTGCCAGGCTTTGTCAGTATAGAGGAGGCTATGCCAAAACACACAAGCGGAAGGCATGGAGGCCGTGCTGGAGGCCAATCGTTCATGTATCGGTGACTCTCTCGTACGGTTCTCATCTGTGACATTACGACCACGATTATCGATTATCTAGCGACAATATAGAGGGCGTGCGTAAAAACCGCGCGGAAGCTCGTAGCCATCGCGTCCTTAAAGGGAAGCTACGGAGCTTCTTGAAAAAAATGAGTTAGAAGTGAATTCTAGTGTATTTTTACCTCGTGAACCCGAATACCAAAACCATCTGCCGCACAAGTATTTTTAAACGCGAGAAAAACGCGAAAGATAGTCGCTGTACGTGACGTCATCGACGTATCCTTTGGCTTGCCAAGGCTAGGGAGGCGGGGCTTCAGCCCTATTTTCAAATTGCTCTTATGGCTCTCCGGCGCGTCGCATTGAAATATAATTGTGATATCCGTTATTCTAAAGGCCAAATGAACGCAATTCAAGCGTTTTTTCTCAAATGTAGAAGTGCCCCATCTTCCCTTTAAATCAAAACGGCCAAAGCTGACAGTCCGACATTCCTCTGATTCCCATTAACCAAAGTAGAATTCGTCAAACTCAAGAATGTCACAGTCAGCGTTTGGCCAATCTTGGAAGACCCACCGCAGGGACGCTTCGAGTCTTCTAGGTGCGGCCCGTACCGCGCAGGGAGCGACTGTCACGTGACGAGAGGGAGGCCGTTGATTGGCCCGGCGAACGCGTAGCTCCCACCGCACTGTCGGCTCCTCCAGAGCGGCCGTTTCGAGAGAAGAGATTTCTCGCTCCCCAGAGCGTGACGTCGCTCCTCTGGAGTTGCAAGTTGTTTCCTGGACCACGAACCGAGGTGACCGAACGCCTTCAGACTGGGAGCAGCAGCGGCGACGCGCCGGCGAGTCGCTAATCCGTGTGATTTATTCCGTGTGGGCGGCATTCGGGACGAGGCGACCGCGTCGCACGGCCCAAGACGGATTACGCCACTCGGCATTTTTGGACGATTACGATGAGATTGAATAAGAGCTAAAAGTACGTAAGCCCCGTCGAGCTATTTTTACAGCTTTTTTTTTTCCAGCTCCTTTGATCGTATAAATGGTAAATAAAGATTGAATTGAACTAAAAAGCAACCTCGCGACAATGAATTTTCTTTCTGCGTACAGTTCGTGGTTTATACAACAATAATTTGAGCGCATTTACGCGGAGTGTGTCACAGCGACGGGGGCGATCACGTGATTGATGACGTAGCTGATGACGTCACCGGGAGTTTTCGTGGCGGACGACCACACAATCAGTCTTTGTACACCAAACTTGAAAAAAAGTAATATTGCGATTATAAATACTCTCGGTTAAAAATAATTCAATTAGATTACTCGATTACTTGAGAACAAAGGTAAGTGGACGTTATTTGAAAAGAAACCGTTACTTTTCCGATTACTTTAAATTTTCAGAACGACAAAAGTTTTCTGTAGTTTTGAAAACGGGTTTCAATATTGTATTAGACTCACCGAATTATAAACTCATTATTTTTTTATTCCACAAATTCCCGGTAAACCACATCCTCCTGCCCAAAACTCGGTTCAAAGTTGTTTTTCTTTATTGGAAAGAAAGCTGTAGAAACAAAGGGCGGCATAAAAAGAGGAGGGAAATATAGTAACGGTTGCAACTAACTTTAGCACTTCCAAAAGTAATCAGGTATACGCCAGTGATTACTTCCTAATAAAAGTATTAAAATGATTACAAAATTCTGCACAAAGTAATCGATTACAAGTAATATAAGTACTTGTGATGGGTGGCACACAAGTCTCTACACGATAGACCTTTGCGAAAATCCCAGAACGCCGCGCGCGAAGTCCTGTACGCTGCTCGCAGTTTTTTCTCGCCTGCCTTTGCCCGCTCGCCGTTGCCCCCAAGGTCGCCTGTGTCGTCTTTTACGACCGGTTGTACCTCGAGGTCCCGGCATGCCCTTCGGTACCGCGGACGGCGCCGCACGTTTTCCAGCAGGTTCATTCCCCGGCCAGGTTCCGCCGTAAAACACCTGACTCAACGCACCACAAGCATGGAATGCTTCAAAGAGGGTCCGGATGGGCTAGCATCGTTGGACGGAAGCGTCGAAGAAACGGGAACGAAGAAGTACACAAAGACCTCTTTGTTTACTACTTCTTCTCTGTTCGTTCGGCGCTTCCGTCCTCCGACCGTTCCATCGCTGTAAGAGCGGCAGAGGCCGGGCTCTATTTACTGTCGCCTGAGGCGTGCACAAACAGCCGGACACATTCCCGTCCGTCGATCGGTCTTGCAACCGACGGCGGCACGCATCCATCATATCGGCAATTTTTGTCGCGTGTTTTCGAACCAATACTTTCGCGGCTTTGTCTTTAGACCTCCAGGCACTGTATATATCTGATTCGCTCGAAAAGGCTGGTGGGCAAACCTGTCGCCGAAGCTTTCTGTTCTATACCCCAACGTGCCGTCGGTTTCGCGGAAGTCGACCTACTTCAACAGACCCTTTTCAAACGTCGGCATCATCGCCTGTCTGCCATTTCTAGATCACGTGATCTCAGCATGGATTGGACACGAGTGCTGGCGTCATCGTTCGGCGAGGACTCGGATCTTCGGACTTAGACTCGGACTTGGACAGGCACTTCGTGTCTGTCCAAGCAATGGCTACCGCCAATCTTGCTCGATGGCCTTCTGAAATTATGCAGGCAGTCTCCGCTGAATAATGCGTTTAACCAAATGTGATATATTAGCTTCGTTCGATTTACCTGTACATCCTGTACCGGCGCAGAAAAATGTAGGGCGGTGTACTTCCGGTCGTTTCTGAATACACGCACCGGAAGTACCCTACCCTACACTTTTCTGCACCGGTGCTGGACGTGCAGCTAAATCGAAAGAAGCTATTCGTTTGCTATTAGCTTCTCAACTACAAACACAACTAACAATGGCTTTACTGGTTTAGGGGCGAAGGTCCTTAGGGTCTAGCCTTGTCCGTCCGGCGTCCGTGCTGACATCGATTTCGCTGGTGCTCGTGCTCGTGAGCTCACGTGCTCACGAGCACGTGAGCACGTGCTCGTGCAGGGCAAGAAAAAATAAAATAAAAAATGAAAAAAAAATGTTTGCGCAGTCGACAGGATTCGAACCTGTGCGGGGAGACCCTAATGGGTTTCTAGTCCATCGTTTCAACCACTCCGCCACGACTGCGGGCCGAGTAGGGGGCTCTGAGATCTGGTAGTAGTAACTCAAGAGCTGGGGATGTCATGGATGAAACGTTGCATGTAGCCGCTCAACGTCTATACAGGAGAGGGCGCTGCGGCCAAATGCGTATATAATCGCGTTAAACTTTGCACGCATTGGCTCAACGTTTATAGACGAGAGGGCGCTGCGGTCATATGCTCCAATGCGTATATAACCACGTTCCATACCACACATTCTCTTTCTGACATGGATGAAAACGAACGAAAGGCTCGGCATGCTGCGGCTCAGCGTCTACGCAGAGAAGCGCCACCAGAGCTTCGCCCCAGTCAACATCATCCACCACGTGGAGATGCGGTCATTTTTTTATATATATACATACTATATGCGGAGAGCAAGTCGTCTGCTTTTTGCGCAGGAGTGGTGGTGACGTCAGAACGACGCCGAGCTGTGATTGGCTAATTGAAAAAAATAGTGGGTAGGCCTCAATGCTCGATGCCTTGAGGCCTACCCACTATTTTTTTCAATCAGCCAATAAGAGCTCGGCGTCATTGTGACGTCACCGCCACTCCTTCGCAAGAAGCAGGCGACTTGTTCTCAGCATATAATGAGAGGAGAACATTTGAATCGCACGAGTGCTAACACAGGTCGTCATTGACTGGTCCGCGGCGGGAAGTTAGATTACAGAATTATGTGAATTGGTATTAAACGCAGTAAAAAAACTTCATAAACGCGTTAACAATTTTTTTTTTTTTAATTTTTGCGTCAGTTTTTTTTTTTTATTAGTTTAATACAAGAACGTTTCCGCGGTACAAGACGATGTAGGATGCTATCTCAACGAGTATCTGCGCAGCGATTTCGGCATCATGTCGTTGTCTTGTATACCTTACGACCAGTGCCGGATTGAGGCTGTTATGAGGCCTCTACCTATGATAATGGTGGTGGGGATGATGGTGGTGGTGGAGGCAACGATGACGACGGGAATATGTATATTTTTGAACCTGTTAGATCTAGATATGTTTCATCGTACGATTATTGTCGAGCCTTGTTTAGATCCGTAGATTCAATGGAATTCAAGTTTTCCTTGCTGGCATTGAGGCGGATGCGATTGTTTAGAAGCTACTTCGCAAATAATCAACCCTTCTAGCAATTTACAATACGGTAATTTTGAGGTACAAAATGAAATCAAATAAAAATTGCGGAAGATATTAGGATTTGTCGTTCACATCCAGCAACTTAACCACAAAAACAACAACAAGAACAAAAAAAAAAAAAAAACACTAAATTGCTTCCGTTTCAAATATTAACTCCGTTCATGAATTTGTTTGACTAGAATTACAGCTAGGTTCATAGAGTACATGCCGGGGCCAGTTTATACAAATTGGTCAACATTTCAACTTGTAGCACAGGTGACCCTTTTGCTAACATGTCGAGTGACATCATTAATCACACACGAATTGAGTTTGCAGCAACCAAAAAGGTACCTGCAAAATTCCCATTCTAATTTTGCTTCCCCTAAATGGCATGCCTCGCGAATCGACAACTGCCACGAAAATCTAGAGCCCTCATTTTTGTAATTGTTCCGAATTATTGGAAGTGTTTTAACTTCTAACTAGCCCTCTGTTATTTAATTACTGGCGTGAACAGTGAAGGAAGTGACATAGGCAAGAAAGAAATTTCTTTGGTTGAAGCAGTCTTTATTGGGATCAAACTACTTTGTAAACGCTCTTCTAATAACTGAACCCTCGTTTCGCAAACAAACACAGACTTCCACATTTAAAGCATAGGGGAAACTGCGTGCGATTCTAAGACATCGACCGCTGTCGTTCGGGCACATTTGCATTTAACGAATTTATCATGAGAATCGAGATGTTTTCTTTTTGTATCTACACGCTCCCTTTTCGAATGGGGACCTTGGCGGCCATTTTGTCCTGTGACTCAACGTTAAAAAATAAGAGGTTATACCTCAGAGGTTGGTGAAACCATTGCAGTATTCGTATCAGACGCTGGAAATAAGAGTTTTCAGTTGCACTGGCAGACGAGAAATCGACTCTAGGGCACTTTCTTGCAGTCAGTACCCATCGAAAACTGTTGAGAGGCGTCTTAAGAGCCGGCTCCTTGAAACGCCTCTTTGTTGGTGGCTATAGAGACGGTGTCCGGAAGATTTACGGGCAGCTTCTCGCTTGTTCCAAACTTATCGTTCTGGAATAAACTCCATATAGAGTTTCGCGAAAAGGTTTAAAACAACATGTGTGAACCATCTGCGTTGCTTGCTTAACGCTTGCTTAACTTCCTGCCCACGGTTGTCCGTAAAACACGCTAAGGGAGCCCCAGTACAAAAGAAAGCTCCATAACCGTCCTTCCATCAAGCTCCAATTAAAGAAAAAAATCTAACAAGGGGCATGGCAGGCCGTGTTAAATTTTGTTGTTCTGGCACGCTCTTGTACAACGAGCTCACAAACGCCAGCTGATCTAGAGACGGGAACTTTATGGCATCCTTGTTTCCTTATCGAGGAAAAAAGAACGAGAAGGCCATTGCGCCAGAGGCCCTTCGGAGTGTTTCTTCTGCTTTCTGCCTAAACTTTCATAAATAATAAAAAAAGAAGACTAACATTTTAAAACTTCTTAGGGGCCAGCATGGGGCCCCCTGACAGCCTGGGGCCCAGGGCTGCAGCCCCCTTAGCCCGTACCTTAACCGGCCCTGCTTACGACGGGTATTAAAGCAAATATATATATTATATATAAGTATAAATTACTATCCTAAGAGAGCGGAGCATAACCAAGCATCATTTTTGCTATTTAAAGCTGAAAAGCATACCGAAGAATGAATTAAACGTTTCCTCGGCCAGTCAAACAAGTAAAAACAAGCAAAAGTTCGGCGAAAGAAATGTGCCGAGAAAACGTTAACATCCCGCACGACGAATGTATATAGTTTACGCGCGTGCATATCTAAACCGAACATCTAACCGCTGTCAGTCGTTATAATATCTAGCCGGATGTGACCCACTTTAATAACAATACGAATTATCTATGCAAAGCGTTGGGCTACTTCGTTGAGGAGTTGGTTAAAACCTTCACGTCTCTGTTTCGTGCGGCGCGGACGAGAATGGCGATTATTTTGCTGTAGACAAGCAGACGTTTGAAAAGAGGTGCAAGCAAACCTAGCAAGGAGTCGAAATATAAACACGTTCAAGAGCTTTTATATACAAGAACAAGATGTAGTGGAATGAAGGTCAAATTAAACGACCTACAGTAAAATAATATATATATATTTTTACTTCTAATGTTTAGCGTAAGATTTTTCGCGATGGTATTTTCATTCTATCGAATATATCTCATCTTCCTTTCTTTCTTGGGATTTACTCACCTGCGTTCACTATATGATCACATATGCGAAGAAATATTAAACACCGGATGATTAGTTAGTGAGGACACCTTTTTCTTTTTTTTTAGAAATTTCTCGATGGGCGTGATAGCAGTAGCAGCAACTATAATAAAATGACAGCGCGAGCGTTGGTAGAGCATCAACTTGGTGCGAACTTTCGCAGCACCATAGATGGAAAGCTGCAGGCAGTGCTGAATCTTCTCCTCCGACCGACGTGCTTGCCGCGGTTAAAAAAGTGGTCCGTCGAGTTCCGCCTGATGAAGTTTTCAAAAAGTGTCATGCTGTCGCCGGTCACGATCCTGGCGGTGTCTCAGCAGCGGTGCTTGAAGTGGCAGATGCCTGTCCTGCTGCGGGTCGCGCTCCAGTGGGACAGTCCGCGGAAGCTTCAGCAGTCACAAGTTGGGACGCCGCGACGACAGCGACACTCGCGTTCGCGCGTGCTTTTCGCCAGCATTTCTATCAACCAACCGCCAGGATCGCGACGTCCGACAGCAGGACACTCCAGCTTCTGTTACGTCATTTGGAGCCACTTTGATACCACTTTTGATCGGCACCATGACAGAACAGCACGCGACAAAACAGCACGGTCAAAACAGCACGCGTCAAAAAAGCAGAGCGTAAAAATACCACGACGACAAAACAGCACGCGTCAAAACAGCACGCGTCAAAACAGCACGGCGTCAGAACAGCACAGCGTCAGAACAGCACAGCGTCAAAACAGGACATTGACAATAGAGCTAGGGTTTGGCGTTTTCGGTTTTAATTATTTTGAAATTCGGCGTACATTTTTCGGTTTTTATTTCAAACAGAAGTTTTCGGTTTATTGCTGAGTATATTTGTAGACTCGGTAAACTTTTCAGTTCTTTTCGGTTTATTGGCGGAAACCAGTATACTGACGAAAATGCAATATTTAAAGGCGTTTGTTTCAATGAATAGTGAGTAAACCAGGTACTGAATTTCTTATTTGTTGCCGTCTGTTCTGCAAGACGCACTGGCGCCCAATCGTGAACTGACATTATCGTCGTGGGCTCATATTTGTACACAGGACGAACATGAGCTTTACTACCACTTCGGTCGGAGAGGCAAATATCGAAATCCAAAAATTTGCAAGCATTGTACTCAGTGCGTCTTTCCCCCATTTTCACGACTGCGAGAGGTGGTTAATTCGCGCAGTCCAAGGAACGACAATATATCAATCGTATTTATGCCCTCCTCTAGTGGACGGAAGCTGGAGTGTTAAAAGATGTGTGGCATTTACGGATGCCCTTTAATTTTATTGTTCAGTTCACGATTAAACTCTCTTCTTTGAACAAAGAATTCGACACACAAATCCCCTATCAGGTGAAAAACCCACATTTCATCCTGAAGACCACTACGTCGGTTTAACTTTTGTTGAAAGTTGAACCGATCTCGGAGACAGGCTAAAAACTGTAGAAGGAAGTGGTCATACGGCCAGTAATGAAGCTCATTCCCCCACTCGCCCCTCCAAACGCCCTCGAAAATACTGACCTGTTAAAACTGAATATTTAAAAAAAAATATTTCGTCGTACTTTTACCGGTTTTATCGGTTTAAGCCGAAAACGCTGAACCCTAAACATAGCGATGGAGTTAAAAAAATGCATGTCTCAAAGTAGGCACTGTAAAGGAATGGAGGGTCTAGGCCAATTCCTCGAAGGTCATCTCGTCGACGGCCAATTCGTCGAATCCGTTCTCATGGGAGCAAGTTGGGAGTGGGGAGTATACTCGATGCGCACATGAAGGCTCCCTGGGCTAGAGTGCCTTCATACACACGCGCGCTTTGGCTTGAGTGGTGACATCTCGGCCATTTTTCCGCCCAATCGTTCTTTCTATGCATTTTGAAGTGCGCGCAATCCGGTGTCACTCAGCACGAGCGCGTAGCTTTGGCTAATGCATAGACGCCATTTTACCGCCCAAGTCACGCACCAAGTGCGCGAGAACGTCACGCGTTGGCACATTCAGGGTAACAATGGATGTCTTCACCCTGAGACAGACAGACATGTAGGTACCCTACCCTGGGCAGTACCGAAGCCCCTGCTGGTGCGTATTCTGGCTATTTCTCCAGCATTTCTGCTAATATTGACGTTCAAGTTTGCTGGTGAGGTCGTCTACAATAAATGAATCAATCGCACGGCAATGTGCTGTTGTTAGTTGTTTAAAAATAGAAACAGAGAGTGTGTGCGGCAACGGTGTGCTTAGCCCATGCTGTACGGCAGCAGCATTGAGGCTGTGGCAAGTTTCTGCTTCACTGGTTTCCACTCGATCGAGGCCCCTTCGTCGGCAATAATCTGCGAATTTAACTCAAAACAACTTCTCGCCTGCAAGCTGCAGCCGCGTGTTTCCGGGACATTTTATTCACGGCGAATTAACCCCGCAAGATCGTTGCCCATGGTACACCTTGAATTCGCTCGACATTAAAGTTACCTTATCTCCCGGTTCTATCAATGCATTTGTAATCGGCGCATCTCCCGTTTCTTTTTTTTTTTTTTTTTGAGGGGGGGGGGGGGGCGTTCTACGCTTAGATGGTAATTACGAAACGACGAGTATACTACGGAACCTCACCGGACCGCCGCAAACCAGACGGTTCATAACTTGAACTTATAAATTTCTTTTTCCCAATAAATTTTCATTTTTCGTTAATTCTAAAAAAAAAAAAAAAAAGAAAAAAAAAAAAAGAAAAAGACCAGACAACGCGCCCAACATCGGCGCGAAGATATCACCGCTAACTACCCAATCTCTTCAGGGATCAGCGTAGTTAAGTGGTAGTCACTACTGCTAACTTCGCTTGTTTTTAGCAATAACACAGCAGCACCAGTTGGGACACTGACTTCGCAATGAAATAGGCAATAAATTCCTTTATAACCTAGCGACAATAAGTGAAAGGGTCAAACAGGTCTGAAATTATTCCCGCAGAGAGAGGTTGCTACCCTCGAAGTTGCTACATGCGTGCTGTTTCGTCGCTGGGCTGTTTTGACGCCGCGCTATTTTGGCACGTGCTCTTCTGTCGCTGTGCCGTTTTGACGCTGTGCTGTTTTGACGCCGCGTTGTTTTGGAACGTGCTCTTCTGTCGTTGTGTCGTTTTGACGCTGTGCTGTTTTGACGCCGCGCTGTTTTGGCACGTGCTCTTCTGTCGCTGTGCCGTTTTGACGCTGTGCTGTTTTGACGCCGCGTTGTTTTGGCACATGCTCTTCTGTCGTTGTGTCGTTTTGACGCTGTGCTGTTTTGTCGCGTGCTATTTTGACGCGTGCTGTTTTGTCGCCGTGCTGTTTTGACGTTGTGCTGTTTTGACGCGTGCTGTTTTGACGTTGTGCTGTTTTGTTGCGTGCTGTTTTGTCGTGTGCTGTTCTGTCGCGAGAAACAAAAGAAGATATCTCAGTTGATCGATTAACATCTGATATGACATTAGCTGAACAAAAATTGTTATCAAATTGTTCCTTATCTGTCGTAAAAAAAAAAAAAAAAGGTGTTTGGGGAGTAAGAAAAAGTACGGTCGCAAATTTGATATATAGGTGTCTAGGACTATAGGTGTGCGTACCTTGGGCGCATCTTTGCAGTAACTGTATCTTAAGCCGCAGGCGCACTGGTGATACATCATACTGTGACAGACACGATGTTATCCGTGGACACACGTCTGAAGCATGTTTACTTCATGTATGCTCGGAGCATGTCTGCAGGCAGATAGGAGCAATGTGACCGTCATACAAGAAAAAACATATGCTTCAGACAGTGTATGCTGACGGTCTTTCGTACAATGTAGTGTTAGTGAGACCAGGACTTTGTGCGCATTTTACTTTAGTCGCTGTCACAAGCTCGGTCACGAGCTGTAAATGCGAATGAGCGCAAGCCGTCTAAAGAGCTCGGCGTTCAGAGATGTGCCCGATTCGGAAAGATTCGCTCCGAAATGCATTCCCCGTCCCTGCGGAAGCCGCGCCGCGGCAAACATTTCATAACGAGCGACACGGACGTGAGAACGCCAAGGAAACAAACAAACAAACAGGCTGGAGAGCAGCAGTTCACACGGTGCCGTCATCACGGCGGCCCTAGATCTGGCGGAGAGCGTGGAAGCGGTGGAAGCGAGAGAGCCACGAGATCCCCTCTCGCGCCTCTTCACGGATGAGCTGACACCGGCGCGGAAGAAGAGAGACCCCGGAGAGAAGACGCGCGACTCCGTTTCACCTGAGACGACGGACCGCGATTGGCACTACGAGCCATCCGAACCAATCCGGTGCTCCGAACACATGGCGTGACCTTTGTCAACACCTCCTGTACCGCATGACGCTCTAACGGCCGAGTCCCACTCGAGCGACGGACAGAAACGACCGACACCGACGAGCTGCAAGGATACGTGCAAAGAGCGCAGAAGATATCCCTTTGGTAGGCCTTCAATCCTCACTTGACGAGCATCGGGAGACCGCGAGCCAGCAGCCAATGGTATACCTTCGCGCTCTCTCTACACTTAGTACTCGCAGCTCGTCGGTCGCATCTGTGTCTCGCTCCAGAGCGACTCGGGTCCAACCCCAGCCGACGCTCCGACGGAGCCGATCAAGCATGCCCTCAAAGTGCACTGTCACTCTACTCGTCGCCTTTGTGCCTATCCCCGGTCAAATCAATCACGCAAAGCGACTGCCGTGGCGACCACTTTTGGCGCTGCGCCTTAGTCGTAGTGCAGGATTTCCCCGCATCACTAAGCAAGCCACCCACAGATTGGACGTAAGCGCCGCGTCAGTGTTTGGTGGATGGATAGACTGCACATGCACCGCCTAGTGTAAAAATAGCGAGTGCCCCGAAACACGCCACCTATCCTGAAAACAACTCGTGCCCAATGTAATGTGTTTTCTTTTTTTTTTTTTTTTTTTTAGTGACGCAAGAGAAGGCTTTTGCAGCGGTCACACATTGTACAAAAGACAGTCTGTAGACACTGTCTGAGGCCCTTCTTGTACGGCAGTCACTTTGGTCACACAAAAACTGACTGCAGACAGGTTTGAAGCAAGAAGTACGTACGGAGCAAACACGTTTCCAACGTGCATAAGCCGTATACCGAACGCCGTGTCTTCTGTACAATGTATGAACAGGGTGGTTGCTGCTCTTTCTTATCTGTTGACTTTGGACATCGCTGCGTCCTTCCCGTAGGTCGTGTGACACTCAGGCGACACTGAATTGACTCCGACGGCTCGTGGCGTCTTCTGTGGTCCACCCTGAAACGGACCATGGTTCCTCCGTCCCCATCTTCAACGGGTCCTCGAGACTCCCACGAAGGAAGGAGGAGAGGACCTCGTCGTCGACGTCCTTGCGGTGGAGAGGAGGGCGCCTAGAAGAGGAGGACCGGTGGGGAGGGGTCCACCTCCTCGCCGAAAGAGGCCGCCGTGCATTACAAAGGAGGTGACTTCCTGACGCCGGAAGGCCATCCGGTTCACGGGGTGACCCGTCTTCTTTCCGCCGGCTCCCGGCCATGCGGCTCCCGCCGCCACGATCCGGTCCCCCAGATAGCGTCCGCCAGCGACCCCTGCGCAGGCCCGGCCCAGCTGGTCGTGGATTCGGCCCCCGCCGGCTGCCGTGCTGCGGCTGCTGGGCCGAGGCGACGGGCAGCACGCCTGTCTTCGCCTCCTCCCCATGCTTAGCCTCGCCCGAGGGGGCGCGCTAAAACCGGGCTTGTACCGTACGCATTACGAGTAATCAAATTACTTGTAATCGATTCCTTTTTAGTGCAATTTTGTGATCAGTTGATTACTTTTATTAGGCAGTAATCACAAGAGTAGTTTGATTACTTTTTGAAGTAATAAAAATTACTTCTAACCGGTACAAATTTTTCAGAAGACCCCCCCCCCCCCGCACACACCTTTTTTTTCCTGAAATGACAGAAATAAAATTTGCTTCTTGTTTCGAACAGAAAAAAAAGAAGATTTTTGTGGATCTGTAGGAAACAAGGTCAACCCCTTTGTATGTATAGTTTCTGTAAAAAGTCCGTTTTTTTTTTGTTTGTTTTTTTGAGCTGGGACTGGGAAGCCTTAGGGGAGCCCCAGTGCGTGACAAAGGCCATTCAGGACGAAGTTTGAGGGAGCGGAATGTAGCTTTGTAAGTCCTTCGTTCAAACTAGCCCCCTCGCGCACACACACACAAAAATAAGAAAAAAAAAAACTTGCTTACGGTACTTACTTGCAGCCCATAGAAGAACCAGAACCGAAAAATGTCTAAAGTTGATGCAAAATATAACAAAGCCAGTTCAAATACACGTCACGATTCCATAGTTCCCCTACGTGGTCTTTGCGACAAGCAAGATTTCGAGGTTGGAGGTAGTTCATTGTTATGAGCGCTAAAGTTGTAAGTCTTCACACAATAAAGTAATCGGAAAAGTAACGGTTACTCCTTAAAGTAATGTCCAATTACTTTTGCTGTCAAGTAATCAAGTAATCTAATCGAATACTTTTAGGGGCGAAACTGCTTAGGGTCTAGCCTTGTCCGTCCGGCGTCCGTGCTCACATCGATCTTGCCGGTGCTCGTGCTCGTGATCGTGCTCGTGAGCTCACGTTCTCACGAGCACGTGCTCGTGCAAGGCAAAAAAAAAAATGATGAAAAAAAATGTTTGCGCAGTCGACAGGATTCGAATTTGTGCGGGGAGACCTCAATGGATTTCTAGTCCATCGCCTTAACCACTCGGACACGACTGCAGGACGAGTAGGGGGCTCTGAGATCTGGTAGTAACTCAAGAGCTGGGGATGTCATGGATGAAACGTTGCATGTAGCCGCTCAACGTCTATACAGGAGAGGGCGCTGCAGTCACATGCGTAGATAATCGCGTTAAACTTTGCATGCATTGGTTCAACGTTTATAGACGAGAGGGCGCTGCGGTCAAATGCTGAAATGCGTATATAACCACGTTCCATACCACACATTCTCTTTCTGACATGGATGAAAACGAACGAAAGGCTCGGCATGCTGCGGCTCAGCGTCTACGCAGTCAAGAGTAATAGTAATTGTAATCAATTACTCCTTTTAATAACGTGTACATGAATGGCTGAAACCAATCGCCGTAACCCGGAGATAACGTACCCGTCCGCCCCCAAAAAAACGAAGAAAACGAAAATGTAGGGCTCGTGCACTATACAACGCCTCTAAAATCGCGGGATGTCACGCTGGTCCTACCATCGGTCCTACCATCGCACACAAGACACACGCGTTCGCTGCCTTCGTATATCCTTCGTACATTCTTTAAACGTGTCCGCGGACAGTCTTTTTGTGACCGTATTATACGAGCAAGAAACACGCCTGAAACAGTATCTGCAGTCTGTCTTTTGTATAGCCATAATAATCCCTGGAGAACAAACACAAATCTCCAAACAGCTGCGTTTGGAGATTTGTGTTTTGTTTTTTGTCCCCCTTGTTCGTCCCCCTCTCCAGGGATTATTATCGTTATTCTTGTCCAGCTCGCTTGCACCTTTGCATTAATTGCGTTATCATCGTGTCGTTTGTACGACGTATTAGCAGTCCAACAGTGCCTCAAGGGAGCGCGCTTAGATTAATCGTCGTAATTAAAACCGGCTCCCAAGCAATGATAAAAAAAAAAAAAAAAGTAGGGCGCGCTGCACTTTGGCGACGTGCACGACCAGAAACGTCGCAGTGGTTGGCCTTCCATCGTCGGTCATACAATCGCTATGACATCTGAAAAGGGATTCATTCCGCTTTCATCGAAGGACGAGTGGTGTCACACGCCAAGGTCAGGGATCGTGACGTCACGTAGCAGAATCATAAGAGGGCGCCACCAAAAACATCTCGGGGCAGCGGAGACGAAGGCAGCTATAGCTTTAGGTCTACCCACTATTCCTTCTAACTAGAGCTCGGCGTGCTGACGTACCCTCTGGTCTCCTCCTCGCCCTCACTTTCTCGGCGCATAATTTCAGTTTGGTTAGCAAAGTGGTGACACAGGCGAGTCATTTCATACGCAAAAAACTAATGCCACAAAAAAAGAAAAAACGCGAACGGAGGCGAGGAACACACAGGACGAGAGCTGATTATAAACTAAACATTTAATAAAACAACTAAAGCAAAAAAAACCAAAAAAAAAACAGAAAGTTAATTAAATGAGCAGTCAACAAGTGACGTACGCGACCACCACGTCTCGATAAAATCGACTTCTTATTTATGCGGTTGCTCCTGTTGTGAACACTCAATGCTGCGTCTTTTTGTGCGCTATTATTTATTTTTCTAGCCATAGCAACACAAAACAGAATTTGATTTAAAAAACTGAAGGACGTCTACAATTCCCTTTATTGTCGTATTACAGCGCAGATCTTGAGGAAGAGGAGGGGAGGGTCACGTGTGACATCAGACGTGACGTCACGTGCGACGTCACGAAGGTAAAATTTTCCCGCTGAATTTGGCGGGACATTTTTCCGCTAAATTTACTGGAAAACTTTTCCCGGGTTGATTGGCGTCACGAGTAACGTCACGAGGGTAAGGTTTCCCGCTAAATTTAGCGGGTAAACTTTTCCGCTAAATTTAGCGGGCAAACTTTTCCGCTAAATTTAGTGGGAAAATTTTGCCCTCGTGACGTCACACGTGACGTCACGCGTGATGTAATTATGGGAAACGTCCGATAATGCATCGCGCCATCACGCCGACGGCGACGCCGCTCAAGCCGGAAACGGGCGCCTAAAAGCTGTATGCGCTCTAATTAAGCAAGTCGAGAAACACAGTTCGGAAGTCGAACTTCAGACAGTGTTTCCTGGGTAGGTGGCGCAAACTACCGCCCGTTACAAAGGGTATGGCCGTAAACGTCCACCTGACATCCCCATCCATTCATCGCCGAACTGTGTTTCCATACCGTCGAAAGTTCGGCGAACCCGTCGAACCTCAAAATCGCCACAAGTTCACTGCATCCCGTTGAGGGCCGGGGGACGGACAGGCTGGAGACCCCGTTTCGGCTATATGATGATTATGTTCAAATCAGTGTGTCGAACCGAAAAAAATACGGGTTCGGTTACGGTTCAGGTTCAGGTAAATTTATTTTGTTCCGGTTCAGTTCCGGTTCGATTAATTCGATCCGCGAACCGGTTCGCGAACCGGTTCGAAAATTATAAATGACAAATTGCAACATCAAAATAAATTACAAATAAAACATCTGAAATCAGCACATACGAAACGGGATACATCGTAGTGTAAGGCTCAGGGATTTCTACCAGGAATGGTTTCTTTATGTGCACTCAAAGGTTACCTCACCGACGTTTACGCATTCGGACTTCATCTAATTGGGTCCGACGCAGTAGCTGTAAAATCCGCGATCTCCTTACAAACCCACTTACAAGTAGAACTCGCTAACTATCCCGCTACCTCGGCGTGTAAGCAATTGAAGGAACAGTGGGGAGAAAATACAGCTTTCTTTATTTGAACTAGCCTTCGGTAACTCAAATTAGACCCTTAAAGAAGTTTTCATTAAACAAGACACGGAATATGAAAAACACTTCACCGAACGCAACGCCAGAAGGACGTAATAGGATAAATATTATAATAGAAGAGTTCGCTGTTTCACAAATATGTTAGCTTCTAAGTGCCTATACGAAACCGGATGCATTATTATCAAACTCCACAGCCTTTTCTTTTGTCATTCCGATGGAAGCAAGCTTCAAGAACTCGCGCGTTCTAGAAACGTGTTATGAAATTAGCACACAGCAGCATTTAGGATTTACGAGATTGTAGAAAAATAAAATCCCGTGACGCGATTTTTTATTTTTTTTGCACAGCCTTCCAATTCTCTTTCTTCCGTGCAAGCCGCGACCAGCGCAATACTGGTTCCTATGTCAAGATTCATGGATGCAGCGTTTATATTCCTAAGACTGAGTGGAGAAGAAAAATATGTAAGCGAGGTGTGTGTCAGTTGACGGTAGTTAAAAAACAAATGGCATTGATAGCACATTCATTGTCAACAGCGCGTGGCCGAACCGTTTCGGCATGAGCCGGTAACCGTTATTTTTTTTCCGGTTCAGTTCCGGTTCGGGTTCATCGCGATAACAATATAACGGTTCGGGTTCAGTTCCGGAAAAAATACCGGTTCGGTTCCGGTTTTCGGTTCGGTTCGGTTCCGGTTCGACACCCTGGTTTAAATGAGATGGTTTGGTGGTAGCGTACGATGATACGGTTCATTCTATCTCCGCCGCGCGTGTCCGCGGTGATGTGACGATTTTGCGTTACCGGCGGGATCCTGGCGTGAATGGAGGTGACTGTCGGCATCGATGAAACTGAGGTCCAGTGGCCCCTGTCATTGGATTGTGACTTCGCGGGGGAATCGGTGGCCGAGTGGTCTAGCGCACACCAGCTCGGAGCACGTGGAGCGAAAGCTCGCGCTGCAGAACCCAGGAATCTAGGGTTCAATCCCCGCCCCTCCCCCGTTTCGATCCGGATAAGCATCGTACCGGCGTGCGGTCGTGTATCATTATACTGCGTGGTGCACGTCAAAGACCCCAGGCTAGCAGTTGCAGCGCACTGGCTAAATTGCTCATCTACATCTGAGACACCAGACGCCCACTGAAGCAGACTAACTTCCGGCTGTATAGACGCTTTGCAGCAGCTGTGCATGGGCGCCGCCATAACCGACCTTCAGTTCTTGTTTCCTCTTATTACATTTACTTCACTTCATCGTTACCATAGCGGGGCAGGTTATTGCCATTTTAGTTTCTACAGTGTCCTTCTCCACAGTATTGGCCTTTCTGGAGGCTTGTCAAGGCCCACTTTAGTGGCTGGGCATCTGGGAAAGACAAGAGAAGGTCAGTAATGGCGGCTGTAATGTGGCGCGTATGTAAAGCGTCTATAAACATGTACACAACAATTTGATTTTTTGATGGCTTCGCAGCAGCAGCTTTTCTCGGTGTTAGAGAAAGAGGAAGGCGAAGACCCGTTGACGTTGGTTATTTCGCCAGATGTACAAAAGCCTTGGTCTTCGAGAGGCTCTCTGCCGAGCGTTGGTGTTGCGGGCCTCCCTGTAAGTGTGACTCGCTGTAAGTATGACGTGGTTAGAGCACGGCCTCGCCAGGGTTTGAAACGTAAGAATCCCCAATCAAGACTAAACTATTAAACTCCGGTTAAAACCCCATTAAGCAATTAAACCCCAGTTAAAACCCAAGTTAAACCATTAAACTATAGTTAAACTATTAAACTCCGGTTAAAACCCCATTAAGCAATTAAACCCCAGTTAAAACCCAAGTTAAACCATTAAACTATAGTTAAACTATTAAACTCCGGTTAAAACCCCATTAAGGAATTAACCCCAGTTAAAACCCAAGTTAAACCATTAAACTATAGTTAAACTATTAAACCCATGTTAAAACTAAACTAGCGTGCGTCGCGTTCCTACTGGAGCTAGCCCTCAGACTTCCTACTTAAAGATACATTAACCCTCCATATCACACACAAACACACACAAAAAAAGAAAGAAATGTAAGGTGCTTAGAAAACAAGATGCATGTAAAACACAAAACAAAAAAAAAATGTTTTTTGGGGGGAGGGGGCCTTTTTGATATGACATACTATACGTGCCCTTTCCTTAGGTATTATTTTCTCTCTTCGCTACCTTTGTCCATATTGTCCAACTTTATCAATTTTCCTTTGTGCTTTCACAGCCTAGCAAACACGCACAAAGTGCCCTGGTAGAGCTCACATTTTTCAAACTTAGTCTGGCTAACTATGCGTTTAAACCGTTTAATACCTTTGTTTTTTTTTGTGTTTTTTTTTTTGTTTTTTTTTCTGCATGTCGAAGACAGATTTTGGTCTCATGCAGAAAACCTGTAGCACGCTTCATCAAGTTTTTCTTTTTTTTTTATTATTAAGGACACATTGATATATGGGCTTAAAGTTAATTGACCTCTGCATGCTTCCAACTAAGGCCATTTTTTTTTTTCGAATTCTACTTTCTGGAGAAACGGTACACTGCAGAGTGGCATCCCGGCCTCGCACCCTGGAGTCACTTTTTTTGAGTGGCCCTAAGTAACTGACATTTGTTTATGCTGAACGGCGACTTTCTTACTTAGTTTATTACTCAATTAGTTTATCACTATCTTTTTTTTTAGATTCCCACCATAAAGCGCGAAGTCGAACGAAACAGTTTCGCCTTTCTGGAACAACTAAGAAAGAAAAAACCCAAAGAAAAATCCTCATTAAAAAAAAAAAAAAAATCTGCATACCGTCAAAAGGCGTTATTGCGAGACAAAACATTGCTCTACGCGGAAAAATGAAATCGACGGCTCAGTTGGAAGAGATGCGGAGCAAATCGAAACTTAAACCTGTAGGGCAACGCTCTCAAAATGGCACAAAAAAAAAAAAGTTATTATTTTTTAATGTTTCACTATCAAAGCAGCGTTAAATAGTCGGGAAACCTGGCGAAACCACGAGTGAACGACCTGATGTTCATCAACGGAGCGCGAAGGCAGTGATAGTCCCGGGATCAAAGACCTGGTCTGCTTCATTGACTCTCATCCATCACAATCGAGAGGGGGCGCCGTCAACGAGAGCGGCCCGCTATTCGGGGCAAAGCAACACGAACTCAGATTGAAGGCCCGTTGTGCTAAATTTTTACACGGCGCCTACTTCAGGCCAGCGAAAGAAATGTTATTGCGTTCTAAACCGTCTACAGACATATTAAAATGTGTCTGCTTCTAAGATGCTTGACGCGTGTTCGCAGATCATTCTCTCACCCTGGTCGAGGAATCAAAAAGCAACCCGGACAAAAAGAAATGTTTAGAATTATTTCTCGACATTTATAAACCATGAAACACACGTGGCTTTTTTTCTGTACTCAATGGTAGTCGCAGAAAAAAATAAGAGATAAACGAACACCGTTTACTCCCTCAACTCGAAGCCAGAAAAAGCGGTCACACGATCTACAGTAGGTTATATGCCGCCAATGTTTTTTTACGTAGCCAGGCGTTGGAGTTGGCAGAGCACAGGGCGCGCGATCAGTCCTACGCATTGTTAAGCTTCGCGTATTCTGGTCATCCCAGCGATTGGGCACGAGCCACTACCCGAATGCATGTCGAGGCATTGATTGTCGCGAGCCCAAAAATCGAATGCCTACGCAGTCTTTGTGTTCACTGTATGAGAAACATTTAAAGTATCGCCACAGCGTGGATCGCGTAACTTAATGACGCAATCCTGGGAATGGCATTGGTGTCATTAGCCCCACAGCTCCGTCATCAAGTTTTCCGAAGGAAAGACTGAAAGAATTAAGGTCCGCTTTTATCCTTGGAGTTCCACCGCGACGAAGACGCTTCTGGGTCAGTGCCGTTGTGTTCGCGTATTCTTGGGTTCCAGCAGTCCCACTAAGCTGGTATAAAGTGAGATGTTCATAACCAATATCGTTACACAGCCCCTTCTGAAAACACGGGAGCCCAACAAAACACGTCGTAAAATTTAAAAAAAAGCTTAAACAAAGAAATAAAAAAAAAGATCAATGAGCAACAATACTATGACACCTTAGTAACAACCACATTCTCAGCAGGTTTTGAAGTGGCCACCGTCAGCGTCGATGCACAGCCCCAAGTCCTCCTTGAAATTTTTGGACGATGGCCCACAGATCCTTCGGCGTGATTCGGTCCCACTCCAGGCAAAGCGACTGCTTCAGCGACTTCACACTTTTGTGGCTCTTAGCAGCAGCCCTGGCCTCCAAGATTGCCACACGCTGTAATCCGTCGGATTGGGATCCGTAAAAAGCTTGGCGTCTGTGAAGAAAGTACGTCCCCGGCGCGTGCCGATCCGACCAGGCGTTGAAGTTGGCCGCATCTTTTGAAGCCGGACTCGCTTGTTTTTGTCCGTGAGTATAGTTGAACTCTTTGAGGCTCGTAGGCCCTGAGTTTCAGCTCCTTTTTAGCCATTTGTCGCAACAAATCACGTTTGATTCTGGTCTCTCGAGCCCTTTTCTTTTTTTCTCACGGACACCCATTCGGATTTCGCTCGACTCGCTTCCGAGTAATCTGACGGTTGGCGGATGTGTTGACAGTGCGTTTGCTTCCTCTTCCGGGGCAGTCGCCTTCGTGGCCGAGCTCGTGGAAACGCTTCATGGCATCAGACACGGTACCAAAACAGCAGTACGTTTGTTTGACGCTCTGAAAAGCACAAAAGCTTAAACAAATAAGTGCACACAAAAAAAAATTCTAGTAAAGGAAAAAGAAAGTGAGCTGGATTTAATTACGAAAAATTCTTATTTTAAAAATATGTAAACCATTTTTGCTAAAAAGCTCTAAAGTCTGTCGTTTTTTTTTTTTCTTTCTTTCTGGTCATCCGTATGTTTGCAGACAACATTGTGTCTTTTGCATAATGTACGAGCAGTGTGAAAAGAGGTCGTTCTGCCTTTTAAGTAACTCTAAAACAAACAAACGAAAGAAAATAACATAAAATTACTTTAAAAAGTTTAATCGTGTGATTTTTGTTTTTGCTACTTTATTGACGACCTGGCTGCTTTCCAATAGCACGTGATAAGAATAACACTTCTAGAACTCCTTCGTATTTTCAGATAGTACGTCGGAAGATCAAAACGAAATGTACCGCTGATAACGAGCGAGTATCGATACACTAAAGAGACACAAAGGCGAGTCGTGAAAAATACGATGGCACGTGTTCACCCGGGTCTCTTTCCTCGTGTGTGAGTAGGTCGACCTCCGCGTCGCTTCCGTGCGTCAGACACATAAAACACGCCTTCCGTCCATGCTCTGTTTTATGTCGCTGACCGAATTCCCGGCCACTGCAAGCGGCTCCGCGAGCCCCCCGTCTCCGCTTAAAGCGCCAGTCACACTGCTCATACATCATGCAAACGATGCAGTGTTTGCTGCAAACATGACAACATCTACATATACAGGGTGTCACAAAAGAAAATTTACACGGTCTTTTTTACCGCAAAAATAAACTAGGCATCGCCGAACGCTCATTCTCCGCCCAAAGGTAGCTCTAGAGGTCACAACCAGATGCCAAAGTTTCAGCCCGATCCGATAATTTAATCAAAAGTTATAAATGATTTTCTGAAAATTTCAATGGGAAAATGGCGGCCGACGGAGTTTTTAAACACATGGGGCTCTATGGCACCAGAAACCGAAAACAGGCAAAAATGGGCTCAATTTTCCCATTGAACTTTTCAGAAAATCACTTATAACTTTTGATTAAGTTATCGGATCGGGCTGAAACTTTGGCACCTGGTTGTGACCTCTAGCTCTACCTTTGGGCGGAGAATGAGCGTTCGGCGATGCCTAGTTTATTTTTGCGGTAAAAAAGACCGTGTAAATTTTCTTTTGTGACACCCTGTATATGAGGACACGGCTCGGGCATATTCGAAGCATGTGTAATAGAAAAACTGGGTGGTTTATTTAGGAACAGTTGTAGTAACGTACATTGGTACAAACTCGGAAACTTGAGTGCGAGCCGGATGCCCATCCGACCGCCTCGATGGTCTCGGTAAACACAATATGGCGGATACTCAAAAAAGGGGGTGATGTCCATCACGCCAATGCTGACGCTAACACATGTTTGGTTCATACATATCTACTTGCAGTCGCGGACGACGAGAAAAAGTCCAACCGAGCGCATGGCCTATAGGGGACCGTCTGCGCTACCTATCAGAAGAAAGCTGAACCGTTATCGAGGCTTCAGCGGCGGATCGGCAGGTAGATAGAGCCATCAGTTTTGGACGCCTGAAACGCGGGATAAATGAGGATGAGCGGTTTTTAATTTATTATTACTAAAGGTGCAGCAATCGTTCACCGGCCAAGTGGGGAGTATAATCACAAAGATTGAAACGCCACAGAAATTTGGCTTATTCACACAATAGTCTCTCGACCCGTTTCGCAGCCAGGGGAGAGGCTTATAAAGCTTCAGCCCCCCCCCCCCCCCCCCCCCCTCTTCAAACCCAGCTCATACGCACGTGCATTTTGACCCATCCCATGTACCCCGAGTCATGGACATCGCAGCCACCACAGCCCCCTGAAAAAGATTCCTTGCTTATACGTCGCTGACCTCGATGATTAGGTTTCTTCCGTTAGACATCACTGGTGGTCTTCAGACCCACGCGCTCACCTGGGCTTTTTCGTATCGTTTCCCGACTTTATACGCTTGGAACATGTCTGGAGACAGTTTCTGTGACAGTCATATGAGGAAGAAATACGCCCGAGACAGTGTTTGCATACTGTGTTTTGTGCTGGCAACTTTCTTCGATGGTGATACCGCGGCGTGGGAACCGCGCTTCCTAGCTCCTGGATGATCGGCTTTCAAATGAAGGAGCTTCCTTGCACCTTCTTGACGTGAAGGTACGAGGGACGGTTCTTCTATCGCTCGTATTTCACAAAATTAGAATCACTTACGCGTCGCAGACCCAACCCCGTACTGCTGTTCTACGACGATCATCTAGATGACGGCCATCTTTGGTAGGAACTGGAGTGCCCCCTATAGGCGGTGGGAGTTGCGAAAGAACGCGGGAAGGAGTGTCCAAACACGACACTACAAAGCGCACGGCTCCGAGAAATCGGGCAAATTGAAGTGGACGCTCCCACTTCAATTTTCACGATTTGTCGGAGTCGTGCGTTTTGTAGTGTCCTGTTTGGACACCCCTTAAGAATGAGTCTCGGTTGTCGTGTTTTGCCCACGTAACCGGATAGTAAAAGCTTACCGATTTGAAACTTAGATGTAAGTCTGAAAGCGAAATCCGCAGACTCCTTCCGAAGCACAAAAAGAAAAGTGGCGGGCTTAAGCAGCGGTTAAACTCCTAATACAGACAGTCGACAAAGTCCCTGCTTTAGAGCTATTTCTTCCTCGTATGACGGTCAGAATGGTCGTACAAAGACTATCTGCAGACATGTTTGAGGCATGTATGAAGTCAACATGCCTCGAATGTGCCTAAGGCGCGTCCGCTAAAAAATTCTCTCATCTTGTTCGCCGCGAAGAACCCGTCTTTATTTTGTATAATGTACGGGCGGTGTGATGTAGTCGGAAAGCTTTCGAATATAAGAATCCATATCCGTGTTTACCATACGGGTATTCAAAGCAGTCCACCGGCAAATATGCCGTGGCGACCCTTTGTCATCCCGGCCGGGCACCAGTAATCGCATAGTCCTTTGGGGCATCTATATGCACTCTTAATACCAGCTGTTCCTGAAATGCGCCAAATTACGCGAACACGAAGAAAAAAAAAGGAGCCGAGGTCGGACTGCCTAAACATGCATCGCGGATGTCCGCCTTACACATGGTTCGCCGTACTGCCTTACATTACATATGTATATATATATCCCGTTTCGGCTGGAATATCAGTCATTTACAGAGATAAGCGAGGGGCGCGCTTCCCACGAATACCGCGTGGCCTGACCGCTGACTTCTCGTTTCCCGATAGCGACGACCTGGACACACCAAGTCCGCGTACACGCGACAGACAAAGACACGCGTCCCGTCGTGTCCCTCGTTGCTAAACTCAGTACACAATGGAGCATAATCACGCCACGGAGCGACACGGAGAGCGTGAGCAACAACACGAGCGACCGCTCTCTCACAAGTCCACATCGCTCTCAGGTTTGGCGACGAAAATAGGAGCGAATATGCTCCGAACCAATTTTCGACTGGAGCCGGGAATAGCCAGACGGCCAGCGCAGCGGCGGCAACCCCAGGTTGGGCGCCACTTTGCGCGCGCGTCCCGTGCGCTTATCCGCTTCGTCTTCCGGAAGCCCCCGTGGCCCGGTCGTGCCCCAAGCGCATTCCAAGAGCGTCAGAGAAACGCACAAGAACCCGCGAGTGTATACACACACGCACGCACGCGGTGCACATCGGCAGTCGGGGCTAATGGACGCGCCTCCTCGCACCGGGCCAAAAACGGAGCTTCGGGATGGGAAGAGGGGGAGGGTGTCCGACCAGACCCCCAAACCCGCTGACCCAGATGCCAGGGCCCAATGAGCCACCGACCATCCCTGCCGACCGAAACCTGCAGCCGCCACCGCCGGCGCTACGAGGCAGCGGCAGTGGGTCAGCCGGCGACGCTGCACCGACGCCGTCTTGGGACCTGTCCGGCTGCAGAGACCGCCGCGCGTGCAACCGTCTGCGCGCCGCTCCGGGTGTACCGCCGGCACGTGACTGGGGGGTTGTGTGTGTCCGGCACCTCGTGAGGAGTCCCTGTGGTGGACGGAGAGTGTGGACGCGGTTCTGGCAGGCACGTGTACGAGGACTCTGCACCATGGGCAAGGTGAGGACGCCCTGTCCGGGTGTGGGCCCATGGCTCGAAGATGGCGGGAGAGGTACCAGTACAGACTGGAGCCACTACATGGGCTACGCTGAGAGGATTGGCGCTTCACTGCCCGAGTTTATTGTGGGCATCGCCATATTGGTGCTTGCGGTCTAAGCGTTTAACGCATGCGTGACGCCGCCATACCTGTAGTTCATAGGAGGCAGACGCCAGTTCACGAGAAAGAGAGACCGCCTCGTGCTGTGCCCGCGGAGACCCTAAACGGGATTATCACTCATGCAAAAAAAAAAATTATAATAATTGGGTTGTGTGTATGTTTATGCAGCCTAGAACTTGGTCTGCCTCAACGGGCGACGAGTCTCGCAGCTGTAGATGAGAAATTTAGACAGTGCAGTACAACCGCTCGCCTGGGGTCTTTAACGTGCATCACGCAGTAGTGATACACGACCGCACGCCGGTACTATTCTCATCCAGATCGAAACGAACAGGGGTGGGATTTGATATCGCTCGTGCAGAAAAACTACATACAGTTCCCACGATGCATGGCGGCAGCGGTGGCATACTGAAACTGGCTGTGAGATCGCTCTGTTGGTGATCGTTACAATTTAAGATTGTGACTTCCCGAGTTTTAAAGGCAGTGTCAGGAAGCTCGGGAGTTGTCGTTTCGCTCTGTCGCGGACCATTTTAACATTTTGAAAAAACAAAAAAGCGGGTCTTTTTTTCTATTTTCGTTAAAACTTTAGATAACTGGCAACAACGATTTTAAGGACCAAGACGGCTGAAGCGTTATTTTAGCACCTTACGGTCTTGTGTATGTATTTATATATATAAAGATATTTCGTTTTGCGCGACGAGAACTTAACTCAAGAAAGATATAATATGACGCCTTCGTTATTAAATTTGGGTTTCCTCGGCGGTTGGATTACGCTAGCGGTACGGAGGCGAATGCGTACAGGTCCTGTTCCCGCGCATTTGAAGATGAACACGAGCGGATCTGATTACCGGTTGCGAGTCGAATGCCAGTTTGAATGCATGGTTTAAAGTGCGGTGTCTGCTTGATCATGAGATTTTCGGCCGTTTATAGTCGTGTCTATTTGTCATTGTTCTTACACGATGCGGGTCAACAGGCAGGAACACAAAGGTAGGAGCGAACGTCGCAAATTTCGACAACTTTTTTTTTACTAAATTATGTTAAAAGCAAAAAGAATTTTTTTTTCTTTGCGCAAAAGAAGGCGACCGGATACCGAAACAAAGTTGAAAACAATCATGCAATAGTAGTACGTTTTATCGGTAGGGCATGAATGTCATTTAAAAAAAAAAAATGGTTACCGTTTCCTTTTTACCGAAATGACAACTTTTTACATCTTATATTTCTGGTGCTTGAGACTGAAGGCACAAAAAGAACAATACCCCTTGGTGCATGTATGTTCGTGTTTAACTTTCACCAGCTCGTTTACGCCCTTATATTTTGGTGTCCATCGTTTATTATCTTCTGTTCTGTCTAGAGAAATTTTGTTACCAGTTAAGAACGTTGAGTTGACTACTTAACAAATTAATAAACCGCAAATCGCAAAAAATTAAATAAATTGTAGCTTGTCATGTGTGTTCCTCCACTCGTTGCTCTTTCTTGTTTTTTATCACTTGTTAAACGAAAGTTTGCAGCGACCTTGATCTCCGAAGTTCTATAATGCTGACTTAATTTCTAGGACTTGGTAGATAAAGGTTGATGTCAAGTTTACGTTTTAAGAACTGATTTTTAAATCGAAACAAGCGCACTACTTTTTTGTTTATTTTTATAAGGTGAAAATATAGAGCGGAGGAACGCATGACAGGCTCTAATTTTGTTGTTTTGATACATTTTGCGTTTTATGAATATTTCGAGTAGTAAACTCAACGCTCTCTAGCGGCAATGTCTCAAAACGAATTGTTAGGAGGACGATGATGAAATATTTTAATGGGGGTGCTTGTTTCAAAAGAATGTTAATATTTGAAATGGACGTCTCGTGATTCAAAGCGTACTAGTTTTAAACCGTGGATTGATAACAGAATCCTCTACATTTAAGTATGTGTCCGTCCGCCCGGGCATATCTCGTGACAAGGCATGTCAGCACAACCGGTTCGGTTACTATGGTAACATGAGCAAAACAATGCATTCAACCACTTCGTCAGAAGTAAAGCAAGATATACTCATCTCCCAGCAGGGATCAAACCCAGAGCCTCGCGATACGCAGCCCGATGCAGAGGTTTCCAAACTCTTTGGCTAGGGCTCCGGTTTGGGGACCTGTTGAAGTCTCCTGGGCCAGAAATTAGATGCGACAGTATAAACGAGGAAACGCTAAATAAATAATTCTAAACAAGTATTTAAATACAGACATATAAAGTAAATAAAAAATATATGTAATGTGGACAATAGATATACAATCATTCATTCACTCATTTGTTTGTTTTCTGTGCTCATGAACAACTTGACGGCTTGATAATGATACACGACAGATTGATCACAGTTTAGTTACTAATGCCACAAAAGTTGAATTGAAAACATCAATATTCTCTACGCCGAAGGTATTATACGAGTGTCAAATGCGGGTCATGAGACTGGTTGGGATGATTTGATTAACATGGAAAGTCGAAGAAATCCGCAAAAATCATTTTGGAACATGATTATTAATAGCTGATGTGAAAGCGGGACAGTCAGCTAAGTATGATTACATTTATACAGGAAAACTAGATCTCGCGCACGTCGTCTAGGACTCAAAGCAGTGAAATTGCATCTTCCCAAAGCCTCGCATAAGAATAGTAAACAATACTACCTATATAACGATAATAAAAATTTGAAAGAAACGCTTCTGAACGTTTTCTGTCATTTCTTGACTCGTAAAGCTAATTCAATTCCAGACAACAGAGGAAAACTCCAACTTGGACCGGATTGACGAGAGGTATAATCATAAAATACATGTTGACATGGAGAACTCACTCGTAACGGTAATTTTAGAGATGACACCCAATTTACGGGAAAAGTCATTTATAAGGTTATGTTACTTTATGTTACTTTATGGTAGGTCAGATGGTAGATGGTAAATGGTAGATCAATTAAGATCACTATGCACCGTATACACAAGAACGCAAATGAATTGTTTCGTAGTTACGCAGACGTGAAGCAGGGAACTACGAAGAGTAATTCTGGTGGTGACAATGTATAATAAATAATAGGCCGAGAGAACCGGCGTTTCGGTGCAGTTTTCTGGGTACACACGAATAGTGGATTTTGAGTTCGAAGCGAATTCGAAGCGAATACTGGTTTTGGCTGAATGTTCCGAATCGAATATCGAATAGTTCCTCCTAGCATTTCACTACCGCACCATGCTTAGAGGAAACCCTACCTTGACTCATAAAGATTGCTGCCAAGCTTCGACCTGTCCATATCTAAGCCAAGTTAATTTTAATATAGCTATATTAATGGACTGTGTCCTCAGAAAGGCTACTGCCTACATGGGAATGACAAGTAAACGATGTTTTGACATAAAACTGAACCTATAGAGATACCCAGTTTTACCTAATCGAGAGTCGCTATAAATATTTTCACAATATGCAAACAATTCGTAATAAATCTAGAATTTGAGAAAGAAATATTATGAACTAAGAAGCTAGGTTGTCGGTACATCGCTTATTTCGTAACATATACTCTTACATAATAGCCAATGTTTAATTTTGAAAAATTTACAGCAGTGTATCATTCACAAAGTTTGCGTTTCTTCTAACACGCACCACGTGCGCGCGTGCACTATCCCGCGTTGAGAGTGAGCTTTCCTCTTACGAACGAGACTGTAATATTTGTACTTTTCGAAGTGATAGCGATGGGTTAGCCCCGTTGAGCGCGCTTCTTACCGAGCACCGGTGCACTGCGGAGAAGCAACACCCGCGGAAGCGAACTCTCTCGGTGTTGCTTTCCCGCAGTGCACCGGTGCTCGGTACGAAGCGCGCTCAACGGGGCTAACCCGCCGCGGTTAACAGTTCGAAAAATACGAATATCAGAGTTCATCTTGAAGCGAATGTCAAATAGCGTCTTATTCGAAACTACTATTCGAAAATTCGAATATTCTCACAACACTACCGTTTTCTCGCATTCTTTCTGATATCTTCGTTCGCGCTTTTGAGTGCGTGTCATGGCGCCGATATTTTTTTTTTTTTTTTTTTACGAGCGCTTATTTTTTTGCATTGGTAGCAGCGGGCCGCGGGCCGGGCGTCACTAGAAATCTCCGGCCCGCGGCCCGGCCCGTGGACCGCGGCGCGGGTGGAACGCCTCCGCAGTTCGGATAGGGACCGGGGGCGGGGTTCGGAGACCCCTTTTCTATATGGGTAGAAAATGAATAACAGCAGGAGATGAGAGTGCGCGGGGAGGCCAGAGTGCCGAGCTCCGACTGCAATGATTAGTGGATAGGCCTAACAATGTATTCCATGCATTATTAATTCGTGTTATTTAGGCAGCGGCTTTTCATTTTTGTGCAGAAGGTATTGAAAAGTCGTTTCGGGACGTGAAGAAAAGCAGATTGCGTAATAATTGCGATAAATCTCCTCTATACCATCCTCATGTACTACAGAGAGTATCGGCACGTGGTAACTGTATATAGAGCTTACACTTAGCCGGTGTACGTTCGAAGTCCTTCCAGCTGGCGCAAAAGTATACCACGTGGGTAGAAACTGGGGGGACGTCAAACCGGCAAATATGTGCTTCGTATGAAGCGTGGAATCCAATTCAAGGAATAGCTTGGCACGCAGCATAAGAAGCATGGATGTCCTGGTTTCTCGCAGCCGCACCGCAGTGAACGCGCTCAAACGCAACTGAGCGTAGAGGCCTTTAGTGCTTGAGTACTTTGTTTTGCTCAGGTTACTGTGGTAACCAAACCGGTTGTGCTGACATGCCCTGTCATGGGATATGCCTCGGACGAACGGACATATCTGGGCCGGCTTGCTGGAAACAGCGTCTCAGCTGAGACCACGATGGCTGAGACTGAGTGAAAGAAAACACTGCCAAAGCCAGTCAGCTCACGAGCTGAGCGGTACTCAAACCGCGTCTCAAGACGCTCGCGCGCCCCAGTCTTTGCAGTGCTTTCTTTCACCACAGTCTCATCTGAGGCGCTGTTTTAACGAGCCGGGCCTGAATGTTCTGTTATCACTTCACGGTTTAAAACTAGAACGCTTAAATCACGAGACGTTCATTTAAAGTATTGAAATGCTTTTAAACCAAGCGCGACTAGTAAAATAATTTATTATCGTCTTCTTAACAATTTGTATGGAACGTATCCGGATTCAGAAATCACTGGACGCACTATAAGTCCTTCCACTGTTAACCCGAGAGTACAACGCGCAACCGCAAACAACATTGTTCGAAGGACTTCCTGGTTGTTCACTATTTTTTTTTTATAGTGTCGGGTCAATTACTGGAGTCGTAACCCAGTTTGTTCGCGTTCGCATCCAGCCATGGACCCAACGATTTTTGGGCGTTCGCCTCGTGGTGGGAGTCAGTGTCGAAGGCTTCAGTCCCGACACAATTTTACGTCGTACAATTCCATAGCTCACGACGCGCCGCGTGATCAAGCCACCAGACCGAATGCAATGCGGAGAAATGCGCATTCAGTTCGTTGAGAAGTTTTGAAAAAAGAAAAAAAAGGAGACCGTCCCAATAATTGCATTCAGCGCGCTGCCATTTTTAGATACTGACTGTAAAACCAACACCACCAGGAAGACAGGAAACGCTGCAGCTCACCGAGAGTGGCTGCAAAGCGGCGGACGCACACCGGTTAATTGGCGTCGCTCTCGTTCCGAGACGCCGCGCGAGGCGCTGTCCGTCTTCCGAGAAGTTCATATCAAACGCCGCCACGCTGGCGTTTAAACCTTAGTGTCTCGGAATTGTTTTTCTGGATAATAAACGCTGGAAAGGTGCGTGTACACGTTTTCGAGGCCTCTATTTTGTCTGCTAACAGGAAGTATGGTTCCAGTGTCTGACGCGTTTGCATTCACCTCAAAGCATCCTCGTCACGTCGGAACCAAAGTCATGTCCGGGTTTGCAAACGAATCCAAAACCGAAGCCGTACCGTAGTCTGGTTCGATACGCACAGCCTTCGTCGTGGAAGACGTATCGCGCTTCGCCCCGCGTCTTCCTTCTCAAGATTTCTCAAGATGGAGTGGGGGGAATTCAAATTTTCCCTCACAAAAGCGCGGGGATGGTTGTCCTCTAAACTCACTTCCTCGCTGTAAGTTTAACGCCCGCTTACGGCCGTAAAAAAAGAGATTAGAGCATTTTGCTTTATTTTTTTGCAATCGTCGTTTAGATGGCACTTTCTTTTCTTTTCTTTTTTTTTGCTTTCTAAACGACTGTGCGTGCGTCTACCTATCATCACCGTGAACGCTTCTTGAAGTGACGACGATCTCAATTTCCTCCGGAGTGTGAACAGAAAAAAAATCGAGAATATCGCGTTTTGGGATCTGAAAATAAACGACTCGGCGCGGAGACGGATTCCACATATCTGCTCCGGCACCAGACAAAAAAAAAAAAAAAAAGTGAGAGAGCAAAAAGAATAATATTATGGTCGTCATTGTTTCCTCGAAAGATCGCACTGATGGCTGGCACGACAGAATCGCCAGCAGCGGTGGAGTTCCTTCCTGCGGGTCTAGTGGTCTAGGCCATGGTATTCCTTCCAGGGAAAGCGTGCTTGCAGGAACATCCGCGCTTGCCCCTTCCAACTAGTACTTCTTCTCACTCGGCGCTAAATCTGTATCTCAGTCTGCACCCTTCAGACACACACTCTTGAGGAAGAAAGCCCGCCGGACAATTTACTCTATTAGCGGCCAGACAAACCAACCAGCGCCGCGGCGCGTGCTGTTACGGGTGTGGCTGGTCCAAACGTATCGTCGAAGAAAGAAAGAAACATTTGGTACGCGTGCTCGGTATATTTAAATGAAGTCCTATACTTGACTCGCTGATGTGGGGTCCGAAAAACGCGTCGTGTCGTTCTGGGCTTCGCTGTATCAGATTCTTTGGCACAAAAATAATACATAGTAAAACGTTCGTTGCATGTTTGTATGTAGATTTGTCTGCAAAAATATAAGGCGCTAGATAAAACGGTCGCCAAACTCGAGAAGCACCAAACCCGCTTGTTTACACGAACAATCTCGAGGGCCTCGTTCGAGGACTTTGAATGGGGTCGCGTCCTGGGTGGCGAGTGTACCTCACTTTTTATTTTTATTTTCTTCGTAGCTTTTAAGTGTGCGGCAGTTCAAGTTGAAGGACGTACTACGTGTCCTTGCTGCCTCGCGTACGTTCAATGCGTTTGTCATGTTTTTTTGTTTTTTTTTTTGCAAGTCGTTTGATGAGGCCGCTCGGTAGCTCGCGCGCGCCAATTTGAGTTCCTAAGCTATACGCATAGAAACTGAAAGAGGGAAGAGGAGAAGGACAAGCTCTGGTTGGTCGTGGGTAGACGCAAACCCTTTGTCTCTGTGCGCGTCTACCCACTCATCATTCCAAATAGAGCTCGGAGCTTTCCCGTTCACGCGCGCTGTCATCTCCTCCCTGACCCTCGGTTGCTATCCGCATATGCCTGTTTCTCTCGGCCAAGGGACGCTGTAGCGTCCCCGAGACGCTGTAGCATCCTTAAGACGGTGTAGCATCCTTGAGACGCTGTAGCGTCCTTGAGACGCAACCACAAAAGAGGCGCCCACGAGACGCGACCATTTAATGCGACGTCCTAGTGACCAATCATGCACGATCTATATAGGCGTAAACTATAGCGTCTGTTAGTGTCCCTCAGCATTTGTCAGCGTCCTTCAGCGTCTGTAAACGGGCACTAACAGAGCATCTGAAAGGATGAAACGCGACGCACGACGGAAACGCCACCTAAAAATAACCGAATCTGCTCGCCAGGTGCGTTGCTCGAAACTTGAGACCTACGAATCTATATGGTCACCTTCGTGGAGTAATATAATAAACGTGTCCCTCGTGGTTCCTTACACACATCTGCAGCGTTTATTACCCAGGCCAAAAATGCTGACTCACTGGGATGTGGACGCATGCGCGGCGCTTGATACTCCATAGAAGAGAACTACCGCTCAAGCTCAGGGCCCGTTCCGCATGCGCAGTGGTCAGAAATGGTGGCGTTTAGAAGGCGAATATTGAAAGGGCTTTTATATTAAAAAATGTCGAGTCACACTGCAGCTAATAGAAACATATTGATATATATGAAATATAAGTACTTCAAACACCCTTTTTGAGATTCAGTCCGGCAACCTTGATCACAATCATCGTCTCAATGTACGGCATATGTGCCAAACTGATGGCGGCCATCTTGAGGCCGATGAAGGAACAAGTTGGAGCTACTATTATTATTATTGTGCCTGGAACATATGTCTCCGAATGACCTTTTTGCTGCGCCCAAGAAAGTGGCCCCTCAATATCCGCCTGATGACGTCATAAAAGTGTCACGCTGTCGCCGGTCGCGATCCTGGCGGTGTTTCAGCAGCGATGGTGGAAGTAGCAGACGCCTGCTCTGCTGCGGGTCGCTTTCCAGTGTGGCAGTCCGCGGAAGCTTCGGCAGCCAGAAGTTGGGACGCCGCGACGACAGCGACACACGCGTTCGCTCGTGCTTCTCGCCAGCATTTCTACGACCAACCGCCAGGATCGCGACGTCCGACAGCATGACACTCCGGCTCTTGTTAAGTCATTTGTCGCCACTTCGGAACCACGTTTCATCTATGGGCAAGATAGGACGATTGAAAGCACATCAGTCGAAGACACCGCTCCAGGCATCACACTACTATACTACCAAGTTTGTACGTTCGAGGTGTCAGTACAACACGACGCACACAAGTTAGAAACAACAGCTGCATAAGCGTTTATTTTTGGAGAATGGTTCAATCAACCTCAAGCTTAGCTACGAGCCTTTTTCTTGGCGAAAATTTAATGAACGGGCTTTGCGGTCATCGCCTTGTACTGGTCAATCCTCCTGTTCACAACTTCACACCATCAAAACTAAAACAAATCAAGAAAGATTTATGAGGTAATCGAAGAATCAAGTCTTATCTGCCATTGATGTAGAAAAGTGCCGGTGCCGGATGAAATATAGGTTTAGTATCGTCATTAGTTTGCCGAAAGTGAAACTGGTCTTTTGAGTCACCAGATGCAACTGAATTTGGGAAAGGGAGGCTACTATGCATTTCTTCTAGGACTTCAGATTGGTGTATTAATTTTGACGAACTGATGTTGGTCATTTTATCCATCATGCTGTTCTGTGGACGATTCATGTTAACCTTCTAGCCATATGCATGAAATTGTTTAAAACAGTTAAGTTTGATACAGGATTAACTGAAAAACCAATGAAAATTTTCGACTCCGTTATTTGTTTTGCTCGAGCTCTCTCCCGTAGATATTATCAAATCGTAGAAAGTACTCTGAAAGAAACCGAGAAACGCTTTGCAAGCAGCAGCTATACTGTGATGGTGAAGTACGGTGCCTGCTAGCTGGTGAACATTGCGCAAATAATTGTTTCTGCAGAAAATTTATTGGTCGTTTATAGTTAAGGGGTTGGGTAGTGGGTATCAATAATTTCTCTAATGATAAAGTAGACCCCCAGAGTAATAAATTGTATACCAAACCAAAAATATGAACACAAATATGGCTCCCGAGTCACAGCCTATAAAATGAAACTTCTGAGTGACCACCTTGTTATTGAAATCATGAAACATTCCACTTAGCTTACTATGCTTAAAAATTGAATGACAAGTACCCGCTACCGGAATATGAATAGTGTCGCGTGTCTTCAAACAAATTTTTAAAATAAAAGTTTTGTGTTCAGTAGTACATATACCACCATAATTCACATGTAGCATTGCCTTTTTCCCCTATTACATCATAATTTGTAAAAAACGGTACAACTGTAAAATTGTAAAATATAAAAATGAAAGAATACCGATGGCTTATAGTCTTCTAGCTTTCTAAATATATAAATTTATGAATTTTGCATTTTTTTGTTACGTGGTATTGTGCTATTCTGAGTGAAAACGTTTTAAGTGTTTTTACTTTCTATTATGTTTTTATGTGTGTGTTTGCTGAGCAATGTACAAAGGTTGGGGGGGCCTTGTAAGTCAAATATTTGTTTACCCTTAGCCTCCCCACCCGTGACTGAAGAAGTCCAAAAACAAACTAATATTAACATTATTAACATGCGAGTTATGTATCAACTACCTAATTATCATGAAAACACGTCTTCTATCGAGTTTCAAGGTCTCTAATGCACTAGTTGCTTCCACTGGAGTGTGAAGAAAGAGCAGAGATTTCGAAGCCAATTATTGCGAAAGCGTCTGAGGTACGATCTATCGCAGAGCTGAGCATACGCTTCATACAACGAACCCAGTAATCCTAATGTATAGATAAATCGACACGCCTTTGTACGAAACTGTCGGTAAAAATTGCCCTCGGAATGACGCCGAGGCGTCTCAAAACAAAAAAAAAAAAAAAAGAAAGATCTACAGACAATTGCAAGCATGACGCACCGACTGGTGTCCCATGACTGCAAGCACGTGCACCTTGCGCGTGAGCGTAGCTTTGGCAAGCTTGAAAGTGCACGAGCTTGTTCGCAGAGCAGAGAAATGGCGGCAGCCAATGGCCTTGCTTGCAATCTCCCGCACTGCACCGATGCAGAACGTGTGGCGCGGGTTTGGGGGGGGGGGGGGGGGGGGGGGGCATTAATGTGTCTTATAACGATTCAAGGCGGAGGACTTAAACAACAACACAGTGAACAGGTTAGAATGCATCGAAAAATAAGCTTGAATAAACGATTCAAGCGCTAGAGGACGACTGGGAGTCGAGCGTGATCGACGAAAGGGCAGAGGGCGGCCAACAGGGGCCGCTTGTAGACACCCACTTCCGAGGAGAATCGGGGAGATATCACGCCCGGTGGTCCATCCGTAGCGCGCGGCCATGTCACGGTCACGCAATGCCCGATCACGAAACAAAAGTACCGGATGCTAAGGTAGATTAGGGTCGCCGGAAGCACCCGCCTGGCGATCCCCTTCGCTGTCGGACGGTGCTTTTTCTTGCCAAGTTTTGCTCGCGCTTCGTGTTCCATCCACGCTTTGGTGCTTACTGTAACTTTGTTACTTTTCTGAAAACTTCTGACTGTAATGCGTTCTTCTTTCGAAGTGTAACTCGTAACTGGTAGTTATATTACTTTGTGTGACGTAGAGACAAAAAGTAACGATATTACTTTTGTAGTTATTTTTTCCACTTTCTTAACGATTAGGATATAATTGAACGAGAACATTCTAGCCATTTGTTACACTTTCCATGGGATATCCTCTATGGGATGTCTTCCGACATTTCGAGTGCCACGTTCGCCTTGCGCCCAACTTTATTTACGCTTCATACTTAGAAAGGCGCCATTTTGTCCTTTGTTTTCTCGATTTCTGATGTTACGGAAAAGTCTAAAAATTAACACAGTTACTCGTTTGAAGTAACTGCAACCGCGCAACGAGTCACTTTTTTCGATGCGGCGGTAATTGCAACGGTAACTTCACTACGTTTTGTTTTCTGAAAGTAACTGTAACTGTAACAATTACTTTCTGAAAGTAACTTACCCAAGATAGGTTCCATCTCCCGTCATATTCCGATTTCAGCGCTTATCACCCGGGCTTAGAAAAAGCTGAGTCATTTAGTTATGAAAGCCTGCTTTTGGTGTTGTGCGGAAGAGAGGCACTCGTGCGCAGAATGTGTTCCATATATCCCAGGAGAAAAATGATGGCGGCACGCAAAACCGATTTAAACTAGAAAAAACAACGATAAAAAGTATACGTCGACTTTTATTTCCCACACTCGGTTTTGAGCCGGAAAAGTTCACCATCCTTGAGCAGTATGGCAGAGCGGTCGGGAAAGCGGTTCGTCAAAGAACTCATCATCGACCTGGCGACCCCTTCCTGATCGTTTAGCCGTAAATTTTACGGTATTTTTCTTTGAAAAATATAATAAAACAGTTCCTAGCTGAAACAAGCATTCCGGGAAACCGTGTTCTCCTGTTTCAATCAATTTTCTATTTTTTTTTTTTTTTTTTTAGAACCAAAGGTCGTTTATCGGTGTTCTTCGGTTTTATTCGATTTTGAATTGTTGACACTTACGGATGTTTAATAAAGCTATTTTTTTTTTAAAGTTAAAACCGAAAGCGCAAGGTCTACTTTAGTGTTAAGCTGCAGCGAGGTTCAACATTCAACGAAGACTTCTGGGTGTACCGGTTAGTCTTGTCTTTCGGACGCAATCGGCATTTCTTCCGTGATCCTGGTTTAGTGTCGCTTATACATCATACAGAAGGCAGTCTGCATACAGATTCGAAGGCGAGTGACAGCGAGATCCGAGCTTCAAATGCCGCATGGCAACGAGTTCGAGAAGGAAACTTGGCACGCGCACATTCGAACCACGGATACTGAGGTTTGCAGACTGTCTTTTGTATGATATATGAGAGCAGTGTGAGCCCGGCTTTAGGTAAACCATGAGGTTATGGGTATACACACCTTAGGAATTCACGCGTTAGTTTTTAGTCGGCTCCCAGCGTAAGCAAATCTGAGAACCACGATAAATACTATACTCGTTGTCACCTCAAGAAACGTATAGTAAAAAAAGACCTCCGACAACCAAATCTTGTAAGAGATACTTCGCGCGGCGTGTGAGCAATGCGCAGAACTTGCTTTTCTTTCTGACGCGAAAGTGAGTATACAGTTGTTGAATCACTGAAACGTGCTTAGCTAACCCCCCCCCCCCCCCCCCCCCTTTGAACAACCAGACAGTGTGGCGTTCATGAAAGCACGTCGATTAGAGAGCCGGTATCGCCCTTGTTGAGTGTTGACTTACTCTCAGTCTTTCCAAAATACGCCACCCGGAAAAGTCCCCGAACCCTCTGGGGTTTGGGGGGCTTTGAACTTTCGGGGAGGACGAACAGACGTCTCTGATTATGAGGGTCAGGAGAGAACGCCCGTGGTCTTGTATGTAGTCGCGCGATGAATTGACAGGGAGAACCCAGGCGGTAATTTTCTTTGAGGAGGGCCCCACACGATGATTGCCTAAATCTATGCGATGAATATGTTGAAAAGTAGCTCCACATTCTGTATGTTTTAGAAGACTTTTTCATTTCTCTTTTATTCCTTAAAGGTGAAAAAAAAAAAAAAGAACAGTCCTCGTACATTGCATTAATCACCTTCTTTGCCTAGTGGGTTATGAGAGGGGTTGTGAGCATGCGGAATATCAGACGCAGCGCATGAGCCTACATGGCCCGAGCTACAGCCACTAAATAAGCTACGTTTCAAATTAATGACACTGGACCATATCGTGGCTTAAAATCATGGTTGCCGGTTATCTGAAGCTTTATCTGAAATCACAGGAAACGCTCTTCCGTCCTTCACAAATGTTTACACAGTTCGCAACAGACCAAAGCAATATTACACGAGCTTCCTAACACCGAATCTAACGCCGAGGAAGTCGTACTTTTGAATCATGACGATCGGCAGTTGCGTCTGCTCTGCATACGAGCCAAAATGGCGGCGCCCACAACAATGTCGGGGAACAGAGTGCCGATACTCTAAGCGCAACACATTTAGTGGCTCTAGTCCGGGCATTTCTGGCCCGGGTAACGCGCGTCGTCTTCATCGAGGAAGGTGCAAGGCAAATGCTGCGTGAGGGCAGATCTCGAGCATCTCATTATCTCTCCCCAGCCAATGAGATGCCGCCATTACCCGATAAGAAGGGAGAACAACAAAGCTATAGCTGCCATTGTCTCTAGTCATTCTCCGAACGCGTTCGAGCATCTAGCGCCGGAGTCCGGCGTCCGCCTTACAACCAGCTAGAGTTCTACGCTCCGACGTCCCCGCGCTCTAGGAACTCCTCCTCTCCCTCTGTTTCTATCCGCATATTCTGGTTCTGGTCATCGCAGGCACGCTTTAGCGAGGCTTCGCTATCGGACGATCCTCCCATGCCCGTAGCAAGATGGTGGCGTCCAGAGAGTCAGGTGCAGGCAGGCGACGAGTGTTTGGTCGCCGGATCACTCGGACGAGTCGAAGCGAGGCGTGACCGCGGCGGCCGTTGAATCGGTGTCGAGAGAAAGGCGGCTCGACAGCTGCGAAGGAAGAGTCGGCGGCCTAATTTTTGGCCATGATTTCGACCGTGGCTTTGTTCTTGTGCCGTCTGTCCGAGCGGCACGAGAACGCCGAGGCGTAGCCCCAGTTGGCTCTGGACGAGGACGAAGCGAGACCGCCGTGCCGTGACCTTGAAGGGCACGTCATTGGCACCCGCCGACCTCCGCGTGAAGCGGGACCGCCCTGACGCGACTGGGGACACAATGGACGCGCGTGCCCGCTCGCCCACACACTCGGTTTCACGCCTTGCGCAAGCTCAGGTCGCGTTCGTCCGAAAAGGTTTGGGGGCGTCGCTTATAAAATGATGTTGTGACCCGTGCCCTTACGACGGTGTGGACTGGGGTCAAACCGCTTAAGACGATCCAGACGGCCCCCCTTTCCCATCCGCCGTGGTCCTTAAATATTATTACCAATCTTTCTTCTTTTTTTTTCTTTTTTTTTTTTTTTAAACGTGGTTTTGACATGATGTCGTGAAGTGAGGCTGGCCAATCAAAACCGAAACTCAGTAACCAAGGGGTTTCCGAGAAGCTTTGCGCGGCATTACGCGGCTAGGATCATTTCGATTTGGAAGAGGTCTATTGTTCTGTGTTTGTTTATGAAGCAGTGAGCCCGAATGGTCGACTGGTGTCTCCGATATAGATGAGAAACTTGGCCGGTAGAGTACCGCTGCTAGCCGTTTTTTTTTTTTTATTTTTTTTTTTTTATCGTGTACCACGAAGTAGTGATACACGACCGCACGCTGGTACGATGCTCATCCAGATCGAAACGGGCAGGTGGATTGAGCCCAAGGTCCCCGAGTTCAGCAGTGTGAGCTTTCCCTCCAGGTGCGGAGTTGTGGCCACCGGTCCTTTTTTTTCCCCCTGCTTTATTAGTAAATGAATTTCAGCACAAATACCTCTGTTCTCTCGACATTGCATTTTCATAATACTTACAACTTGGCGAGTATCTGTCTAATAAGCAATTCTCAAGGCCCTTTTCACTCACTTTGTGGTAAGAGAATTAATAAACTTGATTCAATCTTGAGGTGCCGCGACACCACAGAAAGGTTATTGGCCCATACATGAGTCCTGTGATGCAGCATTACTCGAACATGTGACCAGTTCCAATCGTTCAAACGCTTTCGTCTGGTGAAGTCTTGCCCCGCCGACGCTGTGCCCAGCCACGGTTTGCACGCGACAATGGGAGCCACGGTATAACATCGCGTCTTCCTGGAATGCCGGCCAGCCGGAAAGCGTCTTCTGCAAAAGGGAACGAAGCGGCGAGAAGGGCCGCGTCCCCCTCGCGCGCGCGGAGGGACAAGTGTGTCAAGATCAGACGCTTGTTATGTTTTCCTGCTCGGGGAGGCCAAACAAGAAGAGAGCGTGGATTAGCGAGCGCTCGTGCGATGCTCCCAGGACCGGGCGGGGTCCATCGCCCCACACCGGCGGCGGCGGCGGCTGCGAGAATCTCGGTCAGCTAGAAGAAGACTGGCCAGCAGCCATCATCAGCCGCGTTTTACGCGCGCCCGGTAGCCAGAAGTGACCGGCCTTTTGCATACCGGCGACTCGCGACCAGGTGTACCGAGAAACGACGACAGGTCTTGGCCAATTTACGGACCCAAAAACGTCGAGCCAAAAAAAAACAAAAATCAAGATCGCGACGACGTTGCTTAGCGCAGGAAGCTGGTTCTGTAGTGGAGGATAATTCCTGGTAGACGCGACCGAATAATTAACAATGAAATCGACGAATCAAAAACAGGGGCCGCAGACACGAATTGAATCATCGACAAGTTGACTGGAGAGCGAGGAAATGCAGAGGTGTTAACAAATTTAACGTGTAGGTAACCTCACGATAATAATTTTAGGGAACGACCCCATTGTTGGAAACGTTCACGCGAGAATAAATTGACTTCCACCTCAACTGGAGCGGCACTCGCGCCCCTCTAGTGGCCGCTGAGAAAATCCACATGGTCGAAGACTAGCGGAGCGCTCTACCGACTGAGCTAACCAGGAGCTAGCTATCAGTAGAGCAACCAGTTTGCATTGTGTGAAATAAGCCGACGGAGCAATTTTCAAGATCCAAGGGAATCGAGACATCGAACAAGCCAGGCCTCTTCGTATTCTGGGCCGTGGGACGCAATCTGAGCATGCACAAAACATATCTTGTGTGGAATATTTTTTCCCAGCGCTTATTTCCCAAGTGAAAAATTCCGTCTCACCCAGGCCGTGAGATGACAGCGGGAAGAATGCGACTGTTGGAATGGTCCAGCCGCCATCGTGTACCATACCATAGCTAGGTGCGTTTGCGAACACCACCTGCTCAACGTTCGCGCACGGCAAAACAAGTTGGTACTGCCCCAGAACTACCATGAAAAAGAACCCAGATACGCATCTCCGAAACTGTAGTGCCGCCGTCTGAGCAAAAAGAGTTTCCAGCAGGGCAACAATTCACTCCCGGCCTTGCATTCCAGACGGAGAGCGCGTCTGTCTTTACTCTTTAGTAACCCACTTGTCTGACACCTCTCTTCAGACCTCGTTGCAGCATGGCTCAGCTGGATTAGCTTCCCACGGCCATCCCGGATTCGCGCGCCTCGCCTTGCCGCCCTCCGCGTCTTATCGTATTATCTTTTTTTTTCTGTTGCAAGCGCGTAATCCGCGCCGACTCGCATTCTTGCCTGGACGCAGAGCGGAACGACACAGACTCTTTTGAGAGCGACTTTGAGAAAGTCTGGCAGCTTCTGGATAGACGTCGAAGCGATGGCTGCGGGTCGCGGAGGTTAAAAGTTCAATGGGAGCTCCTCCCCCCTCTTTCCGGTTTAGCCGAGCGAACGCTGGAGAGGAGGCGACTTCCTTTCCAGCGTCACTGGATAGGTTTCCAGAGTACCGATAATCCATAAGCTCCGCCACTCCGTGGCGCTCAAAGTCGTCCATATACGTGCCGCCATTCTGGAGCCTCGCATAGTAAAATGTACGATAACTGTAGGCATAGCGCGTTGCAGGCCTTGTCGACAGGTCTTTCAGATAAGTGTGTGGCGATGTGGATAGCCACCATAAATCATTTACAACATCATTTACATTGCAGTCCATTTGCACTCGTGTAATCATGATTTTGTGGTCAACTTTAAAGACCCCACGTTGGCACCCATACCGTCAAATACCTCATCTTAGGATTAGTCACTTTCACAGTTCAAATATTCAGACAGTCCTATACTTCATTCGACGAGGTTTGTCTGCGCCGCGCTCCCGTTGCAGTGGCAAACTTTATCGCTTAGAGCCGCCTATTTATGTTATCACACTTAGCCAGTGGCATTTTGTTGACGTTTTCTGAGCACTCAAAAGACTGTCGTATAAACGCAACATTTCGTTGATTTATTTACAACTGCATACAAGATGTTCAGTACTGAACAGCAGCAGGATGGAGTAAAACAGTACCATGCTCTTCTGATAGCTTGCCGGCCAGATGAAGCTTGTAGCGAAGTTCAGAAATGATTTCCCCTTGACGATCCTCAAGGCAGTTGCCAGTCGACGCGATCTCTACCAATGGTTATTGCAGACAAATAGCTTGATACGAAATTAATTACTCTCTAAACTGGAAACACCAAGGGTGTTTCCAGTTTAGCTGAGCAGTTAGGTACACTCTCCGGCAATATGAAAGACCCACTGGAAGCGCGTGGCCGAGGCGGTGGCTGACGGGGGCGCTGCGAGCCCTCCGGGCAATTCCATTCTGCTTCGAGGGGAGGACGCTCACTCGGGCTCAGATAAAGCGAAACGCGCTTATCAGTTTGTGCCGAATGCCGAATGAGCGTTCTCCCCTCGAAGCAGAATGGAACTGCCCGGAGCGCTCGCAGCGCCCCCACCAGCCACCGCCTCGGCCACGCGCTCCCAGTGGGTCTTTCATATCGCCGGAGACTGTACATCCTCTTACTCGAGACATCACGGGACACCAATAGAATATTTAAAAAAATCTCAGATGACATTCCGTGCGAGCGCTCGTTCACACAAGAATTAAATTGCGTTATGAGTCACCCTGACATTCGTGCTTCCAATTTGAATTTGAATAGAAAGCTCTGCAATCGAATTCTTATTCAAAAGCAGCCGATCTTTTAAGCATCACTCGTTCCGAACGATGCTTGCGAGGAAACGAACGATACGCGGAGAAGACCGGTGAAATACACTCACCCCACAATGCTTGCATTCTGCATTGGGCTTGGAAGTATTAGGTTTTGTAATGGCAAGGCCAAGTACTCCTCCCCTTCGCAATAGCGTTCTTGCCTGACAGGAAGCGGAAGTTACTTCTGCCGTTCTCCGACCTGCTTCTGTACCCGAAGGCACAATGCATGCACGTATACAGGAGCCGCGATATACGAAAGGTTAGGATGTGATTCCCTGAAAATCCGTGCGTCACCAAGTGGCTGGGAAGCGACCCGGAGCGTTGCGGCAGATGCTGGCTGGCCACAATATGGTGGCCCATGGCGGCAATTCGAAACCGTGACGGTAATAGTGACGGTACACGTCTCATGTGACTGCTGCCGTCTCATGTGACTGCTGCCATCCAATAATGCCACGGAAAATCAAGACATAGTCGGCTAGAGTGAGACTGTTTTCGGCAAAGCATTGAAGAAGGCAAAGGCGGTACTCTGACACAGACTTACTCGATTTACCCGCCCCTTCTGCACCGGAGCAGAAAAGTATAGGGCGACGTACTTCCGGTATGCGCATTGCGATACGACCGGAAATACACCGCCCTATACTTTTCTGCTCCAGTGCAGAAGGCGCGGGTCAGTCGAACGACCCTATTATTCGGTGACTCTACATCACACAAAAGGACAGGGCTGTATACAGACACGGTAACAGATTCACCTGCAGACACGACTCAAGCGACTTACAAGCATGTTTGTTTCCTACCTGTTTGGAACATGTCAGCACTCCGTTTTTGTAGGGCCACCGTCTCACAAGAAAGAAACACACGTCAGACAGTGTTCGGAAAGAGTCTTTTGTGCGATGCAGTAGCACTGGCCACCGTTTGAGCTGACAGTGCTCTGGAAGCTCCGTGCTCGCTGGACCAGTCCTACGTCTACGTTTTGCCCCTGCGATCACGCTCCCACCCATACCCACCAGAGAGTTGCGATAATCTACGCTAGAGGTTTAAATGGCGCTAGTGTGCTGTGGCGAATTGAAGCAGACAGCAACCAGTCGAAAATTGACTTCCGGTCAATATTGCATTTTCTCCCTGCGCTCGATTATAAGAGCAAATATCCCGAGTAATTTGTAAGTACTATAAGTAGCTTGGAACCTTTCTCAGTCACGCGAATGAAATAATTGGTCAGTTATGGCGTTTTTATTTCAAATTCATCGTATTAAAAGCGATGCTAAAACGGCTTGTACATTTATGTGGTTATGTGCATGCCCTGTCGGACACAGCACGAACACGGCGTCGGCGCTTTCCAGTATGGGGGATACACGTGCCAAACGAAAGAAGGACATCTCTAAAACTAAGAGAGGCGGCAAGAACTGCGCAGCAACACTGGATCAGTAAATCCTAGTGCATGTACGACCAAAATATAATCAATGACACGTAATATAGTCAGATTTTCAATAAGTATAAGTACCGCATTATTCTGTCTGCTCTGCGAGGATGCTTGTTCTGCGTTCAAAACGTCACCCGCACGCTGGAAATTCTTGAAAACAAGTGCCTCATAAAAGCTGCCGGCATAGAAAATAATTAAAAGAGACACCTTTTATAGCTTAGGTACTTTATTATTTACGTTTTTAATGTTTTTAATCGCTCCTAAAGACTAAAGACGGGGTCATTTTGATATAGGGATAGGATTGGCATAATAGCAGTATATAAGCGTCACCGTAATGCTGGCGAACATTGAACACACTCTGTATTCCTTTCGATTGTTATTTTTCCTAGTATCGTTGATCCTTTTTACATACCCGCAGTGGAACAGAGGTTTGGGTCGGAAATATAGGGAAGTTAAACATCGTTCACCGACGAAGAAAAGATGCGCTAACTAAAGCAAGTACACTTTTACAATTTTGATCAAGGTACATAATAGAGAGTTTTAGTAGATCGTTCCGATACCTCCGATAGCCCCGATAACGATACTATGCATGCACAAGGGAGGCGGTGGCGGAGTATCGGGTATCGTTATCGGAGTCATGGGAACGATCTACTAAAACTCTCTACTATTCGGTACGAACCAAATAACAAAAAGTTTTCACGTCATTTTCCGGCGAAAAGAAAAAATGCACTCGCGGTTTCCCGTAGGAATGCGCAGGAGCACCGGCTAAAAATAAACTGGTTGCCTGTTTGCTTCAATTTTCCTCCCGAAAGTCGCATAGACACTAGCGTCAATTGAACCTCTAGCGTACATTATAATAACTCTGTGATACCCAGACGCAGAGAGCGATGTCAGGTGATGAAAGGGGAGGGGGGGGGGGGGCAATTGATTGGACTGTGTGTGTGACTCTTATCGCATTGTCAGCTTAGGGGTGAGAGCAGTAATGAAGGACTGGCCGTTTCTGCGCTTTTTTGCACCGTCGGATTTAGGCTGATGAAGGGAGGGGTGGAAGTATGTGATATGGCATACAAAAAAAAAACAAAAAAAAAACGCGAAAAATGACGAGTCTTTTTTTAGGGGCGAAGCTCCATAAGGTCTAGCCTTGTCCGTCCGTCCGTCCGTCCGTCCGTCCGGCCGGCGTCCGTGCTCACATAAAAAGGAAAAAAAAATGTTTGCGCAGTCGACACTCGACAGGATTCGAACCTGTGCGGGGAGACCCCAATGAATTTCTAGTCCATCGCCTTAACCACTCGGCCACACTGCGGGACGAGTAGGGGGCTCTGAGATGTGGTAGTAACTCAAGAGCTGGGGTTTCTGACATGGATGAAACGTTGCATGTAGCCGCTCAACGTCTATACAGGAGAGGGCGCTGCGGTCAAATGCGTATATAATCGCGTTAAACTTTGCATGCATTGGCTCAACGTTTACAGACGAGAGGGCGCTGCAGTCAAATGCTGAACTGCGTATATAACCACGATCCACACCGCAGATTCTCTTCCTGACGTGGACCGTTGGCTCAAATGCCGACGACCAGACTCGAGATTCTGCAAGGCAGAAGATCCTCCTCGCCATGTGGGGGAGGAGGAAGCAGGCAGCGGTGGACAGGGTAGAAGGGGGAGAGGAGGGAACGGGGTGGAAAGCGCGAACTGGGCGTCGGTCTTTAAGCGGTGGAGATGCATTCCCACGGCTTCTGGCGGATCCGAGCTGATCTACTAGAAGAACCACTGGCTCTGTATTTCACCGACCATAAAGCAGTAATAATGAAGTCGAAACGCAAGCCGGAACTCAGCACTACCTATGAGCAATAAAAAAAGATCAGCATCATCAGCACTACCTATGAACAATAAAATCAGTATCATCAGCACCACCAGAGCCTCGCCCCAATAAACGTCATTCACCACGTGGAGATACGGTCATTTTTTTTAAAGTTGTTAAGTTGTCTCGAGTCCAGAGACGTATGTGGTAGATCTAAATTCGCGTAAAAAACATATTGGGCTGTCGATGTTACTTACTATATTGAGCGTGCTCCAAAAAGAGAACTATTAGCGGCGAGATGTTTTGCTGGCGCCCTCCTATGGTTCCCTCTCGTGGCGTCATTACCATGCAAACAACGAGTAAGATGGTGTTTGTAATTGGCATGGCGGAAGCCTGAAGTGATTGCGCTCTCAAAGCAACACTGCCAACACCGTCAAAATTAAAGTTCTCCCGTTCCTTTTATTTCTGTCGATGAGAAATCCTTTGCTGACGTCATAGTCAGCATTCGGCCAATCGTGGAAGGCCGACCACTGCGACGCTTTCGATCGCGCACGTCACCAATAAGCACACTTGCCTTCCCATCGCGTTCTGAAAGAGAGCCCACGCAAATAGCAACATAATTAGAAAAACTTTCAGCCTTTCTACTCTGGTGAAGAAGGAAGACCAGCGAAGCTGTACTGTGGTGGGAACGAAGTAATGGGCGGCCGCAAGTCGGCAAGCCAGAGTGGCAAGGCTCGAAAGGTTGCCGCCATCTATGAGCGACGGCGGCAACCAGACAATCGGCAAGCCGGTTGTCTGGTTGCCGCCGTCGTTCATAGATGGCGGTAACTGTCCAGAGTTCTGTGTCATCATTCGTTTGCTGACGAACACCGATCCTGGGGAAACTAACATTTAACAACTCCGCTAAAAAAACAAAAAAACAAGGAGCAATTTATTATCGGTTTGTGTGTTTGCAGTTCAAGATATATCGAGCATTCGTTACGTGCTGCCTCCATCAATCTCGTGTCTTTCACCAAATGTCATTCAATTTGTATCTTTCGAAAAAAAAAAAAAACTTCAAAGAAAAAGAAATAAGCCCAAATAGCAAACGTTGAACATTGAAACAATACTATAATTCAATAAAGGCGAGATCTTTGTCACTTTATATTCGCGTATAGTACGTTAGTATATATTATTTACCTTATCTTTTTATCCTTCTGCCCCACGATGTCGAAGGCATCTTCCTATTAAAAGAAATGAACTGAAAGCGCGCCAAATAATGATCAATATACACACCGACATCCTAAGACACGTAGGGCGTGGTTTATCATGGTCACACACATCATCATCATCATCATCATTTATTAAACGTTGAAGGCCCTTACGGGCATTACGCTTCTTACTGATCGTTCTTTGGAATCCTTATCGCTATTCCAGAAATCTCATTGGCCGAGAAGCGATAATGTGCACGGGACACGCCACGCAATTCTTAAGTTGTCGCTGACTATAGAAGAAATTAGAAAGCCACAAGAAGGTTAATTTCGCGCTCAGGGGTCAGGCAAATGTTCTTCAAGTGTTAAACAAAGGAGGAAACTGCAGCGCGACCGACACATACGCATCTTGGTCGTGTTCACCCATAGGAGAAAATGGCTGCGACGACATCATTCAATTCTTATAATCACTGCGACCGCCGGAATAATATACTCTCTTCCTTTCGTCCTCGCTTAGTTCTTGAATAATTTAAGGCACAGCAATTCTATTGGCCATCTTGCCTGGCCATCCTGCAAGCGATGCAAACCGAATGGAGAGAAACGATCAAAGTGCCCCATCTTTAAGTGACACATTTCGTCTTGTTGTAAAACAACAGCAAAGTAACCCTAGTCAAATATTTTCGATTAATTTCATCGAGGAAGGTTCGGTATCCGTCGCCTGCGTCCAGGTTGTTATTAAATATTCCACTTTAATTTATGCTAAGCGCAACGTCATGGTGCTCGTTATTTCTCCGCACGAGTTCCATCATCGCTTAACCAATCACGTAAAGGGAAGGCCCAGTGACTTCCGCTTTTTGTATATGTGTTCCTGCCTTCGACTCCGCTCGAACATATGATGAAACGAAGTAGAGAGGGAGAGAAAATAGATTATCTTTCTGGAGAGATTGGCAGACAGCCTTAAAAACGGCACCGGCTCCTCCATGACTTGAAAGTGCACAGATAATTATGATGGTGGAAGAGGGGCGAGGTATACGCGGAAGAAAAGTTATGAGAAAAGGGAATTTCACAAATGTGACACAGTTACAGCAAACACAACGCGGGTGGCTATACAGTTTAACAAAAGCCTTTATCAAAAGGTACCGCACAATACAAGGGATATATAGAAAAGTTACTCTTCAGCACTGTAGACCCTTTCGTTGATTGTCTGTTGCGAATACACATGTATGACTTCTCTCACACACTGCACACTATTGCGTTCACTCACCAATGTTCAGGAACATACACATTAGCGCCTAATAGTTTAATGTGAGTTCCTTTCTTCTCCAGAGTATGGCGCAAGTGGCCGCCTTACTGGTCCTGCTACTCCTGTGGGTGGCCTGGACGCACGCAGCGCCTCCTCCTGCGCCGGCTTCGACCAGGCCACGTCGCGGTGCCCTGGAGGAACTACGGTCTTCGATCCGGTGGGAGTACGGTGGCTGGAGGCCCATCATGCCCGGAAGCCCCTTCTTCTTCGTCAAGACGAGTCGGGCCGTGCCGCTGGACAGCATCGCGTCGGCGTCGGCCCTGACACCGGTCAGGCTGCCGGCTAAGGAGGGCACCAGCGAGGACTCCAAGGTCAGGAGAACTGGTGCCGTGGCGTGATTGGTAACCGCGGAACTTCGCCATGATTTGCATTATGGTGCCTGGAACGCGTTTGAGACTTTAGCGTGCCGCCCAGGCATCCAAACTGGTCCCAAAGTGGCAACAAATGACGTCACTGTCAAAAGCCGGGGTGCCATGCTGTCGGATGTCCTAGCGGTTGGCGCTACAAGTCCCGGCAAAAAGTAGGAGCGAACGCGAATGTCGCCATTGTCGCGGCGTACCAGCTCCTAACTGCCGAAACTTCCGTGAACTGTGATGCTTAATGGCGACCTGCAGAGGAACAGGCGACACCGCCAGGATCGCGGCTGGCGACAACGTGACGCTTTTATGACGTCATTAGGCGGAAATCGAGGCACCACTTTTTCGGGCGCTGTAGACGCACCAGTCGGAGTCAAGTTCCAGGCACTATAATTTACGTGGAAAAAGTTTACAGTGGTACAACGTCTCGAACTCAGCTAATGAGTTTATTTACAACACCACCAAATCGGTTTGTTCCTACTAATTGTTTCTGCCCCTGTAAACTTTTTTCTTCCGCCTCGGTCTCGGGCTGATATCCCTACAGGGTAAACTTCCACCAGCTCACATGCACTTGCATGTTCTCAAAGTTTGAGCACCAACTCGCCCGACAAGCAGCATTGTGCTCGCTAAAGCCGCGATCCCAGCGCTAATACTTCATAGAAGAGACAGTGTGAGGAACACTGTCTGGGGCTTTTCATTGTATGACGGTTACATTGGTCATGCAAGAACTGTCTGCGGACATGTTCGAAGCGTGCATGAAGCAAAGGTGCTTCTAAGATGCTTGTGGCGTGTCCGCACGTAATTGTATCACTCAGAGCGCAGCGAAACGAGAGTGCACGACTATGATTGGGTAGAACAGGGGAAGAGCGCAAGACTGGGTGGGTACGATTGTTCGAAGTCCGATTCAATGTCCTACGGTCACGTCCGTGTAAACCCAGCGAATTACGGATTGAGGATTTGTGTAGGGACATTGGAAACAAGGTCTTCAGATGGGGGCTCGGCAGGCAAGTGTCATTGGGACTGATCCTTGATGTAGAACTATAGTCCGTTGTAACTCAAGAAGGTAGGGTGAGGGAAAGGAAGGCCGGGGAGGAAGAATCAGACGGAACCCTGGAGAGGAGAGAGGGAAACCACCTTGTCTCTTTAGCGTTCCGTCTGTTTCCCCCTCCCCGACCTTCCTATCCCTCGCCCTACCTTCTTGAGTTGTAACGGACAACAAGCCTCTGCCACAAACCTCTGGTAGATTTCTCCTCTCCACACACCTCCTCTCCAGCGTTCGCTCTGATAAAGTGAAAAGCGTGGAAGGATTTGTGGGGGAGGCTTGACCTTTTCTTAAAGGGGAACTCCGGCGATATTTTGAGCAACCCCAACTAACCATATATTCGAAATCGCCGTCCGTTACTCTTTTCGGTATGCTATTTAGTATCGCGAAATTCAGAATAGTTTTTGTGAAATCGGCAAATGAAAACGACGCCAAAACGAAGATTCGAATATACCCGCGCTTTTCATTGCCCTGACGTCACGGTTGGGCTGGATTGCAGTTCGAGCAGGCAGTCTAAATATGAACTATGCTGAGCATTTGTATCGTGCTGCTGCGCGGGGGCTGGAGCGACCTTCCAAAGCATTCATTTGACACCATGAAACTGTTTGTAATCAGATGTGAACAAAGTCTACAGCCCAAAGAGTGAACTCCTACCCAATCATGACGTCACTTTTTCAATGTTGCCCGTAGAGCCTTTCACTTTGAAAAACACGATGAGGTCCAAAATTGTAAATTCTGTAACTGCACGAAAAAACGTTATTTTGTCCAAATATTTGGGTTACTAGTTCAGCGATGTTTGTTGGAGTGTCTAGCAAGCTTTTAGGCAAATCGGGGACTATGAAGAAAACGGCGGAGTACCCCTTTAAAGGCCAACGAGCATCTAAAAAGGAGTAAATTTGTTTCTCAGTTCCTTCTTTTCCTTAGAGAAAGAGGGGGACCCTCCTCCTTTCTACTGGGAGTCGCTCAGGGACCCGCTCCTGTGGGGTGGAGGGGGAAAGAAGAGTGCGACAGGGAGTGGAGGGAAGGAAACCGGTTTTCTGCCCGGGAGGAGGCGATTCTGCAGATCTGCCTTTAACGTACAACAGATCTTTCTAAGACGATAGAAAATATTGTAGCCGAACATTGTGTAATATTGAGCAAGATTCTGTAACCATCTTCTGAACTTATGCTCACAATGCAATAAAGACCAAATGACCACTCCAATAACGGTCTGAAGGTGATGTGTGGTGTGCGGCCGACCTCTTTCCTATCCAAGACAGTTCGGCTGGGCGCCCTTGCCGCATGTCCGCTTCCCTGAATGCTTGAATTTTGTTCCAAACGTGCCTGGATAAACTCGTAGATATACCGGTAAGATAAACTCCTGTGCTGCAGAAGGGTTTGGATTTGGGCTAGTTGGTTAACATATTTAGGGGTTAAAAGCGCTCTGTGGTGTGTGTCTCTCCTGTGCTGCGTGGGCTGCCATTCAGTAGATAGAATATAGGCAACTAAACAAAATCATACTTGATTAAATTCCTTTGAATGCGTAATTAACTTACAATTATAAATATTTTACTCCAAAAGTAGTTAATTACAATTAAAATTACTCGAACACAAAAAAATTAATTAATTGCAATGATTAACTACATTACAAAAGTAATGTAATTACTTCGCAACTACATAATTTTTTTAGAGCTACCAGTATTTGGCGATGTTAATGTGATGGTGTTTCTCTGCCCTGAAATGTTGTCGATTCCTTGCGTGACCGTTGACGAATTATTGAACGGGATTTTACATTCGTCATACCTTGTGCCTTTGTTTCGCCCAAGTGGTTACTCTCGCTTTATGTGAGGCATATTTATGTTAGGCGGGGCATCTTCTTTGTGTTATGCGGGACATCTTCCGTGCCCCTAAGCGAGTGCTGTGGCTTTGACGGTTGCTCATCTCTGTACATCCACGGTGGGCGTCCTGGTGCAGTTTCAGTGTTTTCAAAGCTCCCAAACTGCACCACGACAATGAGGTGGAAGTTAGTTCCGCCTGTCGGTGACTCTACGGAACAAAGCTCCATCATGACAAAATAATAATAAAAGAAAACGGTTGCATTTGTAATTTAAAATGTGACATTACTGAGGCTTAACTGTAGCTCAACTACAACTACAATTAATTTCACTCAAAGTTATAAATTACAATTACAAATTACTCAGAAAATATTTAAGATTAAAATAATTTAATCAATGTAATCTAATTACTTTTCAAGTATAAAAAAATGTAAATGTATAGACCAGAACGTGGCTCTGACGTGACACCACTGCGGTGGTGCTTATGTCGCCACGGCACATGTGCAGAAGATTCACTTCGTGGAAATCTGGTTATTGCGCACGTGCAGTGCCATCACCTGGTACGACCAACGCGGACTTGCTTGTAAGCAGCGTCTCATTCTATAAGCCAGTACTTTTTTTTTGTGCTAAGCTTATTTTGTTTCTACAGGAAGACCTCAAGGCGGAGGCATCCAGCGCGTCGGAACGAGTCGCTTCCGAGTCCGTCTCCCTCGCGCGCCACGTCCCTGTGGGCCTGCCTCCTGTGGGCGGCATCCCAGGCTGCTGCGACTTTCAGCCGGTGCTGTACGTCAAGTCGCAACCGGGCCCCGTCGTACTCGGGCAGAGCTCCAACGCTGCCGCTTACCTGGCCAGACCGGAGTCCAACATGGCTGACGATGACAGCAGCTACCAGAAGGACGACGAGAAGGCGGGCTTTCAAGAGGACCTCAAGCCGAGCAGTTCACAGATCGTGCACGGCAGCCCCATCGGCGACGAACGACCGCAGCTTCCCCACCAACTGCTCCAGGATATTCCGGACGGCGCTGCCCACGGGCTCGCTCAGATGGGTCCATTGGTACACTCGGGAACGGCCCTGGAGAACGTGCTCAGCAAACTGCCGGAGTCCATCCATCCTGTGCTTCAGGGACAGGGAGAGCACATCATGTCCGCGCTGTCGGGACTCGATGGAAGCCTACAACCGAGCAACATGGAGCAGTTGCTACAACACGTACACGCGTCTGGCGGTGTCGTACCCGACGTGGAACGCCTAATCGCTAGCGTCATGAGCGCTCATCACGGAGGAAAACACGGAGGTCAAGGAGGCCACCAAGGGTACGGTGGCTTTGACGGACAAGAACAACAGGGGCCCCATGACAACCATCCAACGGCGCCTCCATTCCACCCTCGGCCCGACAAGAACATCTTCCGCTGGTACCCAAAACCCAGGGCAAAGAGTCAGCCTACATCCAAGCCTCCGACATACAAGGAAACGCCCAAGAGACCGTCGTTACATCAGCAGCATCTGGAAGAGCAGCGGCAGCGTCACGCTCATCAGCAAGTTATGGGAGCTTCTCCGCTTCACATGGCTCTTGTGCAAGGCCCTCTTCATTCAATGATGCTTCACAATCATCTTCAGCAGCTGGAGGCACCCCCGCTGGCACATCATTACGGTGTGCTAGACGGTGACGTGCTGCAAGCAGACACTCAACACCACTTCGTAACCGCGAGGCCGTACGAATCAACTAACCAAAGGCACAACCAACCGCATAATCGAAATCCAGATCAACAACAGCAGTCGCTTCAGCAACACCACCAGCAGCAGCAATCTCATCGCCAACAACCAAACCAGCAGCAGCCTCATTATCAACACCAGCACCAGCAACAGACTTCCCACCCCCAACAACATCACCAAGAAGCTCTCCAACAACAGCAGCCCCAACAGCAACATCACCATCAAGAACAGCATCAGCAGCAGCATCACCAAGAACAGCATCAGCAGCAACATCAACAGCAGCCTCATCACCAAGATCAGCAACAGCACCAACAACTCCAGTTTCCTCGAATTCAAGAGCACACAATCAACGCAGAGATAGTAAGGGGCAGGCCGCAGGAGGACTACGACCCACGACAACCGCCACGAATCCACGTCGAGGACGTTCCGGCAGACGTACTTGCCACCGGCATTCATCCCAACGGTCACCCGATCCGCGTGGATGGCATCAATCTCAACATCATCGCTCCGTCGCACCCCGATCCCGCTCAATCCCGGTTTCCCTCCCGACGACCCGAGCCACCACGACCGCCACCTCCACCGCCTCAGCCGTTCTTCACGCATTTCCACAGGCCCGAGGACGTGGCGAGCGCTCCTTTCTTCCAAGACCAGTTTCAGCCTCAGCAGCATCAGCCCCAGCCCCAGCCACAACAGCAACCGCTGCAACAACAGCCGCAGAGCCAGGAACATTCGCAGAACCGGGATACAAACCTACAGAACCACCAACATGGCAACGGCACCGATTACACCGATCACGAAGACCAGTTTCAAGACTACGGGCAGTCTGAATACCAGGATAACCAAGACAGCAACCAAAAGAATAAACAGGATCAGAAGGAACGCGACCCGGAGTCCCAGGACAGCAAGAAGCACTTCCATGGACAGCTTCCCGATCCGCAGAAGTTGGTACAGAGCAAGCAGGAACCGAACGACCGAGAGCAAGCATCAGGTTCCCAGCATGAGGATGCTGAATATGAGCAGGAAGCCGAGGACAGTGCTGAGACACCGGCTGCTCAGTCGGCTGAAGGGAGTCAAGCGGAAAGCGAGGAGGTGCAGCAGGAACGCCCGAAGGAAAAGAAAGGTCAAAGAGGTGCGATCCATTTCCACCCTATCCAGACGCAAAAGGCGCAGAAAGAAGAAGAGAAGGCACAACTTTACCACGCCTACTATGCTCCGGCGCAGCACAAGCCGCCTCCGGGATACGTCAGGATGACTGTGGACGAGTTCAACAAGCTCTTCAAGGACGCCGAAATCCAGTTCATCGGTTCCGAGTCAGACCTCAACAAGAAGTTGGCGGGCAAGGTCCCGTCTACCAAGCTTCAGCTTGCCCAGTCGGACAGCAAGGAGGATTCCACGGTCAAGATTGAAACGGTCGGCGAGGACAAGAAGACCAGCGTGAGGACATCGGTGTCCGTGAGCACCAGCTCGAGTAGTAGTGACGGCGCTCACAACTTCCACTCCGTCATTCAGCCCAGGGAGAACGCGGCCAGGGCCACTGGTGACGGTGGAGAGCCCACCGAACTGACCACGCACAGGTCGGAGAAGAGCTCGAGTAACAAGCCTGTTTCGGAAAACAGGGATGGTGCCAAGGGTGCCCACAACCTATTCGGAGCCAGGCTCAAGACTCCCAAGTCGGGTCTGCTGAAACAGGCGTCTTGATGCTGGACGGGTCCAATGTGCGACACCACGAACCAGAACGAACAGACAAACCTGTCCGACACTCTCCAAAAACATTAGGGAATGAACGAACGAGAAAACGTACCAGTTACGGACGATATAAACCAACGCTGCGAGCGAAGCGAAGCGGACAGCCACTTGAAGTACACGATATCGCTCAGGGCAGTACAAGCGCGCAAGGATAGAGACCACATTATGACGACGAAGAGTGCGCTTGTTCTTGGAGAAGAGTGATTCGTCGTCCCCGTTACTCACGGAGTCTACCACAAAAATGTAAACGATGTCGTCAAAAGGCAAGAAGTCGCATAGTGAATTCCCTTCATTCTGCAATGACATCTTGCGACGAAAGAAACTAAAAAATACAACAACAAAAAACAACACCGGCATCGGAAAGCTATCCTCACCAACGACTTCTGTCGTCGTTGTCGCACGATTGTTGTCAGCGTGAAAATTTTATTTATTGTAACTCGAAAGAGGAACTAACTGGCTGGAGAGAGAGAAACAAATCAGTACAGAAAACTAGTGTGAATGAGCGGGATTGAATGGAATAGACCGATCTCACTATAGGCGTTCCACGCATGTGTGACGCTACCATAACTGTAGTCAGGCTCATGGGAGGCAGGCGCCAGTTCATGAGACAGCTCGTGCCGTCTCGTGCTCTGCTCGCACAGGCTCTCAGCGCGGTTGTCGCGCGTGCAGAATGACTACAGTTCCCACGATGCATGGCGGCAGCGGTGGCGTACTAAAACTGGCTGTGAGATCGGTCTATTGCCGGGCACCCTTGGTGAACGCGCGAGTGAATGTTCCTTGATGATGAACTGTCGATGCTTCGATGGGTCTCTTTGACGTTGTACATAGTGTAATACAAGTTGACCTAGTAAACCTATTATTTTTTTTAACGTCTCGTTTCATCTTTCTTCGGCAAGTGATGATAATTATGCGGATATTGGAGCCGCCAATTCTCTCGCTCCTCGTTTTTTTTTTAATCGCACTCACGACGGTCACACAGGAGGAACGCTGCGAAGGTACGTACGGATTATATTGCAGCGTTTAGTTTGGGCATGGTTCTGTGTAATAAATCGTCGTCTATTTCACCCACTAAAAAGAAAAAAAAATCTATCTTTCTTTACTCTGGGACGAGTGCAATTCGAGTGCATGAAACTCTCGCAAGATATCGTTCAAGTAGGCGAACAGCGTGGTACAAAAAGGCTAGTGAAAATGCAGCAGCACACAGCATAATACGTATATTGGCTCTTCGTAGGATTGTATTATGTTCATCGCACATTTCCAGAAAAGGTGTTGTAAATACGGTTTTCTAAAATAATAATGGCATTGTTCCACGCATAATACTCGTGTAAAATAACCTAAAAAAAATCGTTTTTTTTTTTTTTTTTTTTGGGGGGGGGGGGGTGGAGAGATGGTATTAGACCTGTGTTATGGCAGCTAAACTGAGAACCGTGCATGAATTCCAGATTTAAATTGAGGCTTCCTCGTGTTACGCTTTCTAAATACTAGTTCACACGCGACACACATGAACCACATACATATATAGAACAAAAATACGTGTGACGCGAAGCACCCAGAGGCACCAGTATCCTGACGACGGCTCCTCCGTGTTACATTCCCGACACTCGAACGACAATGATTTAGTCGGGACCACCTCAGCAGTGAGTAAGGTCACAGGTAGGTTGTTTCTTTTTTCTCAGCCCCCAATACTTGAAATTCAACATAATCTCTGAAAGTTCATGAACTTCATCTCCCAGTGAAACGCATTGGCGCATGCGCTAATTATTCCATCCTATCATAAAACAACCGCACTAGAGCAATTTCAAGCGGGACTGTTGTCGCTTCCCAGGTAACAGTCTCTTATTGCGCTCTCCTTAATCCTTAGACCCTTCGAGCGAATGAGAGGTTCTCAAGCGGTATTAAAAATAAGGGTGTGCTCAAAGGGTCTACAGCTGAAACGATAATAGCAAGTTGTCGGAGCATAATTTCAACATCCAAAAGGACATCGCCAAATGAACGAACCCATTTTCATATTTATTAATCACGTGACACCTAGCAGACCCAGATTCAGTCTTAAAATGTTGAGGGTAGTTCACGATTGCTTGGAAGGGATGCATCCCGATGTCAATTTTCCCCATTGTCACGCAGTTACCTCAAAACGCCGGTTTCCGCACTCGGAATGTTTTTATTCTTACCGAGTCTGCCCATCATATGAGTCCACAGCGAATACCGCAGGTACGCGCGTGCTGAGGAGAGTTCTACCAAAAAAGGGTAAGAGGAAGGGTGAATACCTGTTCCTTCAAAGTGCAGCGGGGGCAACAACGAGCCGATAGCCCCAAGAAACCACGGAAGCACAACGTCACGGCTCTCTGCATCTCTCTTTCGATGTGATATGTTCGTGGCCAACGCAATCAGACGCGGAAAGTGTACCGTACCAACGCGCTTTTAGTTGCGTGCGTTTGCGTGTCTTTTAGCCTTTTGACTGCGCTCTGAACTGCGAATGAACCGAGTGTAAAAGTGCCTTTTACACTATCATGGGACAATCATCGTATGGCGGCGAAGACAAGAAGGCAAAAAAAAAAAAAAAAAAATAAAAAAAAGAACAGACAGGTGTGCGGATACCGTTTCAATCGAATGACGCAGAGTCATCTCTAGCTTTAACGTTGCGAAGAAACCCGGTTGTCGTTGTGAAGGTTAAAAACGACGCAGCGCTATTTGATTCAAACCGGGATATTCTGACTCCTCTAAAATGTATTTATCTTTTGTAGTGTGCTTTGATGGGCTAGTTGGTTCATGACTAAATGGAACTCGTGTTGTCCTGTTCCTTCTGTCCTATGTTCCGCGCTGTTCCATTTAATCTTTTGTAGGAGTGGGAGAATACCGGTCCTAATCGAATAGCACTTTTTTCTTTCACGGTCGAAAGAAAAACCACGACAACCGGTTTTATTAAAGGGGTATCCACACGAAGGAGAACTCCGCGGACGTTTCGATCTGGGTGAGCATCGTACCGGCGCGCGGTCGTATATCAGTACTGCCTGGTGCAAGTTAACGACCCCAGGCTGGCGGGTGTACTGCACTGGCTAAATTTCTCATCTAGCTACCAAGGTAGAGTTTCCAACTGCCTACCAATCTACCAAGAGAATTCCTCATTAAAGCCAGCTGTAATGTAACGCTAAGCGCTGTGACAAGCTAGTTCGTGACGACCAGGCCGCCCTGCAGTGCTAATTCATGTGTTCACTGGCTCCGAGCCTGGCGCAAGTGAAACCACCGGAAGTTCTATGCTTGTCCCGAAAGTGGGGCGTACGCTGGGCTTCTTGCATTTAGTAGATATTTTGGTCCATGCTTTTTTGTGTCTTTGATTGGGTTTTAATACTCCCGTTCTGGTTTAAATCTCGAGAAAAAGGCTTTCTAACGTGAAACATACGCACACTTGATAAACTAGAATCTAAAAATTTTCACATCGAATGGCTTTCCAGGAGACTTCTCGGGTTCGAATGCACTGTTACTCCTAGGGGTGTCGCGAACCGGCCGCGGTTCGAGTTCGACTTGGTTCGATTTTCTCGAACTTTTAGTGGAAAGTTCGACGAACCTTGTATTGAGGTTCGACTCGTGTGCGCATGCGCGACAGGCTAGCCAGTTGGCTTCGGATTGGATTGTGACGGCTAAGAGATGAATTAAGTGTAGCGCTGATTGGCTATTTCAACCAATAAAGTACTTAAAATTAAGTTATTAACTTCTTCAGTGATTAGAATTAGTCTCTTTTAATTGCAGCTGTTCACAAAATAAAATAACCCTTTGCATAAAATAAAAAAAATTCTCCAAACCTAGTCATGCTTCTATCAAGGTCTGGCCACACTATCCACAAAGTCGAACCGGTCTAATCTGGTGAAAAGTTCGAAGGTTCGTCGAACCGGTTCGACCCAGTCGAACCCCGAAAGTTCGACCAAAAAATCTGGTTCGACAAAAGTTCGCGACACCCCTGGTTACTCCACAACAAGCAGGCTCTCTTGGGATGATAAGAAACCCAGCGGCTTGAACGCCGTTCGAGCCAGCACTCGCGACTTGAAAAGCCTATCAAGCGCTCACTTCCGGAACAAGCCGCTTACTTCCGGTGGCTTCATACCTGTCTGCTCAAAGCGCTATTCAGCCCCGTATAGTAGACATCAGTGATCAGTAGCGTAACCGCTCATTCGTAAAGCCCTTCATGTTTTAAAAGTAGCGCAAGGTGCGTCGGTGCAACAGCTAGGCATGTGCAACATGCAGCCCTTGGGAAGATCATGGCGGCACAGCGCAGCACTGAGCTTGATTTCAGACGCCATGTTCTTCCGAGAAGTGGCGCGCGGCACGTGTCTCGAGCATTTCCACAACAATGAATGGCGACTCTTTTCCCAGGATAGAGGGGCTTTACTCATGCGGTGACACCAGTGACACCCGCGACGTACGGTGACACACGGAACATCAACCCCCGCCCTCGCCCACAAGCTCCACTTTGCTTTCATCTGCACCAATACCATTACATCCTCACTAAACGCGGTGCCGCGGGCCTTCATGGTATGGGCGACTTGTCTTACTGCAACACGGCGGCTATCGTGAGCTATAATAAATATCAATCAATCATTAGCAATATTACCCGCATACACAATGTGCACCAGTGCTAAGGCTGCAGTGATTCCAGTACCTCCTCTAACTTCCGCAAACGTATCTGCTAGGCCGTTTTAGCAAACGCAGACTGCGTTAACGTTGCGTCCTCCACACTGCGCATGCGCCATACGTACGTACTGCGGCGAGCCTTGCGTAGTAGCGGTAGTAGCGGTCCCCTGCGTGCCACCTCGTTGCTCGCGTCGCGCACGGGAGAGCGCGAGACTAGTCCAGTTTGAAAAATAGCGGCGGTGAGGCAAACCAGCGGAAGTGCTACGCGCATTGTACCGGTTCGCTTTACCATTGAAGATGACATCAACCTCCTCAAAGAAGTCAACGCGACGAACCCTTTCGAGCACCCACAAAGATGGGTGTCGATAGCCAAATCGTTGGCGACGCCGTCGAACCCAAAAAGGTGTTTACCGTGCGGTCGGTACAAAAAAAAAACAAAAAAAAAAACACGTACACAACAGGCACACGTAACACGCACTTCCGTAACAAAGCGAGGAGAATCGGGGCTTTGGATTGGCTTGACCGAATACCCGCCTTGGATTGTTTGAAGCAGTTTACACATGGAGAATAGAAGGGTAGGAGAGGGCATGACGTCGGCCGCGTATAGTGCTCTAGCCTCCACAAGCCATGCTCCCTTGACGTCTCGCCTCTTTCTCAATTTCCTCCTTACTCTCCTCACCACCATTCCAACGTGACCACATCACGTGACCGTAGCTAGCCTTCGTCTTGCTATGGGGTACTAGAATACACCACAATCTAGCCTTCGCTCTGATGAAACCTACCGGACGGACCGCGCGCAAGCCTGCAAGGAGCCCTTCTACAATCAACCATCCATCTCACACGTGACATGTCACGCGCACCAATCGCCAGAGAGGTCTGCGGTCACGCTGGGCACAAAATCGTTTAAACTTTTTATGACTAGGCTTCACCAATATTGCAACGTGCCCCCTTTTAGTACTTCTAACCTCCTTGAGTTTACAGGAGCACATCTAGATGACGCTACAAGTCTTTACGTATGCGTTCTAAGCACTAAAAGCGCGTATTCGACTCGCTCCGTCACGTTCCGTCGACGCAACGTTAACGCTAACGTAGGAGGTTTGCGTCTGCCCCTATACGTATTACTAAAACTCTCTATTTTCATGGAAGGCTAAAATGAGCCTTGCCTTTTTAACTTAGATAAAGAGCGCAAGCTGCCGCCCAACTAAAAAAAAACGAGCTCATTTTAACCCCTTATAAAAATGTAAAAGTTTTCGCTAGATGGCACACACTGCCGCCTAATTCATAAGTAAAATCTCATTTTAGCTCTTAATGAAAATATAAAATGTAAGGACTCGTGCTAGATGACGCAAACTGCCCCCTAATTCAAAACTAAAGCTTGCTTTTTCTCTCCATAAGAATGTAAAAAAATGTGAGAACTCTGGCTAGGGAGCGCAAGATGCCGCCCAACTCAAAAGATAGAGCTAAATTTAATTTAGTTCTCTATTTATTCATCAAAAGCACAGATGGTCGCGATCCTGGCGGTGGCCTAATAACGGATGTAATACGGCCGGCGTCTGTTCGCTTGCCCGCTCCAACGCCGTACTCCTCTCTCAAGTGCCAGACAGGCGTCGGAAACTTCGATAGCCTCGGGTTGGGATGCCCAGGGGATGAAATGTAACGAGACGCTGTTACCGCTGTTACGCCCAACGTTACTGGTTACGCTAGAGCACTATATAGCTGGTTACGCCAGCGACACCGACTCCCGTTCGTCTGTGATCTCAGTTCTACGATCAACCAAGAGGATCGCGACAGGGATCCAGCTGGGCCTAAAACCACCGCGCGTGCTTTTCGGTACGGAGGTGCAGAATTCGGCTCGTGCTTTTGGGTTTCGTTTTGAAAATAACATCGGAGCGCCCTAGTCGACAGTGCGACTTATGTTTTTTCTTCTGTAGGTGTTTTTTTCTTTGCTGCTCCAAATTCGCGCGGGGGTAAATTTTTCGTTAGACTCGTTGGAGAATTATTGAAATTGTTTCCTGCTTGTGCCAACACGCATATTGGTTTATAATTGTAGTTTCTCGGGCGTCTTTTATCGGTGCGACTTCGCTCCGATGAAGGCAGTTTCGACCCATTCAGCGCCAGCAATCTTTTTTTTTTTCTTTTTATACTACAGTGAACTAGTTCAAAGTTTCAAATCAATATATTGTAGCATTACCTCACTTCTGGACTTGGATCTTTTTTTTTTTTTTTTTTCCTATATTATGCTGACCTATCGTAGTCTCGGAAGCCGAATTGTGGAGGAAATTTTCTACATTTCAATATATTGTAGCATTACTGGGATCTCTCGCTTACTTAGCCTATGACCCCACTTACCGTTCTTTATCGTTGTTGTCCAGAATCAGCTCGATGCTGCCGTCGTCCTGCCTATTTTCTGTCCATTCCACATTTTGATGTTTCTTCTCTACCCCAGTCTCAGGTTAATTCAACATGGTTAATATTCACCCGCTCGCCTGCACCCTTACGATTTTTCCGATGCTCCCTTCACTAATGTTTATGGTTCTTTTTAGCGACCCGCGTAGTTGTGATTATATACTTAGTATTTCGATTTTTAGGACGGGCGTGGGGATAAAAGGAATGCCGCCTTTTACTACATGTTTGCTTTTCATGGGCACTGCCAACAACTTTTTGCATGTTTATATGTTGTCGCAAACGTGGCCCACTGTTTGTGGGTTTGCTTTTGGGGTACGTTCCTTTATTATTGCTTTCTCTCTCTCTCGATCTCCCAAACATCTTGCGAGTTGTATCATCTCTTCACTTGAAAAAGAGCCGGATCTGCTCGAAACGTCGAATAAATTGCCTCTGCTGGTGCTCACAATTTTTTCTACGTCTGACACAAATTACTAGGTTTCAGAACTCATCGTCTTTTATCGGAACCCCCTTCTTTCCCCAACACGGAGTTTTACTTTCATGCTAAAAACTGCTACCTGTCTTTTTTTTTTTTTTTTCGCGGGGCGCGGAAGTAAATCTGGTTAATCATTTTTACAAGTTCCCTGGTAACCTTTAACCCGCTATAAACTAGAACGAAGAGACAAATGGTATGGCATCAATATTTATTGACATCTACGGTTGACTAATCTAGTATACCTAGTATGGTATCGCATCAATATTTATTGACATCTACGGTTGACTAATCGATATTTATTAACATCTACGGCAGGGTTGGGCAGTATCGCGATACAAATGTATCGCGATAGTATTTCAGAAATACATTTCGTATCTGTATTTCTGTATCGCGATACATTTTTTTCATCAGTATCTGTATTCCTGTATCGAAATACATTTGGAATGTTTCTTTGTATCGCGATACAATCAGGATGAAATGTATTTCGTTACATTTCTTGAGAATTACTCCCCCCCCCCCCCCCCCCCCCCCCTCGAAAAAAAAAAAAAAAAAAGACAAGTCTGAACTTTTTTTTTTTTTTTTTTTACTTCTGAGGGCACCAGAGTCAAGGAGATGCTGGGGCGTTGTTACTATGCTGACCAAGGTTCCTTTTGATTCTGCAAACTGTTTTTCTATGCGTCCCCTTCTCTCTTCTGAGAAGTGTTGCGTAGTCGGGGACCCGAACCAGGTGGCGTGCCAGGAGTGGAGTCAGAGCATTTTCCGCCGCAGGTCCTTAGGTAGGGATTTCTTGAGTCATTGTTTGCTGGCATCCAATGCCCACCGCTGACCGTCCCTCTCGCCTTAGCGTACAGAGTACACGCAGCCGGCAAAGCTGAGTCACATTCCGTAGCAGCACGAGCCTGGCGGTGGTTGACTTGAAATAGTAGGAAGACTCACGCTGGGAAATTCAAGACATATTCGAATGCATCTGCGGCTGCGCCCGTGACATTGCACGGCTCAAGGGTACTTCATCAGCCGACGTGAACGTGACCCACCGCTGTGGTGACCCGAAACCCAGAAGGAGGCCAGAAGTGGCCTCGCTATGCCATCCCAGACTACGTACTCCTGCGACTCGTCTCGAGACCGCTGTTTCTCGGACAGCTCGCACCTGTGCCGGCAATATCAGCTCGCAATCCACGAGGTCTCTGTTTGGATCATGCAAGGCAAAACTTGAGGACTGCAATCCGTACGTCGGTGGCGGACGGTCGGTAGTAAGGATCTTCAGAACAGGGATGCTACCGTATCGTTTTTTCAACCGTAACATAAGATAAGACATGTATTCCAAGATGCTTCAGGTGGTCCACTATTCTCAAAAACTCCAAATGAAACTGCATGCACGATCTTCAACTAGGTAACCTACAACGAAAGTACGTATTGTCCTTTCGTACAGCAGCGTGGTAAAGTTTCATATTCAAGGCCACACCTACAGATAAAGAATACTAGTTCATTCCACCGTGACATCATATGATCAATGTTGACAGCGTTCCCTCGTCAGACAGACAGGATGTCAGGGAAGGGACCGCGGTCAGCCCATGATGGAACTTTTTTTTTTGTGCACATTGAAAACTCCTTGTCGTCTGAAACTACTACTTTCAAGGCAAAGTGCCATGCCTTCAGGAAACTAAATTCGGGATCGAAAACATCCACTTCAAACTTCAAGCTTCATCTCAGTTGGCGTCTCAAAAAAATTTGGAAAATGTATTGCACTATCAGTATTTCTGTATTTGTATTTCTGCCCTCCCTAAAATGTATTCCTGTATTTGTATTTCCAAATACTTTTTGCCTCTTTTGAAAATGTATTTCCGATACGTATCGCGATACATTTTTACAGATATATCTTAGTATCAGTATTTTAGCTACTATTCTAATGTATCCCAGTATTTGTATTTCCAAATACATTTTTGAGTATTTCTGCCCAACCCTGATCTACGGTTGACTAATCTTAGAGGGCCCCCACTTGCAGCACGAATCACTTCACATCACTTTGCACGCTCTTCTGTGGTCATGATCTTCTGGAACTTCACCACGGATTCAATCAGTCGCTGAAGCTGGGGCACATTCGGGACGATGACTTGCACTTCACGCCGCACTTCCAGGGAGGTAACTTGCATCAACACTGAAGCGAGGGGACTGCACGTAGCGGCCGCAACATGCTGAATTCTTCGAAACCACGACTCTGAAGTTGTCCACGGTACCGAGATCCCGCCACTTCGGAACCGACTGACGCCGATGAAGGCATTTCAACACGGCAGGCTTCGAGGAGGCTCAGAAACAATGACGCTCCCCGCTGGGGTCGTCTAGAAGATCGGCAGCTCCGTGATCAGCGCAGACAGGAATCAGCTTCTCCTGCAGCCCGCAAGAACCGCAGCATCGGGCCACGTCCCCCGTGAAGTCATGAGTCCACGCAAAAACCTTTCTCCGCGCAAACCCCGGCACAGCCGCTTCTGAAACGACAAAAAGACAACAAGCCGAGACAGACACCAGACCAACCACCGGCATTCGACGAAATCTGAAAGAAATGCACGTGTTAACGCACGATGAAGTGTTAGAGGATGTCTTAAAGCACTCAGGCGAGATGGGAGATTGAATCCGAACTTCACCACCGACGCGAGAATCCACGGTCAGTCACGGCTCACCTGAAAAAGAAAAAAAAAAGGTACAAGACAGTACCAAAAAACAGAAGCATCTCCACCAAGTCCACCTAAATAGGAACAAAAATATAAGATGGCACCACTAAACGGAAGCATTGACATCAAGGTTCCCAGTGGTGTGTGTGTGTAGAAGTTAGTCGATACCCTAGCGAATCGGATTCGCCGGAATGCGATTTGCTGAGATATCAACAGACTGATGAAATAAACCGGGTACTACTGGCGACAGAGGAAGTCCTTTATTTCTTTAGATACGCACATACGCACGCTACGAAGCTCCTGAAAGAGAGAGATACGGTTAGGAGCATAAACCTGCGATTCCCGTAAGCTGTGCATGTTAGTGAAGCGTATCAAAGAGAGAACAGAAGCAGAGAAAAGCGAGTCCAAGTTCTATTAAGAACCACCACAAGTATGGGGGAGAAAATATTTCACAAAAGGAAAAGCTGCAACCTGAAAGAAAACATTTCGAGAAAGCCACACCCACCGCCTCCAGAAAAACATTTCGTGAAAAAAATCCCGCATACTGCAAATAAAACACACAACATACTAAAAAAAAAAAAAAAAAAAAACGTTGCTTACATTACGTTTTAAAGGTGCGCGAACAGTGATTCAAATCGACTAGCGCCGCGTCAATCATAACCTCGATATTAGGAGGCAAGGTGCAATCACCGTTTCCCATTTACACTCCCAAAGCTAAGAATGACACATCACTATTCTATTTAAAGCAATATTCACGCACCCCTATAGAAAAAAGTGAAGTGACACTCACTTGAAGCCGAATGCCCCAGCCCATAAGACGTGGGTAGACTCAGCCTGATGCGAGGTTCTGGTAGGTGAAGTTCACGACGCCGAGGGTCTCGACGCCGAAGTTCTGGTCGACCTGAAATACCCCCTCCCAAAAGCCAGACCGCGGGAAAAATAATACGCGCTGCAATTATTAGCGCGGTGAAGACAGGCTGTTCCAGCGGAGTATGGCTTTTGCGAGAGGGGAGCGTTGGCCAAGGCTACACGAACGCCGCACGGCTGACCTCAGAACCGGTACGCAGGACTCGAACCAACATCGCGAACGCGAGCTGATCTTAGCCTATGCATGCCCTAGAGTTCCAGTCCTGTGTAGTTTTTGGTCTTAGACTAGAGGCCAACGCTCGTGTTGTGGAGGGGCAGAGCCGAAGAGTTGGCTCGCTCCCCCCGCTCACCCAAGCTGACGAGTCACGGGGGCTCTTGTGGCCACGATCCAGATTGGCTCGCACAACGCCGCAGATTGTTCACCGAGATCTCACTGGCACAACACCGAGGAATGGTCAAGCTCGTCGCACAACTCCGACGATTGGACGGTCTCGCCGTCACACCAACGAGGATTGGTCGCTGCGAAAGAGGAAAGCAAAAGCTCGCAAAATGCAACCACCCCAAATGCCACCGAGTCGACAGACTAGACCGTAGGCAGCGCTACGCGCAGCTGGCAGGAGCTCGCACCGTAACTCAGAAGCATGGATTGAGCAAGCGCCCGCGAAGCCCGCAATCTACGCCCGGCTTCCAGCACGCCCTCCGCAGTGCTTTGGCTGCCCGCGAACGCGCGAGGCGAATCGAAGCGTTGTTGAAGGCAGGAAGCTCGCGCTGGAAGCCGGACAACTGAAGCTCCTGCATGACGTTCTCATCTTGTAACTCTGAAACTAACGGACGCCAGGCCCAAACGCAATTCCAAGAAACCAACTTTTCCCTGAATCCTACAGCAAAAGCTGAACGGACAAACGCTCACCGATTTTCTCACGGACCCGCAAGCAAAGGGCTTATCCTTCAATTACTACGCCGAAAAAAAAAAAAAAAGTTTTCTTAGCTAGGTGCTCATTCTCTCGTCATACAACTATATTATACCTTCGGTCCCCTTACCTTTGCTTAAAAAATAAGAAAAAATATTATATTCAAACTTCGTTCTATTAATTTTTTTTCTACCTAAGGTATGTTTCTTACCTGCACATATACCGATGCTTTGACGAGGAAGCGCGAATTATATACAGGTAAATTTCGAGTCTCATTGCTGCTACAATCCCTTCTGCGGTCGGCGGTTCCTTCATAATAAATAAATAAATAAATAATAGCCTATATAATAAGTCACCCGCGCGGAAATGACTAACTTTTTTTTTTTTTTTTTCGTGAGTGGCATTAACGATAACTGCAGGCTAACGTAGCAACGGATATTAATCAGAGATGTTGTAATAGCACTGCAAAGCCCCGCTTGGGTCAGCTTCGTTAGTATGCCCGTTTGCAGTAGACATATGGCTAATTACCCAGGCCTCAACGAGAATGCCGGGAACAGCGGTTGTCTAGAAGATCGGCAACTCCGTGATCAGCGCAGACAGGAATCAGCTTCTGCTGCAGCCCGCAAGAACCGCAGCATCGGGCCACGTCCCCCGTGAGGAAAGCCAGGAGTCCACGCAAAAACCTTTCTCCGCGCAAACCCCGGCACAGTCGCTTCTGAAACGACAAAAAGACAACCAACCGAGACAGACACCAAACCAACCACCGGCATTCGACGAAATCTGAAAGAAATGCACGTGTTAACGCACGATGAAGTGTTAGGGGATGTCTTAAAACACTCAGGCGAGATGGGAGAGTGAATCCGAACTCCACCATCGACGCGAGAATCCACGGTCAGTCACGGCTCACCTGAAAAAAAAAAAAAAAAGTACAAGACAGTATTAAACTCAGAAGCATCTCCACAAAGTCCACCAAAATAGGAACAAATATATAAGATGGCACCACTAAACGGAAGCATTGACATCAAGGTTCCCACTGGTGTGTGTGCGTGTAGAAGTTAGTCGATACCCTAGCGAATCGGATTCGCCGGAATGCGATTTTGCTGAGATATCAACTAAGGGAGTAAACCGGGTACTACTGGCGACAGAGGAAGTCCTTTATTTCTTTAGAGCCGCACATACACACGCTACGAAGCTCCTGAAAGAGGAAGATGCGGTTAGGAGTGTAAACCTGCAATTCCCGTAAGCTGTGCGTGTTTGTGAAGCGTATAAAACACAGAACAGAAGCAGAGAAAAGTGAGTCCAAGTTTTATTAAGAACCACTACAAGTATGGGGGAGAAAATATTTCACGAAAGAAAAAGCTGGAACCTGAAAGAAAACATTTCGCGAAAGCCACACCCACCGCCTGCAGAAAAACATTTCGTGAAAGAAATCCTGCATACTGCAAATAAAGCATACAACATACTGCAAAAGAAAAAAAAAACGTTGCTTACATTACGGTTTAAAGGTGCGCGAACAGTGATTCAAATCGACTAGTGCCGCGTCAATCATAACCTCGATATTAGGAGGCAAGGTGCAATCACCGTTTCCCATTTACACTCCCAAAGCTAAGAATGACACATCACTATTCTATTTAAAGCAATATTCACGCACCCCTATAGAAAAAAGTGAAGTGACACTCACTTGAAGCCGAATGCCCCAGCCCATAAGACGTGGGTACACTCAGCCTGATGCGAGGTTCTGGTAGGTGAAGTTCACGACGCCGAGGGTCTCGAGGCCGAAGTTCGGGTCGACCTGAAATACCCCCTCCCAAAAGCCAGACCGCGGGAAAAATACTACGCGCTGCAATTATTAGCGCGGTGAAGACAGGCTGTTCCAGCGGAGTATGGCTTTTGCGAGAGGGGAGCATTGGCCAAGACTACACGAACGCCGCACGGCTGACTTTAGAACCGGTACGCAGGACTCGAACCAACATCGCGAACGCGAGCTGATCTTAGCCTATGCATGCCCTAGAGTTCCAGTCCTGTGTAGTTTTTGGTCTTAGACTAGAGGCCAACGCTCCTGTTGTGGGGGGGGGGGCTGCGCCGAAGAGTTGGCTCGCTCCTCCCGCTCACCCAAGCTGACGAGTCACGGGGGCTCTTGTGGCCACGATCCGCATTGGCTCGCCCAACGCCGCAGATTGTTCACCGAGATCTCACTGGCACAACACCGAGGAATGGTCGGGCTCGTCGCACAACTCCGACGATTGGACGGTCTCGCCGTCACACCAACGAGGATTGGTCGCTGCGAAAGAGGAAAGCAAAAGCTCGCCAAATGCAACCACCCCAAACGCCATCGGGTCGACAAACTAGACTGTATACGCAGCGCTACGCGCTGCTGGCAGGAGCTCGCACCGTCACTCAGAAGCATGGATTGAGCAAGCGCCTGCGAAGCCCTTAATCTACGCCCGGCTTCCAGCACGCCCTCCGCAGTGCTTTGGCTGCCCGCGAACGCGCGAGGCGAATCGAAGCGTTGTTGAAGGCAGGAAGCTCGCGCTGGAAGCGGGACAACTGAAGCTCCTACATGTCGTTCTCATCTTCTGACTCTGAAACTAACGGACGCCAGGCCCAAACGCAATTCCAAGAAACCAACTCTTCACTGAATCCCACAGCAAAAGCTGAACGGACAAACGCTTACCAATTTTCTCACGGACCCGCGAAGCAAAGGGCTTATCCTTTTATTATTACGCCGGAAAAAAAAAAAAAAAAAGTTTACTTAGCTAGGTGTTGCTTCTCTCGACAAGACCTATATTACCTTCGGTCCCCTTAACTCTAGCTAGAAGATAAAAATATATGTCATATTCGAACTTCGTGCCTATTTTTTTTTATATCTAAGGTATAGTACCTAATTGCAATTATATACATATACGAGGAAAAACACTCCATTAGGTCACAGCTGGCGAGTTCGACATTAACTATAGAGCGAGGCAGCGGGTTAAAATGCAAGTTCGATATCTTCGTAGCAGAGGCATAAAGTTTGGGTCCCCGAAAAGTTTTCCGGCTGATGATACGCTGAACTATAACAAAGAGTATGTTTGCGTACCACAACCAACCGTCCCATACTTAAAATAAGTTTTGTCGTTGTCGTTGAAATAGGACGGAAGAGCGACACCAACACTCGTTCCAACATTAAGAAAAAAAAGATTAAAACACGCGCACTCGCATATAACCGCCTAAATAAGACAGATTGTTCCAAGAAAAAAAAAATAGGAGCAGAATAATATCGCTCAAGCTCACTCAAAGTCGACCCTAAGCGTAAAAAAAAAAAAAAAAAAAAAAGTTTACACTCCATTAGGTCACAGCTGGCGAGTTCAACATTAACTATACAGCGAGGCAGCGGGTTAAAATGCAAGTTCGATATCTTCGTAGCAGAGGCATAAAGTTTGGGTCCCCGAAAAGTTTTCCGGCTGATGATACGCTGAACTATAACAAAGAGTATGTTTGCGTACCACAACCAACCGTCCCATACTTAAAATAAGTTTTGTCGTTGTCGTTTAAATAGGACGGAAGAGCGACACCAACACTCGTTCCAACATTAAGAAAAAAAAAATTAAAACACGCGCACTCGCATATAACCGCCTAAATAAGACAGATTGTTCGAAGAAAAAAAAAATAGGAGCAGAATAATATCGCTCAAGCTCACTCAAAGTCGACCCTAAGCGTAAAAAAAAAAAAAAAAAAAAAAGTTTACACTCCATTAGGTCACAGCTGGCGAGTTCAACATTAACTATACAGCGAGGCAGCGGGTTAAAATGCAAGTTCGATATCTTCGTAGCAGAGGCAGAAAGTTTGGGTCCCCGAAACGTTTTCCGGCTCATGATACGCTGAACTATAACAAAGAGTATATTTGCGTACCACAACCAACCGTCCCATACTTAAAATAAGTTTGGTTGTTGTTGTTTAAATAGGACGGAAGAGCGACACCAACACTCGTTCCAACATTAAGAAAAAAAAGATTAAAACACGCGCACTCGCATATAACCGCCTAAATAAGACAGATTGTTCCAAGAAAAAAAAAATAGGAGCAGAATAATATCGCTCAAGCTCACTCAAAGTCGACCCTAAGCGTAAAAAAAAAAAAAAAAAAAAAAGTTTACACTCCATTAGGTCACAGCTGGCGAGTTCAACATTAACTATACAGCGAGGCAGCGGGTTAAAATGCAAGTTCGATATCTTCGTAGCAGAGGCATAAAGTTTGGGTCCCCGAAAAGTTTTCCGGCTGATGATACGCTGAACTATAACAAAGAGTATGTTTGCGTACCACAACCAACCGTCCCATACTTAAAATAAGTTTGGTTGTTGTTGTTTAAATAGGACGGAAGAGCGACACCAACACTCGTTCCAACATTAAGAAAAAAAAAATTAAAACACGCGCACTCGCATATAACCGCCTAAATAAGACAGATTGTTCGAAGAAAAAAAAAATAGGAGCAGAATAATATCGCTCAAGCTCACTCAAAGTCGACCCTAAGCGTAAAAAAAAAAAAAAAAAAAAAAGTTTACACTCCATTAGGTCACAGCTGGCGAGTTCAACATTAACTATACAGCGAGGCAGCGGGTTAAAATGCAAGTTCGATATCTTCGTAGCAGAGGCAGAAAGTTTGGGTCCCCGAAACGTTTTCCGGCTGATGATACGCTGAACTATAACAAAGAGTATATTTGCGTACCACAACCAACCGTCCCATACTTAAAATAAGTTTGGTTGTTGTTGTTTAAATAGGACGGAAGAGCGACACCAACACTCGTTCCAACATTAAGAAAAAAAAAATTAAAACACGCGCACTCGCATATAACCGCCTAAATAAGACAGATTGTTCCAAGAAAAAAAAAATAGGAGCAGAATAATATCGCTCAAGCTCACTCAAAGTCGACCCTAAGCGTAAAAAAAAAAAAAAAAAAAAAAGTTTACACTCCATTAGGTCACAGCTGGCGAGTTCAACATTAACTATACAGCGAGGCAGCGGGTTAAAATGCAAGTTCGATATCTTCGTAGCAGAGGCATAAAGTTTGGGTCCCCGAAACGTTTTCCGGCTCATGATACGCTGAACTATAACAAAGAGTATGTTTGCGTACCACAACCAACCGTCCCATACTTAAAATAAGTTTTGTCGTTGTCGTTTAAATAGGACGGAAGAGCGACACCAACACTCGTTCCAACATTAAGAAAAAAAAAATTAAAACACGCGCACTCGCATATAACCGCCTAAATAAGACAGATTGTTCGAAGAAAAAAAAAATAGGAGCAGAATAATATCGCTCAAGCTCACTCAAAGTCGACCCTAAGCGTAAAAAAAAAAAAAAAAAAAAAAGTTTACACTCCATTAGGTCACAGCTGGCGAGTTCAACATTAACTATACAGCGAGGCAGCGGGTTAAAATGCAAGTTCGATATCTTCGTAGCAGAGGCAGAAAGTTTGGGTCCCCGAAACGTTTTCCGGCTCATGATACGCTGAACTATAACAAAGAGTATGTTTGCGTACCACAACCAACCGTCCCATACTTAAAATAAGTTTGGTTGTTGTTGTTTAAATAGGACGGAAGAGCGACACCAACACTCGTTCCAACATTAAGAAAAAAAAAATTAAAACACGCGCACTCGCATATAACCGCCTAAATAAGACAGATTGTTCGAAGAAAAAAAAAATAGGAGCAGAATAATATCGCTCAAGCTCACTCAAAGTCGACCCTAAGCGTAAAAAAAAAAAAAAAAAAAAAAGTTTACACTCCATTAGGTCACAGCTGGCGAGTTCAACATTAACTATACAGCGAGGCAGCGGGTTAAAATGCAAGTTCGATATCTTCGTAGCAGAGGCAGAAAGTTTGGGTCCCCGAAACGTTTTCCGGCTGATGATACGCTGAACTATAACAAAGAGTATATTTGCGTACCACAACCAACCGTCCCATACTTAAAATAAGTTTTGTCGTTGTCGTTTAAATAGGACGGAAGAGCGACACCAACACTCGTTCCAACATTAAGAAAAAAAAAATTAAAACACGCGCACTCGCATATAACCGCCTAAATAAGACAGATTGTTCCAAGAAAAAAAAAATAGGAGCAGAATAATATCGCTCAAGCTCACTCAAAGTCGACCCTAAGCGTAAAAAAAAAAAAAAAAAAAAAAGTTTACACTCCATTAGGTCACAGCTGGCGAGTTCAACATTAACTATACAGCGAGGCAGCGGGTTAAAATGCAAGTTCGATATCTTCGTAGCAGAGGCAGAAAGTTTGGGTCCCCGAAACGTTTTCCGGCTGATGATACGCTGAACTATAACAAAGAGTATATTTGCGTACCACAACCAACCGTCCCATACTTAAAATAAGTTTTGTCGTTGTCGTTTAAATAGGACGGAAGAGCGACACCAACACTCGTTCCAACATTAAGAAAAAAAAAATTAAAACACGCGCACTCGCATATAACCGCCTAAATAAGACAGATTGTTCGAAGAAAAAAAAAATAGGAGCAGAATAATATCGCTCAAGCTCACTCAAAGTCGACCCTAAGCGTAAAAAAAAAAAAAAAAAAAAAAGTTTACACTCCATTAGGTCACAGCTGGCGAGTTCAACATTAACTATACAGCGAGGCAGCGGGTTAAAATGCAAGTTCGATATCTTCGTAGCAGAGGCAGAAAGTTTGGGTCCCCGAAACGTTTTCCGGCTCATGATACGCTGAACTATAACAAAGAGTATGTTTGCGTACCACAACCAACCGTCCCATACTTAAAATAAGTTTGGTTGTTGTTGTTTAAATAGGACGGAAGAGCGACACCAACACTCGTTCCAACATTAAGAAAAAAAAAATTAAAACACGCGCACTCGCATATAACCGCCTAAATAAGACAGATTGTTCGAAGAAAAAAAAAATAGGAGCAGAATAATATCGCTCAAGCTCACTCAAAGTCGACCCTAAGCGTAAAAAAAAAAAAAAAAAAAAAAGTTTACACTCCATTAGGTCACAGCTGGCGAGTTCAACATTAACTATACAGCGAGGCAGCGGGTTAAAATGCAAGTTCGATATCTTCGTAGCAGAGGCATAAAGTTTGGGTCCCCGAAACGTTTTCCGGCTCATGATACGCTGAACTATAACAAAGAGTATGTTTGCGTACCACAACCAACCGTCCCATACTTAAAATAAGTTTTGTCGTTGTCGTTTAAATAGGACGGAAGAGCGACACCAACACTCGTTCCAACATTAAGAAAAAAAAAATTAAAACACGCGCACTCGCATATAACCGCCTAAATAAGACAGATTGTTCGAAGAAAAAAAAAATAGGAGCAGAATAATATCGCTCAAGCTCACTCAAAGTCGACCCTAAGCGTAAAAAAAAAAAAAAAAAAAAAGTTTACACTCCATTAGGTCACAGCTGGCGAGTTCAACATTAACTATACAGCGAGGCAGCGGGTTAAAATGCAAGTTCGATATCTTCGTAGCAGAGGCAGAAAGTTTGGGTCCCCGAAACGTTTTCCGGCTCATGATACGCTGAACTATAACAAAGAGTATGTTTGCGTACCACAACCAACCGTCCCATACTTAAAATAAGTTTTGTCGTTGTCGTTTAAATAGGACGGAAGAGCGACACCAACACTCGTTCCAACATTAAGAAAAAAAAAATTAAAACACGCGCACTCGCATATAACCGCCTAAATAAGACAGATTGTTCCAAGAAAAAAAAAATAGGAGCAGAATAATATCGCTCAAGCTCACTCAAAGTCGACCCTAAGCGTAAAAAAAAAAAAAAAAAAAAAAGTTTACACTCCATTAGGTCACAGCTGGCGAGTTCAACATTAACTATACAGCGAGGCAGCGGGTTAAAATGCAAGTTCGATATCTTCGTAGCAGAGGCATAAAGTTTGGGTCCCCGAAACGTTTTCCGGCTCATGATACGCTGAACTATAACAAAGAGTATGTTTGCGTACCACAACCAACCGTCCCATACTTAAAATAAGTTTTGTCGTTGTCGTTTAAATAGGACGGAAGAGCGACACCAACACTCGTTCCAACATTAAGAAAAAAAAAATTAAAACACGCGCACTCGCATATAACCGCCTAAATAAGACAGATTGTTCGAAGAAAAAAAAAATAGGAGCAGAATAATATCGCTCAAGCTCACTCAAAGTCGACCCTAAGCGTAAAAAAAAAAAAAAAAAAAAAAGTTTACACTCCATTAGGTCACAGCTGGCGAGTTCAACATTAACTATACAGCGAGGCAGCGGGTTAAAATGCAAGTTCGATATCTTCGTAGCAGAGGCAGAAAGTTTGGGTCCCCGAAACGTTTTCCGGCTCATGATACGCTGAACTATAACAAAGAGTATGTTTGCGTACCACAACCAACCGTCCCATACTTAAAATAAGTTTGGTTGTTGTTGTTTAAATAGGACGGAAGAGCGACACCAACACTCGTTCCAACATTAAGAAAAAAAAAATTAAAACACGCGCACTCGCATATAACCGCCTAAATAAGACAGATTGTTCGAAGAAAAAAAAAATAGGAGCAGAATAATATCGCTCAAGCTCACTCAAAGTCGACCCTAAGCGTAAAAAAAAAAAAAAAAAAAAAAGTTTACACTCCATTAGGTCACAGCTGGCGAGTTCAACATTAACTATACAGCGAGGCAGCGGGTTAAAATGCAAGTTCGATATCTTCGTAGCAGAGGCAGAAAGTTTGGGTCCCCGAAACGTTTTCCGGCTGATGATACGCTGAACTATAACAAAGAGTATATTTGCGTACCACAACCAACCGTCCCATACTTAAAATAAGTTTTGTCGTTGTCGTTTAAATAGGACGGAAGAGCGACACCAACACTCGTTCCAACATTAAGAAAAAAAAAATTAAAACACGCGCACTCGCATATAACCGCCTAAATAAGACAGATTGTTCCAAGAAAAAAAAAATAGGAGCAGAATAATATCGCTCAAGCTCACTCAAAGTCGACCCTAAGCGTAAAAAAAAAAAAAAAAAAAAAAGTTTACACTCCATTAGGTCACAGCTGGCGAGTTCAACATTAACTATACAGCGAGGCAGCGGGTTAAAATGCAAGTTCGATATCTTCGTAGCAGAGGCATAAAGTTTGGGTCCCCGAAACGTTTTCCGGCTCATGATACGCTGAACTATAACAAAGAGTATGTTTGCGTACCACAACCAACCGTCCCATACTTAAAATAAGTTTTGTCGTTGTCGTTTAAATAGGACGGAAGAGCGACACCAACACTCGTTCCAACATTAAGAAAAAAAAAATTAAAACACGCGCACTCGCATATAACCGCCTAAATAAGACAGATTGTTCCAAGAAAAAAAAAATAGGAGCAGAATAATATCGCTCAAGCTCACTCAAAGTCGACCCTAAGCGTAAAAAAAAAAAAAAAAAAAAAAGTTTACACTCCATTAGGTCACAGCTGGCGAGTTCAACATTAACTATACAGCGAGGCAGCGGGTTAAAATGCAAGTTCGATATCTTCGTAGCAGAGGCAGAAAGTTTGGGTCCCCGAAACGTTTTCCGGCTGATGATACGCTGAACTATAACAAAGAGTATATTTGCGTACCACAACCAACCGTCCCATACTTAAAATAAGTTTGGTTGTTGTTGTTTAAATAGGACGGAAGAGCGACACCAACACTCGTTCCAACATTAAGAAAAAAAAAATTAAAACACGCGCACTCGCATATAACCGCCTAAATAAGACAGATTGTTCCAAGAAAAAAAAAATAGGAGCAGAATAATATCGCTCAAGCTCACTCAAAGTCGACCCTAAGCGTAAAAAAAAAAAAAAAAAAAAAAGTTTACACTCCATTAGGTCACAGCTGGCGAGTTCAACATTAACTATACAGCGAGGCAGCGGGTTAAAATGCAAGTTCGATATCTTCGTAGCAGAGGCAGAAAGTTTGGGTCCCCGAAACGTTTTCCGGCTCATGATACGCTGAACTATAACAAAGAGTATGTTTGCGTACCACAACCAACCGTCCCATACTTAAAATAAGTTTTGTCGTTGTCGTTTAAATAGGACGGAAGAGCGACACCAACACTCGTTCCAACATTAAGAAAAAAAAAATTAAAACACGCGCACTCGCATATAACCGCCTAAATAAGACAGATTGTTCCAAGAAAAAAAAAATAGGAGCAGAATAATATCGCTCAAGCTCACTCAAAGTCGACCCTAAGCGTAAAAAAAAAAAAAAAAAAAAAAGTTTACACTCCATTAGGTCACAGCTGGCGAGTTCAACATTAACTATACAGCGAGGCAGCGGGTTAAAATGCAAGTTCGATATCTTCGTAGCAGAGGCAGAAAGTTTGGGTCCCCGAAACGTTTTCCGGCTGATGATACGCTGAACTATAACAAAGAGTATATTTGCGTACCACAACCAACCGTCCCATACTTAAAATAAGTTTTGTCGTTGTCGTTTAAATAGGACGGAAGAGCGACACCAACACTCGTTCCAACATTAAGAAAAAAAAAATTAAAACACGCGCACTCGCATATAACCGCCTAAATAAGACAGATTGTTCCAAGAAAAAAAAAATAGGAGCAGAATAATATCGCTCAAGCTCACTCAAAGTCGACCCTAAGCGTAAAAAAAAAAAAAAAAAAAAAAGTTTACACTCCATTAGGTCACAGCTGGCGAGTTCAACATTAACTATACAGCGAGGCAGCGGGTTAAAATGCAAGTTCGATATCTTCGTAGCAGAGGCAGAAAGTTTGGGTCCCCGAAACGTTTTCCGGCTCATGATACGCTGAACTATAACAAAGAGTATGTTTGCGTACCACAACCAACCGTCCCATACTTAAAATAAGTTTGGTTGTTGTTGTTTAAATAGGACGGAAGAGCGACACCAACACTCGTTCCAACATTAAGAAAAAAAAAATTAAAACACGCGCACTCGCATATAACCGCCTAAATAAGACAGATTGTTCCAAGAAAAAAAAAATAGGAGCAGAATAATATCGCTCAAGCTCACTCAAAGTCGACCCTAAGCGTAAAAAAAAAAAAAAAAAAAAAAGTTTACACTCCATTAGGTCACAGCTGGCGAGTTCAACATTAACTATACAGCGAGGCAGCGGGTTAAAATGCAAGTTCGATATCTTCGTAGCAGAGGCAGAAAGTTTGGGTCCCCGAAACGTTTTCCGGCTGATGATACGCTGAACTATAACAAAGAGTATATTTGCGTACCACAACCAACCGTCCCATACTTAAAATAAGTTTGGTTGTTGTTGTTTAAATAGGACGGAAGAGCGACACCAACACTCGTTCCAACATTAAGAAAAAAAAAATTAAAACACGCGCACTCGCATATAACCGCCTAAATAAGACAGATTGTTCCAAGAAAAAAAAAATAGGAGCAGAATAATATCGCTCAAGCTCACTCAAAGTCGACCCTAAGCGTAAAAAAAAAAAAAAAAAAAAAAGTTTACACTCCATTAGGTCACAGCTGGCGAGTTCAACATTAACTATACAGCGAGGCAGCGGGTTAAAATGCAAGTTCGATATCTTCGTAGCAGAGGCATAAAGTTTGGGTCCCCGAAACGTTTTCCGGCTCATGATACGCTGAACTATAACAAAGAGTATGTTTGCGTACCACAACCAACCGTCCCATACTTAAAATAAGTTTTGTCGTTGTCGTTTAAATAGGACGGAAGAGCGACACCAACACTCGTTCCAACATTAAGAAAAAAAAAATTAAAACACGCGCACTCGCATATAACCGCCTAAATAAGACAGATTGTTCGAAGAAAAAAAAAATAGGAGCAGAATAATATCGCTCAAGCTCACTCAAAGTCGACCCTAAGCGTAAAAAAAAAAAAAAAAAAAAAAGTTTACACTCCATTAGGTCACAGCTGGCGAGTTCAACATTAACTATACAGCGAGGCAGCGGGTTAAAATGCAAGTTCGATATCTTCGTAGCAGAGGCAGAAAGTTTGGGTCCCCGAAACGTTTTCCGGCTCATGATACGCTGAACTATAACAAAGAGTATGTTTGCGTACCACAACCAACCGTCCCATACTTAAAATAAGTTTGGTTGTTGTTGTTTAAATAGGACGGAAGAGCGACACCAACACTCGTTCCAACATTAAGAAAAAAAAAATTAAAACACGCGCACTCGCATATAACCGCCTAAATAAGACAGATTGTTCCAAGAAAAAAAAAATAGGAGCAGAATAATATCGCTCAAGCTCACTCAAAGTCGACCCTAAGCGTAAAAAAAAAAAAAAAAAAAAAAGTTTACACTCCATTAGGTCACAGCTGGCGAGTTCAACATTAACTATACAGCGAGGCAGCGGGTTAAAATGCAAGTTCGATATCTTCGTAGCAGAGGCAGAAAGTTTGGGTCCCCGAAACGTTTTCCGGCTGATGATACGCTGAACTATAACAAAGAGTATATTTGCGTACCACAACCAACCGTCCCATACTTAAAATAAGTTTGGTTGTTGTTGTTTAAATAGGACGGAAGAGCGACACCAACACTCGTTCCAACATTAAGAAAAAAAAAATTAAAACACGCGCACTCGCATATAACCGCCTAAATAAGACAGATTGTTCCAAGAAAAAAAAAATAGGAGCAGAATAATATCGCTCAAGCTCACTCAAAGTCGACCCTAAGCGTAAAAAAAAAAAAAAAAAAAAAGTTTACACTCCATTAGGTCACAGCTGGCGAGTTCAACATTAACTATACAGCGAGGCAGCGGGTTAAAATGCAAGTTCGATATCTTCGTAGCAGAGGCAGAAAGTTTGGGTCCCCGAAACGTTTTCCGGCTCATGATACGCTGAACTATAACAAAGAGTACGTTTGCGTACCACAACCAACCGTCCCATACTTAAAATAAGTTTGGTTGTTGTTGTTTAAATAGGACGGAAGAGCGACACCAACACTCGTTCCAACATTAAGAAAAAAAAAATTAAAACACGCGCACTCGCATATAACCGCCTAAATAAGACAGATTGTTCCAAGAAAAAAAAAATAGGAGCAGAATAATATCGCTCAAGCTCACTCAAAGTCGACCCTAAGCGTAAAAAAAAAAAAAAAAAAAAAAGTTTACACTCCATTAGGTCACAGCTGGCGAGTTCAACATTAACTATACAGCGAGGCAGCGGGTTAAAATGCAAGTTCGATATCTTCGTAGCAGAGGCAGAAAGTTTGGGTCCCCGAAACGTTTTCCGGCTCATGATACGCTGAACTATAACAAAGAGTATATTTGCGTACCACAACCAACCGTCCCATACTTAAAATAAGTTTGGTTGTTGTTGTTTAAATAGGACGGAAGAGCGACACCAACACTCGTTCCAACATTAAGAAAAAAAAAATTAAAACACGCGCACTTGCATATAACCGCCTAAAGAAGACAGATTGTTCGAAGAAAAAAAAAATAGGAGCAGAATAATATCGCTCAAGCTCACTCAAAGTCGACCCTAAGCGTAAAAAAAAAAAAAAAAAAAAAAGTTTACACTCCATTAGGTCACAGCTGGCGAGTTCAACATTAACTATACAGCGAGGCAGCGGGTTAAAATGCAAGTTCGATATCTTCGTAGCAGAGGCAGAAAGTTTGGGTCCCCGAAACGTTTTCCGGCTCATGATACGCTGAACTATAACAAAGAGTATATTTGCGTACCACAACCAACCGTCCCATACTTAAAATAAGTTTGGTTGTTGTTGTTTAAATAGGACGGAAGAGCGACACCAACACTCGTTCCAACATTAAGAAAAAAAAAATTAAAACACGCGCACTCGCATATAACCGCCTAAATAAGACAGATTGTTCGAAGAAAAAAAAAATAGGAGCAGAATAATATCGCTCAAGCTCACTCAAAGTCGACCCTAAGCGTAAAAAAAAAAAAAAAAAAAAAAAGTTTACACTCCATTAGGTCACAGCTGGCGAGTTCAACATTAACTATACAGCGAGGCAGCGGGTTAAAATGCAAGTTCGATATCTTCGTAGCAGAGGCAGAAAGTTTGGGTCCCCGAAACGTTTTCCGGCTCATGATACGCTGAACTATAACAAAGAGTATGTTTGCGTACCACAACCAACCGTCCCATACTTAAAATAAGTTTTGTCGTTGTCGTTTAAATAGGACGGAAGAGCGACACCAACACTCGTTCCAACATTAAGAAAAAAAAAATTAAAACACGCGCACTTGCATATAACCGCCTAAATAAGACAGATTGTTCGAAGAAAAAAAAAATAGGAGCAGAATAATATCGCTCAAGCTCACTCAAAGTCGACCCTAAGCGTAAAAAAAAAAAAAAAAAAAAAAAGTTTACACTCCATTAGGTCACAGCTGGCGAGTTCAACATTAACTATACAGCGAGGCAGCGGGTTAAAATGCAAGTTCGATATCTTCGTAGCAGAGGCAGAAAGTTTGGGTCCCCGAAACGTTTTCCGGCTCATGATACGCTGAACTATAACAAAGAGTATATTTGCGTACCACAACCAACCGTCCCATACTTAAAATAAGTTTGGTTGTTGTTGTTTAAATAGGACGGAAGAGCGACACCAACACTCGTTCCAACATTAAGAAAAAAAAAATTAAAACACGCGCACTCGCATATAACCGCCTAAATAAGACAGATTGTTCGAAGAAAAAAAAAATAGGAGCAGAATAATATCGCTCAAGCTCACTCAAAGTCGACCCTAAGCGTAAAAAAAAAAAAAAAAAAAAAAAGTTTACACTCCATTAGGTCACAGCTGGCGAGTTCAACATTAACTATACAGCGAGGCAGCGGGTTAAAATGCAAGTTCGATATCTTCGTAGCAGAGGCAGAAAGTTTGGGTCCCCGAAACGTTTTCCGGCTCATGATACGCTGAACTATAACAAAGAGTATGTTTGCGTACCACAACCAACCGTCCCATACTTAAAATAAGTTTTGTCGTTGTCGTTTAAATAGGACGGAAGAGCGACACCAACACTCGTTCCAACATTAAGAAAAAAAAAATTAAAACACGCGCACTCGCATATAACCGCCTAAATAAGACAGATTGTTCGAAGAAAAAAAAAATAGGAGCAGAATAATATCGCTCAAGCTCACTCAAAGTCGACCCTAAGCGTAAAAAAAAAAAAAAAAAAAAAAGTTTACACTCCATTAGGTCACAGCTGGCGAGTTCAACATTAACTATACAGCGAGGCAGCGGGTTAAAATGCAAGTTCGATATCTTCGTAGCAGAGGCAGAAAGTTTGGGTCCCCGAAACGTTTTCCGGCTCATGATACGCTGAACTATAACAAAGAGTATATTTGCGTACCACAACCAACCGTCCCATACTTAAAATAAGTTTGGTTGTTGTTGTTTAAATAGGACGGAAGAGCGACACCAACACTCGTTCCAACATTAAGAAAAAAAAAATTAAAACACGCGCACTTGCATATAACCGCCTAAAGAAGACAGATTGTTCGAAGAAAAAAAAAATAGGAGCAGAATAATATCGCTCAAGCTCACTCAAAGTCGACCCTAAGCGTAAAAAAAAAAAAAAAAAAAAAAGTTTACACTCCATTAGGTCACAGCTGGCGAGTTCAACATTAACTATACAGCGAGGCAGCGGGTTAAAATGCAAGTTCGATATCTTCGTAGCAGAGGCAGAAAGTTTGGGTCCCCGAAACGTTTTCCGGCTCATGATACGCTGAACTATAACAAAGAGTATGTTTGCGTACCACAACCAACCGTCCCATACTTAAAATAAGTTTGGTTGTTGTTGTTTAAATAGGACGGAAGAGCGACACCAACACTCGTTCCAACATTAAGAAAAAAAAAATTAAAACACGCGCACTCGCATATAACCGCCTAAATAAGACAGATTGTTCGAAGAAAAAAAAAATAGGAGCAGAATAATATCGCTCAAGCTCACTCAAAGTCGACCCTAAGCGTAAAAAAAAAAAAAAAAAAAAAAGTTTACACTCCATTAGGTCACAGCTGGCGAGTTCAACATTAACTATACAGCGAGGCAGCGGGTTAAAATGCAAGTTCGATATCTTCGTAGCAGAGGCAGAAAGTTTGGGTCCCCGAAACGTTTTCCGGCTGATGATACGCTGAACTATAACAAAGAGTATGTTTGCGTACCACAACCAACCGTCCCATACTTAAAATAAGTTTTGTCGTTGTTGTTTAAATAGGACGGAAGAGCGACACCAACACTCGTTCCAACATTAAGAAAAAAAAAAATTAAAACACGCGCACTCGCATATAACCGCCTAAATAAGACAGATTGTTCCAAGAAAAAAAAAGTAGGAGCAGAATAATATCGCTCAAGCTCACTCAAAGTCGACCCTAAGCGTCAAAAAAAAAAAAAAAAAAAAGTTTACACTCCATTAGGTCACAGCTGGCGAGTTCAACATTAACTATACAGCGAGGCAGCGGGTTAAAATGCAAGTTCGATATCTTCGTAGCAGAGGCAGAAAGTTTGGGTCCCCGAAACGTTTTCCGGCTGATGATACGCTGAACTATAACAAAGAGTATGTTTGCGTACCACAACCAACCGTCCCATACTTAAAATAAGTTTTGTCGTTGTTGTTTAAATAGGACGGAAGAGCGACACCAACACTCGTTCCAACATTAAGAAAAAAAAAATTAAAACACGCGCACTTGCATATAACCGCCTAAATAAGACAGATTGTTCCAAGAAAAAAAAAGTAGGAGCAGAATAATATCGCTCAAGCTCACTCAAAGTCGACCCTAAGCGTCAAAAAAAAAAAAAAAAAAAAGTTTACACTCCATTAGGTCACAGCTGGCGAGTTCAACATTAACTATACAGCGAGGCAGCGGGTTAAAATGCAAGTTCGATATCTTCGTAGCAGAGGCAGAAAGTTTGGGTCCCCGAAACGTTTTCCGGCTGATGATACGCTGAACTATAACAAAGAGTATGTTTGCGTACCACAACCAACCGTCCCATACTTAAAATAAGTTTGGTTGTTGTTGTTTAAATAGGACGGAAGAGCGACACCAACACTCGTTCCAACATTAAGGAAAAAAAAATTAAAACACGCGCACTTGCATATAACCGCCTAAATAAGACAGATTGTTCCAAGAAAAAAAAAATAGGAGCAGAATAATATCGCTCAAGCTCACTCAAAGTCGACCCTAAGCGTCAAAAAAAAAAAAAAAAAAAGTTTACACTCCATTAGGTCACAGCTGGCGAGTTCAACATTAACTATACAGCGAGGCAGCGGGTTAAAATGCAAGTTCGATATCTTCGTAGCAGAGGCATAAAGTTTGGGTCCCCGAAAAGTTTTCCGGCTGATGATACGCTGAACTATAACAAAGAGTACGTTTGCGTACCACAACCAACCGTCCCATACTTAAAAAAAGTTTCGTTGTTGTTGTTTAAATAGGACGGAAGAGCGACACCAACACTCGTTCCAACATTAAGAAAAAAAAATTAAAACACGCGCACTCGCATATAACCGCCTAAATAAGACAGATTGTTCCAAGAAAAAAAAATAGGAGCAGAATAATATCGCTCAAGCTCACTCAAAGTCGACCCTAAGCGTCAAAAAAAAAAAAAAAAAAAGTTTACACTCCATTAGGTCACAGCTGGCGAGTTCAACATTAACTATACAGCGAGGCAGCGGGTTAAAATGCAAGTTCGATATCTTCGTAGCAGAGGCATAAAGTTTGGGTCCCCGAAAAGTTTTCCGGCTGATGATACGCTGAACTATAACAAAGAGTACGTTTGCGTACCACAACCAACCGTCCCATACTTAAAAAAAGTTTCGTTGTTGTTGTTTAAATAGGACGGAAGAGCGACACCAACACTCGTTCCAACATTAAGAAAAAAAAATTAAAACACGCGCACTTGCATATAACCGCCTAAATAAGACAGATTGTTCGAAGAAAAAAAAAAAATAGGAGCAGAATAATATCGCTCAAGCTCACTCAAAGTCGACCCTAAGCGTCAAAAAAAAAAAAAAAAAAAAGTTTACACTCCATTAGGTCACAGCTGGCGAGTTCAACATTAACTATACAGCGAGGCAGCGGGTTAAAATGCAAGTTCGATATCTTCGTAGCAGAGGCATAAAGTTTGGGTCCCCGAAAAGTTTTCCGGCTGATGATACGCTGAACTATAACAAAGAGTACGTTTGCGTACCACAACCAACCGTCCCATACTTAAAAAAAGTTTCGTTGTTGTTGTTTAAATAGGACGGAAGAGCGACACCAACACTCGTTCCAACATTAAGAAAAAAAAATTAAAACACGCGCACTCGCATATAACCGCCTAAATAAGACAGATTGTTCCAAGAAAAAAAAATAGGAGCAGAATAATATCGCTCAAGCTCACTCTAAATCGACCCTAAGCGTCAAAAAAAAAAAAAAAAAAAGTTTACACTCCGTTAGGTCACAGCTGGCGAGTTCAACATTAACTATACAGCGAGGCAGCAGGTTAAAATGCAAGTTCGATATCTTCGTAGCAGAGGCATAAAGTTTGGGTCCCCGAAAAGTTTTCCGGCTGATGATACGCTGAACTATAACAAAGAGTACGTTTGCGTACCACAACCAACCGTCCCATACTTAAAATAAGTTTTGTTGTTGTTGTTTAAATAGGACGGAAGAGCGACACCAACACTCGTTCCAACATTAAGAAGAAAAAAATTAAAACACGCGCACTCGCATATAACCGCCTAAATAAGACAGATTGTTCGAAGAAAAAAAAATAGGAGCAGAAGAATATCGCTCAAGCTCACTCTAAATCGACCCTAAGCGTCAAAAAAAAAAAAAAAAAAGTTTACACTCCATTAGGTCACAGCTGGCGAGTTCAACATTAACTATACAGCGAGGCAGCAGGTTAAAATGCAAGTTCGATATCTTCGTAGCAGAGGCATAAAGTTTGAGTACTCGAAAAGTTTTCCGGCTGATGATACGCTGAACTATAACAAAGAGTATGTTTGCGTACCACAACCAACCGTCCCATACTTAAAATAAGTTTTGTTGTTGTTGTTTAAATAGGACGGAAGAGCGACACCAACACTCGTTCCAACATTAAGAAAAAAAAAAATTAAAACACGCGCACTCGCATATAACCGCCTAAATAAGACAGATTGTTCCAAGAAAAAAAAAATAGGAGCAGAATAATATCGCTCAAGCTCACTCAAAGTCGACCCTAAGCGTCAAAAAAAAAAAAAAAAAAGTTTACACTCCATTAGGTCACAGCTGGCGAGTTCAACATTAACTATACAGCGAGGCAGCAGGTTAAAATGCAAGTTCGATATCTTCGTAGCAGAGGCATAAAGTTTGGGTACTCGAAAAGTTTTCCGGCTGATGATACGCAGAACTATAACAAAGAGTACGTTTGCGTACCACAACCAACCGTCCCATACTTAAAATAAGTTTTGTTGTTGTTGTTTAAATAGGACGGAAGAGCGACACCAACACTCGTTCCAACATTAAGAAGAAAAAAATTAAAACACGCGCACTCGCATATAACCGCCTAAATAAGACAGATTGTTCGAAGAAAAAAAAATAGGAGCAGAATAATATCGCTCAAGCTCACTCTAAATCGACCCTAAGCGTCAAAAAAAAAAAAAAAAAAAGTTTACACTCCGTTAGGTCACAGCTGGCGAGTTCAACATTAACTATACAGCGAGGCAGCAGGTTAAAATGCAAGTTCGATATCTTCGTAGCAGAGGCATAAAGTTTGAGTACTCGAAAAGTTTTCCGGCTGATGATACGCTGAACTATAACAAAGAGTACGTTTGCGTACCACAACCAACCGTCCCATACTTAAAATAAGTTTTGTTGTTGTTGTTTAAATAGGACGGAAGAGCGACACCAACACTCGTTCCAACATTAAGAAGAAAAAAATTAAAACACGCGCACTCGCATATAACCGCCTAAATAAGACAGATTGTTCGAAGAAAAAAAAATAGGAGCAGAATAATATCGCTCAAGCTCACTCTAAATCGACCCTAAGCGTCAAAAAAAAAAAAAAAAAAAGTTTACACTCCGTTAGGTCACAGCTGGCGAGTTCAACATTAACTATACAGCGAGGCAGCAGGTTAAAATGCAAGTTCGATATCTTCGTAGCAGAGGCATAAAGTTTGAGTACTCGAAAAGTTTTCCGGCTGATGATACGCTGAACTATAACAAAGAGTACGTTTGCGTACCACAACCAACCGTCCCATACTTAAAATAAGTTTTGTTGTTGTTGTTTAAATAGGACGGAAGAGCGACACCAACACTCGTTCCAACATTAAGAAGAAAAAAATTAAAACACGCGCACTCGCATATAACCGCCTAAATAAGACAGATTGTTCGAAGAAAAAAAAATAGGAGCAGAATAATATCGCTCAAGCTCACTCGAAATCGACCCTAAGTGTCAAAAAAAAAAAAAAAAAAAAAGTTTACACTCCGTTAGGTCACAGCTGGCGAGTTCAACATTAACTATACAGCGAGGCAGCAGGTTAAAATGCAAGTTCGATATCTTCGTAGCAGAGGCATAAAGTTTGGGTACTCGAAAAGTTTTCCGGCTGATGATACGCTGAACTATAACAAAGAGTACGTTTGCGTACCACAACCAACCGTCCCATACTTAAAATAAGTTTTGTTGTTGTTGTTTAAATAGGACGGAAGAGCGACACCAACACTCGTTCCAACATTAAGAAGAAAAAAATTAAAACACGCGCACTCGCATATAACCGCCTAAATAAGACAGATTGTTCGAAGAAAAAAAAATAGGAGCAGAATAATATCGCTCAAGCTCACTCTAAATCGACCCTAAGCGTCAAAAAAAAAAAAAAAAAAAAGTTTACACTCCGTTAGGTCACAGCTGGCGAGTTCAACATTAACTATACAGCGAGGCAGCAGGTTAAAATGCAAGTTCGATATCTTCGTAGCAGAGGCATAAAGTTTGGGTACTCGAAAAGTTTTCCGGCTGATGATACGCAGAACTATAACAAAGAGTACGTTTGCGTACCACAACCAACCGTCCCATACTTAAAATAAGTTTTGTTGTTGTTGTTTAAATAGGACGGAAGAGCGACACCAACACTCGTTCCAACATTAAGAAGAAAAAAATTAAAACACGCGCACTCGCATATAACCGCCTAAATAAGACAGATTGTTCAAAGAAAACAAAAATAGGAGCAGAATAATATCGCTCAAGCTCACTCTAAATCGACCCTAAGCGTCAAAAAAAAAAAAAAAAAAAGTTTACACTCCGTTAGGTCACAGCTGGCGAGTTCAACATTAACTATACAGCGAGGCAGCAGGTTAAAATGCAAGTTCGATATCTTCGTAGCAGAGGCATAAAGTTTGAGTACTCGAAAAGTTTTCCGGCTGATGATACGCTGAACTATAACAAAGAGTACGTTTGCGTACCACAACCAACCGTCCCATACTTAAAATAAGTTTTGTTGTTGTTGTTTAAATAGGACGGAAGAGCGACACCAACACTCGTTCCAACATTAAGAAGAAAAAAATTAAAACACGCGCACTCGCATATAACCGCCTAAATAAGACAGATTGTTCGAAGAAAAAAAAATAGGAGCAGAATAATATCGCTCAAGCTCACTCGAAATCGACCCTAAGCGTCAAAAAAAAAAAAGTTTACACTCCGTTAGGTCACAGCTGGCGAGTTCAACATTAACTATACAGCGAGGCAGCAGGTTAAAATGCAAGTTCGATATCTTCGTAGCAGAGGCATAAAGTTTGGGTCCCCGAAAAGTTTTCCGGCTGATGATACGCTGAACTATAACAAAGAGTACGTTTGCGTACCACAACCAACCGTCCCATACTTAAAATAAGTTTTGTTGTTGTTGTTTAAATAGGACGGAAGAGCGACACCAACACTCGTTCCAACATTAAGAAGAAAAAATTAAAACACGCGCACTTGCATATAACCGCTTAAATAAGACAGATTGTTCAAAGAAAAAAAAAATAGGAGCAGAATAATATCGCTCAAGCTCACTCTAAATCGACCCTAAGCGTCAAAAAAAAAAAAAAAAAAGTTTACACTCCATTAGGTCACAGCTGGCGAGTTCAACATTAACTATACAGCGAGGCAGCAGGTTAAAATGCAAGTTCGATATCTTCGTAGCAGAGGCAGAAAGTTTGGGTCCCCGAAAAGTTTTCCGGCTGATGATACGCTGAACTATAACAAAGAGCATGTTTGCGTACCACAACCAACCGTCCCATACTTAAAATAAGTTTTGTTGTTGTTGTTTAAATAGGACGGAAGAGCGACACCAACACTCGTTCCAACATTAAGAAGAAAAAATTAAAACACGCGCACTCGCATATAACCGCCTAAATAAGACAGATTGTTCGAAGAAAAAAAAAATAGGAGCAGAATAATATCGCTCAAGCTCACTCGAAATCGACCCTAAGCGTCAAAAAAAAAAAAAAAAGTTTACACTCCGTTAGGTCACAGCTGGCGAGTTCAACATTAACTATACAGCGAGGCAGCGGGTTAAAATGCAAGTTCGATATCTTCGTAGCAGAGGCATAAAGTTTGGGTACTCGAAAAGTTTTCCGGCTGATGATACGCTGAACTATAACAAAGAGTATGTTTGCGTACCACAACCAACCGTCCCATACTTAAAATAAGTTTTGTTGTTGTTGTTTAAATAGGACGGAAGAGCGACACCAACACTCGTTCCAACATTAAGAAGAAAAAATTAAAACACGCGCACTCGCATATAACCGCTTAAATAAGACAGATTGTTCGAAGAAAAAAAAAATAGGCGCAGAATAATATCGCTCAAGCTCACTCTAAATCGACCCTAAACTAAGCGTCAAAAAAAAAAAAAAAAAAAGTTTACACTCCATTAGGTCACAGCTGGCGAGTTCAACATTAACTATACAGCGAGGCAGCAGGTTAAAATGCAAGTTCGATATCTTCGTAGCAGAGGCAGAAAGTTTGGGTCCCCGAAAAGTTTTCCGGCTGATGATACGCTGAACTATAACAAAGAGCATGTTTGCGTACCACAACCAACCGTCCCATACTTAAAATAAGTTTTGTTGTTGTTGTTTAAATAGGACGGAAGAGCGACACCAACACTCGTTCCAACATTAAGAAGAAAAAATTAAAACACGCGCACTCGCATATAACCGCCTAAATAAGACAGATTGTTCGAAGAAAAAAAAAATAGGAGCAGAATAATATCGCTCAAGCTCACTCGAAATCGACCCTAAGCGTCAAAAAAAAAAAAAAAAGTTTACACTCCGTTAGGTCACAGCTGGCGAGTTCAACATTAACTATACAGCGAGGCAGCGGGTTAAAATGCAAGTTCGATATCTTCGTAGCAGAGGCATAAAGTTTGGGTACTCGAAAAGTTTTCCGGCTGATGATACGCTGAACTATAACAAAGAGTATGTTTGCGTACCACAACCAACCGTCCCATACT